>NC_056447.1:13688731-14888731 GCF_018296145.1 Oncorhynchus tshawytscha
CCAGGATGTTTCATTAGGTTGTGGGGCCGATCTGGTGAGAACATTGTGGGGACATCACAAAATAAGTTCTCAAAACACAAAACGTTTTCAGTTGTGTAGATGACTCTACAATGTTTCTTTTAGGATGCAAAAACACTCACCCGATGACACATGAACATTCCCAGAACACATTTAATCTGTTCTTTAAAGCTTTCCAGAATGTTTCATTAGGTTCTTGGGAACAGTCTGGTGAGAACATTTCTAGGATCTTTTTTTTCAGCTCACGAGACATTGGACCAACACTTTGCATTTATATTCAGTACCAGTCGAAAGTTTGGACACCTACTCATTAAAGGGTTTTTCTTTATTTGTACTATTTTTTACATTGTAGAATAATAGTGAAGACATCAAAACTGTAAAATAACACATATCATGTACCAAAAAAGAGAAACACAAATCAAAATATATTTTAGATGTTAATTTCTTCAAAGTAGCCACCCACACATGCGGAGATCATCCATTCACCTACTCTGCGTCTCACAAAGACACGGTAGTTGGAAGCAAAAATCTCAAACTTGGACTAATCAGACCAAAGGTGTAATGCTCCGGGTGTCGTGTGTGTGGAGTCAAATGCAGGAAACAGAGAGTTCAATGCTGTGCGTCTTTTAATAGCGCTTAACACACCACAGGGTGCTCACAAAAGTAACGTTCCCAAACACAGGGAATCAAAATGTGCAATGGAACAAATCACGACCAGGCACAAAACACGTACCTCTACAACAGAGCCGAAGGTTACATAGAAATAATCCCGCACAACAACCAGGCGGGCCGGCTGTCTAATAAAGACAAACTAATTAACCCTACACAGGTGCTACCACTAAATATACAAGGAGGGGGAGGAAAAACAATCAGTGGCAGCTAATAGGCCGGTGACGACGACCGCCGAGCGCCACCCGCCCGGGAAAAGGAAACACCCTCGGTCGGACTCGTGACAGTACCCCCTGACGCGCGGCTCCCGCAGCGCGCCGACACCGGCCTCGAGGTCGCCCGGAGGACGAGGTGCAGGGCGATCCGGATGGAGGCGATGGAAATCCCTCAACATGGAGGGATCCAAGATGTCCCCCACCGGTACCCAGCACCTCTCCTCCGGACCGTACCCCTCCCAGTCCACGAGGTACTGCAGGCCCCTCACCCGGCGCCTTGAGTCCAGAATGGCCCGGATCGTGTACGCCGGGGTCCCCTCGATGTCCAGAGGGGGGAGGGACCTCCGGTACCTCACTGTCCTGCAGGGGACCAGCCACCACCGGCCTGAGGAGAGACACATGAAACGAGGGGTTAATACGATAATAGGAAGGGAGTTGTAATCGATAACACACCTCGTTTATTCTCCTCAGGACTTTAAAGGGCCCTACACACTGCGGACCCAGCTTCCGGCAGGGCAAGCGGAGAGGTAGGTTTCGGGTCGAGAGCCAGACCCTGTCCCCCGGTACAAACACGGGGCCTCACTGCGGTGGCGGTCAGCACTCCTCTTCTGCCGTCCACTCGCTTGTCGTAGAGAGTCCTGGACGGCCCTCCAGGTCTCCTTGGAGCGCTGTACCCATTCCTCCACCGCAGGAGCCTCGGTCTGGCTCGGATGCCATGGTGCCAGGACCGGCTGGTACCCCAACACACACTGAAAAGGGGACACGTTAGTAGAGGAGTGGCGTAGTGAGTTCTGAGCCATTTCAGCCCAGGGAATGTATCGTGCCCACTCCCCTGGCCGATCCTGGCAATACGACCGCAGAAACCTACCCACCTCCTGGTTCACTCTCTCCACCTGCCCATTACTCTCGGGGTGATAACCGGAGGTCAGGCTGACGGAGACCCCCAAGCGCTCCATGAACGCTCTCCATACCCGAGACGTGAATTGGGGGCCCCGATCAGAAACGATGTCCTCCGGCACCCCGTAGTGCCGAAAGACATGGGTGAATAACGCCTCCGCAGTCTGTAGGGCTGTAGGGATACCGGGCAACGGGAGGAGACGGCAGGACTTAGAGAACCGATCCACAATCACTAGAACCGTGGTGTTCCCCTGAGACGGCGGAAGATCGGTCAGGAAATCTATGGACAGATGTGACCATGGCCGCTGTGGAACGGGGAGGGGTTGTAGCTTCCCTCTAGGAAGGTGCCTAGGAGCCTTACTCTGAGCGCACACTGAACAGGAGGAGACATAACCCTTAACGTCTTTAGCCAACGTAGGCCACCAATACCTCCCCCGAAGGCTCCCCACTGTCCTCGTCACCCCAGGGTGACCCGAGGAGGGTAGGACGTGAGCCCACCGAATCAGTTTGTCCCGAACACCAAGCGGCACGTACCTTCGCCCCGCTGGACACTGAGGAGGCGCGGGTTCAGCCCGTAACGCCCGCTCGATGTCCGAGTCCACCTCCCATACCACTGGGGCTACCAACTTTGAGGCGGGAAGGATGGGAGTTGGTTCGGTGGACCCATCCTCCGTGTCGTAAAGGCGGGACAGTGCGTCAGCCTTTACGTTCTGGGAGCCCGGTCTATAAGACAAAGTAAACCGGAACCGGGTGAAGAAGATGGCCCACCTTGCCTGACGTGGGTTAAGTCTCCTAGCTGCCCGAATATACTCCAGATTCTGGTGGTCGGTCCAGATGAGAAAGGGGTGCTTAGCCCCCTCAAGCCAGTGTCTCCACACCTTCAGTGCCTTAACCACCGCTAGCAACTCCCGGTCCCCCACATCATAGTTACGCTCCGCTGGGCTGAGCTTCCTTGAGAAGAAAGCGCAGGGGCGGAGTTTTGGTGGCGTACCCGAGCGCTGTGATAGCACGGCACCCACCCCAGCCTCGGACGCGTCCACCTCCACTATGAATGCTAGAGAGGGGTCCGGATGCGCCAACACGGGCGCATCAGTGAACAGCGCCTTCAACTTGTTGAATGCTCCGTCCGCCTCGGCTGACCACTGCAAACGCACCGGGCCCCCCTTCAGCAGTGAGGTAATGGGAGCCGCTACCTGGCCAAAACCCCGGATAAACCTCCGGTAGTAGTTGGCAAAACCCAAAAACCGCTGCACCTCCTTTACCGTGGTCGGAGTCGGCCAATTACGCACGGCACTAATGCGGTCACCCTCCATCACTACCCCGAGGTGGAAATGCGATATCCCAGAAAAGAGACGGCTCGTTTAGAGAACACGCATTTCTCAGCCTTGACGTATAGGTCATGCTCCAGCAGTCTACCAAGCACTTTGCGCACCAGAGACACATGCGCGGTGTGAGTGGCCGAGTAGATCAGAATGTCATCGATATAAACAACCACTCCCTGCCCGCACAGGTCCCTGAGAATCTCGTCTACAAAGGATTGAAAAACGGCTGGAGCATTTTTTAACCCATACGGCATGACGAGGTACTCATAGTGGCCTGATGTAGTACTAAATGCGGTTTTCCACTCGTCTCCCTTCCGAATACGCACCAGACTATACGCGCTCCTGAGATCCAGTTTTGTGAAGAACTGCGCTCCGTGGAACGATTCCACCGCCGTAGCGATGAGAGGTAGAGGGTAACTATACCCCACTGTGATGGCGTTTAGACCTCTATAATCGATACACGGACGCAAACCTCCCTCCTTTTTCCTCACAAAAAAGAAACTCGAGGAGACGGGTGAAATGGAGGGCCGAATGTACCCCTGTCCCAGCGACTCCGTGACATATGTCTCCATTGCCAACGTCTCCTCCTGGGACAGCGGGTACACGTGACTCTTGGGAAGCGCAGCGTCTACCTGGAGATCTATCGTACAATCCCTTCCCGGTCGATAAGGTGGTAATTTAGTCGCTTTCACTTTACTGAAAGCGATTGCCAAATCGGCATACTCGGGGGGAATGCACACCGTGGAACCCTGGTCTGGACTCTCCACCGACGTGGCACCGATGGAAACTCCCAAACACCTTCCAGAACACTCCTCTGACCACCCCTGGAGAACCCCTGTCTCCACGAAATTTTAGGATTGTGCCGGGCCAACCAGGGAGTCCCCAGCACCACTGGAAACGCAGGCGAATCAATAATAAAGAAACTGATACGCTCCCTATGATTCCCCTGCGTCACCATGTCCAGTGGGACCGTGGTCTCCCTGACCATCCCTGACCCTAATGGCCGGCTATCTAGGGAGTGCACGGGGAAGGGAGAATCTATCGGCACCAGCGGAACCCCTAACTTAAGGGCGAGTCCGCGATCCATAAAGTTCCCAGCTGCGCCTGAATCGACTAGCGCCCTATGCTGGGAAGAGGGAAAAAAGTGAAGGAAAAAGGTTAAGACAAACATGTGGCCAACAAGGGGTTCTGGGTGAGTTTGATGCTGACTCACCTGGGGTGACCGAGAAGCGTTCCGCCTGCCATCTCTACTCCCAGACGGACCCCAGCACCGATCAGACGTGTGTCCTCTCCGACCACAGTTGGTGCAGGGAAGGCCTCCTCCTCCGGTACCCCTCGGCGCAGCCCCTCCCAACTCCATCGGAATGGGAGCGGAGGGGCTGGGTGGTGGAATGCACAGGACCCTCTCTGAACGCCCGCGGGCAGCCAGCAGATTATCCAGTCGAATGGACATGTCAATCAGCTGATCCAGTGACAGAGTGGTGTCCCGACACGCTAACTCCCGGCGGACGTCCTCTCGGAGACTACACCTGTAGTGGTCCATGAGGGCCCTGTCGTTCCACCCAGATCCGGCTGCCAAGGTCCGGAACTCCAGCGCGTAATCCTGGGCGCTCCTCCTCTCCTGCCTGAGATGAAATAGTCGTTCTCCCACCGCTCGGCCGTCTAGAGGGTGATCAAACACGGCACGGAAGCGGCGGGAAAACTCTGGGTAGTGCTCCCGCGCTGAGTCTGGGCCATTCCAGACTGCGTTCGCCCACTCCAGAGCACGACCCGTGAGGCAGGAGATGAGGACACTCACCCTCTCTGCTCCTGAGGGAGTGGGTCTGATGGTGGCCAGGTATAGCTCCAGCTGAAGCAGAAACCCCTGGCAACCCGCCGCAGCTCCATCATAAGCCTTCGGTAGCGTCAGACGGAGGGTGCTGGAGTCGGGAGATGGAGAGTCCGGAACCGTGGGTGCCGAAGGTGGAGAGAGGAGACCACTCCTCTCCCATCGGTCCATTCTCTCCATCACTTGATCCATCACGGATCCGATCCGATGGAGGACGGTGGTGTGGTGGAGAACCCGTTCCTCCATCGATGGGAGAGGGTTGGCTGCTGCTCCTGCTGACTCCATTCAATTTGATAGGTGCGGGATTCTGTAATGCTCCGGGTGTCGTGGGTGTGGAGTCAAATGCAGGAAACAGAGAGTTCAATGCTGTGCGTCTTTTAATAGCGCTTAACACACCACAGGGTGCTCACAAAAGTAACGTTCCAAAACCCAGGGAATCAAAATGTGCAATGGAACAAATCACGACCAGGCACAAAACACGTACCTCTACAACAGAGCCGAAGGTTACATAGAAATAATCCCGCACAACAACCAGGCGGGCCGGCTGTCTAATAAAGACAAACTAATTAACCCTACACAGGTGCTACCACTAAACATACAAGGAGGGGGAGGAAAAACAATCAGTGGCAGCTAATAGGCCGGTGACGACGACCGCCGAGCGCCACCCGCCCGGGAAAAGGAAACACCCTCGGTCGGACTCGTGACAAAAGGACAGATTTCCACCGGTCTAATGTTCATTGCTCGTGTTTCTTGGCCCAAGCAAGTCTCTTCTTATTATTGGAGTCCTTCAGTAGTGGTTTCTTTGCAGCAATTCGACCATGAAGGCCTGATTCACACGGTCTCCTCTGAACAGTTGATGTTGAGATGTGTCTGTTACTTGAACTCTATAAAGCATTTCCTCGGGCTGCAATTTCTGAGGCTGGTAACTCGAATGAACTTATCATCTGCAACAGAGATAACTCTGGGTCTTCCATTCCTGTGGTGGTCCTCATGAGAGCCAGTTTCATCATAGACCTTGATGGTTTTTGCACTTGAAGAAACTTTATAAGTCCTTGACATTTTCTGGATTGACTGACCTTCGTGTGTTAAAACCTGTTAAGCCTCCCCCCTACTTTTTCGGAAATTCTGTTAAAAATCGCGCAACATTTTGGCGTCCTGCTACTCAGGCCAGGAATATAGTATATGCATATGATTAGTATGTGTGGATAGAAAACACTCAGACGTTTCCAAAACTGTTTAAATCACGGCTGTGACTATAACAGAACGTCTGTTTCATTGAAAAGCGCAGGAAAATCTGATCACTGGAGATGGAAAAAAATATCCATGCGCCACTCCCAGGAATTGTTGAAGGTGAACCGTATTAAATGAGGCCGAGCTTGCAGTACCTACAGCTTCCACAGGATGTATAGAGTCTCCTCATTTGATTCTGATTTGATTCTTGGTAGATCCGACCAAAGGGAACCGATTCCCTCCGACCACCAACCCGAGGCATTGTCTTTGTGTTTTTCCGGACATTTTTCCACACGGCCAGCTATCGAATTTACATCGCCTCCTGATGATTTTTATAGCTTATTAACGTGTAGTTATACCTAAAGTTGCATTAGAAAGGTATTTCAAGTGTTTTGTGAAAGTTTATCGTCAAATTTTTAACTTTTAAAAATGACGTTACGTTATGAAACGCTATTTTTTCCGTTTATCACACAGTCTTCATAGATCGATATCTAGGCTATATATGGACCGATTTAATCCAAAAAAGACCCAGTATTGATTATGGGACATCAAGGTGTGCAAAGAAAGAAGATGGTCAAAGGTAATTAATGTTTTATATTTTATTGTGCGGTTTGTGTAGCGCCGACTATGCTAATTCTTTTGTTTACATCCCCTACGGGTCTTTTGGGGTGTTGCATGCTATCAGATAATAGCTTCTCATGCTTTCGCCGAAAAGCATTTTAAAAATCTGACTCGGTGGCTAGATTCACAATGACTGTAGCTTTATTTCAATACCAAGCATGTGTATTTTAATGAACGTTTGCGTTTTAACTAATACTATTAGCGTGTAGCGTAGCGCATTTGCATTTCCAGAGCTCTAGGTGGGACGTCTGCGTCTCAAGTAAGCTCAAGAGGTTTTAAGTAATGATGGACTGACATTTCTCTTTGCTTATTTGAGCTGTTCTTGCCATAATATGGACTTGGTCTTTCACCAAATAGTGCTATCTTCTGTATACCACCCCTACCTTGTCACAACACAACTGAATGGCTCAAATGCAGTAAGAAGGAACAAAATTCCACATGTTAACTATTAACAAGGCACACCTGTTAATTGAAATGCATTCCAGGTTACTACCTCATGAAGCTGGTTGAGAGAATGCCAAGAATATGCAAAGCTGTCATCAAGGCAAAGGGTGGCTACTTTGAAGAATCTGTGTCACTGCAACCTTAAAGGTCCTCAATGATGTCACCATTGCCCTTGATTCTTAGAAAAGTTGTCCTGCTATTTTTATTGACTTGGTCGAAGCTTTTGATACAGTAGACCATTCCATTATTGTTTAGGCGGTGTATAAAGTCAGAAAATCTGCTGTCTCATCCACTGCTTGTCACCGAGGGAGTACCCAAAGGCTCAATCCTAGGCCCCAATGCTCTTCTCAATTTACATCAACAACATAGCTCAGGCACTAGGAAGTTCTCTTATCTATTTATATGCAGATGATCCAGTCTTATACTCAGCTTTCCCCTCCCCGGATTTTGTGTTAAATGCTCTACGACAAGCTTTCTCAACCCTCAACCGTTTTCTGAACACCTCCGAAACAAAGGTCATGTGGTTTGGTAAGTAGAATGCCCCTCTCCCGACAGGTCTGACTACTACCTCTGAGGTTTTAGAGCTTGAGGTAGTCACCTCATATAAGTAAGTAGTTGGGAGTTTGGCTAGACGGTATACCCTCCCTCTCTCAGCACATATCAAAGCTGGAGGCTAAAGTTAAATCACCCCAGCTGCCAAACTAACCCTGATTCAGATGACCATCCTTCCATTCTAGATTACGGAGACATAATTTTTAGAGTGGCACATAAGGGTGCTCTCGAGCAGCTAGATGCTCTTTACCATTCGGCCATCAGATTTGCCACCAATGCTCCTATAGAACACATCACTGCACTCTGTACTCTGTAAACTGGTCATCTCTGTGTACCTGTTGCAAGACCCACTTGTTGACACTTATTTATAAAACCCTCTTAGGCCTCACTCCCCCCTATCTGAGATATCTACTGCAGCCCTCATCCTCCACATACAACACCTGTTCTGCCAGTCACATTCTGTTAAAGGTCCCCAAAGCACACACATCCCTGGGTCGCTCCTCTTTTCAGTTCGCTGCAGCTAGCGACTGGAACAAGCTGCAACAAACACTGAAACTGGACAATTTTATCTCAATTTCTTCATTCAAAGACTCAATCATGGACACTCTTACTGATAGTTGTGGATGCTTTGCGTGATGTATTGTTGTCTCTACCTTCTTGCCCTTTGTGCTGTTGTCTGTGCCCAATAATGTTTGTACCATGTTTAGTGCTGCTACCATGTTATTGCCTTGTGTTGCAACCATGCTGTGTTAAGTGTTGCTGCCTTGCTATGTTTTTGAATCTCAAATATAAAATATATTTTGATTTGTTTAATTAAAACCTCTTACAGCTACCCCCCTACTTTTTTCAATTTCGGCCTGAAGACATACCCAAATCTAACTGCCTGTAGCTCAGGCCTCATTTGAAAGAAAACACTCTGAAGTTTGTGTAAATGTGAATTGAATGTAGGAGAATATAACACAATAGATCTGGTTGAGATGATACAATGAAAAAGCCATACGTTTTTTAAAATTTATTGTATCATCTTTAAAATGAACAAGACAAAACAAACATTCAGATAGGATGATGGGGACAATTTCAGTGAAAAACATAAGAGGGCAACAGTACAAAGTTTCAGAATGATAACTTCCAAAATGAGTGTGCTACATGACATTTATCATGAAGTCACCCAGGTATCCCACACGAGTAGCCCAAATGTACCAAAGTGGCCAAATTGGTGAAGTTACACATACATTTTGAATGGAATAACTATATACAAAATACAAAAATGGTATTCCAACACCCCCCCCCCCCAAAAAATGGAGAAAAAAATATATATATACAGTGGGGCAAAAAAGTATTTAGTCAGCCACCAATTGTGCAAGTTCTCCCACTTAAAAAGATGAGAGAGGCCTGTAATTTTCATCATAGGTACACTTCAACTATGACAGACAAAATTAGCATTTTTTTTCCAGAAAATCACATTGTATGATTTTTATGAATTTATTTGCAAATTATGGTGGAAAATAAGTATTTGGTCAATAACAAAAGTTTATCTCAATACTTTGTTATATACCCTTTGTTGGCAATGACAGAGGTCAAACGTTTTCTATAAGTCTTCACAAGGTTTTCACACACTGTTGCTGGTATTTTGGCCCATTCCTCCATGCAGATCTCCTCTAGAGCAGTGATGTTTTGGGGCTTTTGATGGGCAACACGGATTTTCAACTCCCTCCAAAGATTTTCTATGGGGTTGAGATCTGGAGACTGGCTAGGCCACTCCAGGATCTTGAAATGCTTCTTACGAAGCCACTCCTTCGTGTCCCGGGCGGTGTGTTTGGGATCATTGTCATGCTGAACGACCCAGCCACGTTTCATCTTCAATGCCCTTGCTGGTGGAAGGAGGTTTTCACAATCTCACGATACATGGCCCCATTCATTCTTTCCTTTACACGGATCAGTCGTCCTGGTCCCTTTGCAGAAAAACAGCCCCAAAGCATGATGTTTCCACCCCCATGCTTCACAGTAGGTATGGTGTTCTTTGGATGCAACTCAGCATTCTTTGTCCTCCAATCACGACGAGTTGAGTTTTTATCAAAAAGTTATATTTTGGTTTCATCTGACCATATGACATACTCCCAATCTTCTTCTGGATCATCCAAATGCTCTCTAGCAAACTTCAGATGGGCCTGGACATGTACTGGCTTAAGCAGGGGGACACGTCTGGCACTGCAGGATTTGAGTCCCTGGCGGCGTAGTGTGTTACTGATGGTAGGCTTTGTTACTTTGGTCCCAGCTCTCTGCAGGTCATTCACTAGGTCCCCCCGTGTGGTTCTGGGATTTTTGCTCACCGTTCTTGTGATCATTTTGACCCCACGGGGTGAGATCTTGCGTGGAGCCCCAGATCGAGGGAGATTATCAGTGGTCTTGTATGTCTTCCATTTCCTAATAATTGCCATTAAAATAACATCAAATTTATCTAAATACAGTGTAGACATTGTTCGTGTTGTAAATTACTATTGTAGCTGGAATGTCTACTTAGAGTTGAAGTCGGAAGTTTACATACACTTAGGTTGGAGTCATTAAAACTCATTGTTCAACCACTCCACAAATTTCTTATTAACAAACTATAGTTTTGGCAATTTGGTTGGGACACCTATTTTTTTGCATGACACAAGTACTTTTCCAACAATTGTTTACAGACAGATTATTTTACTTATAATTCACTGTATCACAATTCCAGTGGGTCAGAAGTTTACATACACTGAATTGACTGTGCCTTTAAACAGCTTGGAGATTTCCAGAAAATCATGGCTTTAAAAGCTTCTGGTAGGCTAATTGACATAATTTGAGCCGACTTGTGGATGTATTACTAAGGTCTACCTTCAAACTCAGTGCCTCTTTGCTTGACATCATGAGAAAATCAAAAGAAATCAGCCAAGACCTCAGAAAAAAAATAGTAGACCTTCACAAGTCTGGTTCATCCTTGGGAGCAATTTCCAAATGCCTGAAGGTACCACGTTCATCTTTACAAACAATAGTATGCAAATATAAACACCATGGGACCACGCAGCCGTCATACCGCTCAGGAAGGAGACGCGTTCTGTCTCCTAGAAATGAACATACTTTGGTGTAGCAAAATGCTTGTGCTTCTAGTTCTGACAATGCAGTAATATCTAACAAGTAATCTAACAAATTCACTACAACTACCTTACACACAAATGTAAAGGGATGAATATGAATATGTACATATAAAGATATTGTAACGGTTTTCTTCCGTTGAAGGAGAGGAGGACCAAAATGCAGCGTGGTTGGTGTTCAACATATTTAATAAGGACAATAAACGTGAACACTTCAAAATATAAAACAAGAAATGTGAAAAAAACGAAACAGTCCTATCTGGTGCATAGACACAAAGACAGAAGACAACCACCCACAAAGTACCCGCAGCATATGGCTGCCTATATGGTTCCCAATCAGAGACGACGATAGACAGCTGCCTCTAATTGAGAACCAATCTAGGCAACCATAGTCATACAAACAACCTAGAAAGGAAACACCCCATAAACATACAAATCCCATAGACCAGATGAAACACATAAATCCCCCATGTCACACCCTGACCTAACCAAAATAATAAAGAAAACAAAGATAACTAAGGCCAGGGCAGATATGAATCAGGGGTGGCCGTGAGGCATAGGCAAGATGCAGTAGATGGTATAGAATACAGTATATACATATGAGATGAGTAATGTAGGATATGTAAACATTATTAAAGTGGCATTATTTAAAGTGACTAGTGATACCATTATTAAGTCAATTTTGTGGCCAGAGATTTGAGTCTGTATGTTAGTGATGGCTGTTTAACAGTTTGATGGCCTTGAGATAGCTGTTTTTCAGTCTTTCGGTCCCAGCTTTGATGCACCTGTTACGCACACCTCTATGAAGAGGGAACGCAACACCCTGCTACAACTCAACTCTCCGTGAAGCGAAAGAGGTATGGACTGTAGGTGCGAGTAAGGATGACAAAAGGCAGAGTTTTTACTGTTTACTAGGAATGTATTTCTTCACACCAACCAACACAGCAATTTAATTCTCTATATCACAATCAATCTCTCCAGCAATAATCTCTCTTCTGAACAGAACACTGGCTTTTATATAGCTTCAGAAAGAATGGGTAACTGGAGACAGCTGCGTCTTGACGAGGGGGCGGGGTCAGCTCTCCAATTAGCCATGGAGTCGACCAATCAGCTGCTTGAGGGATTTCAGCAAGCCATTTCCTGAAATGCACACATGCAAATACACAAACTACAACACAGAAACTGGGGAACGTAACAGCACCTGTACTGACCTAGCCTTCTGGATAATAGCTGGGTGAACAGGCGGTGGCTTGGATGGTTGTTCTCCTTGATGATCTTTTGGCCTTCTTGTGACATCGGGTGCTGTAGGTGTCCTGAAGGGCAGGTTGTTTGCCCCCGGTGATACGTTGGGCAGACCGCACTACCTCTGGAGAGCCTTGCGGATGAGGGCAGTGTAGTTGCCGTACCAGGTGGTGACACAGTCCTACAGGATGCTCTCGATTGTGCATCTGTAAATGTTTGTGAGTGTTTTAGGTGACAAGACAAATTTATTCAGCCTTCTGAGGTTGAAGAGGTGCTGTTGCACCTTCTTCACCACGCGGCCTGTGTGGGTGGACCATTTCAATTTGTCCATGAGGTGTACGCCGAGGAACTTAAAACTTTCCACACTCTGGACTTCTGCTGTTTCACGAAGTCCACGATCAGCTCCTTTGTTTTGTTGACATTGACTGAGAGGTTATTTCCTGACACCACACTCCAAGGGCCTCACCTCCTCCCTGAAGGCTGTCTCGTTGTTGTTGGTAATCAAGCCTACTACGTAGTGTCGTCAGCAAACTTGATGATTGAGTTGGAAACGTGCATGGCCACGCAGTCATGGCTGAGCAGGGATTACAGAAGAGGGCTGAGAATGCACTCATGTGGGGCCCAAGTTTTGAGGATCAGCGGGGTGGAGATGTCGTTTCCTACCTTCACCACCTGGGGCGGTCAGTCAGAAAGTCCAGGACCCAGTTTCACAGTGCGGGATTGAGACCCAGGGTCTTGAGCTTTATGATGAGTTTGGAGGGTACTATGGTGTTAAATGATGAGCTATAGTCAATGAACAGCATTCTTACATAGGTATTCCTCTTGTCCAGATGGGATAGGGCACTGTGCAGTGTGATGGCGATTGCATCATCACTGGACCTCTTGGGACGATAAGCAAATTGGAATGGGTCTAGGGTATCAGGTAAGGTGGTGATATGCTCCTTGACTAGTCTCTCAAAGCACTTCATGATGACAGAAGTGAGTGCAATGGGGCAAGAGTCATTTAGTTAAGTTACCTTAGCTTTCTTGGGAACAGGAACAATGGTGGCCATCTTGAAGCATGTGGGGACAGCAGACTGGGATAGGGATTGATTATGTCCGTAAACACCCAGCCAGCTGGTCTGCGCATGCTCTGAGGACGCGGCTAGGGATGCCGTCTGGGCCAGCAGCCTTGCGAGGGTTAACCCATTTAAATGTTTTACTCACGTTGGCCATGGAGAAGGAGAGCCCACAGGCTTTGGTAGCAAAATCAAATCAAAATCAAATCAAATGTATTTATATAGCCCTTCGTACATCAGCTGATATCTCAAAGTGCTGTACAGAAACCCAGCCTAAAACCCCAAACAGCAAGCAATGCAGGTGAAGAAGCACGGTGGCTAGGAAAAACTCCCTAGAAAGGCCAAAACCTAGGAAGAAACCTAGAGAGGAACCAGGCTGTGTGGGGTGGCCAGTCCTCTTCTGGCTGTGCCGGGTGGAGATTATAACAGAACATGGCCAAGATGGGGCGGCAGTGTAGCCTAGTGGTTAGAGCATTGGACTAGTAACCGAAAGGTTGCAAGTTCAAATCCCTGAGCTGACAAGGTACAAAATCTGTCGTTCTTCCCTTGAACAGGCAGTTAACCCACTGTTCCTAGGCCGTCATTGAAAATAAGAATTTGTTCTTAACTGACTTGCCTAGTAAAATAAAGGTAAAAAAAAAAAGTAAAAAAATGTTCAAATGTTCAAATGTTCATAAATGACCAGCATGGTCGATTAATAATAAGGCAGAACAATTGAAACTGGAGCAGCAGCACGGCCAGGTGGACTGGGGACAGCAAGGAGTCATCATGTCAGGTAGTCATGAGGCATGGTCCTAGGGCTCAGGTCCTCCGAGAGAGAAAAAGAAAGACAGAAAGAGAGAATTAGAAGAGAGCACACTTAAATTCACACAGGACACCGAATAGGACAGGAGAAGAACTCCAGATATCACAAACTACTGCTCCCCGACACAAACTTCCTGCTCACTGCAGCATAAATACTGGAGGCTGAGACAGGAGGGGTCAGGAGACACTGTGGCCCCATCCGAGGACACCCCGGACAGGGCCAAACAGGAAGGATATAACCCCACCCACTTTGCCAAAGGACAGCCCCCACATCACTAGAGGGATATCTTCAACCACCAACTTACCATCCTGAGACAAGGCTGAGTATAGCCCACAAAGATCTCCGCCACGGCACCTTCCCACTCCTGGGCCAGACTACACTCAATCATATGACCCACTGAAGAGATGAGTCTTCAGTAAAGCCTTAAAGGTTGAGACCGAGTTTGCGTCTCTGACATGGGTAGGCAGACCGTTCCATAAAAATGGATCTCTATAGGAGAAAGCCCTGCCTCCAGCTGTTTGCTTAGAAATTCTAGGGACAATTAGGAGGCCTGCGTCTTGTGACTGTAGCGTACATGTAGGTATGTACGGCAGGACCAAATCAGAGAGATAGGTAGTAGCAAGCCCGTGTAATGCTTTGTAGGTTAGCAGTAAAACCTTGAAATCAGCCCTTGCTTTGACAGGAAGCCAGTGTAGGGAGGCTAGCACTGGAGTAATATGAATATGAATTTTGGGGTTCTAGTCAGGATTCTAGCAGCCGTATTTAGCACTAACTGAAGTTTATTTAGTGCTTTATCCGGGTAGCCGGAAAGTAGAGCATTGCAGTAGTCTAACCTAGAAGTGACAAAAGCATGGATACATTTTTCTGCATCATTTTTGGACAGAAAGTTTCTGATTTTTGCAATGTTATGTAGATGGAAAAAAGCTGTCCTTGGCTGTGTCAGTGGCATTGTATTGTCCTCAAAGTGAGCAAAGAAGTTGTTTAATTTGTCTGGGAGCAAGACGTTGATGTCTGCGACAGGGCTGGTTTTTTTGTGATCTGTGACTGACTGTAGACCCTGCCACATATGTCTCATGTTTGTGCCATTGAATTGTGACTCTACTTTGTCTCTATACTGACGCTTTGCTTGTTTGATTGCCTTGCGGACGGAATAGCTGCACTGTTTGTATTTGGTTTCCAGTCACCTTTGTATGCTTAAAAAAGCGGTGGTTCACGCATTCAGTTTTGCTCGAATTCTGCCATCAATTCACGGTTTCTGATTAGAAAAGGTTTTAATAGTCACAGTGGGTATGACATGCACTTGCTAATAAACTCGCTCACCGAATCAGCATTAACATCAATGATATTGTCTGAGGCTATGTGGACTACGTGATCGAAGCAATCTTGAAGCGTGGATTCCGATCAGTCAGACCAGAGTTGGATAGACCTGAACACAGGTGTTTCCTGCTTTTGTTTCTGTCTGCAGGCTGGGAGCAACAAAATGGAGTCATGGTCAGATTTGCCAAAGGCAGGGCGGGGGAGAGCTTTTTATGCATCGCAGAAGTTAGAGTAGGAAAGTCCAGAATGCTAACAGCTTGTGTTGCGCAATTGACATGCTGATAGAATTTAGGGAGTCTTGTTCTCAGATTAGCTTTGTTACATCATACATCCTGAGGCTACAATGAATGCAGCCTCAGGATGTGTGTCCTCCAGTTTACTTAGAGTCCAGTGAAGTTCTTTCATGGCCGATGAGGTATCTGCTTGGGGGGTGCAAATACACAGCTGTGACTATAATCGGAGAGAATTCTCTTGGAAGATAATGCGGTCGGCATTTGATTGTAAGGAATTCTAGGTCAGGTGAACAAAAGGACTTTGTCACGTGTGATCCCTCTCCAGCCTCTAGGCCACCAGGCTGCTCGTTCAGGCACACACCTAATCACCCGCGCATCATCAGACTCACCTGGACTCCATCACTTCCCTGATTACCTTCCCTACATATGTCACTCCCTTTGGTTCCTTCCCCAGGCGTTATTGTCACAGGTTCATGTCTGTGTGCTGTTACTGCTTCTTGTCTTGATTTATGTTCCTTTTATTTTATTAAAACACTCACTCCCTGAACTTGCTTCCTGACTCTCAGTGCACATCTTTACAGAATAATGCCTTACCTAAGGAAAGCATCAGGGAGTGTTTTTTTTGTGTGTATTAGGTCAAATGACATTGGGTCCGGGAACCGCTACAGGCTTTCTTGCCTCAGCCGGATCGCCAGGCTCCCCTGCCTCAGCTGGTCTGTCAAGTTCCCGCCTCCCAGCAGGTGAGAGGTTCCCGCGCATCAGCAGATGTGACCGGTCTGCTCCTGATCCCCAGGATCGTCCCTTGGGTTGGCATCCTGCAGCTGGAGTCGACCGAGCCGGGGATAGGTGCCGTCAGGTATGCTTTCTCTCAGCGCTCTAGGTCGTCATGCTTCTGCGTCTTAACCGTATTGACAGGTTTCCCGTGCCTCTGCAGAGGTGTCCAGTCTGCTCCTGATCCCCAGGATTGTCATTTTGGTCTGTGTCCTGTGGCTGGAGCAGCGCGTACTGTCACAGGTGCTCCCTCTACGGCCTCTAGGTCACCAGGCTGCTCGTTCTCGTGCACACGTAAGCACCTGCGCGTCATCAGACTCACCTGGACTCCATCACTTCCCTGATTACCTTCCCTATATATGTCACTCCCATTTGCCTGCCCCTTGGATTATAATAAATATCAGAGACTCGAACCATCTGCGTCCCGTGTCTGCATCTGGGTCTCGCCCTGTGCCCTTACGCTCTGGGAAAGACGTATTCCTGGTTGTAATGTTGGTAAGTTGACATCCCTTTTATATCCAATATTTTTTCCCGGCTGTATGTAATAACACTTGAGATTTTCTGGGCTAACAATGTAATTAATAACTGCAGTTTTCTAAGGACCTTAAGCGAGGCAAACATCTCTGTTCGCGCCAACCTGACTGGGGATGGGAACAGCCAGGACTTGTCAGGCCATGTAGTCCTGAGGAATGGTCCTAGGGCTCAGGTCCTGAGAGAGAGAGAGAGATTTTATCATTTGAATTTGGCGCAGTACAGGCTCAGTGAGCACAGCCTTGCCATTGAGAAGGGTAGACACAGGAAAACCTGGCTCCCTGTAGAGGAGAGGCTGTGCAACCACTGCACAACAGCAGAACCTGAGACGGAGCTGCATTTCCTGACAAAATGTAAAAAATATAAAACAATTAGAGAATGTAATTTACCCAAATTTGAAACCCTTATCCAAGGTTTCAAAGAACTCTTTGATGAGGATAGGCTACCCGTCCTGTTGGGGGAGGACGCAGAGAGCTGTGGGTTGGCAGCGCACTACATTGCTGCCTGCCATAAGTTGATGGACAGTGTCTGACAGACCAATCAACCTGCACATGTACTCTACTGTATGCTTATTGTTATTGTTGAATGTATGGTTATTTTGACCCTTGGTTATTGTTGTTACTGTTGTCCCGTTGACAAATTTGATTCTCATTTATTTTTTTATATTGTAAATATCCAAAATAAGCTTTGGCAATATGTACATTGTTACGTCATGCCAATAAATCAAATGAGAGAGAGAGAGAGATATCCCTCATGACCAAAGGGATCTCAACAGACCACCAACTTACTACCCTGAGACAAGATCTCCCACACTGTATAAGCCCAAGGACAGGAAGGAAGATCACATCAGTGACTCAACCCACTCAGGTCAAGTGTAGCGAAAAAAAGCCTGGCACGACATGATGCACCAATCTCAAGGACGGCATGAGAGAGCACAAGCAAGCCAGTTACTTAGCCTCCGTTATAGGGTCAGAGGCAGAGAATCCCAGTGGAGAGAGTGGAGCCGGCCAAGAAGAGAAAGCAGGGGTGGTTCGTCACTCCAGTCATTTGCCATTCACCTTCACACTCCTGGGCAAGTCTACACTCATCATAGGACCCACTGAAGAGATGCATCTTCAGAAATGATGTAAAGTTTGACACAGAGTCTGCGTCTCTCACATACACTCACTCACAGTAGATCGGCAGACTATTCCATAAAAATTTAGCTCTACAGGAGAAAGCCCTTCCTCCTGCTGTTTACTTAGAAATTCTGGGAACAATAAGGAGACCTGCATCTTTTAACCTTAGCATATGTGCAGGTATGTAGGGAAGAACCAAATCGGTGACATAGGCAGGAGAAATTACATATAATGCTTTGTAGATTAGCAGTAAAACCTTGAAATCAGCCCTAGCCTTAACAGGAAGCCAGAGGAACCCAGAGGCTAGCACTGGAGTAATATGATCAAATTAGTTGGTTTTAGTCAAGATTCTAGCAACTGTGTTTAGAACTAGATCAAGATTTAGTGCCTTCTCCAGATAGCCAGAGAGCATTGCAGTAGTCTAATCTTGAAGTGACAAAAGCATGGATGAGCTTCCTTATCATTTTTGGACAAAAGTCTCTGATTTTTGCAATGTTAAGAAGATGTAAAAAGGCTGCTCATGAAATACTTTGACATGTTTGTCAATAGGGAGATCATGGTCCAGAGTAACATTGAGGTCCTTCACAGTTTTACTTGAGACGATTGTAAAACCATTGAGATTCATTGTCAGATCCGACCGCAGAACCCTTTGTTTCTTGGGACCTAGAACTAACATCTAACTTCCTTATGTCTGAAACACAGACTTCCAGGTTAGGCAATTTTGGGTCTTCGCCCTGTTTCATTGAAATGTACATCTGTATGTCGTCTTGCTTAGCAGTGAAAGTGTACATTGTGTCTGAATGACATCACCAAGGGGTAGCATATATATTGAAAACAATAGTGGTCTGAGAATGGAACCTTGAGGAACACCGTAAGTTACCATTGATTTATCAGAGGACAAACCCTCCATAGAGACAAACTAATGTCTTTCTGACAGATAAGATCTAAACCAGACAAGAACTTGTCCTCGTCGACCAATTAGGGTTTCCAATCTCTCCAAAAGAATGTGGTGATGAATGGTGTCGAAAGCAACACTAAGGTCTTGGAGCACGAGGACAGATGCAGAGCCTTGGTCTGACACCATTAAAATATCATATACCACATTTACGAGTGTGGTCTCATTACTATGATGGTGTCTAAAACCAGACTGGAGCATTTCATATACATTATTGGTCTTCAGGAAGGCAGTGAGTTTTTGAGAGACATTTGGGAGGAATGGGAGTTTTGATATAGGCCAATATTTTTTTATTTAATTTTCCAGGTTAAGGTTTGGTTTTGTCAAGAGAGGCATTATTACTGCCACTTTTAGTGTGTTTGGTACACATCCAGGGGATAGCGAGACCCTTTTTGTGTTTCACATAGGAGGGCCAGGCACAGGAACTACCTCTTTCAGAAGTTTAGGTGGAGTAATATCCAGTAGACAGCTGGAAATTTTAGAGGCCATGACTATTTTCGTGAATGTTTTGAGAGATACAGGGTTAAAAAGCTTAAGTGTCTCCATTGATCCGAGGTCCTGGCAGGTTTTTGCAGACTCCGGACAACTGAGTTTTGGAGAAATACGCACAATCCAACATGAGTTTGTAATTTGTTTTCATGATCATGAATTCATCACTGCTGAAGTGAAGGCCATCCTCACTTGGGGAATGCTACTTTTTAGGGTTTTAGGGTTTTTCAATATTGCACGGTAGTCTTTCCAAGCTAGTTGGAAGAGTTTAGGGCTCTGGTATTTTCTCTATAGCTAGTTTCTTGTGACAGTTTTTTGTTTGTTTTTAGCAGTGTGACTGCATCTTGGGGATTACGCAAGGTTATGTTTAGATCCTTGGTTAGGTGCTTAACTGATTTTTGTACTCCGATGTCCTTGGGTAGGTGGAGGGAGTCTGGAAGGGCATCTACAAATCAGGCCTGTCCGAGAATTTATTGCACAGCTTTTGATAATCCTTGGTTGGTGTCTAAGCAAATTATTTGTTGCGATTGCATAATAATAAAATGGTGGTTCGATTGTCCAAGATTATGAGGAAAAACATTTAGGTTCACAATATGATTGTGGCAATGCATAGGTCCTGAGACATGTTGGATGACACACACTGAGTCGATGATGGCTCCAAAGCATTTTGGAGTCTGTGGACTTTTCCATGTGAATATTGAAGTAACCAAAAATGTGTATATTATCTGCCATGACTATGAGGTCCGATAGGAATTCAGGGAACTCTTTGAGGAATGCTGTATATGGCCCAGGAGGCATGTAAATAGTAGCAATAAAAAGTGATTGTTGTTGTTATAACATTCATACAATGTTTAAGTTAGGTTGCACCAGACATTAGCTTACTGTTGTAAGAATGAAAAAACTCATTTTTTACGATGTTCATAGCATATTTTTTTTAGGTTTAACATAATATTCAGTTGATGTTCACACAATATACATTTTATCTTGTCTTTGAGGTCCTCAGAACATTTCAAGAACATTTAGAACATGTTATATTGAAGTTTTACCAAATATTACCACAACATTCTCAGCATGCAAATGTGTAGCTCCAAAAAGCATA
Source organism: Oncorhynchus tshawytscha (assembly GCF_018296145.1). Lineage (NCBI taxonomy): Eukaryota > Metazoa > Chordata > Actinopteri > Salmoniformes > Salmonidae > Oncorhynchus > Oncorhynchus tshawytscha. Next base: position 13,709,265 of record NC_056447.1, read on the forward strand.
ACAAAGCAGATTGGAATGCATCAACATTATGTTTTTCTCCAGTTGTAATGGCAACTCACATTTGAGGACTGTATTGTAGGTGATATGGAATCACATGGCATTTAATTTCGTTCAGAGGACATTTGAACATCATTTAATCATACAAACACAACCATATTTTTTGCACTTCATATGTTTACAAATGCAATGTTCGATTCCCTAGATCATTTAACCTCTGCGCCACCAGGGGATAGCTGTGGCCTTGTGGGACGCAGAACAGTTATTCAAGAGTTTCTATCGTCTTGTCACGGTCGTTGTATAGAGGAGACCAAGGCGCAGCATACATACTTCTTTATTGAAGGAATGATCACTGAACAAAACCAACAAAACGAACCGTGAAGCTAATATGGCTAGTGCAGAAAGGCAACTAAACATAGAATAAGAACCCACAAAATACCCAAGGAATATGGCTACCTAAAAATGGTCCCCAATCAGAGACAACAATAAACTTCTGCCTCTGAGAACCAATCTAGGCAACCATAGACATATAAACAACCTAGACTTACAAAAACCCCATGACATACAAAAACCCCTAGACAATACAAAAACTAAACAAACCACCCTCTTCACAAAGATAACTAAGGTCAGGGCGTGACACTTCTTCATATGCTGTGTACTTGTAACACTGTATTTTAAGGACTTTCTTTCTTCATCACGTACAAAAGAATTTACAAATGTATTTAGTTTGAAGATTCTGAGTCTGTATTTAAGAAATGTAAGAATTCACAAGAATATAAGTTATTTAAAGGAAGCTCTTTCTGTTTTTTATTGTTGCTGCATCATCTTTCAAATGACCAAGAACAGCCAAACATACAGATAGGGTGCTGTGGATGATTTGAATGAAGAACATAAGATGGCAACAATAGCTGAGCAAAGTTTTGGACAGATAACTTAAAAAATGAGCGAACTACATGGCATTGAGCATGAAGTCACCCAGGTGTCCCACACAAATGTACCTAAATGTACCCAAGTGGCCGAATTGGTACAGTGATACATTTAGAAGGAAATAACTATATACAACATACATAAATGCTATTCTAACACCCCCCCCAAAAAAAATATATAAAAAAATATACATTTAAACAATAAAAATAATAATAATACAAACAATTAACAAGGGTAACAATTTACATATTTTCTATTTACAATATTGTGAAGACCCTCAGTCCTCTACACAATATTGTGCTGCTGGTGCCATGGCCCATAGCAGTCTCTTTCTGCTGTAAAGCAAAGGCTTACTGAACAGGTGGTGCAGGTGAAGGGGAATTTCCTGTGACAAAGGGCACAACGACGTCTCCCTACTGGGCCCTTTTTGCCCTGAGGCACATTCATGCCTGCAGAGATTAATCTGGGCAGGTGAACACCACTGGTTGGAGCAGAAGGGACAGAGGTAGAGGGGACAGAAGGTGCTACAGTGGACTTGTTGTAGCTAGCAAGCTCCTGGATGAGCAACTCCCTGAAGGCTAGCTGTGAGATGGGGGGCTGTCCACAGCTCTTAGCCATTTCCTTCTGGAGGATGAAGGCATTCAACACAGCAATGTCAATGAAATGATAGAAAATTGTCTTGTACCATTTCATGGTCTTGTGGAGAACATTGTCGTATCCTATCAGCGCATCTGACAGGTCCACACCTCCCATGCTCTTGTTGTAGTCCTTCACAGCAGCTGGAATGGGGACTTTTTTGTGGTCCATGCCCCGGCACAGTCCTTCACACGCCTGACGACGTGATCTCCACTGAAGGACTTGTGGATACTGGAGCACATGACCACCTCTCTGGTATCTATTCACTTCACAAAGAGCAGACCATTTCACGGATCCATCGCATGGTATCCCGCTCAGCCCACGTAGGCATGACGTTCACCTTTGTCTTTGGAAGCCCACTCTGTTGTTCCGAATGGTGCCACATGCCCACACATCCCGCTTCCTCAGCTCTGTAAACAGGGTAGGGCTTGTGTAGAAGTTGTCCACAAACAGTTTGTAGCCCTTCCCCAGCAGTTGAAAATCCAATAACTCCATAACGGAATCATAAGTCAGTCAATTACCGGTAGCAAAACTGTTTTCCCCCTCATAAACCAAAAAATTGCAAGTGTAGGCACACACAGAATCAGCCAAAACAAACAGCTTGTAACCCCACTTGGTTGGTTTGTTTCTCATGTATTGTTTGAGGCGGATTCTGGCCTTTGAGGCTACCATCCTCTCATCGATGGACAGGTTCTGAGCGAGCTGAAAATAGGTCTTGCAGGCCTCAATGATGTTGGGGTAGAGAGGTTTGATTTTGCACAGCCTATCAAACCTGGGTGTACCTCTCGTCTTGTCATTCTCCACATCAACTTCTGTGTCACTGATGTGAAGCGCCCGTGAGATAGTCAGAAACCTTTTACAAGACATGACAGTCATGGGGAAAGGCAGTTGATAGAGAGCTGACGTTTTCCAGTAGTCTCTTGGAGTTTTCAACTTCACCAGCCCCATGTACATGACCATTGAAAAGTAGCAGAAAAGGTCTGACATGGAAATGGTCTTCCATGCCTCTTTCTTTCCTGCCTGCTTCTTAGCCCCATACTTATTAGTGTTCGACACAGGGGAATCAACAACTGACGAGGTGAAAAACAGTTGAAAAAGTTCAAGCGGGCTGTACTTTGCAGTCATGTCTAAGTTGAGGTCCTGGCTTCCTGTGGGGTCTAAAAACCGATGGATTTGGTTCCACATCATCTTCTAACACAGAATGCCAATAATCTGCAGGTTTCTCTCTTCCCCACCTCCGCTTCTTTGTCACTGACTTCACATCTCTAGATGGCCAGGTAGGTGTGGAGCCGGAGACAGCAGGGGTCCGGCTGGATGAACCAGCTTCAGAGGGAGATGGACACCTAGACATTGGCGGCTCAGGGAACATAATCAGTACAGGGAACATAATCACTATGGTGAAGTGGTGAAGGGCTGTTCAATTCCATGTTTATGTAAAATACATTTAAAAATATATATGACACACACACACACACACACACACACACACACACACACACACACACACACACACACACACACACACACACACACACACACACACACACACACTATAGCCAGTGTACTTTACACATTTCATTACAGATGATATTTTTATATATTGCAAATAAAATAAGAAAATCAAAAAATAAGTCTCAAATGAATAATATTTGATATTATTAATTTCAAACAATGACATTAGCATTAGAACTTACCAATCCAGCATGGCATCCTCGCTATGCAGAAACATGTCCTCCGCCTGGGAGTCAAAACTAGCTTCGCTGAAAGATTCATCTTCCTGAAGCAACTCGGTCTCACGTATCTATTTCCTCTATAATTTGGGTAAATCTGTATACCTAGACTTTGTTTTAGCTTTTCCTGATTTATTCGCCATATTTTAAATATATAAACTTGTTGAAAATGCTATTGAATATGTACTGCTATGCGTAACACACATTTACGACAAAGGCTGGTCTTCAAACGTATAACCATTACATATTGCCGTTTACCTCAGCTCATTGGCTATCTTCCAAGCTAGATTTCAAGATCATCAGTGGTCATTGGGCCAAAATACAGTCAATCAACGATAGACCGGTCCTACCATTGGTGCGCAATGATGTCATTGATTGGTGTCTTCAAATCGGTTTGTTTCGGTCAATACATCCCGGGAAAAGAACCATCAAGTATGGTTGTGTTAGTAACAACCAGAGGATTGTAATGAAACCAACCATGACTGGATAAACGTTTGTTTAGTCTGTGTAATTACCACGAACGCATCGTCCAAAGTTGAATGAGATGGAAATCATGACGCAAGCGGTTTACAAATGTTTCGTGTTAGGCTATAAAAATGGATGTTATCAAACAAAACGAACATTCACTGTGTAGTTAGGACACTTGTCATTGCCACCAGAGGAAGATCTTCAATGGTAAGCGATTTATTTTGTTATTTCTGACTTTCATGACGCTAATGCTTGGTTGGAAAATGCTAGTAATACTTGTGTGTGTGTGTGGCGCCGTCCTCAGAAAATAGCATGTTTGCTTTCATAGTAACGGCTTTTTGAAATCTGACACAGTGGATGGATTAATAAGACATTCATCTTTTAAACGATGTAAGATACATGTATTTACAAGAATGTTTACTATAACAAATGGTGTATTTAGAATGTTAGCTCTCTGCAGTTTCAGCATCCAAGCAACGGCCGTCTTGAGGCTGTTCTATGTTGAATAGTGCTTTGGCCATTGTATTTCTGTTTTCTCCAAAAACTCTGGTCCAGCCAGCCATCTTGAATTCAGACAGATCTCAATGTTCAGCCCACGTGAGGTGCCGTCAGCTGGGTTTTGTATTGTATTGATGTATCTCCACTGCTCTCCTCTTGACAGATCACTAATCACAGAGACTCTGTTCGCTACAAAGGTATGGAATCTTGTAGTCTTGTTGTTGATATATTTCAGTACAGACTGGCTGTCTGTCCAGAAAGTCAAATATTTTTAGTTCAATCTGGAGCTCCGTCCTGAGCATCCTTTCTACTCGCACAGCTAGTGTTGATGCTGAGAGTTCCAGCCTGGGGATTGTCATCTGCTTAATTGGCGTCACTCTGGACTTACCCAGAACAAATGCAATGCGAACCTTTTCTTCTTTGCCTGTGAGCCTCAAGTAGCTTGCAGTTCCGTAGCCTTGTTCACTTGCATCACAGAAGTGAAGCATCTGAGCAGTTTTAACTGGACCAAAGTTTTCAGGAATGCAGCTTGCAAATGAATTACTTAAAAATCATACAATGTGATTTTCTGAATTTTTGTTTTAGATTCCGTCTCTCACAGTTGAAGTGTACCTATGATAAAAATGACAGACCTTTACATGCTTTGAAAGTAGGAAACACTGCCGATTTTGCAGGTTATCAAATACTTGTTCTCCCCACAGTATTTGTTTAGTATTTTAGTTTCAGTTTATAAAACATTAGCACCCATCGGCACTTCTATCCTTTTTTGGAACCGATGAGTTCATTCCTAACTTCTCAGTGGTTGCTCACAACTGCAGAATTGTAGGACTTGAAATCCTTCCAGAGAACTGTCCTCCTGGTCCCAGTGTGCTTCAGGTGAAGAACAATAATCCAGCATGTGTAGCAGAGCTTTCCTTTGGCTGAGTTTTTTTTACTAATTTAGTGGCATATTTTCTCTATTCCATCCAATAAATAGGACCACTGCCCTGGCGAGAGAGGGACTATTTCGGACACACACTCACCGCAGGCTTTACTGCACATAGAGATGTTGGCAGTGTGGCACTTCGGATTGCAAACCAAAGGATGCTTCTTCGTTCAAGCATATAAAACGTACAGACTTTCTAATATAAAAGATGTGAAAACAAAAATGTTCCTTATAATTCCTCTAATTCTAATAACTTATAAGTGCAATAAATGAAGGCTATTGTCTGCAGTAAATTCAAGTGCGGTCAAAAAACTATACCGCTCCCCTGTCTAACCAAGACTCCTCGTATTCCGACTTCAAATAACCTTTCCGCCTCCTGTAGCCACTGCACCGGCCGCAAGGGGGTTATTCATCTCCAACAATGGCTTCACACTAATAATTCAACTAATAATGCTCTGGTTGTTGTATAGAAATTGGCTATTTGGCTCTAACAGATAGAGTCAAGAATATGTTTTGTATAATTCTACAAACTGCTATAAAAAACAGTCCTACAAGCTATTTTCGTTTCCCTTACTATAAAACATTAGTGTAATACATTTTATCAACTATATTTGTAGATTTGATTAGTAAAAGAGCTACAGTAGTTTATAAAGTCCATTTACAGCATCTTTTGACAAAGTTGAAACAAAAAATATAATCATATAACCAGCCAGGTGCACCGTTGAAATTTATTTGATGTCTTCCTAGACAAAAGCACCAGTGCATGAACAATTGTGAATTGCATAAATAAATATTTGTGGAAATATATTAATGAGAAGATATAGAAAGTCATTTGTTGATTATATCAGACACTGTATTGTGCCCTTATACTCGTGCCTTTACCCCAGTAATACATCTTGTCTTCTCTTTATGCTTCAAGTCCACAGTTCGCACAGTTTATGGGCTTTGTGTGAGCAAGCCCCATAAACAAATCGGTTGTACTGCACACAGTTTTCATGGGCCTTGTTTCGTGTGCACCTGCCGCAGGTGTTGCATAAACTCTATGAAGCAATTGTGTGGCATGGTCTCTCTGAAAAAGTCCACACCATACTTATAAGACCAAAATGACTCCACATCCATGCTCTTTCTGCACCGCGGACATACAAGAGTGCAATACATGCTTTGAGTGTGTCCATAGACATGTTTCCTTTTCTGTGTGCATGAGCAACAATACAGTCTCTGATGTGCTGCAACAGCTGCTTTTCACATAAACTCGTCACTCTTTCCTATCCAAACCATCCCTCCCAGACTCCTGTATCACCATAGTAATTGAGATCACTGTCTTGTTTGGCTCTGTTCTGGTTTATCTGCGGCGTTGCTCTGGCATCAGAGGCGGAGGCTCGAAGTCAACATCAGAATCGGATGAAGACTCTTCATCAGCAACGTCGATTTCCATCTGACTCCAACTCATTTGCAATGCTGCCAGCGCGGTCATTCGTTTGGTTGGGCTTGCAATTGTGAACTACACACATTGTATGTTGTTCTCAGTGTCTGATTTGACTCCCAGAGGAGAAAATTTATATACAATTTCCAGCTTTTCATAGTAAAGTAATTAGACCGCCCTCAACGGCCACAATTCTTCATCATTACACAAATGTTCTAAATTAAATCATCCTTTTCGCCCTCATCATTTACATCAATCAAATTCAATCACCCTCGTCACCCTCCTCGTTATTAAGTTCATTGAAGTCACATGCACCATTATCAGTTTCTATCTGGTTTCTATCGCCCATTCAGGATAGCATATTTTAATTTTAAGTTGATTATTTTACTCGTTTTTAGTTAGACGCAAAAGAGCAATGCTCCGCACGAGTGGTCATGTGCTGCATGACCACTTGTCATTCAGCACATGCAAGGAAATTCTTGGAAATTGTTACATTTGGAAATAGAGCTGCACCTGTTAAATTTTGAGAGCTATTTGACAAAGATAAGTGTCATAGAAACTGCAGAATATTCTCTTTTTGATACTAAAAAGTAATCAACATGTTTTACCTGCATGTGACTCTGAAGGAGGATTTGATCAAGTGATGCTCCTTTCCCTACATCTGTCAATTACAAGATGCGACCATCTCTTCATGTACAATTTGACAACTGATAGGCCTTACATCACTCATCAGAATATTGTCAATTGAATCTTGTCTATAGGCTAACTCTTATGTGTGAAATTAGTTTCTATATAGTTTAGGTGTAGTTATGATGGGCCGGTCTGCAGGCTGACCGGCATCTTTTGTTTCCCGCTCATCAACTTGGATAGCCAGGGATAGATTTTGCATTATTCTAAAGGGCTACTGCAACACATATTGTACACTATACAGTGGGGAGAAAAGTATTTGATACACTGCCGATTTTGCAGGTTTTCCTACTTACAAAGCATGTAGAGGTCTGTAATTTTCATCATATGTATACTTCAACTATGAGAGACGGAATCTAAAACAAAAATCCAGAAAATCCCATTGTATGATTTTTAAGTAATTAATTTGCATTTTATTGCATGACATAAGTATTTGATCACCTACCAACCAGTAAGAATTCTGTCTCTCACAGACCTGTTTTTCTTTAAGAAGCCCTCCTGTTCTCCAGTCATTACCTGTATTAACTGCACCTGTTTGAATATGTTACCTGTATAAAAGACACCTGTCCACACACTCAATCAAACAGACTCCAACCTCTCCACAATGGCCAAGAACAGAGATCTGTGTAAGGACATCAGGGATACAATTGTAGACCTGCACAAGGCTGGGATGGGCTACAGGACAATAGGCAAGCAGCTTGGTGAGAAGGCAACAACTTTTGGCGCAATTATTAGAAAATGGAAGAAGTTCAAAATGACGGTCAATCAACCTCGGTCTGGGGCTCCATGCAAGATCTCACCTCGTGGGGCATCAATGATCATGAGGAAGGTGAGGGATCAGCCCAGAATTACACGGCAGGACCTGGTCAATGACCTGAAGAGAGCTGGGACCACAGTCTCAAAGAAAACCATTAGTAACACACTACGCAGTGGATTAAAGTCCTGCAGCACACGCAAGGTCACCCTGCTCAAGCCAGCGCATGTCCAGGCCCGTCTGAAGTTTGCCAATGACCATCTGGTTGATCCAGAGGAGGAATAGGAGAAGGTCATGTGGTCTGATGAGACAAAAAATAGAGCTTTTTGGTCTAAATTCCACTCGCCGTGTTTGGAGGAAGAAGGATGAGTGCAACCCCAAGAACACCATCCCAACCGTGAAGCATGGAGGTGGAAACATCATTCTTTGGGGATGCTTTTCTGCAAAGGGGACAGGACGACTGCACCATATTGAGGGGAGGATGGATGTGGCCATGTATCGTGAGATCTTGGCCAACAACCTCCTTCCCTCAGTAAGAGAATTGACGATGGGTCGTGGTTGGGTCTTCCAGCATGACAACGACCCAAAACACACAGCCAGGGCAAATAAGGAGTGGCTCCGTAAGAAGCATCTCAAGATCCTGGAGTGGCCTAGCCAGTCTCCAGACCTGAACCTAATAGAAAATCTTTGGAGGGAGCTGAAAGTCCGTATTGCCCAGCGACAGCCCCGAAACCTGAAGGATCTGGAGAAGATCTGTATGGAGGAGTGGGCCAAAATCCCTGCTGCAGTGTGTGCAAACCTGGTCAAGAACTACAGGAAACGTATGATCTCTGTAATTGCAAACAAAGGTTTCTGTACCAAATATTAAGTTCTGCTTTTCTGATGTATCAAATACTAATATAATGTCATGCAATAAAATGCTAATTAATTACTTAAAAATCATACAATGTGATTTTCTGGATTTTTGTTTTAGATTCTGTCTCTCACAGTTGAAGTGTACCTATGATAAAAATTACAGACCTCTACATGCTTTGTAAGTAGGAAAACCTGCAAAATCGGTAGTGTATCAAATACTTGTTCTCCCCACTGTAGATACAAAAGAAGGTGGACATCCCTTCAAATTAGTGGGTTCGGCTCTTTCAGCCACACCCATTGCTGACAGGTATATAAAATTGAACACACAGCCAATCAAACTCTATAGACAAACATTGGCAGTAGAATGGTCTTACTGAAGAGCTCAGTGACTTTCAATGTGGCACCGTCATAGAATGCCACCTTTCCAACAAGTCAGTCAGTCAGTCAAATTTCTGTCCTGCTAGAGCTGCCCCAGTCAACTGTAAGTGTTCTTATTGTGAAATGGAAACATTTATGAGCAACAATGGCTCAGCCGTGAAATGGTAGCCACACAAGCTCACAGAACGGACTGCTGAGTGATGAAGTGCGTAGTGCGTAAAAATCATCTGTCCTCGGTCGAAATACTCACTAGTGAGTTCCAAACTTCCTCTGAAAGCAACGTCTGCACAAGAAATGTTCGTCAGGAGCTTCATGAAATGGGTTTCCATGGCCAAAACAGTCACACACAAGCCTAAGATCACCATGCGCCGGCTGGAGTGGTGTAATGCTAGCCACCATTGGACTCTGGTGCAGTGGAAATACGCTATATGAAGTGATTAATCATGTTTCACCATCTGGCTGTCCGAAGGACGAATCTGGGTTTGGCAGATGCCAGGAGAACGTTACCTGCCCGAATGCATAATGCCAAGTGTAAAGTTTGGTGGAGGAGGAATCATGGTCTGGGGCAGTTTTTCATGGTTCTGGCTAGGATCCTTAATTCCAGTGAAGGGAAATCTAAACGCTACAGAATGCAACAACATTCTAGACGATTTGTGATCTGTGCTTCCAACTTTGGTGGTAGCAGTTTCCTGTTTCAGCATGACAATTCCCCAGTGCACAAAGCTAAGTCCATACCTGACTGTACTAATGCTCTTGTGGCTGAATGGAAGCAAGTCCACACAGCAATATTCCAACATCTAGTGGAAAGCCTTCCCAGAAGAGTGGAGGCTGTTGTAGCAGCAAAAACTCCATATTAATGCCCATGATTTTGGAATGAGATGTTCGACGAGTGTCCATATACTTTTGACCATGTAGCGTACCATTAAATCTTGAGATAAACGTAATAGGGATGTATTCCAATTGCTTTCTAATTTTGTGGTAATATTTGGTCAAACTTAAATATACTTTTTTATGTTCTTGAAATGAGGACCATCAAGAGAAATTAAAATGATATTGCGTGAACATCAATGGAGTATTATGTTAAACCTAAAACAAATCATAAAAAGTCATAAAAACTGAAATTTCATTTGAACAAAACTAAGAGAATGTCCTGTGCAACCAAACTAAAAGATTTTATCATTACATCTGAGAATATTTTGTGTTTTAGAAACCAGTTTCTTGTAATGTACCCACACTGTTCCCATTACCTATGTACATGTTCTGGGAACATTTAAATAAGGCAGAAAGGCTGTTTTAGTAACATTCTTGCAACATCAAAGGAATGTTTTGTGCACCCTGATACAAACATTATCTGAATGTCAGCAGAGCTGGACAGCTTTTGCGTTTTGGGAACATATCTCTCGGCATGTTTCCACAACCTAATAAACATTAAAAGATCAGACAAAATGTGTTCTAGGAACATTCTTGTCACATCATGTGAATGTTTTTTTTCACCCTAAAAGAAACATTGTAGAATCATCGGCACAACTGTACTGACTATCCAACTTGATTTACTTGAATATATTAGGGACAGATACAATTCCATGTCAGTTCAGAACCCTGGACATTACAGTGAGATTACAATGAGATTTTTAAAAACCACGCATATGTGGTTCTTCGGTTGAAGGGTTCAGTTATTCAATACAATGTATCATAGTTTAAGACAATTTTCAACGCTATTTATAATACAATTAGCTGATTTCCCATGGCCACCCATGATGGGTTCACACACACAAACGCACACACACGCGCGCACACACACACACACACACAGCTGCACTGCAGTACTGAGTGAAGAGTGGGGCAAGAGAGGGAGAGAGAAGTGAAGGGATAGGAGAGGGGGGAAAGATTGTTTGCTTGGTCACCTCATTCAACAGCAATATGAAACACCCAGCTGGGTGCTGGCTATAGGAACCAAGCTTTGGCAGTTTGTGGTACTACTCTACCTGGTCCGTCTTGGTCTTGGGGGTTATGCTGTGGAGGGCAAGGGGGCCATAGTAATAACACACAGTGGTCTCTCACACACCAGGGAAAACATGACAACAAGACCCATATCAAGGGAGCTTTGCGGAGGAAATGAGGAAAGAATGAGAGCCCACAGCAGGAGCCGCTACGTCCACAGTTCCACAGTATTAATAATGTTTTTCAAAGAAATACAAACATGCCAAAAGGATTAGGAATAGAGAGAAGGGGAAAGTGGGAAAGGGGGATGGGGTGAAGGTGGGGGTATGTGAGGAGTTACTTTCGAACGAAGCAAGGTAGCAGTCTCAGCTCCCCTCTAGTCAAGTCAACTTTTATTGCAGATATGCAGTCCATGAAGAGAGTTTGGATTATATAATAGCTGTTTGGAGCTAGAGTTGTGGCCGGGCTGTAGCTATAGTTTGGTGACAAAACATCCTTAGGCTGTAAAGATGTTTTTTTTTTTACTCTGGGTCTTGTTTTTCCTTTGAGCTCCAAGTGAGCGGTCTTATGCCCAGAACTGGCATGTATAGTGGACACAGAGACACACAATATGTTCACTGCTCTCTACCCTGCCAAGTCTACTCTACTAGTTTCAAAAACAGACTCCCAACTAGACACATGTAGTTACAGTACAGGGACAAAACATTCCAGAAACACACACAACAAAGAACACACACACACACACACACACACACACACACACACACACACACATACACACACACACACACAGGCATGCACACACACAAACAAACATAAACGAGCACATGCATGCACACGCACGTGCACACACACGCACAAATGCAACAGGCACCGAATCTGAAGCACAGGAAAGGAAGTTAAAAAACAAAGCCCTTGTTGTCTTAACCGAGACCGAGCATTGCAATATTAACAAAAACAGAGATTTCCTTTGGCAAGAGAGGGGAATGTTTTTATGTGTGTATGGGAAGCAGTGCCGTAACGATGGGGATAACTTGTCACATCAAAGCCTCGATCAGACCGACAGCGTCATTGCGTTTTGGTACATTCATTTCCAATGGAACACTGAGTTTGCCTTGAAGCATTGCGTTGCAGAAGCAGTGCGGTCTGTGCAGTGCACACGTTGGATTTATCCAATATATGCATCAAATTGTATGTGTAGACTTGACAGGAGTAGTAGCAAAAGGTGAATGGCGAACATTTGATACACACATTTCCACAAAATAGTTTGACTGCAGAATTTATCACGCAGCATTGATGCAATGACGCTTTCGGTCTGATCGAGGCTTAAGAGAGTTGTGTACGACTTGGAGGTCCATCTTGTTTCAATTAAACACCCTCGGCAGAGCCAAGGTGATTCATTTCTTAATGAAAACCACCAGAGTGGCTAAGTGCTTAACACTGGTTAACAAAGAATAATAGATGCAGTGCTAAGAGAGAAGGTATCTCACTCATCCCACTTCCCCAAGACGTTTCCTTCCCCTGGTCTATGTAACCAACATGCCAGATACACAGAAAAAGAAAGGCTGAACAGGGTTATGCCGGGTGAGGGGAGAGGAGGGGAGGCACCGGGTTTGTGAAATTGTGAAATCAATCCCCCCCAACCCCTCCATCCCCTTCTCCTCACTCTTCTTCGTCTGATGCTTTTTAGCCCTTTATTCCTCCCTTGGTTTTTTCTCTCCAGCCGCTCCACTCCTTGAAGATTTCTGTGAATTCAGGATGCCTCAGCAGAAACAGACTCATGTTTCCGCTTAGAAAGGACGCTGTTTTTTTTTGTTGTTGACAAGTGTGTGTTCTCTCTCTAGATGGGGCAGTGTGTGTTTGCTATGATTAGACTTAAGCGATCCTTCCCTTTCTTCTGCTGCCTGCTGCTGTGTTCAGTGAAGTGACCTCAAATTGTTTTAAGAGGAACTAGCCTACAGTATTCATATTTTAACAGAACACTACATCTTATCTCGCGACCTTGTCACTTTGCGAGTTCAAATTACAGATAAATTGCAACCACCGTCGCCAATCTTGAAGCAATTAGATTTGTTGCACATACATTCAAAAATGCACACACAAATGCATACATGCGCGTGCACACACACATCCAAATTGGCAGTAATTTAGCCAGAGGCGTCTGGCAGACTTGAGTCTTTACAACAGACAGGGACCGGATGATTAATGTGGGCTGTTATGTACGTCAGAGACGCACCCCTATCGCCACACATTTCGACCCCTCTTTTCCTACACACAAACACACACACACCAACGGGGCTGTAGTGGAGCAGGTCGAGAGCTTCAAGTTTCTCTGTGTCCATATTACTAAGGAATTATCATGGTCCACACACACCCACACAGTTGTGAAGAGGGCATGACAGCACCTCTTCTCCCTCAGAAGGCTGAAAAGATTTGGCATGGGCCCTCAGATCCTCAAAGTTATGCACCATTGAGACAATCTTGATCACCTCTTCGTATGGCAACTGCAAGGCAAGGCAATACAGAAGGTGGTGAGTACGGCCCAGTATCTCACTGGGGCTGAGCTCCCTGCCATCCAGGACCCCTATACAAGGGCGGTGTCAGAGGAAGGACAAAAAAACTGTCAGACTCCAGCCACCCCAGCTATAGACTGTGCTGTCTGCTACCGCACAGCAAGCGGTACCAGTGTACCAGGTCGGGAATCAACAGGACCTTGAACAGCTTCTACAGTCAAGCCATGAGACTGGTAAACAAGGCTGCTAAATAGCTAATCAAATGGCTACCCGGACAACCTGCATTGACACTTTTTTGAACTAACTGTCTTGCACTGCCTCCAATCACACAGACTAGACTCTACCCAAAATCTAACGCATACTTACACTGACACTCCAACACACACATACAAACCCCCCCACACACACATACCATGCATACTGACGCCATTCTGTCTCTCACTCTCACTCTCACTCTCACACACCTTGTAGAGCCACCTTTTGCACCAATTACAGCTGCAAGTCTCTCTTGGGTATGTCTCTATAAGCTTGACACATCTAGCCACTGGGATTTTTGCCCATTCTTCAAGGCAAAACTTCTCCAGCTCCTTCAAGTTGGATGGGTTCTGCTGGTGTACAGCCATCTTTAAGTCATACCACACATTTTCAATTGGATTGAGGTCTGGGCTTTGACTAGGCCATTCCAAGTTATTTAAATGTTTCCCCTTAAACCACTCAAGTGTTGCTTTAAGAGTATCCTTAGGGTCATTGTGCTGCTGGAAGGTGAACCTCTGTCCCAATCTCAAATCTCTGGAAGACTGAAACCGGTTTCCCTCAAGAATTTCTTTGTATTTAACGCCATCCATCATTCCTTAAATTCTGACCAGTTTCCCAGTCCTTGCCAATGAAAAACATCCGCACAGCATGATGCTGCCACCCCCATGCTTCAATCTCTGCTGTGGATCTTTGCAGCTCCTTCAGGGTTATCTTTGGTCTCCTTGTTGCCTCTCTGCCCTTCTTGCCTGGTTCGTGAGTTTTGGTGGGCGGCCCTCTCTTGCAGGTTTGTTGTGATGCCATATTCTTTCCATTTTTTAATAATGGATTTAATGGTGCTCCGTGGGATGTTCGAAGTTTCTGATATTTTTTTTACAACCCAACCCTGATCTGTACTTCCCCACAACTTCCCCCCTGTTTGTAGAACAAATTGGTCTGTATGGTGCCGCTTGCTTGGTGGTGCCCCTCGCTTAGTGGTGTTTTGCGGACCCTGGGAACTTTCAGAACAGAACAGAACATCATGTGACAGATCATGTGACACTTAGATTGCACACAGGTGAACTTTATTTAACTAATTATGTGACTTCTGAAGGTATTTGGTTGCACCAGATATTATTTAGGGGCTTCATAGCAAAGGGGGTGAATACGTATGCACGCACCACTTTTCATTATTTTTTTATTTTTTTTAAACAAGTTCTTTTACATTTCACTTCACCAATTTGGACTATTTTGTGTGTGTCCGTTATATAGAATCCAAATAAAAAAACTACTTAAATTACAGGTTGTAATGCAACAAAACAGGAAAAATGCCAAGGGGGAGGAATACTTTTGCAAAGCACTGTATATGCACATAGCTACCTCAATTACCTCGTACCCCTTCACATTGACTCTGTACCGGTACACCCTGTATAGAGCCATGTTCTTTTGACTTGTTATTGTCATTCATTGTTCACTGTGTATTTATTCCTTGTGTGATTATTTCTATTTTTATTTGATCTTTTTTATCTTTAACTCCGCATTGTTGGAAAACAACCTGTATGTAATAATTTCACTGTTACTCTACACCTGAAGCATGGGGAAAAACAACATTTGATTTAATTTGATTTGACCCACATATTATACAGGAAGGTATGATAACAGACATGTTTGGCAAGGTAGCCCCAGCACCACCAGACAAAATGTTAATAGATATAGTATCTGTGACAATAAAAGATGAAAGACCAGTGTAATATTTCACATTGTTATATTAGCAGAACACTGCTTCTCCAGTATTATGTGGTTGGATGGTTGACTCTACATGAAACTGTTACACTTGAACGTCATCAAAACACTTTGTTTAGAATATCTACATATGTTCAACAATTATACTCATATTACTTTGTAGGCTAATTAGTACGAGAAGAGTGCCATCTTCCTGCATCTCATATCTGCCTGTGGTTATTGAACACTCCCTTCTGGACCCATGAGGCAAACTCAATCATATCCAGGAAGGTGTGCCATGCACTTCACCTCTCCTGCCACCTGACCATGTCATAACCTATAATATGGGGGCGTCAAACTCATTTCACGTAGGGCCTGGTGTCTGCTGTTTTTTGGTTAAGATATAGACAACCAGGTGAGGGGAGTTCCTTACCAATTAGTGACCTTAATTCATCAATCAAGTATAAGGGACGGGCGAAAACCCGCAGGCACTTGGCCCTCTGTGGAATGAGTTTGACACGTAATACATTTGACGCTGTAATACATTACATAGATGGAAGGGACTTCATTACCCACTGGAGACTTGAAGACAGAACCTCACCCAGAGACCTGTGCATGTCAGTGTGTTAGACAGCCAATTCCTTAGATTTGGGCAAATAGAAATGTCATTCTAGTTCTCGTTAGACAGCTGAAGTTGTACTCTACACAAAACTGATTTGGATTTGACAGGCAAAGGGTAGGCATACTGTCTTTATAAGCACATCAATTAGATATTTACAACAGAAAATGTTGTTTCTTTGTAACACGAACACATCCATCAATTTGTTGTTGATGTATCTACACTCAAGCTGGGCGATGAATGTGCAATGTCCACATGTAGCCTACATCTGTAGGGATATTAGTTATTGTCTACTGGAAAATATGTAACAGGTGACATAAGGGTAGACGAGACAAAACTTTCCAGTTATAGAGTATTGTAGGACAGGTGAGCTGATTGAAGACGGCGCGGGTATCCAACTCGCAGTAGTTGATATCGTTTCCACGGTAACGTGATTTACATGGCATGATGAAATGTTGAAACTAAGTTGCAAGCTACTTTCATAGCAAGTGTTGTAGAATGAGTGTCTTATGAAACACCTTCCAGACACTGGCTCTTGCTATCTTTCCACAACTGATTTGACAGAGAAATATCTGCTAGATAGGATAGCAGCTTCAGCTATCACCAAACTAGGCTAACTAGCTGTTGTCAGCTCAGGAAACACAAGGTCTGCACAGGCTTTAGCCTACACACACACACACACACACTGGATGCACATTCAACCATACACATATACACATATGTACAAACACACACATACACAGGGTGGGGCGGATTTACAAACCCAACAGCAAAACACTTATGAAAGATTTCAAGCACTCACAAACTTCTACAGATGCACAATCGAGAGCATCCTGGCGGGCTGTATCACCGCCTGGTATGGCAACTGCACCGCCCTCAACCGTAAGGCTCTCCAGAGGGTAGTGAGGTCTGCACAACGCATCACCGGGGGCAAACTACCTGCCCTCCAGGACACCTACACCACCCGATGCTACAGGAAGGCCATAAAGATCATCAAGGACATCAACCACCCGAGCCACTGCCTGTTCACCCCGCTGCCATCCAGAAGGCGAGGTCAGTACAGGTGCATCAAAGCTGGGACCGAGAGACTGAAAAACAGCTTCTATCTCAAGGCCATCAGACTGTTAAACAGCCACCACTAACATTGAGTGGCTACTGCCAACACACTGTCAATGACACTGACTCTACTCCAGCCACTTTAATCATGGGAATTGATGGGAAATGATGTAAATATATCACTAGCCACTTTAAACAATGCTACCTTATATAATGTTACTTACCCTACATTGTTCATCTCATATGCATACGTTGATACTGTACTCTATATCATCGACTGCATCCTTATATAATACATGTATCACTAGCCACTTTAACTATGCCACTTGGTTTACATACTTATCTCATATGTATATACTGTACTCGATATCATCTACTGTATCTTGCCTATGCTGCTCTGTACCATCACTCATTCATATATCCTTATGTACATATTCTTTATCCCCTTACACTGTGTATGACAGTAGTTTTTTTTGGGAATTGTTAGTTAGATTACTTGCTCGTTATTACTGCATTGTCGGAACTAGAAGCACAAGCATTTCGCTACACTCGCATTAACATCTGCTAACCATGTGTATGTGACAAATAAAATTTGATTTGATTTGATTTAAGATGCTCATCGTGGTTTTGAATGGTTGCAATGACTTCCAAATGGATGTCTCTCATAGTAGTGGTTGTTTTTGCCATTTAAAGTGACATACCGTATGTTCAAACAGCTCTCAGAGTCTCACTGCAGAATAAGACGTTCATCCACATTTCTCCAAACGTTAATTATTTCAAAGTTGATCCAAAGGTCAAATTTCAAAGTATTTTTGATATCCTGGGTTGACTTCCTGCTCAGTATCGTTCCATTTTTCCAAATGTCAAATTTCAAAGTTGCTAGGAACAGCAAATTTAGAAGGATAATATTTGGGATAGGGTTAAAAAAAAAAAGTGTCTACCACTGGGCTCAACAACCTTTTGATTCGCACTCGCAAAACCAAAGCTGACTTGATGGTAATAGTGCTCACTGTTGCCCCTAGTGGCCAGTTTTGAAATCATTTCCCGACATCCTCAGGACATGGCTAGACATCCAATTTTCACTCTTGAGCAATCTGCCCATATGCATTAATGAGCCATTTGGGACAGGCACTATAAAGCCAACCCAATTCCCTTAGCTCGGGTCCTTTTCCAGCATACCCAGAAGCTACAGAGATGGAGAGAGAGGAACAGAACAAACAAACAATGCGCTCATCCACAACATTGATAAGTATAATAATTATTGTATCTCTCAAATATGAACATTGACAAGTGTGAAATGCATGCACCAAGACAGAAGTTAAATTGTGTGTCGACCCACATTATTAACTTATGGTATAATGGCGCAGGGAGGAGTGATGAATATGTGTGTGCGTTAAAGAACCAAATGCTGCCCGCGGCCAGTGACGGACTTCTACGTCACAGCGATATTACCACCTGCGGCTGCAAATATTGAGGTGGCATATTCTAATGCTTGCCCTGGAACAATGCACTAATCACCAATTTGGCACATCATTGTGTAAATGTTAAGCTACACATCATTAAATTGCATGTTTGTATTTGCATTTATTTGGACCCCCATTAGCTCCTCCCAAGGCAGCAGCTTCCTGGGATTCAGCAAAATTAAGGCAGTTATATAGAATTTGAAATATTACATGTCATTACTTTTTAACATATTAAATGTGTGCCCTCAGGTCATTACTCCACTACCACCTACAGTTAAAGTCTGAAGTTTACATACACTTAGGTTGGAATCATTATAGCCCTGACCTCAATCCTATAGAAAATATGTCTGCAGAACTGAAACATTGTGTGCGAGCAAGGAGGCCTACAAAGCTGACTCAGTTACACCAGCTCTGTCAGGGGGAATGGGCCAAAATTCACCCAACTTATTGTGGGAAGCTTGTGGAAGGCTACCCGAAACATTTGACCCAAGTTAAACAATTTATAGGCAATGCTACCAAATACTAATTGAGTGTATGTAAACTTCTTACCCACATGGAATGTGATGAAAGTAATAAAAGCTGAAGTAAATCATTCTCTCTCTATTATTCTGATGAGGAGGAGTAGTGGGAAGGATCGGAGGACCAATGCGCAGCGTTGTAAGCATTCATGATATTTATTATAACTCAGAACACTAAAGAACAAAACAATAAAGCGACAACGAATGAAACGAAACAGTCCTGTACGGTGAATACACAAAATACAGAACAGAAAATAATCACCCACAAATCAAGGGTGAAAACAGGCTACATAAGTATGGTTCTCAATCAGGGACAACAATTGACAGCTGCCTCTCATTGAGAACCATACCAGGCCAAACACAGACATCCCAAATTATAGAAAAAAGAACATAGACTGCCCACCCCAACTCACGCCCTGACCATACTAAAACAAAGACAAAACAAAGGAACTAAGGTCAGAACGTGACAGTGTATGTGTGTGTAGTGTGTGTTTTATCATGTGTATGTGTGTCTGTGCCTGTGTGTGTCTTCACAGTCCCCACTGTTCCATAAGGTGTATTATTTTCAATTTCTTACATCTCATTCTACTGCTTGTATCAGTTACCCGATGAGGAATAGAGTTCCATGTATTCATGGCTCTATGTAGTACTGTGCACCTTCCATAGTCTGTTCTTGACTTGGGGATTGTGAAGAGACCTTTGGTGGCATGTCTTGTGGGGTATATATACACATTCTTCCTAGGTTTTTGCCTTTCTAGGGAGTTTTTCCTAGCCACCGTGCTTCTACACCTGCATTGCTTGCTGTTTGGGGTTTTAGGCTAGGGCTATATAAATAGATTAAATTTGATAGAAGACTGAGGGTCTTCCAAATATTGAAAGTGTGTAAATAGTTACCCATGTTATTTTGTAAATGTCTATTTTCTTTTTCATATTTTTTTATCAATAATTATGTTTTTTTCCCCCATTTTTTCCCCCATTTTTTTCTCAATTCCTTTGGGGGGTGTTAGAATACCATTTTGGTATTTTGTATATAGTTATTTGTTTCAAAATGTATACCTTCACCAATTTGGCCACATGGGTACATTTGGGCTACTTGTGTGGGACACCTGGGTGACTTCATGATAAATGTCATGTAGCACACTCATTTTGGAAGTTATAATTCTGAAACTTTGCACAAGTACTGTTGCCCTCTTATATTTTTCACTGAAATTGTCCCCATCATCCTATCTCAATGTTTGTTTTATCTTGTTCATTTGAAAGATGATGATACAAAAAAAAAAAAAAAAACCTTATGGTTATTTCCATTGTTTTATCTAAACCAGATCTATTGTGTTATATTCTCCTACATTCAATTCACATTTACACAAACGTCAGAGTGTTCTCTTTCAAATGGTACCAAGAATATGCATATCCTTGGTTCTATGCCTGAGCTACAGGCTGTTAGATTTGGGTATGTCTTCAGGTGGAAGTTGCACAAAGTAGGGGGGGAGCTCTAAGTTAACAGTTTTAAGTCATTTCCTTAAAGGGTGCATGCTTGTTAGTAACTGAAATAAACAATTTCATAACTGTGTCAAGTGCAGCGTCTGGTTGCTCCTCATTACACACCACAGACCAACATATTATTTACATCAACAACATGGGAATCAATACAAAACGTATTGTATGACCTCTTATACACACTATTAGGCCGTACCTTTAGAACTTTGGTTTTAGTAGATATGGCTACTATATTGTGGTCACTACATCCGATGGATTTAGATAGTGCTTTAAAGCAAATTTCTGCAGCATTGTTAAAGATGTGATCAATACATGTTGATGATTTCATTACTCTGCTGTTTGCCACTACCCTGGTAGGTTGACTGAAAACCTGAACCAGGTTGCAGGCACTGGTTACAGTTTGAAGCTTTTTCTTAAGTAGGCAGCTTGATGAAAAACAGTCAATATTTAAATCACCCAGAAAATATCTCTGTTCATATCACATACGTTGTCAAGCATTTAACACATGTTAACCGGGTATTGACTGTTAGCGCTTGATGGTCGATAGCAGCTTCCCAAAATAATGGGTTTTAGGTGAGGCAGATGAACCGGCAGGTAGCCTAGTGGTCAGAGCATTGGGTCATTAATGGAAATGTTGCAGGATCGCATCCCCGAGCTGACAAATGATAAACCTGTAGCCATATTATTTAAACAGTATTTTACATGAGATCCTCTCTAAGCTTTACAGGAATGTGGTTCTAAATATAAACAGCAACACCTCCACCATTGGCATTTCTGTCTTTTCTATTTTTTAGCACTTTCTGGGATGCTTGATTGTTTTCATTGGTTTACTGGGAAGCTTAGCAGAAGTAGACATGTCATTTATGTTAGTGCAGGGTGAGCTGAACACAGTGGACTACCTACTAGGGGACAGCGACTCAGTGCTAACAGTATAACTCTTGTTCATAGGCACATGATTACTGCATACAATAGCTGTGGGATCAGCAGAGGATAGACTAAGCCCGCAGCTCCCGGCGATAGGTCCAGGCAGAGCCCCATCAGATCCAGAGAGAAGGAAAGGAGCCGAACTAGACGAAGAAGCCGTTGTTGGCGTCAGCGTAGTTGGAGTCGACACAGCTGTCGCAGACACAGGCAGTCCCAGCGATGAAGGCGTAGATACATCAGGCACCAGGGTTGCGAAGTGATTCTTCATGTCGAACTGCTCTGGACCTCTCACAGACAGTCTAGTCCTTTTAGCAGCATGCCGCTGCCTTGGGTTTTGACAACTTGTGACATGGGACCAGTGCTGATTGGAACAATCCTACGGTTCTCTGTCTACTCCACTACAAGATGGAGAAAGAGAAGCAGATGTAAATGACTTCCTTGGCAGGCAAGTTCCATGTAGCACAGGCCATTCGGAAAGGGATAGATTACAAGGTGGAGATACATCCATGAAGTCCGAGCCCACAGAAGTTGAGATCGAGAATGAATTTGCACAGAATTGAAATAGCCACCTTATTGCTGTAATCCTCCGCAAGCAAACAATTGCCACATTGGAACTGCGGATTGTCAATATTATCCCGGACAAGAGCGTAACATACACAGCTTCTACAGCGCTTGGAAACGGGGAAGTGGGCTCTATTGCAACCGAGCTAGTTAGCTGGCTAGTTGGTAATCATCCATACCAAACCAGCAGGTTTCTGCATAAACACTTATGAACAAAATAAAACTTAAGAAACAGCAGGCTGAAACAAATTATAGACAGAAGCCTGCAAGTAGCAATACAGAACTCAATTGATTGAATGGACATTAAATGCATTTTCAATATGATTCAAATAGGCCTAAAGACTATGGTTTATATTTGAATGCAGTCATCTCGGTTTTCATTCACTTGTTTGTATCAATTGCAAAGACGTTGGTAACTTTGCATTTATAGTCAACATGGTTCTGAAGTTATTGGCGATCACAGAGAGATGGGATAAGCCATGTGGTTTTATGTTTAGCGGAGATCTTCTGTGTATAAAGTGACGGAGGGCAAACAAAGCATCTAAAGATGCACTTAGCTGGCGCTAGATTGTCAGCGTTTTCAAGTGAAACGTTAGTTACGAAGGTTGAGGGAAACAGCTCGGAGATTTAACGATGCTCCTATGAAGGTTCGAACTACGAATTTAGCATTAAGAATATAGAATATACTAATAAATATCAGAGACTCGAACCACCTGCCTCCTGTGTCTGCACCCTGGTCTTGCCCTGTGCCCTTAGTTATTTCATGGTTTTGATGTCTTCACTATTATTCTACAATGTAGAGCATGGTGGAAATAAAGAAAAACCCTGGAATGAGTAGGTGTGTCCAAACTTTTACTGTTACTGTATGTAATATATATATATATATATATATATATATACTACCGTTCAAAAGTTTGGGGTCACTTAGAAATGTCCTTGTTTTCCATGAAAACATACATGAAATGAGTTGCAAAACTAATAGGAAATATAGTCAAGACGTTGACAAGGTTATAAATAATGATTTTTAATTGAAATAATAATTGTGTCCTTCAAACTCTGCTTTTGTCAAAGAATCCTCAATTTTCAGCAACTATAGCCTTGCAGATCTTTGGCATTCTGGTGTCAATTTGTTGAGGAAATCTGAAGAGATTTCACCCCATGCTTCCTGAAGAACCTCCCACAAGTTGGATTGGCTTGATGAGCACTTCTTACGTACAATACGGTCAAGCTGCTCCCACAACAGCTCAATAGGGTTGAGATACGGTGACTGACCTGGCCACTCCATTATTGACAGAATACCAGCTGACTGCTTCTTCCCTGAATAGTTACTGCATAGTTTGGAGCTGTGCTTTTGGTCATTGTTCTATTGTAGGAGGAAATTGGCTCCAATTAGGCAATTAGGCCTTCCTTCTTCAAGATCCCTTTTACCCTGTACAAATCTCCCACTTTACCACCACCAAAGCAACCCCCAGACCATCACATTACCTCCATCATGCTTGACAGATAGCATCAAGCACTCCTCCAGCATATTTTAATTTTTTTCTGCGTCTCATGAATGTTCTTCTTTGTGATTCGAACACTTCAAACTTAGATTCATCTGTCCATAACACGTTTTTCAAATCTTCCTCTGTCCATTGTCTGTGTTCTTTTGCCCATCTTAATCTTTTATTTTTATTGGACAGTCTGAGATATGACTTTTTCTTTGCAACTCTGCCTAGAAAGCCAGCTTCCCAGAGTCGCCTCTTCACTGCTGACGTTGAGACTGGTGTTTTTACAGGTACTGTTTAATGAAGCTGCCAGTGAAGGACTTGTGAGTCTTCTGTTTCTCAGACACTCTAATGTACTTGTCCTCTTGCTTTTCCTCCCTGCTCTCTTTCTCCTTTGTTTCTGGGATTGCCAGGGTAAACCCAGGCTCTCTCTTCTCTGGTTGGTCCAGCTTCTACTGCTATTTTCGAGACTGAAACCCGAGCAGGCAACTCACAGCAAACAAGCACACACACACACACACACACACACACACACACACACACACACACACACACACACACACACACACACACACACACAACACATATATACACTACCATTCAAAAGTTTAAGGTCACTTAGAAATGTCCTTGTTTTTGAAAGAAAAACACTTTTTGGTCCATTGAAATAACATAATATTGATCAGGAACACAGTGTAGACATTGTTAATGTTGTAAATGACTATGGTAGATGGGAAACAGCAGATTGTAATGGAATATCTACATAAGCGAACATAGGCCCATTATCAGCAACCATCACTCCTGTGTTCCAATGGCACGTTGCGTTAGCTAACCCAAGTTTGTCATTTCAAAAGGTTAATTGATCATTTGAAAACCCATTTGGAATTATGTTAGCGCAGCTGAAAACTGTTGTGCTGATTAGAAGCAATAAAACTGGCCTTCTTTAGACTAGTTGAGTATCTGGAGCATCAGCATTTGTGGGTTCGATTACAGGCTCAAAATGGTTAGAAACAAAGAACTTTCTTCTGAATCTCATCAGTATACTCTTGTTCTGAGAAATGAAGGCTATTCCATGCGAGAAGTTTGCAGTCTTTCCAGCTTCAGTTTGAAGTTATTGTGTTAGCTGTGTTGTGGGCTAGCTCCCCTGAACAACAGTGTCCTAATGAGAGAGCACATTTTCTATGCCTAGTGAAATTGTGCCTCATTAGCTCATTGTTATGGTTATATCCAAATAAATATCAATAGAAGACAGCTTGAACAAATGCAGCTATTATTCTGTCTGCACTGTTTGATGTGACTGTAAGTTAGCCGTAGTTGGCTAGCTAGCAAGCAAGGGATATGAACGTTGCCAGCCAGTATGGCAATGGAACATTTAGAACTAAAGACTGCTTTGCGTCCATAGATACAGAACAAAAAGATTTAACTACTTGGTACCGTCTCTGGCAACCGAACCAATAGAACTAATGACCAGCCGGCTTGGGTAGCAATCCTAGATTTGTTTCAGGACTATATATTGTGGAAGGATGATATAGTATGAATAAATTAATCAAAATAACATTTTAAATGAAAATATGTCAATCATTATTTGATGAATAAATGAATCCAAATAATGTTTTTAATTAAAATGTGTCAATCATTATGGCAGTCAGATGTAACCCGTTGTATAAAAGTGATAATGCCTGATAAGCTGGTGTTTGGAGGATATATTGGCATGTTTTGCCTGCCCTCGGCTTCGTCTCTTGCCTAACAACACCCGTGCCAATATATCTTCCAAACACCGGCTGCTCGGGCATTATCACTTAATTAAAGAATTTGAAGTTAGGATAGCTTGAACGTTTTAAAGTTGGTTTCATAGCTTAATTGGCCAAGGAGCAGGACCATTTTGAATAGCTACCATTCAAACCCATGTTAATGTATTCCAATTGTATATGGCTATAATTCAAAATGTAAGTTGGAGCAGTCTGAAAGTTAGTTTTGTTTTAAATTGCTTGAATCGTTTCATCTCTAGAGCGAGGGGAGGAAATCAAATAATAAGAAAAACTAGACATGTGGAAGGGAAATGGGCATACCTAGTCAGTTGTACTCCGGATTGCATTGAACTGAAATGCGTCTTCCGCATTTAAACCAACCCCTCTGAATCAGAGAGGTGCAGGTAGATGCCTTAATCAACATCATCGGCGCCCTGGCGAACAGTGGGTTAACTGTCTTGATCAGGGGCAGAACAACAGATTTTTACCTTGTCAGCTCAGGGATTCAATCCAGCAACCTTTTGGTTACTGGCCCAACACTCCTACCCGCCAGGCTTCCTGCCGCCCCAGGTAGTTGTGTATTTGTGGTCAATAGTTGTGGTTCATTAGTTGTGATCAGTAGTTCTGTGGTTGTGGTAAGTAGTTGTGGGCAGTAATTTTGTGGGTTTAATTGGTGTGGTCATTATTTGTGTGGTTCATTAGTTGTGGTCAGTAGGTGCTTTGTTGTGGTCAGAAGTTGTGTTGTTCAGTAGTTTTGTGGTCAGTTGTGGTCAGTAGTTTTGTTCAGTATTTGTTGTCATTAGTTGTGTGGTTCATTAAGTGTGGTCAGTAGTGTTGTGGTTGTGGTCAGTAGTTGTATTCAGTAGTTGTAGTCAGTTTTGGTCAGTAGTCTTGTGGTTGTCATCAGTAGCTGTGGTCAGTAGTGGTCATTAGTTGTGGTCTGTAGTTGCGTGGTATGTAGATTGTTTGGTCAGTAGTTGTGTGGTTAGGGTCAGTAATTGTGGTCAATAATATTTTCAGCAGTTTTGTAGTTTTTATCAGTAGTTTTGCTCAGTAGCTTAGTGGTTATTTGTTGTTGTCAGTAGTAGTGTGTTTGTGGTCAGTAGTTATGCCGTTTTGACCAGTAGTTTCGGTTAGTAGTCGTCTGCTTGTGTTCAGTCATTGTAGTCATTAGTTGCTGTTAATATTGGTCAGTTGTTGTGGTCAGTAGTTATGAGGTCAGTCGCTGTGTGTTTGCTGTCAGTATGTGTGGTTGTGGTCAGTAGTCATGGTCAGTAGTTGTTTGGTCAATAGTTTTGTGGTTAGTAATTGTGTAGTTGTGTTTTGTTAAGTATTTTTGGTAAATATGGGTATGGTGGTGGTCAGTAGATGTGTTGTTCATTACTTGTGGTCAATAGTTGATTGGTTGTGGTCAGTAGTTGTGGTCAGTTGTGATCAGTAGTTTTGGTTAGTAGTTTTGTAAGTAGTGTGGTTCTGTAGTTGTGACCATAAGCTGTGTGGTTTTTATCAATAGTTTGGATAAGGTTGTGGTCCTTCATTTTTTTGGTCATGGTCAGTAGTAAAATCAAATCAAATTTTATTTGTCACATACACATGGTTAGCAGATGTTAATGCAAGTGTAGCGAAATGCTTGTGCTTCTAGTTCCGACAATGCAGTAATGACCAACAAGTAATCCAAAACTACTGTCTTATACACACAAGTGTAGGGGGATAAAGAATATGTACATAAAGATATATGAATGAGTGATGGTACAGAGCGGCATAGGCAAGATACATTAGATGGTATCGAGTACAGTATATACATATGAGATGAGTATGTAAACAAAGTGGCATAGTTAAAGTGGCTAGTGATACATGTATTACATAAAGATGCAGTAGATGATATAGAGTACAGTATATACATATACATATGAGATGAATAATGTAGGGTATGTAAACATTATATTAGGTAGCATTGATTAAAGTGGCTAGTGATATATTTTACATCATTTCCCATCAATTCCCATTATTAAAGTGGCTGGAGTTGAGTCAGTGTGTTGGCAGCAGCCACTCAATGTTAGTG
The DNA here is from genome assembly GCF_018296145.1 of Oncorhynchus tshawytscha. Lineage (NCBI taxonomy): Eukaryota > Metazoa > Chordata > Actinopteri > Salmoniformes > Salmonidae > Oncorhynchus > Oncorhynchus tshawytscha. Next base: position 13,736,885 of record NC_056447.1, read on the forward strand.
GGGCTGTTTAACACTGATGGCCTTGAGATAGAAGCTGTTTTTCAGTCTCTCGGTCCCAGCTTTGATGCACCTGTACTGACCTCGCCTTCTGGATGATAGCGGGGTGAACAGGCAGTGGCTCGGGTGGTTGTTGTCCTTGGTGATCTTTATGGCCTTCCTGTAACATCGGGTGGTGTAGGTGTCCTGGAGGGCAGGTAGTTTGCCCCCGGTGATGCGTTGTGCAGACCTCACTACCCTCTGGAGAGCCTTACGGTTGTGGGCGGAGCAGTTGCCGTACCAGGCGGGGATACAGCCCACCAGGATGTTCTCGATTGTGCATCTGTAGAAGTTTGTGAGTGCTTTTGGTGACAAGCCAAATTTCTTCAGCCTCCTGAGGTTGAAGAGGCGCTGCTGCCCCTTCTTCACGATGCTGTCCGTGTGGGTGGACCAATTCAGTTTGTCTGTGATGTGTATGCCGAGGAACTTAATGATTGAGTTGGAGGCGTGCGTGGCCACGCAGTCGTGGGTGAACAGGGAGTACAGGAGAGGGCTCAGAACGCACCCTTGTGGGGCCCCAGTGTTGAGGATCAGCGGGGTGGAGATGTTGTTGCCTACCCTCACCACCTGGGAGCGGCCCGTCAGGAAGTCCAGTACCCAGTTGCACAGGGCGGGGTCAGTACCCAGGGTCTCGAGCTTGATGACGAGCTTGGAGGGTACTATGGTGTTAAATGCCGAGCTGTAGTCGATGAAAAGCATTCTCACATAGAACGTTCTCACTCCTCTTGTCCAGATGGGTTAGGGCAGTGTGCAGTGTGGTTGAGATTGCATCGTCTGTGGACCTATTTGGGTGGTAAGCAAATTGGAGTGGGTCTAAGGTGTCAAGTAGGGTGGAGGTGATATGGTCCTTGACTAGTCTCTCAAAGCACTTCATGATGACGGAAGTGAGTGCTACGGGGCGGTAGTCGTTTAGCTCAGTTACCTTAGCTTTCTTGGGAACAGGAACAATGGTGGCCTTCTTGAAGCATGTGGGAACAGCAGACTGGGATAGGGATTGATTGAATATGTCCGTAAACACACCAGCCAGCTGGTCTGCGCATGCTCTGAGGGCGCAGCTGGGGATGCCGTCTGGGCCTGCAGCCTTGCGAGGGTTAACATGTTTAAATGTTTTCCTCACGTTGGCTGCAGTGAAGGAGAGGCCGCATGTTTTGGTTGCAGGCTGTGTCAGTGGCACTGTATTGTCCTCAAAGCGGGCAAAAAAGTTATTTTGTCTGCCTGGGAGCAAGACATCCTGGTCCGTGACGGGGCTGGTTTTCTTTTTGTAATCCGTGATTGACTGTAGACCCTGCCACATACCTCTTGTGTCTGAGCCGTTGAATTGAGATTCTACTTTGTCTCTATACTGACGCTTAGCTTGTTTGGTTGCCTTGTGGACGGAATAGCTACACTGTTTGTATTCGGTCATGTTTCCGGTCACCTTGCCCTGATTAAAAGCAGTGGTTCGCGCTTTCAGTTTCACACGAATGCTGCCATCAATCCACGGTTTCTGGTTTGGGAATGTTTTAATCGTTGCTATGGGAACGACATCTTCAACGCACGTTCTAATGATCTCGCACACCAAATCAGCGTATTCGTCAATGTTGTTGTCTGACGCAATACGAAACATATCCCAGTCCACGTGATGGAAGCAGTCTTGGAGCGTGGAATCAGATTGGTCGGACCAGCGTTGGACAGACCTCAGCGTGGGAGCTTCTTGTTTTAGTTTCTGTCTGTAGGCAGGGATCAACAAAATGGAGTCGTGGTCAGCTTTTCCGAAAGGAGGGCGGGGCAGGGCCTTATATGCGTCGCGGAAGTTAGAATAGCAATGATCCAAGGTTTTGCCAGCCCTGGTTGCGCAATCGATATGCTGATACAATTTAGGGAGTCTTGTTTTCAGATCAGCCTTGTTAAAATCCCCAGCTACAATGAATGCAGCCTCAGGATGTGTGGATTCCAGTTTGCAAAGAGTCAAATAAAGTTCGTTCAGAGCCATCGATGTGTCTGCTTGGGGGGGAATATATACGGCTGTGATTATAATCGAAGAGAATTCCCTTGGTAGATAATGTGGTCGACATTTGATTGTGAGGAATTCTAAATCAGGTGAACAGAAGGACTTGAGTTCCTGTATATTGTTGTGGCCACACCACGACTCGTTAGCCATAAGGCATACGCCCCCGCCCCTCTTCTTACCAGAAAGATGTTTGTTTCTGTCGGCGAGATGCGTGGAGAAACCAGCTGGGTGCACCGACTCCGATAGCGTCTCTCCAATGAGCCATGTTTCCGTGAAGCAAAGAACGTTACAGTCTCTGATGTCCCTCTGGAATGCTACCCTTGCTCGGATTTCATCAACCTTGTTGTCAAGAGACTGGACATTGGTGAGAAGTATACTGGGGAGTGGTACACGATGTGCCCGTGTCCGGAGTCTGACCAGAAGACCGCTTCGTTTCCCTCTTTTAAGTTGTTTTTTTTGGGTCGCCGGCTGGGATCCATTTCGTTGTCCTGGGTGAAAGGCAGAACGCAGGATCCGCTTCGCGAAAGTCATATTCTTGGTCGTACTGATGGTGAGTTGACGCTGTTCTTATATTCAGTAGTTCTTCTCGACTGTATGTGATGAAACCTAAGATGACCTGGGGTACCAATGTAAGAAATAACACATAAAAAAACAAAAAACTGCATAGTGTCCTAGGAACGCGAAGCGAGACGGCCATCTCTGTCGGCGCCGGAAGTAGTATTAGTTAGTCAGTAGTTGTGGTCAGTAATGGTCAGTAATTTTGGGCAGTTGTTTTGATAATATAAACAAATGTGTGGTTCAGTAGTTGTTGTCAGTAGATTTGTGGTTGTTGTCAGTACTTGTGGTATAGCTGGTGTGGTTACTAGTTGTGCAGTTAAGGTCAGTAGCTGTTTTCAGTGGTGATCAGTAGTTTTGGTAAGTGGAAGTGTGGTTCAGTAGTTGTGGTTAATAGTATTCTGTTGTGGTCTGTAGTTGAATGGTAGTCAGTAGTCAGTAGTTTTGGTCAGTATCTTTTGCGTGTTTTCAGTTTTGGTCAGTTGTTTTGGTCAGTTGTTTTGGTCAGTAGTGTTCAGCAGTTGTGATTTGTAGGCGTGTGTTTGGGTCAATAGTTGTAGTCAGTAGTTATAGTCAGAGGTGGTTGGTCGTTTTGGTGAGTATTTGTCCAGTTCAGTTCTTGTGGTCAGTAGTTGAGCTTTTGTGGTAAGTTACTGTGTTCATTTGTCTGTAGTTGTGTGTTCAGTAGTTGTGGTCAGTGCTGGTCAATAGTTTTGGTTAGTAGTTTTCTGGTTGAGGTCAGTAGTTGTGTCATCAGTAGTTGCAGTTGTTTGGTTGGGGTCAGTTGTTTTGGTCAGTATCTTTTGTGATATCAGTTTTAGGTGTCAGTAGTTGGTGTCAGTGGTTAGAAGTTTTCAGTAATTTTGGTTGGTTGTTTTGATAAGTAGAAGTGTGGTTGAATGGTTGTGGTTAGTAGTTCTGAGTATATGGTCAATAGTTGTGTTGTTCATGTTTTGTGGTCAGTAGTTGTGTGGCTGTGGTCAGTGGTTGTAGTCAGTGGGTGTGTTCTGTAGAGGTCAGTTGTTATGTTGTGAGTAATTGTCTGTTTGTGGTCAGTGGTTGTGTTAGTAGCTGTGGTCAGTAGTTGTGTGGTCAGCAGTGTTTAGTTATGGTCAGTAGTTTTGTTCAGTAGCTGTTGTGATCAGTAGTTTTGTGGTCAGTAGTTGTGGTCAGTAGTGTGGTTAGTAGTTGTGTGGTTGTGGTCAGTAACTGTGTGCTTGTAATCAGTAGTTGTGGTCAGTAGTTGTGTGGTCCATAGTTTTGTGGTCAGTAATTGTGTGGTTGTTGTGGTCAATAATTGTGTTGTTGTGGTGATATTTTGTGGGGTTCAGTAGTTGTAGTCAGTAGTTGTTAGTAGTTTTGGTAAATATATCAGTAGTTGTATGATTGTGGCCTGTAGTTGTTGTCAGTCATTGTGCTCAGTTGTTTTGTTGTTGTGGTCAGTAGGTGTAGTCAGTAGTAGTAATCAGTAGTTATTTGGTTGGCAGTAATGAGGTTGATTAGTCTTGGTCAGTAGTTATGTTGTTGTAGTCAGTAGTTGTGGTCAATAGTTGTGGTCAGTAGTTGTGTGTCTGTGGTCAGTATATGAGTGGTTGTAATCAGTAGTTGTATGGTCCATAGTTTTGTGGTCAGTAATGGTATTGTTGTGGTTCAGTAGCTCAGTGGTCAGTGGTTGTGGCAAAACGTTTTGGTCAGTAAATTGTGGTCAGTAGTTTTGATACGTATGTTTGTTAAATAGCTGTGGTGTTCATTAGTTGTGTTCAGTAGTTTTGTGGTTTGAGTCAGTAGTTGTGGTCAGTAGTTGTTGTGATTTGAATCAATAGTTTAGGTAAGTAGTAGGGAGGTTCATTAGTTGTGGTGATTCTTTTTGGGTCGTAGTCAGCAATTAGTCAACAGCTGTGGTCAATAGTGGTCAGTAGTTTTGGTCAATCGTTTTGATAAGTATATGTGTGGTTCAGTAGTCATGGTCAGTAGTTGTGTGTTTTTTGGTCAATAGTTCAAATCAAATCAAATCAAATGTATTTATATAGCCCTTCGTACATCAGCTGATATCTCAAAGTGCTGTACAGAAACCCAGCCTAAAACCCCAAACAGCAAGCAATGCAGGTGTAGAAGCACGGTGGCTAGGAAAAACTCCCTAGAAAGGCAAAAACCTAGGAAGAAACCTAGAGAGGAACCAGGCTATGTGGGGTGGCCAGTCCTCTTCTGGCTGTGCCAGGTGGAGATTATAACAGAACACGGCCAAGATGTTCAAATGTTCATAAATTACCAGCATGGTCAAATAATAATAATCACAGGCAGAACAGTTGAAACTGGAGCAGCAGCACGGCCAGGTGGACTAGGGACAGCAAGGAGTCATCATGTCAAGTAGTCCTGAGGCATGGTCCTAGGGCTCAGGTCCTCCGAGAGAGAGAAAGAAAGAAAGAAAGAAAGAGGGAATTAGAGAGAGCATACTTAAATTCACACAGGACACTGGATAGGACAGGAGAAGTACTCCAGATATAACAAACTGACCCTAGCCCCCCGACACATAAACTACTGCAGCATAAAAACTGGAGGCTGAGACAGGAGGGGTCAGGAGACACTGTGGCCCCATCTGAGGACACCCCCGGACAGGGCCAAACAGGAAGGATATAACCCCACCCACTTTGCCAAAGCACAGCCCCCACACCACTAGAGGGATATCTTCAACCACCAATTTACCATCCTGAGACAAGGCTGAGTATAGTCCACAAAGATCTCCGCCACGGCACAACCCAAGGGGGGGCGCCAACCCAATTGGCGCCCAGTAGTTGTGGTCAGTAGTTTTGTGGTTGTGGTTAGTGCTTGTGGTCAGGTGTTTTGGTCAGTAGTTGTGAAGTTGTGGTCAGTGACGGTCAATAGTTTTGGTTAGTAGTTTTGTGGTTGTGGTCAGTAATTGTGGTGAGTAGTTGTAGTCAGTAATTCTGGTTACTAGTTTTGTGGTTGTGGTCAGTAATTGTGGTGAGTATTTTTATGTATTTATTTATTTCACCTTTATTTAACCAGGTAGGCTAGTTGAGAACAAGTTCTCATTTGCAACTGCGACCTGGCCAAGATAAAGCATAGCAGTGTGAACAGACAACACAGAGTTACACATGGAGTAAACAATTAACAAGTCAATAACACAGTAGAAAAAAAGGGGAGTCTATATACATTGTGTGCAAAAGGCATGAGGAGGTAGGAGAATAATTACAATTTTGCAGATTAACACTGGAGTGATAAATGATCAGATGGTCATGTACAGGTAGAGATATTGGTGTGCAAAAGAGCAGAAAAGTAAATAAATAAAAACAGTATGGGGATGAGGTAGGTAAAAATGGGTGGGCTATTTACCGATATACAGTTGCAGCGATCGGTTAGCTGCTCAGATAGCAGATGTTTGAAGTTGGTGAGGGAGATAAAAGTCTCCAACTTCAGCGATTTTTGCAATTCGTTCCAGTCACAGGCAGCAGAGAACTGGAACGAAAGGTGGCCAAATGAGGTGTTGGCTTTAGGGATGATCAGTGAGATACACCTGCTGGAGCGCGTGCTACGGATGGGTGTTGCCATCGTGACCAGTGAACTGAGATAAGGCGGAGCTTTACCTAGCATGGACTTGTAGATGACCTGGAGCCAGTGGGTCTGGCGACGAATATGTAGCGAGGGCCAGCCGACTAGAGCATACAAGTCGCAGTGGTGGGTGGTATAAGGTGCTTTAGTGACAAAACGGATGGCACTGTGATAAACTGCATCCAGTTTGCTGAGTAGAGTGTTGGAAGCAATTTTGTAGATGACATCGCCGAAGTCGAGGATCGGTAGGATAGTCAGTTTTACTAGGGTAAGTTTTGAAGAAGGCTTTGTTGCGGAATAGAAAGCCGACTCTTGATTTGATTTTCGATTGGAGATGTTTGATATGAGTCTGGAAGGAGAGTTTACAGTCTAGCCAGACACCTAGGTACTTATAGATGTCCACATATTCAAGTTCGGAACCATCCAGGGTGGTGATGCTGGTCAGGCGTGCGGGTGCAGGCAGCGAACGGTTGAAAAGCATGCATTTGGTTTTACTAGCGTTTAAGAGCAGTTGGAGGCCACGGAAGGAGTGTTGTATGGCATTGAAGCTCGTTTGGAGGTTAGATAGCACAGTGTCCAAGGACGGGCCGGAAGTATATAGAATGGTATCGTCTGCGTAGAGGTGGATCAGGGAGTCGCCCGCAGCAAGAGCAACATCATTGATATATACAGAGAAAAGAGTCGGCCCGAGGATTGAACCCTGTGGTACCCCCATAGAGACTGCCAGAGGACCGGACAGCATGCCCTCCGATTTGACACACTGAACTCTGTCTGAAAAGTAATTGGTGAATCAGGCAAGGCAGCCATCCGAAAAACAGAGGCTACTGAGTCTGCCGATAAGAATATGGTGATTGACAGAGTCGAAAGCCTTGGCAAGGTCGATGAAGACTGCTGCACAGTACTGTCTTTTATCGATGGCGGTTATGATATCGTTTAGTACCTTGAGCGTGGCTGAGGTGCACCCGTGACCGGCTCGGAAACCAGATTGCACAGCGGAGAAGGTACGGTGGGATTCAAAATAGTCAGTGACCTGTTTGTTGACTTGGCTTTCGAAGACCTTAGATAGGCAGGGCAGGATGGATTTAGGTCTGTAACAGTTTGGGTCCAGGGTGTCTCCCCCTTTGAAGAGGGGGATGACTGCGGCAGCTTTCCAATCCTTGGGGATCTCAGACGATATGAAAGAGAGGTTGAACAGGCTGGTAATAGGGGTTGCGACAATGGCGGCGGATAGTTTCAGAAATAGAGGGTCCAGATTGTCAAGCCCAGCTGATTTGTACGGGTCCAGGTTTTGCAGCTCTTTCAGAACATCTGCTATCTGGATTTGGGTAAAGGAGAACCTGGAGAGGCTTGGGCGAGTAGCTGCAGGGGGGGCGGAGCTGTTGGCCGAGGTTGGAGTAGCCAGGCGGAAGGCATGGCCAGCTGTTGAGAAATGCTTGTTGAAGTTTTCGATAATCATGGATTTATCGGTGGTGACCGTGTTACCTAGCCTCAGTGCAGTGGGCAGCTGGGAGGAGGTGGCCTGGTTCTCCATGGACTTCACACTGTCCCAGAAATTTTTGGAGTTGGAGCTACAGGATGCAAACTTCTGCCTGAAGAAGCTGGCCTTAGCTTTCATGACTGACTGCGTTTATTGGTTCCTGACTTCCCTGAACAGTTGCATATCGCGGGGACTATTCAATGCTATTGCAGTCCGCCACAGGATATTTTTGCGCTGGTCGAGGGCAGTCAGGTCTGGAGTGAACCAAGGGCTATATCTGTTCTTAGTTCTGCATTTTTTGAACGGAGCATGCTTATCTAAAATGGTGAGGAAGTTACTTTTAAAGAATGACCAGGCATCCTCAACTGACGGGATGAGGTCAATGTCCTTCCAGGATACCCGGGCCAGGTCGATTAGAAAGGCCTGCTCACAGAAGTGTTTTAGGGAGCGTTTCACAGTGATGAGGGGTGGTCGTTTGACTGCGGCTCTGTAGCGGATACAGGCAATGAGGCAGTGATCGCTGAGATCCTGGTTGAAGACAGCGGAGGTGTATTTGGAGGGCCAGTTGGTCAGGATGACGTCTATGAGGGTGCCCTTGTTTACAGATTTAGGGTTGTACCTGGTGGGTTCCTTGATGATTTGTGTGAGATTGAGGGCATCTAGCTTAGATTGTAGGACTGCCAGGGTGTTAAGCATATCCCAGTTTAGGTCACCTAACAGAACAAACTCTGAAGCTAGATGGGGGGCGATCAATTCACAAATGGTGTCCAGGGCACAGCTGGGAGCTGAGGGGGGTCGGTAGCAGGCGGCAACAGTGAGAGACTTATTTCTGGAGAGACTAATTTTCAAAATTAGTAGTTCGAACTGTTTGGGTATGGTGTTGTGGTTGTGGTGTTTTTGATGAGCAGATGGTCATTATTGGTGTTGTTGTCATACGTTGTGAGGTTGTTGTTCTGTGGTCAGTCGTTTTGGTCAGTAGCTTTGACAAGTATTTTTTCGTAAGCAGTTGTGTAGTTCATTAGGTGTGGTCAGTAATTATGTGATCAGTAATTGTGTGTTTGTGATCAGTGGTTTTGGCCAGTAGTGGTCAGACATTGTTCATGGGAAACTAAGCCGGGTTGGGGGTAAAATATCCAATGTGTCGAAGCATTTTTAGGTAGTAACTGTGTGTTTGTGGTCAGAATATGTGTGGTTTTGGTCAGCAGCTGCGGTCAGTAGTTGTGGTCAGTAATTGTGGCTTGTGCTTTTGTGGTTGTCATAAGTAGTTGTTGTCTGTGTTTGTGGTCAGTAGTTGTGTGGGCAGTAGTTGTGGTCAGCTGTTGGGTGGTTGTGGTCAGTAGTTGCCGTTAGTAGTTATGTGGCTAGTAGTTGTAATCAGTAGATGTGTGGTTGTAATCAGTAGTTGTGGTCAGTAGTTGTGTTGTGGTCATATGTTGTGCGGTTCGGTTGCTTTGTGGTCAGTAGATTTGTGGTACGTAGTTTGGTCAGTAATTTTGGTCGGTCGTTTTGATACATCTTTTTCATAAATAGTTGTGTGGTTCATTAGTTGTGGTCAGTAGTTATGTGATCAGAAATTGTGTATTTGTGATCTGTAGTTGTGGTCAGTAGTTGTCAGTCGTTTTGTTCAGTCATTTTTGTAAGTAGTTGTGTGGTACAGTAGTTGTGGTCAGTGGATGTGTGGTTTTAATCAATAGTTTGGGTAAGTATTAAGGACCAAGGTAAAGATAGTTTCAAATTGGATATTCAACGTATATTCGTGCTTTCAAACCTCAATAGCTTTCAAACCATTGAGCCATATACTCCAAATAAGTGTCATGATGTTGGAAAAATTGTGTACAACATTGCACAGATCTTATTTTCACGATTTGGACATTAATTCGCTATCCAAAGCTAATAAACGTGGAAATGTGAGCAGAATTATGTATTCCTAGTTGAATTAGTCAGGGAGCGCAAACAAAGTACAAACTTTTTTCACATTCAAATTGGTAATGTGAAGCTCCTTGGTAATGTGACCTGGTGACTTCAAACAAGGTTCAGAATGTCCACTGACTACCCTTCTATATTGCACATCCTTTAGTTTGTCCATTTTCATCTCACACGTTTTTACATACATTTTCAAAATTGAACATTTCAATAGCTACTTGGTCATGTGACCTAATGACTTCAAACAAGGTTCAGTATGTCTACTGACTACCCTTCTATATTGCACACCCTTTAGTTTGTCCATTTTCATCTCACAAGATTTTAGAGCATGTTGCACTTGTCTAAAAAATGTGCTGGTTAAAATGAAATGGTTTAAAAAGGATGACAATGTTTCACAGGTTACTGGTACAGTAGAAGTTGAGAAACACTACTATAGTGTTCTGCCTATGGTATGTGTCATTATCATTACTGCCTATACAGTTAAAGTCGGAGGTTTACATACACTTAGGTTGGAGTCATTAAAACCAGTTTTTTTAACCACTCCACAAATTTCTTGTTAACAAACTATAGTTTTGGCAAGTCGGTTAGGACATCTACTTTGTGAATGACACGAGTCATTTTTCCAACAATTGTTTACAGACAGATTATTTCACTTATAATTCACTGTATCATAATTCCAGTGGGTCAGAAGTTTACATACACCAAGTTGACTGTGCCTTTAAACAGCTTGGAAAATTCCAGAAAAGTATATAATGGCTTTAGAAGCTTCTGATAGGCTAATCTACATAATTTGAGTCAATTGGAGGTGTACCTGTGGATGTATTTCAAGGCCTACCTTCAAACTCAGTGCCTTTTTGCTTGACATCATGGGAAAATGAAAACAAATCAGCCAAGACCTCAGATAAAAATTGGTATTGGGAGCAATTGGGAGCAATTTCCAAACTCCTGAAGGTACCATATTCATCTGCACAAACCAGAGTATGCAAGTATAAACACCATGGGACCACGCAGCCGTCATACCGCTCAGGAAGGATACACGTTCTTTCTCCTAGAGATGAACGTACTTTGGTGAGTATCTATAGCCACAGTAAAACGAGTTCTATATCGACATGACCTGAAATCCCGCTCAGCAAGGAAGAAGTCACTGCTCCAAAACCGCCATAAAAAAGCCAGACTACGGTTTGCAACTGCACATAGGGACAAAGGTCATAATGATCTAATGGTCTGATGAAACCAAAACAGAACTGTTTGGCCATAATGAACATCATTATGTTTGGAGGAAAAAGGGGGAGGCTTGCATGCCGAAGACCACCATCCCAACCATGAAGCATGGGGGTGGTAGCATCATGTTGTGGGGATGCTTTGCTGCAGGAAGGACTGGTGCACTTCACAAAATAGATGGCATCATGAGGAGAGAAAATTATGTGGATATAATGAAGCAACATCTCAAGACATCAGTCAGGAAGTTAAAGCTTGGTCGCAAATGGGTCTTCCAAATGGACAATGACCCCAAGCATACTTCCAAAGTTGAGGCAAAATGGCTTAAGGACAACAAAGTCAAGATATTGGAGTGGCCATCAGAAAGCCCTATCCTCAATCCTATAGCAAATGTGTGGGCAGAACTGAAAAAGCGTGTGCGAGCAAGGAGGCCTGTCAGGAGGAATGGGCGAAAATTCACCCAATTTATTGTGGGAAGCTTGTGGAAGGCTACCCAAAACGTTTGACCCCAGTTAAACAATTTAAAGGCAATGCTACCAAATACTAATAAAGTGTATGTATTCTTCTGACCCACTGGGAATGTGATGAAAGAAATGAAAGCTCAAATAAATAATTCTCTCTACTATTATTCTGACATTTTACATTCTTAAAATAAAGTGGTGATCCTAAATGACCTATGACAGGGAGTTTTTACTAGGATTAAATGTCAGCAATTGTAAAAAACTGAGTTTAAATGTATTTGCCTCAGGTGTATGTAAACTTCTGACTTCAACTGTATATGGTTGTGATCAGTAATTGTAGTCATTAGTTGTGGTCAGTAGTGGTTAGTTGTTTTGGTTGTTTTGTTAAGTAGTTGTATGGTTCAGAAGTTGTGTGAATGTGGTATATAGATCTGGTCAGTAGCTGTGGTTAGTAGTCAGTACTTGTTTTCATTAGCTGTCACTAGTTTTGAACAAAAACATTTTTGTAAGTAGTTGTGTGGTTAATTAGTTAACATTTTTTATTTTTAAAAAATCAGTTAAGAACAAATTCTTATTTTCAATGACAGCCTAGGAACAGTGGGTTAACTGCCTGTTCAGGGGCAGAATGACAGATTTGTACCTTGTCAGCTCGGGGATTTGAACTTGCAACCTTTCGGTTACTAGTCCAACACTCTAACCCGCCCCGGCACAGGGTAGCCTAGTTGTGGGTAGCCTAGTTGTGGCCAGTAATTTTGTGGTTGTGTTCAGTTGTGGTCAGTTGTTGTGTTCAATAGATCAGCGATTTGTTGTTGCTGTAGTCAGTTGTAGTTATCAGTAGTGGACAGTAGTTGTGGTCTGTAGTTTTGTGGTCAGTAGCTGTGGTGAGTCGTTTTGCGAAGTATTTTTGGTCAGTGTTGTGTGATTGTTGTCGGTTGTTGTGTGGTTAATTACTTGTGGTCAGTAGTTAAATTGATCAGTTGTTTTGGTAAATTGTTGCGTGGTTCATTAGTTGTGGACTGTAGGTTTGTTGTTGTGGTCCATAGTTGTTGGCAGTAATTGTGGTCAGTAGTTTTCATAAGTATTTGTGTGGTTCAGTAGTTACGGTCAATAGTTGTGTGGTTTTCATCAATATTTTGGGTAAGTAGTTTGTAGGTTCATTAGTTGCGGTCAGTAGTTTTGGGGTCGTGGTCAGTATTTAGTCAGTATATGTGGTCAGTAGTGGTGAGAAGCTTTGGTCAGTAGGTTTGATAAGTAGTTGTGTGTTTGTGGTCAGTAGTTGTCAGTAGTTTTGTGGTTGTGTTCAGTCGTTGTGGTCAGTATTTGTGGTCATTAGTTGTGGTCAGTTTTGGTGAGTATGTTTGGTAAGTGGTTGTGTGGTACATTAGTTGTGGTCAGTAGATGTGTGGTTGTGGACAGTAGTTGGGTCATAAGTTGTTTGGTTCAATAGTTTTGGTAAGTATTTGTGTGGTTGTTGTTGTGGTAAGTAGTTTTAGTAAGTCGTTTTGATCAGTGTTTTTGGTAAGTAGTTGTGTTGTTCATTAGTTGTGTACGTAGTTGTGTGAATGTGGTATATAGATCAATTCAGTAGCTGTGGTTAGTAGTTTTGTGGCTGTGGTCAATACTTGTGGTCATTAGTTGTCAGTTGTTTCGAACAGTATTTTTTGTAAGTAGTTGTGTTAGTTGTGGCCAGTAATTTTGTGGTTGTGTTCAGTAGTGGTCATTAGTAGTGGTCATTACTTGTTTGGTTGTGGTCAGTAATTGTTTTCAATAGTTCAGTGAATATGGTACGTGGTTGTGATCAGTAATTTTGTTGTTGTGGTTAGTTGATGTGGTCAGTTGTAGTCGTCAGTAGTGGTTAGCTGTTGTGGGTTGGAGTTTTGTGGTCAGTAGTCTTGTGGTCAGTAGCTGTGTTGTAGTCAGTAGATGTGTGGCTGGTTAGTAATTGCGGTCAGAAGTTATGTGGTCAGTAGTTTTGTGGTCTTTAATTGTGTTTTTGTGGTCAGTAGTAGTGGTCAGTAGTTGTGTTGTTGTGGTCATACGCTGTGGGGTTCAGTAGTTCTCTGGTCATTAATTGTATGGTTGTGGTCAGTAGTTTTGGTAAGTAGTTGTGTTCATTAGTTATGGTCTGTAGTTGTGTGGTTAGTAGTTAGTTGTGGTCAGTAGTGTTGTGGTTGTGGTCAGTAGTAGTGGTCAGTAGGTGTCAGTAGTTGTGGTCTTTATTTGTGTGGTCTGTAGTTGTGGTCAGTATTTGTAACTGTGGTCGGTAACTGTGGTCAGTAGTTGTGGTCTGTAGTTTTGTGGTAAGTACTTGTTTGGTCATTACGTGTATGGTTATGGTCAATAATTATCGTCAGTAGTTTTGTTGTCAGAAATTGTGTCATTGTGGCCAGTAGTTTTGGTCAGTAGTTGTGTTCAGTAGTTTTGATAAGTAGTTGTGTGGTTCATTAGTTGTGGTCAGTAGTTGTGTGTTTGTGGACAGTAGTTGTCTGGTTCATTACTTGTGGTCAGTAGTTGTGGCCAGTAGTATTTTGGTCGTGGCCAGTAGTTGTAGTCAGTAGATGTGGTCAGTAGTGTTGTCTAGAGTTGTGTAGTCAGTGGTCGTGGTCAGTATTTGTATGGTGTGGTCAGTAACGGTGGTCAGTAGTTGTTGTCAGTAGCGGCCAGTAGTTGTGGTCTACAGTTGTGTGGTAAGTAGTTGTTTGGTCAGTAGTTGTGTTGTTGTGGTCATTAATGATGCTCGGTGGGTGTGGTCAGTAGGTGTGTTCAGTAGTTGTGTGGTCAGTAGTTGTGTGGTTGTAGTCAGTAGCTGTGGTCAGTAGTTGTGTGGTCATTAGTTGTGTGGTTGTAGTCAGATGTGTGGTTGTGGGTAGTAGTTTTGGTCAATAGTTATGTGGTCAGTAGTTTTGTGGGCAATAGTTGTGTGGTTGTGGTCAATAGTTGTGGGGTTTAGTAGTTTTGTGGTCAGTAGTTGTGTGGTTGTGGTCAGTATTTTTTATCAGTAGTTGTGTAGTTCATTAGATGTGTTCAGAACTTTTGTGTTTGTGGTCAGTAATTATCTGATTCATTACTTGGGGTCAGCAGTTGTGTTCAGTAGTTTTTGTAAGTAGTTGAGTGCTTCAGTAGTTGTGGTCAATTGTTTTGCATTTTTTGTCAGTAGTTTTGGTATGTTGTTGGGAGGTTCATTTGTTGTGGTCAGTATTTTTGGTGTCATGGTCAGCAGTTAGTCAGTGGTTATGGTCTGAAGTCATCAGTAGATTTGGTCAGTAGTTTTGATAAGTAGATGTGTGGTTCGGTAGTTGTGGTTCAGTAGGTATGGTCAGTAATTGTGGTGAGTAGTTGTGGTCAGTGGTGGTCATTAGTTTGGTCTGTATTTTTGTAGTTGTGTGGTTCACTAGTTGTGGTCAGTAGTTGTGTGTTTGTCAGTAGTGTGGTTCATTAGTTGTGGTAAGTAGTTGTTTGGCTGTGATCATTAGTTGTGTGTGGGCAGTTGTGGTCAGTAGTTGCCGTCAGTAGTTTTGTAGTTGTGGTCATTAGTTGTGGTTTAATTGGTGTGGTCGTTAGTTGTGTGGTTTTGGTCAGTCATTTTCATGAGTAGATGTTTGCTTCAGTAGTTGTGGTTAGTAGTTATGTTGTTGTGTTCAGTAGTTGTGTGGTAAGAATTTCTGCTCAGTTTTGTAACATCAGGTGAATGCTTTTTGCACCTTAAAAGATACACTGTAAAACCATCCGCACATCCGGACAGTTTTTGTGTTTTGAGAACATGCTGTATCTGTTGTGATGTCCCCACATTGTTCTCACTAGACTCTTCCCACAACCTAATGAAACATTCTGGGAAGCTTTAAAAGAACAGATTAAATGTGTACTAACAATGTGCTTGCAACACGAGGCAAATGGTTTCTGCAAACATTATTTAACCATCACCACGACGGGACGTTTTTTGTGTTATGAGAACATTTGCTGTGACCTAACACATTTTTTATTTATTTTTTATTTCACCTTTATTTAACCAGGTAGGCTAGTTGAGAACAAGTTCTGATTTGCAACTGCGACCTGGCCAAGATAAAGCATAGCAATTCGACACATACAACAACACAGAGTTACACATGGAATAAACAAAACATAGTCAATAATACAGTAGAACAAAAGAAAACAAAAAGTCTATATACAGTGCGTGCAAATGAGGGAAGGTAAGGGAGTTAAGGCAATAAATAGGCCATGGTGGCGAAGTAATTACAATATAGCAATTAAACACTGGAATGGTAGGATGTGCAGAAGATGAATGTGCAAGTGGAGATACTGGGGTGCAAAGGAGCAAGATAAATAAATAAATAGTGTATGGGGATGAGGTAGGTAGATAGATGGGCTGTTTACAGATGGGCTATATACAGGTGCAGTGATCTGTGAGCTGCTCTGACAGCTGGGGCTTAAAGCTACTGAGGGAGATATGAGTCTCCAGCTTCAGAGATTTTTGCAGTTAGTTAACACAGTGTCCAACGAGGGGCCAGAAGTATACAGAATGGTGTTGTCTGCGTAGAGGTGTACTAGAGAATCACCAGCTGCAAGAGCAACATCATTGATGTATACAGAGAAGAGAGTCAGCCCGTGGATTGAACCCTGTGGCACCCCCATAGAGACTGCCAGAGGTCCGGACAACAGGCCCTCCGATTTGACACAGAGAACTCTATCAGAGAAGTAGTTGGTAAACAAGGCAAGACAGTCATTTGAGAAACCAAGGCTGTCGAGTCTGCCAATAAGAATGTGATGATTGACAGAGTCGAAAGGCTTGGCCAGGTCGATGAATACAGCTGCACAGTATTGTCTCTTATCGATGGCGGTTATGATATTGTTTAGGACCTTGAGCGTGGCTGAGGTGCACCCATGACCAGCTCTGAAACCAGATTGCATAGCGGAGAAGGTACAGTGGGATTCGAAATGGTCGGTAATCTGTTTGTTAACTTGGCTTTTGAAGACCTTAGAAAGACAGGGTAGGATAGATATAGGTCTGTAGTAGTTTGGGTCTAGAGTGTCACCCCCTTTGAAGAGGGGGATGACCGCGGCAGCTTTCCAATCTTTGGGAATCTCAGGCGATACGAAAGAGAGGTTGAACAGGCTAGTAATAGGAGTTGCAACAATTTCAGCAAATAATTTTGAAAGAGAGAGTCCAGATTGTCTAGCCCGGCTAATTTGTAGGGGTCCAGATTTTGCAGCTCTTTCAGAACATCAGCTATCTGGATTTGGGTAAAGGAGAAATGATGGGGGCTTTGGCAGGTTGTTGTGGAGGGTGCCGGGCAGTTGACCGGGGTAGGGGTAGCCAGGTGGAAAGCATGGCCAGCCGTAGAGAGATGCTTATTGAAATTCTCAATTTAGTGGATTTATTGGTGGTGACAGTGTTTCCTAGCCTCAGAGCAGTGGGCAGCTGGGAGGAGGTGCTCTTATTCTCCATGGACTTTACAGTGTCCCAGAACTTTTTTGAGTTAGTACTACAGGATGCAAATTTCTGTTTGAAAAAGCTAGCCTTAGCTTTCCTAACTGCCTGTGTATATTTGTGAAGGTCTGGGAACCTTCACAGAACCAATTTTGGTATGCTGGGTAGGCTTTAATTTAATAAGGCATTTAGTCAGTACTTTTTCATCTTTACAACTACGATTTTTGCTGTGTCTAGCACAGGCAGAGTGGTCCCATGATCTTCTGGTACCAGTGCTGTGGGAAAGGATGCTTAGCAGAGAAAGCTCAGAGGTGAGTGCAGTGGAGGTAGGAAGAAAACAGAGAGACATACACTAATGTTCAAAAGTTTGGGGTCACTTATAAAATGTCCTGGTTTTTGAAGAAAAGCATATTTTTTGTCCATTAAAATAACGTCAAATTAATCAGAAATACAGTGTAGACGTTGTTAATGTTGTAAATGACTATTTTATCTGGAAACGGCTGATTGTTTATGGAATATCTACATAGATGTACAGAGACCCATTATCAGCAACCATCACTCCTGTGTTCCAATGGCATGTTGTGATCATTAGAAAAACCCTTTGCAATTATGTTATCACAGCTGAAAACTGTGGTACTGATCAAAGAAGCAATAAAACTGGCCTTCTTTAGACTAGTTGAGTATCTGGAGCATCAGCATTTGTGGGTTCGATTACAGTATCAAAATGGCTCGAAACAAAGGACTTTCTTCTGAAACTCGTCAGTCTATTATTGTTCTGGTAAATTAAGGCTTATAAATTATAAAATTATAAATTACACACCTTTAAGGAAATTGATTGCAAATACTGGAACTGTGGTTTGTGACCTTACTGTTTACATTTGAGTATTTAGTCATTTACTGTACGTACAGCAGGAGTTGATGATTCAACGGTTGTAATTTTGATTGTGCTGTACGGACTGACACACTTGCACAGACAGACAGACAGACAACACACACACACAAACAGTTCAATTTCAACAGTTGCCAAAGCGTGAGAGCCAGAGCCAGCCTCTATCCGATTAAAGGGTTGCACTCACGCTTGGGTGCTATCACAAACACAATTAAGAAAACATTCTCATGCAAATAGCAAGAGCCCAACGTGCGTGATTGTATGGTAATTACTCGTCAACATCCTCTTTCAACACTGGCAAGCGTGATGGCATAAACTGGAAAAATATAATCAATAACTTACAAACCGATAAACTCAATGCATAGACCATGTGTTTGTTGGGAGTGTTAGGCTTCTCTTGGTGGCCCAACTGTAGATGTGTTTTATAGTGGGGGAGCTCAGCCAAAACTCCTCGTCATCACTTTCATTGTGTTTGGTGTGGCAGATCGGCTTTATATTCATTGATAATTCAATTCCTGGAATTTGAACAATTGTTGGCATTCCCTCAGACTTTGAAGAGCGAAAGGGGAGAGGGAGAGATCAGTTGCCATGGACCTAGTCCTTGTGTGTGCTACTGTATTTTCGGCATTACACTTCTTTAAAATGCATCGACCATACCAACAGCAAACCCATAAATAGCACACATCGCACATTCCCAACAGGCCATGTTATGAAGAAAATACCCAAACGAATGAATTAACAAACGGAGAGGAGAAGATACGCAGGCGTTAAACTCAATTAGGAGGAAATGAACTGAAAGGTCTGGGATTTGAGAACTCTCCTCTTTGCTTTAATGTCACCCATGGCGGTGTCGGGCAGAAATTAAAGGGTGCTAGAGGGTTTGTGCTCCAGTGTTTGTTTACAAGGTCAGAGGAGCACCAAGTGGGAATAACAGATTTTTTGTCTTTTACTGCAAACAAGCCTTTGTCAAGCCATTAACTGGGGGTGTTCATTAGAACCCCCCAAAATTAACACAACTAATTGCTTCTTAACCCTTTCGGCTTCTCACATACACCCACACGGAGGCTTTCTCCCATGTTGCCCATTTATGTTTCAGTGAGTTGCCACAACAAGGAAGGCCACATTCGGCCCACTTACGCATGTGTCTCTCTTCATAAGAGCGGGCTCCAGCGCTTTGATACATGTGGAAAAGAGGAGAGGAGGAGATAATTGAGGGACAGAAGGAGGTAAATGGAGAAAGAGAGGAGAGAGGGAGAGGTGGAGAGAGAGTTCCCCCTGGTTGTGGGCAGATGGGAGCATTGGACCCTGAAGCATTACTGTGCTCATCACTGGCTCGTTATTAGCCATTAATAAAGTCACCAAATATTGGGTTAGCAGGCCATGAGGGAGGGATGCAGCCAAATCCTCGAAAGAGAAAAGCTGTTAATGCAGTGACGTTACTCAGTGCTTTTCACATTTATGTCCAGCGGGTTATTTAGCAAAAAATAAAAATTGTTATGTGAAAACACAATTTGAAATCATTGGCCGACCATGAAGTGACTACGCATTGGGTTAGCAGGCTCAGTGGCCTGTAGGGAAGAGATGCAGCCAAATCCTCAAAAGAGAAAAAATGTGAGAGGGTCTAGGCCAAGAATGATAAGAGGGGTCTGAGTGTCCCCCTGCGGACATAAAAAAGTACACACAATCTCATCCAAAACATCTGCTCATTCAAACCCCTGCACGTATTGGTCATAGATTGGGCTACCAGGTTCTGTGGCCTGTCAGGGAGGTATGGATGCAGCCAAATCCTCGAAAGAGAAAAGACAGTCCAAGAGGGAAACAAAAAACTTTTGCAATCGCAAATTACCCTCAGTCAACACTTCCATGTGAAGGATGAGCGCCAAAGGGCATTAAAAAAACATTAAAGGCAAAAAATGGTATCGTATCAATAGAAAGCTCTTGGTGAGCTCTATCAAGTTACAAAAGGAACAACCTAAAATCCTTACCTGCATACAAATGTAGGGTAAAAACATGAAGACCTGGACATAGGGTCACAGTAAAGAACTTGATTTTGTTGGTGCCAAAAAGGAGTAATTGAATTCCTGAATCACAAAAAAAATAAAAATTATATTCCCTAATTATATTTCTGAAGGATCATATTTTAGAAAACATATTAGGATATTTTAGATGCAGTTAACACTATCAATTTAAGTTGTCTTGTTGTTCTTCTGCAAATTAAAATATACAGTGCATTGGGAAAGTATTCAGACCACTTGACTTTTCCACATTTTCTTATGTTACAGCGTAACGGATTAAAATGGATTCTATAATTTTTTTTACCTCATTAGTCTACACACAATACCAAATATGTATTACATATAAAAAAAACAGAAAAACCTTATTTACACAGACCCTTTGCTATGAGACTCGAAGTTGAGCTCAGGTGCATCCTGTTTCCAGTGATCATCCTTGAGCTGTTTCTACAACTTGACTGGAGTCCACCTGTGGTAAATTCAATTGCCTGGACATGATTTGGAAAGGCACACACCTGTCTATATAAGGTCCTACATTTGACAGTGCATGTCAGAGCAAAAACCAAGCCATGAGGTTGAAGGAATTGTCCGTAGAGCTCCTACACAGGATTGTGTCCAGGCACAGATCTGGGGAATGGTACCAAAAAATGTATTCAGCATTGAAGGTCCCCAAGAAGACAATGGCCTCCATCAGTCTTAAATGGAAGACGATTGGAACCACCAAGACTCTTTCTAAAGCTGGCCGCCCGGCGATCTGGGGAGATAGAGATAGAAGGTCCTTGATCAGGGAGACGATCAAGAACCCAATGGCCACTCTGACAGAGCTCCAGAGTTCATCTGTGGAGATGGGAGAAACTTCCAGAAGGACAACCATCTCTGCAGCACTCCACCAATCATGCCTTTATGGTAGAGTGTCCAGACAGAAGAAGCCACTCCTCAGTAAAAGACACATGACAGCCCACATGGAGTTTGCCAAAAGGCACATAAAGGACTTAGACCATGAGAAACCAAGACTGAACCTTTTGGCCTGAATGCCAAGCGTCACGTCTGGAGGAAACCTGGCACCATCCCTACTGTGAAGCCTGGTGGTGGTAGCATCATGCTGTGGGGATGTTTTTCAGTAGCAGCGACTGGGAGACGGGAAAGATGAATGGAGCAAAGTACAGAGATGTCCTTGACGAAAACCTGCTCAAGAAAACTCAGGACCTCAGACTGGGGCGAAGGTTCACCTTCCGACGGGACACCGACCCTATGCAGACAGCCAAGAAAAAAACAGAAGTGGCTTCGGGATAAGTCTATGATTGTCCTTTAGTGGCCCAGCCAGATCCCGGAAATGAACCCATTTAAACATTTCTGGAGAGACCTGAAAATAGCTGTGCAAAGAAGCTTCCCATCCAACCTGACAGAGATTGAGAGGATCTGCAGAAAAGAATGGGAGAAACTCCCCAAATACAGGTGTGCCAAGCTTGTAGCGTCATACCCAAGAAGACTCGCTGCCAACGGTGCGTCAACAAAGTACTGAGCAAAGAGTCTGAATAGCTATGTAAATGTGATATTTTGTTTTTTATTTTTTATAAATTCGCTAAATTATTTAAAAAAAATGTTTTTGCTTTGTCATTTGGGGTATTTTGTGTATAGTGATGAAGGGGGAAAAACAATTTAATCCATTTTAGAATAAGTCTGTAACGCATCACAATGTAGGAAAAGTCTAGGGGACTGAATTCTTTCTGAATGCACTGTGTATATATACAGTACCAGTCAAAAGTTTGGACACACCTACTCATTCAAGTGTTTTTCTTTATTTTTTTATATTTTCTACATTGTAGGACATCAAAACTATGAAATAACACATATGGAATCATGTAGTAACTGAACAAGTGTTAAACAATTCAAAAGATATACTATATTTGAGATTCTTCAAAGTAGCCACCCTTTGCCTTGATGACAGCTTTGCACATTCTTGGCATTCTCTCAACCAGCCTCGTGAGGTAGTCACCTGATATGCATTTCAATTAAAATGTGTGCCTTGTAAAAAAGTTCATTTGTGGAATTTATTTCCTTCTTAATGGGCTTGATCCGTTGTGTTGTGACAAGGTAGGGGTGGTATACAGAATATAGCCCTATTTGGTAAAAGACCAAGTTCATATTATGGCAAGAACAGCTCAAATAAGAAAAGAGAAATGACAATGTATCATTACTTTAAGACATCAAGGTCAGTCAACCCAGAAAATGTAAAGAATTTGGAAGTTTCTTCAAGTGCAATCGCAAAAAAACATCAATCGCTATGATGAAACTGGCTCTCATGAGGACCGCCACAGGAAAGGAAGACCCAGAATTACCTCTGCTGCAGAGGATAAGTTCATTAAAGTTACCAGCCTAAGAAATTGCAGCCCAAATAAATGCTTCACAGAGTTTAAGTAACAGACACATCTCAACATCAACTGTTCACAGTTGAGACTGAGTGAATTAGTCCTTCATGGTCGAATTGCTGCAAAGAAATCAAGAGTAAAGGACACATATAAGAAGAAGAGACTTGCTTGGGCCAAGAAACACAAGCAACGGACATTAGACCGGTAGAAATCTGTCCTTTGAGTCAAAATGTGAAATTTTTGGTTCCAACCGCCATGTCTTTGTGAGACGCAGAGTAGGTGAACGGATAATCTCCACATGTGTGGTTGACATTGTGATGCATGGATGAGGAGGTGTGACGTTCTGGGGGTGCTTTGTTGGTGACAATGTTAGTGATTTATTTAGAATTCAAAACACACTTAACCAGCAAGGCTACCACAGCAGTCTGCAGCAATAAGCCATCCCATCTGGTTTGCTCTTAGTGGGACTATCATTTGTTTTTCAACAGGACAATGACCCAACACACCTCCAGGCTGTGTAAGGGCTGTTTGACAAGAAGGAGAGTGGTGAAGTGCTGCATCAAATGACCTGTCCTCCACAATCACCTGACCTCAACCCAATTAAGATGGTTTGGGATGAGTTGGACCGCAGAGTGATGGAAAAGCAGGCAACGTGCTCAGAAAATGTGAAAACTTCTTCAAGACTGTTGAAAAAGCATTCCAGGTGAAGCTGGTTGAGAGAATGCCAAGAGTGTGCAAAGTTCTCATCAAGGCAAACAGTAGCTACTCTAAAGAATCTAAAATCTAAAATATATTTTGATTTGTTTAACACTTTTTTGGTTGCTACATCAATCAATCAATCAATCAATCAAACATTTTTATAAAGCCCTTTTTACATCAGCTGAATATATAGAAACCCAGTCTAAAACCCCAAACAGCAAGCAATGCATACGTAGCAGCATGGTGGCTCGGAAAAACTCCCTAGAAAGGCAGGCACCTAGGAAGAAACCTAGAAAGGATCCAAGCTCTGAGGGGTGGCCAGTCCTCTTCTGGCTGTGCCGGGTGGAGATTATAACAGTACATGGCCAAGATGTTCAAATGTTTATAGATGGCCAACAGGGTCAAATAATAATAATCACAATGGTTGTAGAGGGTGCCACAGGTCAGCACCTCAGGAGTAAGTGTCAGTTGGCTTTTCATAGCCGATCATTCAGAGTTAGAGACAGCAGGTGCGGTATAGAGAGAGGGTCGAAAACAGCAGGTCCGGGACAAGGTGGCACGTCCGGTTAACAAGTCAGAGTTCCATAGCCTCAGGTAGAACAGTTGAAACTAGAGCGGTAGCACGACTAGGTGGACTGGGGACAGCAAGGACTCATCAGTCCAGGTAGTCCTGAGGCATGGTCCTAGGGCTCCTCAGTGCTCTTTGTTGACTGTTGACTAAGCTCTTTTCCGGTTTCTTACACTAAGTCTGCATTTGTCCTGCTTGGTGACCCAAACTGGGATCTTCGGGATCGGTGTCCCATCCACGGGACAGTTAAGCTAATGTAGGCTAATGCGAATAGCATAAGGTTGTAAGTAACAAGAAAATTTTCCAGGATATAGACATATCTGAAATTGGCAGAAAGCTTAAATTATATTTAATCTCACTGCACTGTCCAATTTACAGTAGCATCTAAAGTGAAATAATGCCATGCTATTGTTTGAGAAGAGTGCAGAACTTTGAACATGAAAAGTTATTAATAAACAAATTAGGCACATTTGGGCAGTCATGACACAAAATATTGAACAGAAATCCAATGGTTCATGGGATCAGTCTAAAACTTTGCACATACATTGCTGTCATCTAGTGGACAAAATCTAAATTGCACCTGGGCTGGAATAGTACATCATGGCCTTTCTCTTACATTTCAAAGATGAAACAAAAAAAATACAAAAGAATGGTTGGGTTCTCCTACATTCCTTTCACATTTCCTACATTCCTTTCACACTTCAAATGTCAAAGCGTTTCCTTTCAAATGGTGCCAAAAATATGCATATCCTTGCTTCAGGGCCTGAGCTAAAGGCAGATAGATTTGGGTATGTAATTTTAGGTAAAAATTGAAAAAAGGGGCAGATCCTTAAGAGGTTGGAGCAGTTTTCACTCTGTGGGTCTAACCCCAAGAAGTTCTGGAAACTGGTTAAAGACTGGAGAATAAACCCTCCTCCTCACAGGGGCCCATGTCCCTTAATGTTGATGATGTGGTTGTTACTGACAAGAAGCACATAGCTGAACTCTTTAATCACCACTTCATTAAGTCAGGATTCCTGTTAGACTCAGCCATTCCTCCTTGCCCTTCCAATATTTCCTCATCTCCCACCCCTTCTAATGCAACTTTTATTGATTTTTTTTATTTCACCTTTATTTAACCAGGTAGGCTAGTTGAGAACAAGTTCTCATTTACAACTGCGACCTGGCCAAGATAAAGCATAGCAGTGTGAACAGACAGCAACACAGAATTACACATGGAGTAAACAATAAACAAGTCAATAACACAGTAGAAAAAAAGAAAAAAAGGAGTCTATATACACTGTGTGCAAAAGGCATGAGGAGGTAGGTGAATAATTACAATTTCATTAGATTAACACTGGAGTGATAAATGATCAGATGGTCATGTGCAGGTAGAGATACTGGTGTGCAAAAGAGCAGAAAAGTAAATAGATAAAAACAGTATGGGGATGAGGTAGGTAAATTGGGTGGGCTATTTACCGATGGACTATGTACAGCTGCAGCGATCGGTTAGCTGCTCAGATAGCAGATGTTTAAAGTTGATAAGGGAGATAAAAGTCTCCGACTTCAACGATTTTTGCAATTCTTTCCAGTCACAGGCAGCAGAGGACTGGAAGGAAAGGCGGCCAAATGAGGTGTTGGCTTTAGGGATGATCAGTGAGATACACCTGCTGGAGCGCATGCTACGGGTGGGTGTTGCCATAGTGACCAGTGAACTGAGATAAGGCGGAGCTTTACCTAGCATGGACTTGTAGATGACCTGGAGCCAGTGGGTCTGGCCACTAATATGTAGCGAGGGCCAGCCGACTAGAGCATACAGGTCGCAGTGGTGGGTGGTATAAGGTGCATAAGTAACAAAGCGGATGGCACTGTGATAAACTGCATCCAGTTTGCTGAGTAGAGTATTGGAAGCCATTTTGTAGATGACATTGCCGAAGTCGAGGATCAGTAGGATAGTAGGTTGAGGCTTTGTTGCGAAATAGAAAGCTGATTCTAGATTTGATTTTGGATTGGATATGTTTGATATGAGTCTCGAAGGAGAGTTTACAGTCTAGCCAGACACCTAGGTACTTATAGATGTCCACATATTCTAGGTCGGAACCATCTATGGTGGTGATGCTAGTCGAGCATGCGGGTGCAGGCAGCGAACGGTTGAAAAGCATGCATTTGGTTTTACTAGCGTTTAAGAGCAGTTGGAGGCCACGGAAGGAGTGTTGTATGGCGTTGAAGCTCGTTTGGAGGTTAGATAGCGCAGTATCCAAGGAAGGGCCAGAAATATACATGGTGTCGTCTGCGTAGAGGTGGATCAGGGAATCGCCCACAGCAAGAGCAACATCATTGATATATACAGAGAAAAGAGTCGGCCCGAGAATTGAACCCTGTGGCACCCCCATAGAGACTGCCAGAAGACCGGACAACATGCCCTCCAATTTGACACACTGAACTCTGTCTGCAAAGTAGTTGGTGAACCAGGCAAGGCAGTCATTAGAAAAACCGAAGCTACTGAGTCTGCCGATAAGAATATGGTGATTGACAGAGTCGAAAGCCTTGGCCAGGTCGATGAAGACAGCTGCACAGTACTGTCTTTTATCGATGGCGGTTATGATATTGTTTAGTACCTTGAGCGTGGCTGAGGTGCACTCGTGACCGGCTCGGTAACCAGATTGCACAGCGGAGAAGGTACGGTGGGATTCGAGATGGTCAGTGATCTGTTTGTTGACCTGGCTTTCGAAGACTTTCGATAGGCATTGCAGGATGGATATAGGTCTGTAACAGTTTGGGTCCAGGGTGTCTCCCCCTTTGAAGAGGGGGATGACTGCGGCAGCTTTCCAGTCCTTGGGGATCTCAGACGATATGAAAGAGAGGTTGAACAGGCTGGTAATAGGGGTTGTGACAATGGTGGCGGAACATTTTGGAGTTAGAGCTACAGGATGCAAATATCTGCTTGAAAAAGCTGGCCTTTGCTTTCCTGACTGACTGCATGTATTGGTTCCTGACTTCCCTGAACAGTTCCATATCGCGGGGACTATTCGGGGCTATTGCAGTCCGCCACAGAATGTTTTTGTGCTGGTCGAGGGCAGTCAGGTCTGGAGTGAACCAGGGGCTATATCTGTTCTTAGTTCTGCATTTTTTGAACAGAGCATGCTTATTTAAGATGGTGAGGAAGTTACTTATAAAGAATGACCAGGCATCCTCAACTGACGGGATGTGGTCAATATCCTTCCAGAATACCCAGGCCAGGTCGATTAGAAAGGCTTGTTTGCAGAAGTGTTTTAGGGAGCGTTTGACAGTGATTAGGGGTGGTCGTTTGACTGCGGACCCGTAGCGGATACAGGCAATGAGGCAGTGATTGCTGAGATCCCGATTGAAGACAGCGGAGGTGTATTTGGAGGGCCAGTTGGTCAGGATAATGTCTATGAGGGTGCCCTTGTTTACAGATTTAGGGTTGTACCTAGTGGGTTCCTTGATGATTTGTGTGAGATTGAGGGCATCTAGCTTAGATTGTAGGACTGCCGGGGTGTTAAGCATATCCCAGTTTAGGTCACCTAACAGAACAAACTCTGAAGTTAGATGGGGGCGATCAATTCACAAATGGTGTCCAGGGCACAGCTGGGAGCTGAGGGGGGTCGGTAGCAGGCGGCAACAGTGAGAGACTTATTTCTGGGGAGATTCATTTTTAAAATTAGAAGCTCAAACTGTTTGGGTATGGACCTGGAAAGTATGACATTACTTTGCATGCTATCTCTGCAGTAGACTGCAACTCCTCCCCCTTTGGCAGTTCTATCTTGACGGAAAATGTTATAGTTGGGTATGGAAATCTCAGAATTTTTGGTGGCCTTCCTAAGCCAGGATTCAGACACAGCAAGGACATCAGGGTTGGCAGAGTGTGCTAAAGCAGTGAGTAAAACAAACTTAGGGAGGAGGCTTGTGATGTTGACATGCATGAAACCAAGGCCTTTTCGATCACAGAAGTCAACAAATGAGGGTGCCTGGGTTTACCTCCACATCACCCGCAGAACAGAGGAGGGGTAGGATGAGGATGCGGCTAAAGGCTATCAAAACTGGTCGCCTAGAGCTTTGGGGACAAAGAATAAAAGGAGCAGATTTCTGGGCGTGGTAGAATATATTCAGGGCATAATGCGCAGACAGGGGTATGGTGGAGTACTGTGTGATGGCACTGTGTGATGATGAGGTTGTGTCTCTGGACATGCTGGTTGTAATGGGTGAGGTCACCGCATGTGTGGGAGGTGGGACAAAGAAAGTATCAGAGGTATGAAGAGTGGAACTAGGGGGTCCATTGTAAACTAAAACAATGCTAACTAACCTGAACAACAGTATACAAGGCATATTGACATTTGAGAGAGACATACAGCGAGGCATAAAGTAATCGCAGGTGTTGATTGGGAGAGCTAGCTAAAACAACAGCTAATCATCTAACACAACAACAGCAGGTAAAATAGCGATGACTAGGCAGAGAGGGTCGTATTAACTACACACAGAGACTGAGTTCTCGGCTGGGGCCGACAGATAAAAAATAAATAAACAGAATGGATGCTCCTCCCTCTTTTTCCCCTGCCCCGCTACAAAGTTTCTCCCTGCTGGCGATCACTGAGTCCAAGGTGCTAAAGGAGCTCCTTAAACGTGACCCCCAAAAACCACCCTTTATTATTTAAGGTTGCTGCCCCTATCATCGCTAAGCCTATCTCTGACCGTTTTAACGTGTCTCTCCTTTCTGGGGAGGTTCCCATTAGTTGGAAGGCAGCCACGTTGCATCCTTTATTTAAAGGGGAGGTCAAGATGATCCTAACTATTATAGGCCTATTTCTATTTTGCCCAAAAGTGTTGGAAAAACTTGTCAATAATCAACTGACTGGCTTTCTTGACAGTCTATAGTATTCTCTTGGTTTCTGCTCAGGTTATGGATGTGTCACTGCAACCTTAAAAGTCCTCAATGATGTCACCATTGCCCTTCTATCCAAGCAATGTTGTGGTGATATTTTTATTGACTTTGCCAAAGCTTTTGATATGGTAGACCATTCAATTCTTGCGGGCTGGCTGAGGAGTATTGGTGGTTTGCTAACTACCTCTCTCAAAATAGTGCAGTGCATAAAGTCAGAATATCTGCAGTCTCAGCCATTGCCTGTCACCAAGGGAGTACCACAAGGCTCAATCCCAGGCCCCACGCTCTTCTCAATTTGTATCAACAACATAGCTCAGTCAGTAGGAAGCTTACTCATCCATTTATATGCAGATGATAGTCTTATACTCAGCTTGCCCCTCCCCGGATTTTGTGTTAAAAGCTCTACAACAAAGCTTTCTTCGTGTCCAACAAGCTTTATCTGCCCTTAACCTTGTTCTGAACACCTCCAAAACAAAGGTAATGTGGTTTGGAAAGAAGAATGCCCCTCTCCCCACAAGTGTGATTACCACCTCTGAGGTAGTCACCACATACAAGTACTTGGGAGTATGGCTAGACGGTACATTGTCCTTCTCTCAACACATATCAAAGCTGCAGGCTAAAGTTGAATCTAGGCTTGGTTTCCTCTATCGTAATCACTCATCTTTCACCCCAGCTGCCAAACTAACCCTGATTCAGATGACCATCCTACCCAGCAGGTAAGGGTGCTCTTGAGCAGCTAGTTGTTCTTTCCCTTTCGGCCATTAGATTTGCCACCAATGCTCTTTATAGGACACATCACTGCAATCTATACTCTATAAACTAGTAGTCTCTGAATTCCCGTCACAAGACCCACTGGTTGATGCTTATTAATAAAACCCTCTTAGGCCTCACTAATATTTACTGCAGCCCTCATTCTCCACATACAACACACATTCTGCCAGTCACATTCTGTTGAATGTCCCCAAAGCACACACATTCTGGGTTGCTCATCTTTTTGCTGCAGTTAGTGACTGGAACGAGCTGCAACAAACACTCAAACTGGACAGTTTTATCTCAATCTCTTCATCATCCTGTGGCGGACTGCAATAGCATCGAATAGTCCCCGCGATATGCAACTTTTCAGGGAAGTCAGGAACCAATACACGCAGTCAGTCAGGAAAGCAAAGGCCAGCTTCTTCAGGCAGAAATTTGCATCCTGTAGCTCTAACTCCAAAAAGTTCTGGGACACTGTAAAGTCCATGGAGAACAAGAGCGCCTCCTCCCAGCTGCCCACTGCACTGAGGCTAGGTAACACGGTCACCACCGATAAGAACATGATTATCAAAAACTTCAAAAGCATTTCTCAACGGCTGGCCATGCCTTCCTCCTGGCTACGCCAACCTCAGCCAACAGCCCGCCCCCCCCCGCAGCTACTCGCCCAAGCCTCTCCAGGTTCTCCAGATAGCAGATGTTCTGAAAGAGCTGCAAAACCTGGACCCGTACAAATCAGCTGGGCTTGACAAGCTGGACCCTCTATTTCTGAAACTATCCGCCGCCATTGTCGCAACCCCTATTACCAGCCTGTTCAACCTCTCTTTCATATCGTCTGAGATCCCCATGGATTGGAAAGCTGCCGCAGTCATCCCCCTCTTCAAAGGGGGAGACACCCTGGACCCAAACTGTTACAGACCTATATCCATCCTGCCCTGCCTATCTAAGGTCTTCGAAAGCCAAGTCAACAAGCAGGTCACTGACCATCTCGAATCCCACCGTACCTTCTCCGCTGTGCAATCTGGTTTCCGAGCCGGTCACGGGTGCACCTCAGCCACGCTCAAGGTACTAAACGATATCATAACCGCCATCGATAAAAGACAGTACTGTGCAGCCGTCTTCATCGACCTTGTCAAGGCTTTCGACTCTGTCAATCACCATATTCTTATCGGCAGACTCAGTAGCTTCGTTTTTTCTAATGACTGCCTTGCGTGGTTCACCAACTACTTTGCAGACAGAGTTCAGTGTGTCAAATCGGAGGGCATGCTGTCCGGTCCTCTGGCAGTCTCTATGGGGGTGCCACAGGGTTCAATTCTTGGGCCGACTCTTTTCTCTGTATATATCAATGATGTTGCTCTTGCTGCGGGCGATTCCCTGATCCACCTCTACGCAGACGACACCATTCTGTATACTTCCGGCCCGTCCTTGGACACTGTGCTAGCTAACCTCCAAACGAGCTTCAATGCCATACAACACTCCTTCCTTGGCCTCCAACTGCTCTTAAACGCTAGTAAAACCAAATGCATGCTTTTCAACCATTCATTGCCTGCACCCGCACCCCTGACTAGCATCACCACCCTGGATGGTTCCGACCTAGAATATGTGGACATTTATAAGTACCTAGGTGCCTGGCTAGACTGTGAACTCTCCTGCCAGACTCATATCAAACATCTCCAATCTAAAATCAAATCTAGAATCAGCTTTCTATTCCGCAAAAAAGCCTCCTTCACTCACGCCGCCAAACTTACCCTAGTAAAACTGACTATCCTACCGATCCTCGACTTCGGTGATGTCATCTACAAAATAGCTTCCAATACTCTACTCAGCAAACTGGACGCAGTTTATCACAGTGCCATCCGTTTTGTCACTAAAGCACCTTATACCACCCACCACTGCGACCTGTATGCTCTAGTCGGCTGGCCCTCGCTACATATTCCTCGCCAGACCCACTGGCTCCAGGTCATCTACAAGTCCATGCTAGGTAAAGCTCCGCCTTATCTCAGTTCACTGGTCACGATGGCAACACCCACCCGTAGCACGCGCTCCAGCAGGTGTATCTCACTGATCATCCCTAAAGCCAACACCTCATTTGGCCACCTTTCATTCCAGTTCTCTGCTGCCTGTGACTGGAACGAATTGCAAAAATCGCTGAAGTTGGAGACTGTTATCTCCCTCACCAACTTCAAACATCTGCTATCTGAGCAGCTAACCGATTGCTGCAGCTGTCATAGTCTATCAGTAAATAGCCCACCCAATTTTACCTACCTCATCCCCATACTGTTTACATTTATTTACTTTTCTGCTCTTTTGCACACCAATATCTCTACCTGTACATGACCATCTGATCATTTATCACTCCAGTGTTAATCTGCAAAATTGCAATTATTCGCCTACCTCCTCATGCCTTTTGCACACAATGTATATAGACTTTTTTTTCTACTGTGTTATTGACTTGTTAATTGTTTACTCCATGTGTAACTCTGTGTTGTCTGTTCACACTTCTATGCTTTATCGTGGCCAGGTCGCAGTTGCAAATGAGAACTTGTTCTAAACTAGCCTACCTGGTTAAATAAAGGTGAAAAATAAAAAATCAAATCAATAACTCAATCATGGACAGTCTTACTGACAGTTGTGGCTGCTTTGTGTGATGTATTGTTGTCTCTACCTTCTTGCCCTTTGTGCTGTTGTCTATGCCCAATAATATTTGTATCATATTTTATGCTGCTACTGTGTTGTGCTGCTGCCATGTTGTGTTGCAACCATGTTGTTGTCCTGTTGAGTTGCTAGCATGCTGTGTTGTCATGTGTTGATGCTATGTTATGTTGTTGTCTTAGGTCTCTATTTATGTAGTGTTGTGTCTCCTGTTGTGATGTGTGTTTAGTCCTATATTATTATAATATATATATTTTTAAACCCAGCCCCTGTCCCCGCAGTAGGCCTTTTGCCTTTTAGTAGGCCGTCATTGTAAATAATTTTTGTCAAAATTGCTCAGGATCAGTAAAATTAGTTGGGGATCATTGATAGACTGTGATTTTAAACCTTTGACTCAGGAATGAGTGTAGACCACTCAGGAACACTCAACACCTCTTGGGAAGCCATTCGGGTGTGTCTTTTGCATAAAAAATGGGTGTAATTGTCTGGGAGAAAAATTCATCCCTGTCCCAGGGTCAGGTTTTCAGAAAACTTAGGTGGGATTTCCTTTAACTTTTTACCTGGGCTTTGCTCCTTTCATATTTATTTTGATCCTAAAAAACTCCCCAGTCCTTCTGGTGACAAACATACTCATAACCTGATGCTTACACAACAATACCTGAAAATACAAAGGAATCAACAACATTGCATTCACTCCATATTAATGGCCTGTATGACAAAGTGAAACGGAAGATGTCTGTGTTGAAACATCCACTCCAAATGATCCATTCTGTTTGCAACAAGTCTGTTAAGTAATACTGGAAGGCAACACTGCAAATAAATTAACTGTATGACCTAAATGAAAAAGTACAAGTTTGGGTCAAATCCAATACAACACAACACAGTGAAACCCTTTTTATTTTCAAGTATTGTGGTGGCAGCATCATGTTATGGGTACTAGCAGGGACTGTGGATAAAAAAATATGAAAGGCTCAAAGGTAAAGAATTCGAGAAAAAACCTGCCTCTGTCTCCTGAAACCTAACACTGGGCTAAAGTTGTATTTTACTGTGAGACAATTACAAAAAACGTTATACCAAAGACACACCAGAATGGCTTTCCAAGAGGTGTTGAGTGTTCCTGAGTGGTCTAGTCTCAGTCTTGACTTACATCTGCTTAGAAAATCAGAGACAATGATTAAATATTGCTGTCTATCAATGACCACCAACCAAACTACTGAATCCCAGCAACTTCTACAAAAACAATGCATGTATGTTACCCTATGTGTTGTGCAAAGTTGGTAGAATCTTAATTAAAATGATTCACAGCTGTAATGGCTGTGAACGGTGCTTCCATCAAGTATTAACTCAGGGAGGTTGAGATTTGTCCAAATAAGATATTTCAGTTTTTCTTATCTTAATTTGGAAAAAAATATACAACTTTCTTTCAATTTGAAAATGTGGACTAGGTTGTGTAGATCTGTAGGAAAACAGATGAAAAGCATGCCCAAATTAAACGGCCTGCTACTCGGGCCCAGAAGATATGATATGCTTATAACTGGTAGATTTGGATAGAAAACACTCTAAAGTTTCCAAACTGTTAAAATAGTGTCTGTGAGTATAACAGAACTGATTTAGCAGGCGAAAACCTGAGAAATATATATATATATATTTTTTAAAGTTTTCTATTCAATGCCATTAAAGTATCCATTGACTTAGGACTCCATTTGCAGTTCCTATGCCTTCTACTAGATGTCAACAGTCTTTAGAAATCGTTTCAGGCTTGTATTCTTATAAATGAAGGAGTAAGACCAGTATGAACGAGTGGACCCTACTGTGACACCGTTTTTTTCAGGCGCATTTGCATTTCTTGTTTACCTTTTATTTTGACTACGTTATTGTCCGGTTGAAATATTATAGATAATTTAGGCTAAAAAACAACCTGAGGATTGAATATAAACATCGTTTGACATGTTTCTATTAACTTTCCGGATACAATTTGGATTTTTTGTCTGATTGTTTTGACTGAGTTTGAGCCTGTGGATTACTGAAGAAAATGCACTAACAAAACTGAGGTTTTTGGAAATAAAGAGACTTCTTCAAACAAAAGGAACATTTATTGAGTAAATTAATGTCTTCTGATTGCCACCATATGAAGATCATCAAAGGTAAGAGATTCATTT
Source organism: Oncorhynchus tshawytscha (assembly GCF_018296145.1). NCBI lineage: Eukaryota > Metazoa > Chordata > Actinopteri > Salmoniformes > Salmonidae > Oncorhynchus > Oncorhynchus tshawytscha. The sequence goes on from NC_056447.1 coordinate 13,770,517, forward strand.
TATCTCTATTTCTGAGTTTTGTAACACTTCTGCTTGGCTGGCTACTGTTTAATAATTTGTCAACTGGGCTATGTTCTGGGCTAGGTATGCTTTCGCCGAAAAGCATTTTATAAATATGACACTGTGGATGGTTTAATAAGTAGTTAATCTTTAAACCTATGTAAAATATGTTTTGTTTTCTGAGTTTTTATAATGAGCAATTATGTAATTGAATTTGGCACTCTGCAACCTCACTGGATGTTGGCCAGATGGGACGCTATCGTCCCACATACCCTAGAGAGGTTAAGGTATAGGGGGCAGGATTTTCACTTTTGGATAAATAGCATGCCCAATTTAAACTTCCTGCTACTCATGCCACGAATATAAGATATTCATATTATTAGTAGATTTGGATAGAAAACACTGAAGTTTCTAAAACTCTTTGAATCATGTCTGTGAGTATAACAACTTATGTAGCAGGCAAAACCCCGAGGACTAACCGTTCAGAATTTTAAAAAATTGACGTCTGTCTGCTCAGTGGGTTCTCATTGAGAATAGATATTTCTTAGGAACTTGTTTTCAGTTCTTAACGCTTCCACTGGATGTTACCAGTCTTTGGAATTTAGTTGAGGTTATTCCTTTGTGCCATGAAAAAGTATGGCCATCTAGGAACTGCGTAATACTGTTGAGAGTTGCGCAAGACTTGAAAAGTAGCTTGGTTTGTTGTCTTCCTGTATTGAACACAAATAGACCCGTCTTCAATTTGATCGATTATTAACATTTAAAAATACCGAAAGTTGTAATTACAAAAGTAGTTTGAAATGTTTTGGCAAAGTTTACAGGCATTTTTTGAAATATTTTGTAGTGACGTTGAGTAATTTGGAACCTGTTTTTTTCTGGATCAAACGCGACAAATAAATTGACATTTTGGATATATATGGACGGAATTAATCGAACAAAAGGACCAATTGTGATGTTTATGGGACATATTAGAGTGCCAACAAAAGAAGCTCGTCAAAGGTAAGGCATGTTTTATATTTTATTTCTGCGTTTTGTGTAGCGCCTGCAGGGTTGAAATATGCTACCCTCTTTCTTTACTGCTGTGCTATCATCAGATAATAGCTTCTTATGCTTTCGCCGAAAAGCCTTTTTAAAATCTGACATGTTGGCTGGATTCACAACGAGTGTAGCTTTAATTTACTATCTTACATGTGTGATTTAATGAAAGTTAGATTTTTCTGTCATGTTGTTTGAATTTGCCGCGCTGCATTTCCCCTGGCTTTTGGCCAAGTGAGACACAAGCGTCCCCTATACCATAAGAAGTTAATCCCTTTTTAGATTAACATTTAAGTCAACAAAATGTGAAAACAGTTCAGACTTTCTATAGGTACTGTATTTCAGTTATATTAAACTAGGAGAGTCCTCTGCTGATTCTAGACCCATGAGTTTAATTGTGACAATAAAATAATAACAACGCTCATAAGCAATAGAATGGCAAAGGTCTTACCAGACTTGACACATACAGTATCAATCAAACAGGGTTTATTAAAAATAAACACAAACAAATACAAGAACGTGTTTCAGGTTGTTACCATAAGCAAAAAAACAATATTTGAATGATCAATAATTGTGATTGCCAAAAAGGCTATCAATTGTATTGAAATACCTTTTCTATTCCAAACTTTGAAAGCTTTTACATGTCCAGCTGAAATTATAAATATAATGAAACTATTGTATAAATTTCCCAAAGCAAAAATATACACAAAGAATACATTATCTGATGAAATTGCTTTAGAAAGAGGTACAAGACAAAGATGTCTCCTCTCCCCCCTCATGTTTGCACTAGCAATTGAACCACTTACAGAAATAATTTGACAGGACCCAAACATAGCAGGTATCAGCATTGGTAAACATTCATATAAACTGAACTTTTTTGCAGATATTCCTGATATACCTGACCAATATTGAAAACTCAATGCCCCAATTGCAAAAAAAAAATCTGAATAATAAAAAATCTCAGGATATAAAATTAAAGTGGAAAAACTAAATAATGGTATAATAATAATGATAATAGGAAAAAGAAAAAAGTAACTCACAATCTACAGCAATAATTTGAGTGATTTAGGATGCTTAATAAGTGACAACAAAACAACAAATTCACAAAGATAACTTAACTCCATTACTCAACATTATAAAAGAAGATCTAATTAAATGGAATAATCTTCTTATCAATCTTACAGGGAGAATAAACCTCCTATGAATGGCATGTCTATCAAAGTATTTTTTTTCTCTCTCAATAATACCAGATTCCCCACCGAAGACATTCTTTAAAAATGTACACTGTGTCATAACAGGCATTATATGGGCATTATTACAAGGAACATTATTATCTTTCTAAGTCTAAGAGTAGATTTAATCTTCCAGACTTGGAATTGTATGAACTCGACACCAAAGGCTTTTTACTTGCGACATATAGTTAAATGCACTAAAGTGGAACAATGGCTACATATTGAAGATGCACATCCCCACAATCTTTTTATGTCTCTATTTTTAAAGAATAAAGCTGGTCCGAACACACCAAGACAGTCGTGAAGAGGGAACAACAAAACGTATTCCCCCTCAGGAGACTGAAAAGTTTGGCATGGGAACTCAGATCCTACAGCTGCAACATTGGTTTCATCACTGCCTGGTACGGCAACTGTTTGGCCTCCGACTGCAAAGCACTACAAGGGGTAGTGCGTACGGCCCAGTACATCACTGGGGCTAAGCTGCCTGCCATCCAGGACCTCTACACCAGGCGGTGTCAGCTACCACATGACAAGCGGTACCAGAGAGCCAAGTCTAGGACCAAAATTCTTCTCAACAGCTTTTACCCCAAGCCATAGACTCCTGAACAGGTAATCAAATGGCTATCCTGACTATTTGCATTGTGTCCCGCCATCCCCCCAAACCCCTCTTTTACGCTGCTGCTACTCTCTGTTTATCATCTATGCATAGTCACTTTAACTAAAATCACTGTAAATTATGGAAGAAAATGAGAAAATATACCTCTCTAAAAACACAATCTTATGGAACAATCCTTGGGTAGCTTTCCAGAATTCACCGATAAATTGGTCCAGAAGGAAAATAGAAATAGTAAATGACTTGGTAACAGGAAATACATGTATTTCCATTACAGAATTAGGAAGTCATTTTGGACTGATTGTTTCAAGTACATACAACTCAAAAGTTACATATCACAAAATTTGATTAGAAATATTTTGGACACAGAGCAACCTTGAATGAAACTTATTTGAGTCAGAAAATATAGGTCGGGAAGATATACAAAATCTTGCAGGGAGCATATCCATCTCACACTCTTAGAAAAAAATATAAACTATTGGAATCGAGACTTAAAAAGAAGATGGAGGGAAAGTTGCAGCATAACTAACGAAATGACAGTTAACCAAAATGTACACTTAATCCAGTATTTTACAGAACAATGGCAGAGATGTCTTTAGTGTAAAACCAATAATGACTCAATAATCCATGCTTTCTGGAAATGATATAATGTCTGGAATTTGTGAGCGGAGCTAGAAAGTTGTCAATCAGAAGTATTACAATGTATACTTAGTTTTAACCTGTCTGTCTGCATATTTCAAGACATGGTATATGGAGGTGTAGTGAGATACCCAATGGGCTGGACGATTCTCATCACTCATCTTGAAAAAACATATACTAAAAATGTGGAAATCAATCATTCCGCCATCATTAACACAATGGAAAAATCTTTGAAATAGCATGGGCAACCGAAAAGAACAAATTAGAACAATTTAAGGTCAAGTGGCAAACAATAACGCAGGTACTAGGTAGTAGTAGTAGTTTTCATGTGAAATAAATTACCCAAGAGTTTACAATCTCAACGCATTCAGTCTAATAGATAAATTGATAGCTATGTGTATCAGTAAACCCACCTCCAAATGTAGGGGATGCAGCCAAATCCTCAAAAGATAAAAGATCCAGGCCAAGAGGGAATTGTTTTTGTGTTTTTCACCCTTTAGTCCAGAGGGTCATCTGGCACATGTTTTTATGTATTGTGAATAACAAAATGTGTCTAGATCCATAAATATATATATATATATATTGGCTTCAAATCCAGAATGAGCTATCTTACAACACTCAAATTGTGCTAAGAGAAGGACAGAGAGAGAGAGATAGAGAAGGATAGAGAGGAGAGAAAAAGAAGAGAGGAGAGAAAACAGAAAACAGAAAAGTCCCCGTTTATGGAAACCCAAAACCTCCAGCCCAGCGGTAGCACTTTGACGAAGGGGGTCAGTGCGGAGTCAGATAAAGTTTATTTGTGTTTTTGTATTATTCCCTTTCATTGAAGTCACAGTCCGACAGATTGTATCGGGTCCGTCTGCTTATTTACTTTGAGAAATCTACCTCAGGATGGCGGTCATTCAACTCTTAATGTCTTTAATGCCCCTGCTGTAATTGTCGTTTTCCTCTTTCCCTGAAAGCTGCAGGCTTCAGAAAGACTATAGGCCTCTCTGTCCTGTTTATTTTACGAGGACAAACACCCTCAGGTATTAAACAGGCTTGCAGCCTTGTGCTCTGCTTAAAGGTGCCCTGAAAATCTGTTGATGCCGACATACAATTTTTCCAGTTGCTTAAAGGAGCACAAGAATGTACATTGGAATGGGTGAAGGGCCCTTTGGTTGTGAGCAACTGACTCAGGCCTTCCTTTGACATACAGTAGGATCTGTGCCTGGACAGGACTGGGCTGGGGAAAGGAGGGCCTCTGTGAAGTCATACAAAAACAGAATAGGCTATAAAACAAACTTGTTTCACAAAAGTATCTTAAGGTTAAGTTCATCATTAAAAATCTTTGTGCACGAGTATTGTTATATCGCCAAGCTATTTCCCAAAACCACCACGGCTAAATTTGCAATTGAAAATGCATGTAAGTTAAAGGAACATTTCACTCTGGCTCTGAAACTGCATGTAATCATTACTATATTAACAAAACTACGTTTTTGTTGGACAAGCATAAAAATGATCCAAACCATGAGCTAGAAGGAGCGCATTTTTATTTCACTGGTAGAATAAGGAAGTTTCGACTTCCTCTGTATCCGGCTGCTCTTGGTGAACCACAAAGTTTGGCATTCATAGCGAATGCAGAAACCGCCACACTAGGTAGTTGGGGCATGCCCACAAACATGGATGATGGCGATGTTTACATCGGACAACTAACAGACAGCAATCTCAGAACTTCTTTTGCCAAGATTCTTCTGATAACGTTTGTTTTTCACTAACATTTGGAATCATGCCATTTGTATATCATGTCCACATACTTTTGCATATATAGAGTATCATAGGAACATGTTAATTATATTGATAACTTTGGAAGTACGTTCAATTGCAACTAGATAATTTGGAGTATGATTGATTACTTTGAAGATCCGGTTCGGGTGAGTTTATGTAGAGGATTGTCATAGCCTTCAGTGTTGCACCCGCAGGTTCGTAGGAAATGTTGATTATTTATACCATTAGATTCCCTGACATATAATGAACACGTAGCATACAGAATGGATAAGGTGCAAGCTACAGACCTTTTTAAGTTGACGGAATTTCCTATTCATGAGTTGGCTCAAAATCCGATCATGAAGATAGGAATGGTCTTAAGATTAATTTGACAAGCAATTGAATAATTGATTTCTGGCAAACCATTGGCATGCATAAAAAATGAGGCAGAGAAAAAACGAATTTGAGATGTTAGTGTGCATTTTCCTAGCAAATACCAGAACAGGGAATTGAAAGGAAATATATTTATTTATCTCTTCTCTGATGAAATGAGTTCCAAAAACAGTTATTAGGAAAATAAACATGAGCAAAATGGTGAAAATGTTGCCTCCTTAGACAAACAGGTGATGCTTTTGAAGCAGCAATGTAAAGTGCTGGAAAAAGAGTGTCAAGACACTGGAGCACCAGGCCCACAGCTCTGCTTTGAGGCTGACCATTTAGGCACTGGTGATGCTTCAGACACCGATAGTGGTGTTGGCTTTACAAGCTACTGTGGAAAGCGCATCCACAATCCAAAAAGCATGTTCTGCTGCCGGCATACTCAAACTCTCAGCCGCTGTCACACTCCTCATAGACTAGCGAGTCTACTTCCGGAATCATTCATTAGGACTTTGACAAACAATGAAGGCACAGAGTCTGTAATATCGCACAGGTTAACATGCAGTCAGGCTACCTCTCACTTAACTGACATTGGACCAGTCCTAGTGAAATCTCCATTCACACCATGTTGGGAACGTGTGAAGACCCAGTATAATGCGTATAGTCTACAAATTCAAGATGAATGACAACTACTTTTGCTCTCAATTCCAAGTGAAATTGCCCACAGAGCCACAGAGGATTTTAAAGAGGGCAAAATTGTCAAACAGCTGTTTGACAATCAAATCAAATCAAATAATGCAGACATACAGTATTAGAGTGGCTCAAAGCAAACTTGCTCCCTTTTCGGGGTCCATCCCATGCAGACTGGACTAGGGTCATGGCCTGTAAGTAGGGCACAAGAGAACCTTTCAAACAGTGTGCAGAGCGACTGTGGAAACTTTTCTATTAATACTCTTGCCATGAAACCCCGTCACGTGACAGTGACATGCTACAGACAACGCTAACATGCACTCCAAGGAATTGTCACATGGGCCACTAATATTGAATCTTGGACAGGATATCCTAAACAGGCATGTTACATTGCATCTAACTATGTTGTCCCGAAACAGCACACTAAACAGTGTACTCACTAAAATCAAACAGGACATGTAGTGAAAATTTGTTGGGATCTGGGGAGGGTTCGTCCCCCCAGGCATTTCAGCCAAGGTGACTCTTACACTTTAGTCAATGTACTGCCTGTCACATGATGGGTCATTTAGCATCAAAGTGTTGGAACCTTGTATTTGGGAATCCACCTTTATAATAAACAGGAGTTTATTACGCTGCGGTTGTCTTGTTGCGCATAGGACAGGTTTCAATTTTAGAGATTACAATATATAGAATGGGGGTGTGAGAGGGTAATTATAGAGCAAATTATCCTGAAAAGATCTCTGAGATAAATATCCTGACTTGTTTGAGAAACGGTGCCAACTCTACCCCAATGTTTTAAACAGAAAATTCAGTTGTTTGGAGACTCTTGGACTAACTGTAATTCTAACATTGCTTGGTAGGCTGCGGCACTGTAGTCTTTAACATATGTTTAGAACATTTCACCCTTTTAATGTTTTCTGGTAATCAGATGTTAGATTTCTGAGTCTTATTTCTTTGAATAGTTTGTGTTCCTACTGTATGCGTAATGCGTAAGGCCAAGTCCATCTGATCTGTGAAGATGTGTGTGTGAGTTATGGCTGGCTAGGTGGCTGGCTAGGTGGTTGTTTATTGATAGGCTACACAGGATGGTCTGGGGTCATTGATAGGAATTTCCTATGTTTCAATTTATTTGCTTGTTGTAATAATGACGATTAACTTTTTTTGCCTTACACAGCAAATATGACATGTCCGACTGATTTGATTTATGACTGTTACATGTTTTTCTTGCATTTTAATTCACACTACGGAAAGCAGATTCCTTGGATGAATGTCTTGGTTTGAAGTCCCTTTTACGATAAAACATAATCACGTTGGCCTGGTTGGTTTTCCATAATAAATTCAGCTCTCACTATGAAAGTGTTTTTTAAAGTGTTTTAAATGGGAGATTACAATTCCCCCATTTTGTAACTGACATTGATAGAAGTCCTTGGCCAACGCAACTCCATCACTTTGTCCCATTTAGATGGGCCCATAGACCTACAGTTGAAGTCAGAAGTTTAAATACACTTATAGGTTGGAATCATTAAAATGAGTTTTTCAAACACTCCACAAATTTCTTGTTAACAGACTAAGGTTTTGGCAAGTCGGTTCAGACATCTACTTTGTGCATGACACAAGTCATTTTTCCAACAATTGTTTACAGACAGATTATTTCACAGGATCACAATTCCAGTGGGTCAGAGGTTTACATACACTAAGTTGACTGTGCCTTTAAACAGCTTGGAAAATTCCAGAAAATTATGTCATGGCTTTAGAAGCTTCTGATAGGCTAATCGACATCATTTAAGTCAATTGGAGGTGTACCTGTGGATGTATTTCAAGGCCTACCTTAAAACTCAGTGCCTCTTTGCATTACATCGTGGGAAAATCAGAAGAAATCAGCCAAGACCTCAGTAGAAAAAGCCTGATTCATCCTTGGGGGCAATTTCCAAATGCCTGAAGGTACCACATTCATCTGTACAAACAATAGTACGCAAGTATAAACACCATGGGACCACGCAGCCGTCGTTCCGCTCAGGAAGGAGACGCGTTCTGTCTCCTAGAGATGAATGTACTTTGGTGTGAAAAATCCGAATCAATCCCAGAACAACAGCAAAGGACATTGTAAAGATGCTGGAGGAAACAGGTAAAAAAGTATCTATATCCACAGTAAAACGAGTCCTATATTGACATAACCAGAAAGGCCGATCAGAAAGTAAGAAGCCACTGCTCCAAAACCGCCATAAAAAAGCCAGACTATGGTTTGAAACTGCACATGGGGACAAAGATGATACTTTTTGGAGAAATTTCCTCTGGTCTGATGAAACAAAAATAGACCTGTTTGACCATAATGACCATCATTATGTTTGGAGGAAAAAAGGGGAGGCTTGCAAGCCGAAGAACACCCTCTCAACCATGAAGCATGGGTGTGGCAGCATCATGTTGTGGGGGTGCTTTGCTGCAGGAGGGACTGGTGCACTTCACAAAATATAAGGCATAATGAGGGAGGAAAATTCTGTGGATATATTGAAGCAACATCTCAAGACATCTTTCAGGAATTTAAAGCTTGGTCGCAAATGGGTCTTCCAAATGGACAACGACCCCAAGCATATGTCCAAAGTTGTGGCAAAATGGCTTAAGGACAACAAAGTCAAGGTATTAGAGTGGCCATCACAAAGCCCGGACCTCAATTCTATAGAAAATTTGTGGGCAGGACTGAAAAAGCATGTGCGAGCAAGGAGGCCTACAAACCTGACTCAGATACACCAGCTCTGTCAGGAGAAAATGGCCAAAATTCACTGTTGAAGGAATTTAATTCCTCTGGTTTGATTCCCAATTAAAATTAAACACTCTGTCAATTCATAAGAATTTGTAAGACCCTTATTTTATAGGAATGGACAGAGTCCGGTCTTAAAAGTCAAGTAACAGCCTTTATTCAAGAGAGTACTGAGTTCATACACATTTTACCACAGGTTATAAACTGAAAATGACGTCAGCGTTTTCTAAATGTTCCATCTCTTCTTGACACTGGTAGAAAGGCTCTATAGCTCTCAAGCCTTCCCTCCTCGCCTAGAGCCAAGGTCAGTCAGTGTAGATAAGCATTCTAGACAGTCTGGATTCATAGTTAATTCATTTGTACCAAGGAACAGACCGTCATTGTTCTAAACTCTTGACTACATTCACTACATTATATTCAATACTGGGAGCAAGAGAGAAAATTCATACATGTACAGTAGCATAATAGTATTCTGATTAGTAATCCTGATTGAAATGTATACATAATTAGTCATTATAGATCAAAATTCCCTTAACATATCCACCCTTTGATTAAATATTATACATCCAATCACACATTGTAGTTATATTGTAATATTAAAAAGCCTATTTCTATTTTTATTAGAGATATTTCTTGTCATCAAAACATCACCTAAACATAACCCAACACTTGCATTCGCCATAATTGTTTTTCAGGCCTACATCAGAATCATAACTCTTCTTATCAGGATTTTCGTTACAGTCTAATATCGAAACAGGATACAACCTAGCCTCCCTAAACATCAAAAATGGTCTCCTCAAACATAAATTCCCCGCAACTGAAGGATCCAGATTCGTCCACCCTTTCTGTAGACATACATTCAGCACTCAGCGGGTCAGAACCTGGAATCCCCTGGTACCTCACCATCTATTGTCATCGATTTCTCCAGAGTCCTGGAAATAAGGCCTCATACACAGGGAATTAGACAACAGCCCCATAAAACTAAACAGTCACACAGGTGAATGTAGCCCATAATACAGTGATCATAACATTTTTTTCCCATTTTCCGAACATGCTATCAAAACAATTAGTCAGAGAAGTATCCACCCCAGAGTTTTCTGACAAACCGTGAGCCAGGGTGGTCAAACCAGCTGAGGCTTCGGGCACTGATTCGTCCGGAGCTGTGTTATTTGGGATGTAAGCACAAACATGGTCCCGATAATCACGCATACTTCTCCTTTTTCAGCCAATAACTTATCTAATGCAATTCTATTCTGCCAAGCCATCAGGCTGGATGCTTCAGTCTGTTCTGCAAAACCTTTAATAGCATCTCTGGTATACTTGTTAAAGCTCTGTTGATTATCATAAATATAATTAATCCAGTCCACGTTCTTATTGAGAGTAGACTACCCGGAAATGCTTAACTCTAATCCTGCTAGGATCTGATTTCTTGCTTTGAACTCATCTAGCACCCCTGTGGAACCCCAATGTTATCAATGTATACTTTGTCATCAAGAGACCCGATTGAAGTAGCTCTTTTCTCCATTTGGCTAAACGTCATGTCTTGGTGTTGAATGAGTGTGAAAGGCATTCCCAAATTGACAAGGGAGCATAATCCTGTCCAATCTGTCAGTAAAACCTCGCCCTGACATAATTTCCCAAGAGTACTGTACCGGGCCAAACGGTAATAATCTCCTCCGGTCACTGTAAAGGGAGGAAGTCTTGATTTAAGGGGAACCTGGGGATATAAATAGTGCAAATCAATACAACTGTCATTATCTGGCATTCCTGCTTTCGTGAACAGCTTTACCATACCTGCCTAAACTCCTCTACCCAGAACCGTACTAGGGTGTCGACCAAGACCTGGTCATATCCATACCACAACCCTAGATCCTCCTTCATTTCTGTTTAAAGGGTTAGGCGTATCTTTATGCAATACATCCCTCTCTCCTGATTACAATCAAAAACTCTCACCTTCACTATACTCTACCTTCTTCCATACTGGGTGAGTGGATTCATATAGCCCTCTCTCTCCAAATGAGCTATGACCTGTGTCCACGATCAATATGGGAACCTGCACCAATATATGCCATATTGGCTCAGAGTCCTAGACTGCCATGTAGTTAGAGACTCCATTTTGGTCTACATAAAACTCCATTGAGAGATCCTTCCCAACCTCTACTCTAACTTCCTGTCTACCCAGATCTAGGGATATCTTCTGCTTATTTTGGAACAAAATCCTCATCGTCTAAACCATGGGTCAAATTACCACTCTCCGCATACTCAAGTAGGACGTGCTGTATCAGGAATATGTCACCCACGATAAGACAGCTCAGACGAACAGCTTCCATGTGAAGCCCCACCCTTTCCCCGAGAACACATCACTAGCAAGAGCAAGACACATCTTCACTTCTATGAACAAAAACAGGGGTGATAGGACAGGTAGGATTACTTCATTCGAGAGATGGCCCCCGGAATTCTGTTAATTCCAGTTCTCCTCTCGAACACTGTTTATTGTCCGACAGTGTCAATATGTCTTACCCTCCTGCCGTGTGATATAAATCCGGGTAGCTCTTTCAGCTAGCTGTCACCAGGAGTCCTTGGTATGGTCCCCCCAACAAGCCTCTGGGACTGGATTGAGTGACTTCACCTGTAGTTCACCTGTAATGCATAAAATCCTGGACATACAGGCTTGGTTAACAAACAGTTTCTCATATGTTTTATCTGATTATATCTTTAACTTCTAGGCCTATTTGTTAGCTAAAAATGTTTTTTTTTAATTATTAGTTTCTTATCCAAAAGGCCACTAACTTACCCACTCCCCTTTTGATACCTGGCTCTGCCCAGGTAACAACCTTATGTACCCTAAATCATGACTTAGGTAGGATTGGTAAATTATCCTTATTTTCTGACATTATCATGTATGTCCAATTCTCCCTTGGGCATCCATTCATCTCAATCCTGTATCAATTCTCTGTCCAGTGTCTTATCTAGTTTAAGAAGTATCTGTGCTATTTATATATGTTCTTAAATATATATATTTACCGATTTAAACAGTCATTCCTTTCTCTCCTATCTCTCAAAATGCCACTAAGCGTCTCACTGTTTGACTATCTAAAATCATTGATTTTAGAAAAAATCAATCTATCTTAATCCTTACAATAATGCTAAATCACCACAGATATCCTATATTCCTGTTAAATTTAATAATATTTTAAAACCCTCCTAATAGTTAACCAGAGCCTAAACTAATGCTAACCATATCGAAATCCTTCCTACACTTTACAAGCTCTTTCCTTCAGGGATCCTCAGTATTCTATCTGACAATAACATGAATTCAATATATGTTGCATAGTGTGGAATGCCTTATCTACAGTAATTTATCACCCCTATTTATTCTCAATGATAAATAGAACTATTTTCTGTTGTAATATCAAATCCATAATAGCCCATTCAAAAACTTCACAGCTAATATTGTAAATCAGAATCCTGAAACACGTTCTCTTCAGTGATTCAAACAATAATTCTAAACCCCAAACTAAAACTCCATTATAACTAATTTATCTTAAAATTAGTAACCCAACTGACCACAATTCATTATACAAATGGCTCTCCCCCGGGGCTGATCAGACCCCAAAAAACAGCCATGATAAGGTCAATAGGTCATACCACCCTTTTATAGTCATGTTCCATACTACATTAGACATATTAAAGAACCCTTTATCCTTAAAATAAAACAAATCACTTGTGTAATTAAAACTCATAAAATAAAAACTCATAAGGTTCCATATGTGAGCGTGCCTCTTTAAAATACCTTTACACTAAAACAAATAGTCCTAACATATGTTTTATGTGTATATATTTGCAAACCTTAATGGATAATCAAGAATTCCAGACCTTTTTCAATTTGGTCGTTTATGGCCGCTCTCTCCCCCACTCTCCCCAAGATTATAATCCCAGGAGGCTTCTAAAAGCGAGACACAACACGCCTAACTAGCATTCACTATGCTACATCGATTCAGAAACTCAATAAGTGAACTATAACTAAACCTAATGATAATTCCCCTTTGACTCAAATCATTAATCATAAGTTCTAAACATCGTCTACGTATATGTTTACTTAAATGAACATGCTACCCTTAGATACAATTAACCTGATAACATTATTATCCAATGTATTACTTTTTCCCTCTGCCGCAAATGTCGTACATTTCTCAGTGTAAGAAATCCGTAATTTAATCCCAGATCTTTAATGAAAATGCATTCGCATTCTCCCATGGCTCCTTTCATTTACTTATTTTAGATAACTTCCATCCGTCCCGGAATAAAGAATTCTACTTGAACACGCCAGAACACAATGTTTAACTAAGTTAAATCAAACCCTAAAATTGCCCATAACCAGTAAACAAATAAATAAATCACTTTTATCAGCAAAAAACAAACTATACGAAAACTCACTACTATAATGCTTCAGATGACAAAATTACTCAGAGACTCATGTTTACATCTGTTAGATCCTCAAGAAAAAAAACAACTTGCCCCTGTTACCGATGTCTACGTATCAGGGGAAAAGCTTGAATAACCAAATTCAACCTAGCTAATTTCCCAAAACATATGCAGTTATGTTTTTCTATAGAGGTTGCTTTTCAAACTTTAAATACCCTAACATGGTTCCACACAATGGAAACAGTGCTCAAATTCACTGGTGTTACATAAACAATCAAACCCGGAATCGACAACCATCAGAATCCATTATCACGATGTTTTACGATACAGACATCCAGTCTCCCTTTCTCATAGCCTAATAATTCTGATAATCCCTTCACATCATTCATTTTAAATCTCTCGATCTTTCATGTAACTCATTCAGTCTATCTTCAAAATTGTCGTCCCAAAATATTTTATACACTGCCATACACTCAAACCACTGTGATAACCGTGCACTGTCCCTTTAAGATAAGACATATACGTTTTCCCCGTAATGAAAAACAGATAGCATTTTTAGAATACGTTAACTTCTTGTTAGAATTCACTGGCGTTACCTAACCAAAAATCAATACTCGGAAAAACAATCACAACTTTTTACGATTAAACTATTCTTACCTATTTTATAGTCCAAAGCGTTGAACTATATAGACCCATTGAGTGTCTAGCAATTCCGTTGCTGGCTGTAGCATCTTTTCAGACTATCTTTACGATATTTCTCATTTTTAAAATAAATGTATTTGGAACTTTTAGCCACTTTTGAAATGTAACTCTAAGCTATAATGCACACATTTTCCCTCTAAATGCCACAACCCCTTTTCTCTGTTTAAATTTGAGGAACGATGTTGTTCAACGTGAAACGACGCCACAAATCTGCCTGCCTCTGTAAAATATATATTCCCTATTCAGATTGAGTTCAGTTTTAAATTCTAATCAACAGAGTAAAACCAACCAAACTTCTCAACTTTCCATACCCTAACATTTAAATTACCATGTTTTGTGCTAAATTTATCGTATGTCAGTCGATTTATAAAGAGCTAATGACATCCGGATAGCACGAAATTGTATCGTATCTCTCCGTTATTCCCTACATTTAACTTTAGGTGACTTTCTCTTCTATGATGCATTTATTTAAATACGACTCCCATCTCAATACATTATTCCACCAGATCATTTTGGGCAAAATAGGGTATTACATCGAAATTGTCTCGCCATTATTTTTAATGCCTTCTTTTTTTCAATTAAATCTAAAACGCATAATAAACGTTCAGTTCATATCTTTTACAAACACTAGCGACCGTATTTCTATTTTTTTTCAGGCAAAGCATACAAATATATGAATTACAATCTAATATCAGTTTTAGTTAACCGCCTTGGCTGGGAACCGAACCGTGGATTGCCGTTGGTAAGACTGCTGCGCTAACCACTATACCACCAACACTGGAACTGACTAAGATTCTCCGCAAATAGACCCATCTTCTCTGTTTAAATTTGTAACTCCGGCCTCTGGACAACAGAAAATAGCCCTAATTAAACGACCCAAACTTTTCCCCCAGTTAGGATTCTCCTTAATTTCTCTCTCTTTGTATCTGACCCTTCCTTTTTTTTACCCGATTGTCGCCTCTGACCTTCCCCTCAGTTAAATTACAACCTTGTTGACGACGTTTGCAGGGAGTGTTACACTCCCGGGCGAAATGTCCAATTTCGTTACAATTAAAACATTTTATATTTTTCTTTTGACTCACCTTATCCACTTTTCTCGACTTTATTCCCTTCTCTAACTCCATTATACCCCCCTCGGCTTCAGCGGGATCCACATACATGGGTGGTAATTTTACAGGTAGCTCCTGCAGCCGTATTCTTACAACCACTATTTCGTCGACTGGATTATCTCTGTATTGTTGGTATAATCGAGGAAGATATAGTTTGCTACCATCACCTCCACCCAATTGGTTAACTTTTTCATCTGTGGGAGCGGAGGGCAGCGCCTCTTGAGTCTTGTCAGATTTAACCTTTTTCCTGCGCCTCCAAATCTCTTTTTTTCTTCCGAAAGCCAAACTCCGGCTGTGTATAACCCCTGTTTATTCTGCTTTTTCACATTATTTCCACATTCCTTATGTATCTGTTTTATAAGTGATTCCAGCTTTTCTACATTTAGACGGCCATCAAAATCGTATTTCTTTCTCCATCTTAGACCGAAATCAATGTTTCTCTTGTCTCTCTGTTCCATATAACGCTCGTCTCCCATTAGTTCCGGCGCTTCTTTTGAGGCATTTCCACCCATTCTTAATCCTTACCGTTACTAGTAGCTATGGTATTTAATCACTTATCTATGCCTTACTATATTTAATTTTAAATTCTATGTGCGTGTCTTTCTACGAATTAGCAATTTACCGTTACTTAATTACTTTATTATGTGTGTGTCTCTTTAAAGATAGTCAGTATTTATTTTCCTTCCTGTGAACCACGTCCATAGAAGACTTTTGATCGGACATTACATTTCACCCATAGGATATTCTTTTTGGGACTTTCAACATTAATATCTCATATCTCACTACTCTAGACTAAGTTAACCTCTCCTGTGAACCACGTCTATAGAAGACTTTTGATCGGACATTACATTTCACCCGTAGGATAGTCTTTTTGGGACTTTCAACGTTAATTTCTCATATCTCACTACTCTAGACTAAGTTAACCTCATCCTTTGATATTAATTGCTTTCAGCATTGTACAGGTTCAATTATTCTGTTCGCCTAGAATTACCCTGCCTTCTCACCACACCTAATTTATCCTCACCTGTTTTATATATACCTGTTTCCTTCCTATCGATTTTGGTTAAAACCCAAGGTAGAAACCCATTTTATTTGTTCAGAATATTCAAGCACCTATTATTGATCAAATCCAACTCCTTTATAACATTTTAATCAATAAATATCCTAAATAATCCCTCCCAAATTTGAGAATAAAGGCTACTGACCTGCTGCCGACTGGGAAAAGCACTGTTCGTTTGGATCTGTCACCGTACCTGCCATCTGGGTTAAACACCGGCCTGTTTTTAACCTCAATCCAGAAGCCAGGTCTTTTTTTAAAAACGTGCACGATTTTTCCGGCGTACGACCTCCAGATGGCAGGGACGGATTTTTAGATCCGGCTCGAAGGACCAATTATTGAAGGAATTTAATTCCTCTGTTTTGATTCCCAATTAAAATTAAACACTCTGTCAATTCATAAGAATTTGTAAGACCCTTATTTTATAGGAATGGACAGAGTCCGGTCTTAAAAGCCAAGTAACAGCCTTTATTCAAGAGAGTACTGAGTTCATACACATTTTACCACAGGTTGTAAACTGAAAATGACGTCAGCGTTTTCTAAATGTTCTGTCTCTTCTTGACACTGGTAGAAAGGCTCTATAGCTCTCAAGCCTTCCCTCCTCGCCTAGAGCCAAGGTCAGTCAGTGTAGATAAGCATTCTAGACAGTCTGTATTCATAGTTCGTTCATTTGTACCAAGGAAGAGACCGTCATTGTTCTAAACTCTTGACTACATTCACTACATTATATTCAATACTGGGAGCAAGAGAGAAAATTCATACATGTACAGTAGCATAATAGTATTCTGATTAGTAATCCTGATTGAAATGTATACATAATTAGTCATTATAGATAAAACATTCCCTTAACATTCACCCAACTTATTGTGGGAAGCTTGTGGAAGGCTACATGAAATGTTTGACCCATGTTTAACAATTTAAAGGCAGTGGTGCCAAATACTAATTTAGTGTAATGTAAACTTCTGACCCACTGGGAATGTGATGAAAGAAATAAAAGCTGAAATAAATCATTCTCTCTACTATTATTCTGACATTTCACATTCTTAAAATAAAGTGGTGATGATTAAATGTGGATTAACTTGGATTAAAGGTCAGAAAATGTGAAAAACTGAGTTTAAAATGTATTTGGCTAAGGTGCTTGTGAACTTCTGACTTCAGCTGTATGTGTGTCTATGTTTTATGTTACATGTATGTTATGTTCCATGTCTTACTTGTTGAATGTTTCTGTCTTGTCTTTAGAATAACATAATGTTTTGCTCAAGAATATGCTGACAAGCTTTCTAGCACACAGCTAACATGTCTTGCTTAAGGTTATGCCGAAACAATTCCAACCTTTGTGCATTGACCACATTCCATTGAACTATTCTTCCTTTGTTGTCACACAAAGCAAGAACTAGGCAGGTAGCCTAGTGGTTAGAGCATTGGGCCAGTAACTGAAAGTTGGCTAGATCGAATCCCTGAGCTGACAAGGTAAAAATCTGTTGTTCAGCTGTTGAACAAGGCAGTTAAACCCACTGTTCCTAGGCTGTCATTGTGAATAAGAATTTGTTCTTAACTGACTTGCCTAGTTAAATCAAAAACACACAATGCTAGACAAAATGGCTTATGAGCTTGTGCAAGGGATCAGATTAATGTTGATGTGGCGCCTATGGTTAAATCTTCCTGTTCACCACACTCACTTCCATGGATGTGTGTGTGTTCAAGGGGTGTCCCCGATTGGTTTACAAGTGATTGAATTATTTGAATTTGATTTATACAAGCAGTGGGTGAGCTTTGGATCTCACTCCCAAGTTTTATTTAGAATTTTACCATCATCCTCATCAGATAGAAGGAGACTTGCTAAAATGAGCATAGTTTTTAAATTAATCTTTGAATGTGATTTGGTCAGGTTTTAAATTAATTTTGTTACATACTACAGTTCAGTCTCCAGAGACAGAACAGTGACTTAGTCGGATAGAGTTGAATCCATGTTTAAAGATGCAGCTAAGTCATTTTTTTCTTGATTGGTTCTGAAAACCTTTAAACACATTTACTTTGCAGACCCTATTGCAGATTTAGAAACCAGTACGAAATTGCAATTACTTTTATTACTTGTCGGCAGAGAACATGGAGATATTTTTTCAAAAAAATACATCGTTTTTAAAAATTCTAATATTGATAGATGCTAATTCTTACCACGCATAGACATATTTGTCATTACCTTTAATGTTGCTATTCAACTTTGTTACAGAACATTTATCTTCTGTTTCTATTAATCTAAACTCAATAATTGATATCGGCAATTCTCAGACCAATTCTTGCTAGTCAATGTCAACTCATTGCCTAATGCTTGCTTGTATATTTTAATTATCTTTATGCAGTCAGACAAACATTGTAATAGGCTAATTGCTTAATCTTATTATGAGTCACATGTGATGTATATATAATATATTGTATATTCACATATCAAATATTACTGTCCACTACAAAGAAATCCAAACAGTTGGCAGTTAAGGTCTAAGAGCCCTACACCACTTCGAGCAGAGTCTTATCCAGCTAGCCGTACACATGACATGCACCACAAGAACAAAGAGTCTCAGTTTCCAAAGGCCACCATGGCAAACACCATTGTACAGAAGCCAAATAAAGGATTATGACTGCGTTTACACAGGCAGCACAATTCTGATATGTTTTTCACTAATTGGTCTTTGACCAATCACATCAGTTCTGAAAAAGACCAATTAGTAGAAAAATAATTGAGCTGCCTGTGTAAACACAGCCACTGTGGCTCAGCATAAGACCATGTAGAATGACCATGAAATAAATATGGATATTTTCTAAGAATCTTTGAAAGTTGGCTGCCTTTATGGATTCACAGAAGACATTTACACTGCATTCGGAAAGTATTCAGACCCCTTCCCTTTTTCCACATTCAGACCCTTTGCTATGATACTCAAAATTGAGCTCAGGTGCATCCTGTTTCCATTGATCATCCTTGAGCTGTTTATACAACTTGATTGGAATCCACCTGTGATGAATTCTATTGATTGGACATGATTTGGAAAGACACACACCTGTCTATATAAGGTCCTACAGTTGACAGTGCATGTCAGAGCAAAAACCAAGCCGTGAGGTCAAAGGAATTGTCCATAGAGCTCCAAGACAGGATTGTGTCAAGGCACAGATCTGGGGAAGGGTACCAACATATTTCTCCAGCATTGAAGGTACGCAAGAACACAGTGACCTCCATCATTCTTAAATGAAAGAAGTTTGGAACCACCAAGACTCTTCCTATAACTGGTTGCCCGGCCAGACTGAGCAAAGGGGCGACCAGGTGACCAAGAAACGGATGGTCACCCTGACAGAGCTCTAGAGTTCCTTTGTGGAGAACCTTCCAGAAGGACAACCATCTCTGCAGCACTCCACCAATCAGGCCTTTATGGAAGAGTGGCAAGATGGAAACCACCCCTCAGTTTGCCAAAAGGTACCTGAAGGACTTTCAGACCATGAGAAACAAGATTCTCTGTTTGGATGAAACCAAGATTGAACACTTCGGCCTGAATGCCAAGCATCATGTCTGAAGGAAACCTGGCACCATCCCTACGGGGAAGCATGGTGGTGGCAGCACCATGCTGTGGGATGTCCTTCAGCGGCAGGGACTGGGAGACTAGTCAGGAAAGAGGGAAAGATGAATAGAGCAAAGTACAGAGAGATCGTTGATGAAAACCTGCTCAGGATCTCAGACTGGGGTGAAGGTTCAGCCAAGACAATGCAGGAGTGGCTTCGGGAAAAGTCTCTGAATGTCCTTTAGTGGCCCAGCCAGAGCCCGGACTTGAACCTGATCGAACATCTCTGGAGAGACCTGAAAATAGCTGTGCAACCTGACAGAGCTTGGGAGGATCTGCAGAGAAGAATGGGAGAAACTCCGCGAACACAGGTGTGCCAAGCTTGTAGCATCATACCCAAGAAGACTCGAGGTTCTGAGTAAAGGGTCTGAATACTTACATATATGTGATATTTCAGTTTTTTTTAACCTCTATGGGATCGGTGTGTGTGTGTATGTGTGTGTGTCCTCGCTGGAAAGTTGACCTAACGTAGGCTAATGTGATTAGCATGAGGTTGTAAGTAACAAAAAAAATCCCAGGACATGGACGTATCTGATATGGCAGAAAGCTTAAATTCTTGTTAATGTAACTGCACTGTCCAATTTACAGTAGCTATTACAGTGAAAGAATACCATGCTATTTTTTGAGGAGAGTGCACAATTATGAACTTGAAAATGTATTAATAAACCAATTAGGCACATTTGGGCAGTCTTGATATAACATTTAGAACATATATGCAATGGTTCATTGGATTAGTCAAAGACTTTGCATATACACTACTGCCATCTAGAGGCCAAAATCTAAATTGTGCCTGGGCTGGAATAATGCATTATGGCCTTTCTCTTGCATTTCAAAGATGATGAAACAAAAAATACAAAAAAACTCATGTTTTTTTCTTTGTATTATATTTGACCAGATCTAATGTGTTATATTCTCCTATTATAATTTCACATTTCCATAAACTTCAAAGTGTTTCTTTGGTATTTAAAATGGCGCCGGAGCAGAAGGCAGGCGTTTTACGTGCCCCCAAATGATTGTGTTTTTTGTTATTTTATCTGCTCTGTTTGGTATCTTATTTATTTACTATTTTTGTACATAATGTTTCCGCTACCGTCTCTTATGACCAAAAAGTACTTCTAGACATCAGGACTGCGATTAATCACTACGAACTAGCAGAATCCTTTTTTTTCTTTCATGACTCAGATGAGCCCGAGGCGGAGGATATACGGCTCCCTCGGGAACAGGCCCCGACCACAGTGATTTGCGTGAAGAGGAGGCAGAGAAAGAGATGCCGGATGTTGGGCTGCCTTCTGAGGAATAGGAGGCAATCGAATAAAGCCCCACTCCCCTCAATTCTGCCCGCAAATATGCAATCTTTGGACAATAAAATGGACGAGTTATTGGGAAGATTAAACAACCAATGGGACATTAAAAACTGTAACATCTTATGCTTGGCTGACAACGACAATATCTACATAAAGCTGGCTAGTTATATGATGTACCGCCAGGATAGAACAGTGGCATCTGGTAAGACAAGGGGCAGTGGTCAATGTATTTTTATAAACAACAGCTGGTGCACGATATCTAAGGAAGTCTCGAGCCATTGCTCGCCAGATGTAGAGTTTCTCATGATAAGCTGCAGACCACATAACCTACCTGGAGAGTTTGCCTGTATTCTTTGTAGCTGGGTAACGTAGTCTAAGTGTTATTAACACATAACAACACATCTTCCTTCCTTTGAAAGAAAACTACTTTTCCATGTAACTACACATGTCACATCACATTTGTTTACTCAACCTGCATAGAACGCAATTTTCAATAACACACATTTCTTTCCCCCAATTTTTTAAATTTATTTTTACATTGCTCTCATCACTTAAGAGGTAATAAACATATTCTGATGTATTATTTTTATTTTTTCAACAAAATATATTCTGTCCAACAATACTCTATTGTGGCTCTATTTCTTGTCACATAAACAAAACATTCAGTCCAGGTGCCCATTTTTTTGTATTATATATATATTTTTTTAGCAATACTCAATAAGCCTTTCAGGGGCTCTGACAGTCCTTTTTGGTCGTTCTGCTAATGTTCTTCCTGAAACAGTTGGACAGTGTTCGTTGTCAGTCAGGGTGTTCTGACTAAATTGTCAATTTCTAAAGGCATTTGACGCTTCAGCAGTATCCTCCTGATGATCCTCAGATCCACTCTGTTTCGTCTCAGTTGTGATCCATGCTCTGTTTGGATCTCATAGGATCTCGGTGCAACTTCTCTCTGCACACACCCTTGCTGCATCCAGGTTCCTGTAGTGATGTCTCGGAGTTGTACATGATCTCCAGGTTTCAGTTCAGGTAAGTGTCTTGCACTGTTGTCGTGTCACTGTTTTTGTTAGTCTTTCTGTTTTTCCATTGCGAGTTTGACTTTGTGAGCACCTCTGGGTGTTAACAAGTCCTCATGGATGGGTAGGTTGGTTCTGATGCGACGTCCCATCAACATTTGTGCAGGTGAAAGTCCGTTCTGCAGCGTTGCGCTGCGATAGATCATCATATTTTTTAGGAAATGCTCTTTTCTATCATGTGCCTTTTTCATCAGACCTTTGGCAATTTTGACTGAACTCTCTGCTAAGCCATTGGACCTTGGTGCTGGAGGTGTTGTGTCGGAATCCCCAGTTGTTAGTGAACAATGCAGGTGTTGAAGCACGTTGGCTAGGAAAAACTCCCTAGAAAGGCCAAAACCTAGGAAGAAACTTAGAGAGGAACCAGGCTATGAGGGGTGGCCAGTCCTCTTCTGCCTGTGCCGGGTGGAGATTATAACAGAACACTGCCAAGATGTTCAAATGTTCATAAATGACCAACATGGTCAAATAATAGGTCTGGGACAGGTAGCACGTCCGGTGAATAGGTCAGGATTCCATAGCCGCAGGCAGAACAGTTGAAACTGGAACAGCAGCACGGCCAGGTGGACTGGGGACAGCAAGGAGTCATCATGTCAGGTAGTCCTGAGGCATGGTTCTAGGGCTCAGGTCCTCCGAGAGAGAATTAGAAAGAGCATACTTAAATTCACACAGGACACAGGATAAGACATGAGAAGTACTCTAGATATACCAAACTGACCCTAGCCCCCTGACACAAACTACTGCAGCATACATACTGGAGGATGAGACAGGAGAGGTCAGGAGACACTGTGGCCCCATCCGATGATACCCCCGGACAGGGCCAAACAGGAAGGATATAACCCCACCCACTTTGCCAAAGCACAGCCCCCACACCACTAGAGGGATATCTTCAACCACCAACTTACCATCCGGAGACAAGGCCGAGTATAGCCCACAAAGATCTCCGCCACGGCACAACCCAAGTGGGGCCGCCAACCCAGACAGGAAGATCACATCAGTGACTCAACCCACTCAAGTGGCGCACCCCTCCTAGGGATGGCATGAAAGAGCACCAGTAAGCCAGTGACTCAGCCCCTGTAATAGTGTGAGAGGCAGAGAATCCCAGTGGAAAGAGGGGAACCGGACAGGCAGAGACAGCAAGGGTAGTTCGTTGCCCCAGAGCCTTTCCGTTCACCTTCACACTCCTGGGCCAGACTACACTCAATCATGTGACCCACTGAAGAGATGAGTCTTCAGTAAAGACTTAAAGGTTAAAGGTTGAGACTGAGTTTGCGTCTCTCACATGGGTAGGCAGACCATTCCATAAAAATTGAGCTCTATAGGAGAAAGTCCTGCCTCCAGCTGTTTGTTTAGAAATTCTAGAGACAATTAGGAGGCCTGCGTCTTGTGACTGTAGCGTACGTGTAAGTATGTACGGCAGGACCAAATCAGAGAGATAGGTAGGAGCAAGCCCATGTAATGCTTTGTAGGTTAGCAGTAAAACCTTGAAATCAGCCCTTGTCTTGACAGGAAGCCAGTGTAGGGAGGCTAGCACTGGAGTAATATGATCAAATATTTTTTTGTTTTTTCAAGAGAGGCTTTATTACTGCCACTTTTAGTGAGTTTGGTACACATCCGGTGGATAGAGAGCCGTTTATTATGTTCAACATAGGAGGGCCAAGCACAGGAAGCAGCTCTTTCAGTAGTTTAGTTGGAATACGGTCCAGTATGCAGCTTCAAGGTTTAGAGGCCATGATTATTTTCATCATTGTGTCAAGAGATATAGTACTAAAACACTTGAGTGTCTCTCTTGATCCTAGGTCCTGGCAGAGTTGTGCAG
Source organism: Oncorhynchus tshawytscha (assembly GCF_018296145.1). NCBI lineage: Eukaryota > Metazoa > Chordata > Actinopteri > Salmoniformes > Salmonidae > Oncorhynchus > Oncorhynchus tshawytscha. The sequence goes on from NC_056447.1 coordinate 13,794,696, forward strand.
ACTCAGGACAACTGAGCTTTGAAGGAATACGCAGATTTAAAGAGGAGTCTGTAATTTGCTTTCTAATAATCATTATCTTTTCCTCAAAGAAGTTCATGAATTTATTACTGCTGAAGTGAAAGCCATACTCACTTGGGGAATGCTGCTTTTTAGTTAGCTTTGCGACAGTATCAAAAATAAATTTAGTATTGTTCTTATTTTCCTCAATTAAAATAGGATGATTGAGCAGCAGTAAGGGCTCTTCGATACTGCACTGTACTGTCTTTCCAAGCTAGTCGGAAGACTTCCAGTTTGGTGTGGCGCCATTTCTGTTCCAATTTTCTGGAAGCTTGCTTCAGAGCTCGGGTATTTTCTGTTTATCAGGGAGCTAGTTTCTTATGAGAAATGTTTTTAGTTTTTAGGGGTGCAACTGCATCTAGGGTACTGCACAAGGTTAAATTGAGTTGCTCAGTTAGGTGGTTAACTGATTTCTGTCCTCGTACGTCCTTGGGTAGGCAGAGGGAGTCTGGAAGGGCATCAAGGAATTTTTGTGTTGTCTGTGAATTTATAGCACGACTTTTGATGCTCCTTGGTTTGGGTCTGAGCATATTATTTGTTGCGATTGCAAACGTAATAAAATGGTGGTCCGATAGTCCAGGATTGTGAGGAAAAACATTAAGGTCCACAACATTTATTTCATGGGACAAAACTAGGTCCAGCGTATGACTGTGACAGTGAGTAGGTCCAGAGACATGTTGGACAAAACCCACTGAGTCGATGATGGCTCCGAAAGCCTTTTGGAGTGGGTCTGTGAACTTTTCCATGTGAATATTAAAGTCACCAAAAATTGGAATATTATCTGCTATGACTACAAGGTCCAATAGGAATTCAGGGAACTCAATGAGGAAAGCTGTATATGGCCCAGGACGCCTGTAAACAGTAGCTATAAAAAGTGATTGAGTAGGCTGCATAGTTTTCATGACTAGAAGCTCAAAAGATGGAAACGTCATATTTTTTTTTGTAAATTGAAATTTGCTATTGTAAATGTTAGCAACACCTCCGCCTTTGCGGGATGCATGGGGGATGTGGTCACTAGTGTAACCAGGAGGTGAGGCCTCATTTAACACAATAAATTCATCAGGCTTAAGCCATGTTTCAGTCAGGCCAATCACATTAAGATTATGATCAGTGATTAGTTCATTGACTATAATTGCCTTTGAAGTAAGGGATCTAACATTAAGTAGCCCTATTTTGAGATGTGAGGTATCACGATCTCTTTCAATAATGACAGGAATGGAGGAGGTCTTTATCCTAGTGCGATTGCTAAGTCGAACACCGCCATGTTTAGTTTTGCCCAACCCAGGTCGAGGCACAGACACGGTCTGTAAACATCCAAGACGCTCAAACACATCCTCATAGTCAGCCTGTAGTGATTCGTGGTCATTTTCAGTCTGTGATGTCACTACATACACGCTTTTCAACAAATTGAGCTTTACACATGCATTGATTGCTAGAATAGGCTGTCCACGATCAGCAGGTGTGCTCTGAGCTGTTTTCATTGTACTGTAAAGTTACTATGCAGCTTCCTTTGAGTGGTACGCTCTCCCCTGTATAACCAGTTACCTTAATTTCACCGGGTGTATTTTGCGTCAGTGTTTTGCAGTCATCCAGTGATAACAGGTTTACCTGTGCTCCAGCATCAAGCTTGAATGGTATTTTAGTTTCATTCACAGTCAATGACACAATCCATTCAGCTTTTACTGCATTGCATATTTCCACAGAATCAACAAAGAATTTTTCAATCTCCTCCTTGACCCTGTGAACCTTTTTCTTTGTAGCCTCAGCTTTGCAGCATTTTGAGAATTTTTTTTTTTTTCCCACAGTAGTTACATGATTTGCCATATGCAGGGACATTTTTTGGCTTGTGGATAAATCCACATTTTCCACATGTAGTGTTTTGATATCTCTCTTTTGCTGGTTTTTGTTTTGCATTGTGCGTGGTGCTCCTCTCTTTTATAGCATGTACTGTCGTCTCATCCCTGCACAACTCTGTAGCTTGTGCTCGGGTGGTTTCAGCTGCTCGACACACTGCTTTATCCAAAGTTAAATCTTGCTCACGCAGCAATCTCTCCTTGAGTCCATTATCAAGTATGCCACAGACTATCCTGTCTTTCACTAGTGAGTCTTTCAGATTTTCACATGTTTTGCTCAGTGTGTTCAGCTCAGCCAAATACTGGTCAAAACTGACTCCCTGTTTCTGATCATGAGAGAAAAACGTGTATCTCTCAAACGTGAAGTTCTGGCTTGGTGCAAAGTACTCCTCAAATGTATCCATTAGCACAGTCAATGTCAAGTTTTCCTCATCTTGCTGAAAGCTATTGCAAATGTCCAATGCATCTTCTCCAATAACATGCAGAAAAATGGAAGCTTTCAATTTGTCATCTTCTCCCCCTGCTCCACTGGCTGCTAGGTAGATATACAATTTCTGCTTGAAACGTTTCCAATTGTCAGCTAAATTGCCTGTTAACTGCATAGGAGTAGGAGGACTAAGCCTATCCATGACGGAGAACAGGAACAGTGTCAGTTTCTCTTACTTCAGCATGTTGCTCATCAACTTGCTCGTCAACAGATTCCAATGCAGCCTCACTCTCACTGCTGTCACTCTCGCTGCTGCGGCTTGTTGCCCTCGCTCTTGCAAGCTAGCATCTTCGAATACTCACGTCACTTGAATTGTGGTAGAATGTTACATTTTAGTGGCAGAAATTTGCAGACTTTATTTTCTCTTTCTCATCATAGTGACTACCAATCTGACACCATGTTATGTTTGTTCCATATGTAATGACAAACTGTGGCGTAGGTTTAACCACTTTTAATAATGAACATATACTTCAGCAAGAAAACTCATTGTTTAGCCATGTAAGGCATTCTTCAACCATTTGCCCCACCTGCAAAGCCTGCTGGGTAACGTAGTCTAAATGTTATTAACACATAACACAATTTCTATCAATGTTAAATGTGCAACCAGAGGGCAAAGAACTCTGGACCACCTATACTCCACACACAGAAATACATACAAAACTCTCCCTCCCCCTCCATTTGGCAAATCTGACCATAAGTCTATCCTCCTGATTCATGCTTATAAGATTCATTCTTTTTAAAAAAAGGAAGCACCAGGGACTAGTTCAATTAAAAAGTGGTCAGATGAAGAAGATGCTAAGCTACAGGACTGTTTTACTAGCACAGACTGGAATATGTTCCGGGATTCCTCCAATGGCACTGAGGAGAATCAATGACGTCGTCCCCACAGTGACCTCACGTATATATACCCCAAACAGAAACCATGGATTACAGGCAACATCCACACTGAGCTAAAGGCTAGAGCTGCTGCTTTCAAGGAGAGGGACTCTAACCTGGAAGTTTATAAGAAATCCCGCTATGCCCTCCGACGGACATCAAACAGGCAAAGCATCAATGCAGGACTAAGATCAAGGGGTACTACACCGGCTCTGACGCTCGTCGGATGTGGCAGGGCCTGCAAACCATTACAGACTACAAAGGGAATCACAGCCGAGAGCTGCCCAGTTACACGAGCCTACCGGACCAGCTAAACTACTTCTATGCTCACTTCGAGGCAAATAACACTGAAACATGCATGAGAGCACCAGCTGTACTGAAAGACTGTGTGATCACGCTCTCCGCAGCCGATGTGAGTAAGACCTTTAGACAGGTCAACAATCACAAGGTCGCATGGCCAGACAGATTACCAGGATGTGTACTGCGGACATGTGCTAACCAACTAGCAAGTGTCTTCACTGACATCTTCAACCTCTCCCTGTCCGAGTCTGTAATACCAACATGTCTTAAGCAGACCACCATAGTGCCTGTGCCCAAGAACACTAAGGTAACCTGCCTAAATAACTACCGACCCATAGCACTCACATCTGTAGCCATAAAGTGCTTTGAAAGGCTGGTCATGGCTCACATCAATACAATCATCCCAGAAACTCTAGACCCACTCCAATTTGCATACTGCCCCAACAGATCCACAAATTATGCAGTCTCTATTGCACTCCACACTGCCCTTTCCCACCTGGACAAAAGGAACACCTTTGTGGGAATGCTATTCATTGACTACAGCTCAGTGATCATCACCATAGTGCCCTCAAAGCTCATCACTAAGCTATGGACCCTGGGACTAAACACCTCCCTCTGCAACTGGATCCTGGACGTCCTGATGGGCCTGCCCCCAGGTGGTAAGGGTATGTAACAAAACATCTGCCAAGCTGATCCTCAACAAAGGGGGCCCTTCAGGGGTGTGTGCTCAGCCCCCTCCTGTACTCCCTGTTCACTCATGACTGCACAGCCAGGCACGACTCCAACACCATCATTAAATTTGCCGGTGGTAGGCCTGATCACCGCCAACAACAAGACAGCCTATAGGGTGGAGGATCAGAGACCTGGTCATGTGGTGCCAAGACAACAACCTCTCCCTCAACGTGATCAAGACAAAGGTGATGATTGTGGACTACAGGAAAAAGAGGACCGAGCACGCCTCCATTCTCATCGACGGGGCTGCAGTGGAGCATGTTGAGAGCTTCAAGTTCCTTTGTGTCCACATCACCAGCAAACTAACATGGTCCAAGCACATTATGACAGTCGTGAAGCGGGCACGACAAAACCTATTCCCCCTCAGGAGACTGAAAAGATTTGGCATGGTTTCTCAGATCCTCAAACGGCTCTACAGCTGCACCATCGAGACCAGGTTGTATCACTGCCTGGTATGGCAACTGCTCAGCCTCCGACTGCAAACCACTACAGAGGGTAGTGTGAATGGCCCAGTACATCACTGGGGCCAAGCTTCCTGCCATCCAGGACCTCTATACCAGGCGGTGTCAGAGGAAGGCCCTGAAAATTGTCAAAGACTCCAGCCACCCAAGTTATGTTCACTCTGCTACCACATGGCAAGTGGTACCGGGGGGTGTCGGTACAGAGTCAATGTGCGGGTGTCCGAATGCCAAATCTAGGTCGAAGAGGCTTCTAAACAGCTTCTACCGGAACGTCTAGTCAAATGGCTACCCAGACTATTCACATTGCCCCCCCTCCCTTCTCCACACCACTACCACTCTCTGTTGTTATCTATGCATAGTCACTTTAATGAACTCTACCTACATGTACATACTACCTCAACTAACCGGCGCACCCGCACATTGACTCTGTACCGACACCCCCCTGTATATATTGTTCTTTTCTACTGCTCCTCTTTAATTACTTGTTAGACAGGCAGACGAAAATTCCAAATTGTAGCCGTAAAGTTCGTAGAAACATGTCAAACATTTTTTAGAATCAATCTTCAGGTTGTTTTTACAGTAAATAATCAATAATATTTCAACCGGACGGTAGCCTTTTCAATAGGAGAGAGAGAGAAAAGGTCTTTCTCCAGGCGCTCGCGCATGCACAAATCTGCGGACACCTAGCTATCCACTGACACGATGTGATCATTCTCGCTCATTTTTCAGAATAAAAGCCTGAAACTATGTCTAAAGACTGTTCACACCTTGTGGGAAAGGAATTTGGTTGATATCCCTTTAAATGGAGGAGAGGCTTGCAATGGAAAATAGAGGTTTCAGAATAACAGCACTTCCTGGTTGGATTTTCCTCAGGTTTTCACCTGCAATATCAGTTCTGTTATACTCACACACAATATTTTGACAGTTTTGGAAACTTCAGAGTGTTTTCTATCATAATCTGCCAATTATATGCATATTCTAGCTTCTTGGCCTGAGAAATAGGCAGTTTACTATGGGCACGTTTTTCATCCAAACATCAAAATACTGCCCCCTAGTCTCAAGAGGTTTTAATGCTTACTCAAGAAGAGAACTGAGTATTCAACAAGAATGGTATGTAGTAAAATATTGTATGAACAGTGTAGTACAGTTCAGTGGGTCTCAGGTGCAGTAGACTGCAGAGAACTGTAGCTGTAGCTATGTGATTTAACTAAAGATCATTGATATCCATTACTGGGAGTTACAGGATAGGTACTGTTTGGATTAGCGCAGATAATTTTCAACCAACCTTAGCTTGGCGATACTGTCTTCATCCTCGATTTGTGGAAACAGGACTAAAATAGTTGTGTCCAGTTGCAGGGGGTCTGTTTGAATTTAGAAAGTGCTCCGTTGTTAAAATAATTAATTTTATTGCTTCATGAATAAAACCAGGGAGGTTTTCCAATGCCTCGTAAAAAAAATGGCAGCTATTGGTAGATGGGTAAAAATTAAACAAAAAATGATTATCCTTTTGAGTAGGGTGAAGTTATTAATTACACTTTGGATGGTGTATCAATACACCCAGTCACTACAGACATGCAGGCATACTTCCTAACTCGGTTGCTGGAGAGGAAGGAAACTGCTAAGGGATTTCATCATGAGGCCTATTGAGTACCACAGTATAACTCATAATAGTCATCAAATTTAGCGGTACAGGTCTCATGGCACACTGAACACAGCTGTGCAGAATGCCTCAAGATAAAAACGTAATATTCAATATCTGTAAGTTTGACTAAATTTTAGCACTTCACTCCACATACTCGTTGTCAATAACCTTCAATCTGGATGCAGAAATCAAATTATAAGGCTAGAGAAATGTATCAACCAATGTCACCAATACAATCAACTCCTAAACATGACGGCTAGCATGGAGAATCAATCCCGGAAAGGAAAAGAGACTCCTCGAAGGACACAGTCTATTTATGCTTTTCACCACCGGGAATGGTAAGTGTATAAACCAACTTGCTGAAGTTGATAAATAAATAACTGGGCGTACTTGAACTAGTCAGTAAAGATATAAAAGAGAGTAAGGCGAGCCTCGAGAGGAGTGACGAAAAAGCTGTGACAATGGAGAAAGACACAACCATGCTAAAAGGTACAGTCAGTAAGATGGAAACGGACATTAAAGATCATCAAATGGAGAACATGTTTTGAGAGAAGCCTTACTTGAAATACACACTAGATCTATGAGAGGAAATCTGGTACTTGCTGGTATCAAAGAAAAAGAGGGTGAAGATCCTGAAAGCGTTGTGAAATAATTATTTCTTACTGCTCTACAGATCCCAGGCGATACTGTCGACAAAATCAAACTCGAACATGTACACCATTTCGGACAGAGAGGACAGAGATATGAGAGCCCAATTGTTGCCAAATTTGCATTCTTTAAAGATAAAGTAATGGTTAAAAGCCTGGGTAAAAGACTTGCTGGCACAAAAATAGTAATGATTGATCATTTCACGAATGAAATTGCAGAACGGGTCAAAGTTCTGTACCCACTCTTCAAGGTGAATAGATTAAAAGGAAAACGTGCAGCTCTTGTAGTCGATAAACTGTATATTGATAACCAATTGTTCTGAGACACCAAGGCTAAATATTACAAAGATTCTATAGAAGAGTTGAATAATGGATCACCCAATACTATCCATGGTAGTAATTGTAATAAAAAGATAATTGGAAAACAAAACAATACAACAATTGATAAAGAAATAAACTACAAATACTGTACACTATATACCATTCAAGATAGGGAATGTTGTAAAGTAATTGGTATTCAACTTTCTATTTACAGTATTTTAAGAATGTATAACTATTGAAATAATACATCTGCAAATATAAGGAACTGAAACACAAAAGTGCTCAAAAGCCTGAAATGAGTTAGGAATCAACATCGTAGGGATAAAAACACAGCAAACAGAGGACATAGAAGGCACAGTATGTGGGTATGTGCGGGTGTATTGTAATTGAAGGTGAGGTGTGTGTTTTGTGTTCAGAAAAGTGTGGAGTTAAGTGAGTGAACAAGCAAAATGGTTGCAAATGCCAGAGCCCGTGTGTGTCTGCAAGCAGGAGGGACAGAGAGAGCTTTCAATTTTGTGCAGATATGGGATATACATTTTAAAATAAATTATTAATATAGTTTATTTATTTATTTTTTGTCATATCATGATGGAACGGTCCTCAACCTTATGCCATAGAAACCCACCTGAGTGACCCATACGCTAAGGAAAAGTCTTTATCTGTTGTATAGGCTTACTGCAAGTAGCCTATACCCAGGCAAGACAGAACAATAAATGCGACCAGAGACCCACTAATGCAGCACCGCCCCTCAAGATTCTAAGCCTGCCTGGTAGGGTTGGTCCTACAAAGCCTGAGGTGAGCATAATATATACGGAATTTCTCAAAGCTGCTAATGAGAACCTTGATGACTTTGTACCTAGCCGGTGGGGATTCCAATGGTACTATCAACACTAGCTGCAGTAACCCATGGGGAGGGGGTCACACTTGAACAATCAGAGAGGGGGGCAAATGATTGTGGCTCGGGTGGAATAAAACAATCAAAGGTCTGACTGAACTGAGATGCTTGGGAAAATGGTCACAACGGGGGACCAGCGTGTCTGTGTTTCAGGGGAAAGGGTTGTATCTGAGCTCCATCAGCTAGGACTTGACATTGGTTAATCAAATCTCCCCATTTTTGCTCAATTTTGCATGCCTTCTCAAACAGCTACAACTGTATATGCAGCCACACGCCAAGTCCTTTCTTGAGTTGGGCTTGGGGATGGAACAACTGTTGAACATCTGAGCTTGTGGTTGTTTGTGGGGGAAGGGTGGAGAGCGTGTATCAGTTGGTGTTTGTGTGTATGTATCCCACATGTGTTGCTATGGGGTAAGGATGTCAGGGACAATAAAGGGATGATTCACAATAATTGTTAGCTCAAATAATAATTGCTTGCCAAAAATAAAAATAAATGTAATGAAAATCCTGGTTATTGGTAACAATCTTTCGCATGGAGGAGGAGGTGTGACATGTTATTCCTTAAGTGTGGAAATTAGGATTTTTTTATATACTGTACCATTCAAAAGTCTGGACACACCTACTCAATCAAGGGATTTTTTCCCTTCTTTTTTACTGTTATCTACATTGTAGAATAATAGTGAAGACATCAAAACTATGAAATCACATATGGAATCATGTAGCAACCAAAAAAGTATATATGTGAGATTGTTGAAAGTAGCCATCATTTGCCTTGACAGCTTTGCACAGTCTTGGCATTCTCTCAACCAGCTTCATGAGGTACAACCTGGAATGTATTTCAATTAACAGGTATGCCTTGTTAAAAGTTAATTTGTCAAATTTCTTTCCTTCTTAACTTCTTGTGTCGAGCAATCCCGTATCCGGGAGCGTAATCATAGCCTCAAGCTCATTACCATAATGCAACGTTAACTATTCATGAAAATCGCAAATGAAATGAAAGAAATATATTCACTTACAAGCTTAGCCTTTTGTTATTAACAACAGTGTCATCTCAGATTTTCAAAATATGCTTTTCAACCATAGCTACACAAGCATTTGTGTAAGAGTATTGATTGCTAGCATAGCATTAAGCCTAGCATTCAGCAGGCAACATTTTCACAAAAACAAGAAAAGCATTCAAATAAAATAATTTTCCTTTGAAGAACTTCGGATGTTTTCAATGAGGAGACTCTCAGTTAGATAGCAAATGTTCAGTTTTTCAAAAAAGATTATTTGTGTAGGAGAAATCGCTCTGTTTTGTTCATCACGTTTGGCTAAGAAAAAACCCCGAAAATTCAGTCATTACAATGCCAAACGTTTTTCCAAATTAACTCCATAATATCGACAGAAACATGGCAAACGTTGTTTAGAATCAATCCTCAAGGTGTTTTTCACATATCTATTCGATGATAAATCATTCGTGGCAGTTTGGTTTCTCCTCTGAAGCAAATGGAAAAATACACACAGCTGGAGATTACGCAATAATTTCGACGGAGGACACCAAGCGAGCACCTGGAAAATGTAGTCACTTATGGTCAATCTTCCAATGATATGCCTACAAATACGTCACAATGCTGCAGACACCTTGGGGAAACGACAGAAAGTGTAAGCTCATTCCTGGCGCATTCACAGACATATAAGGAGACATTGGAACACAGCGCCTTCAAAATCTGGGGCATTTCCTGTTTGAAATTTCATCTTGGTTTCGCCTGTAGCATCAGTTCACTCACAGATAATATCTTTGCAGTTTTGGAAACGTCAGGGTGTTTTCTTTCCAAAGCTGTCAATTATATGCATAGTCGAGCATCTTTTCGTGACAAAATATCTTGTTTAAAACGGGAACGTTTTTTTTTATCCAAAAATTAAAAGAGCGCCCCCTATATCGAAGAATTTAACCTCTTACAGCTCCCCCGCTACTTTGTGCAATTTCCGCATGAAGACAATACCAAAATCTAACAGCCTGTAGCTCAGGCACAGAACCAAGGATATGCATATTCTTGGTACCATTTGAAAGAAAACACTCTGAAGTTTGTGTGTGAATTGAATGTAGGAGAATATAACACAATAGATCTGGTTTAGATAAAACAATGAAGAAAACCATTTTTTAGTTGTATCATCTTTAAAATGAACAAGATATAACAAACATTCAGATAGGATGATGGGGACAATTTCAGTGAAAAATATAAGAGGGCAACAGTACTTGTGCAAAGTTTCAGAATGATAACTTCCAAAATGAGTGTGCTATACATGACATTTATCATGAAGTCACCCAGGTGTCCCACACAAGTAGCCCAAATATACCCAAGTGGCCAAATTGGTGAAGGTATACATTTTGAAACAAATAACTATATACAAAATACCAAAATGGTATTCTAACACCCCCACCCCCCCAAAGAATTGATTAAATAATATATGAAAAAAATATATATATATACATTAACAAAATAACATGGGTAACTATTTACACACTTTCAATATTTGAAAGACCCTCAGTCCTCTATCAAATCAAATCAATTTATATAGCCCCAGCCTAAAACCCCAAACAGCAAGCAATGCAGGTGTAGAAGCACGGTGGCTAGGATAAACTCCCTAGAAAGGCAAAACCTAGGAAGAAACCTAGAGAGGAACCAGGCTATGAGGGGTGGCCAGTCCTCTTCTGGCTGTGCCGGGTGGAGATCACAGTGGTTGTAGAGGGTGCAACAGGACAGCACCTCAAGAGTAAAAAATGAACAGTTTAGGGTTCCATAGCCACAGGCAGAACAGTTGAAACTGGAACAGCGGCAAGGCCAGGTGGACTGGGGACAGCAAGGAGTCATCATGCCAGGTAGTCCTGACGCATGGTCCTAGGGCTCAGGTCCTCCGAGAGAGAAAGAGAGCATTAGAGAGAGCATACACAGGACACCGGATAAGACAATGTTCAGTTCGAATAGATTCACATATGAGCCCTGTATCAACAGGTATAATAAACATATATATATATATAGAGAGAGAGTTGAAGGTTGAATATGTTAGGTTGAATATATTATTATATTATTATTACCTGCTAGATCTACTGTCTCTTTTATATTATGACATTTCAGCTAGATCTACTGTCTCTATTATATTATGACAGACCAGCTAGATCTACTGTCTTTATTATATTACAACAGACCAGCTGTCTGACCAGCTGTCTCCATTTCACTTTGGCCATTGATGTGGTCCTGCCCTCTCCTCAACAGCCTCAAATAGGCTATTTCATGTGGGTTGGGGGGGGGGCGGCAGACACACGCATCTCACATTTCATGTTTATATATTGCTTCTAAAATGTAAAAAAAAAATCACAAATAATATTTTATATTATTAATTTCAAACAAGGGCATTAGCATGATAAGAACTTACCAGTCCAAAACAATGTCCTCTCCCGTTCAAAAAATATTCCTCCACAATCGCTAAATGAATCGTCCAACAACAATCTCTGTCTCACCTTCCCAATCAATTTATTCTAAAATTGTGTGTACATATGTATATCTAGACTTAGATTTAGCTTTCCCTGACTTAGTTGCCATAATGATTGATATATAAACAGCTGAATCTGCACGTTCACCAAACAATGCAATGCGTAATATTTGTTTCTCCTTCCGGTATGAAACTTCAATAGCGAATGACTCACATTATGCTGGAGCTTACTACATGGGTTGGTCTTGCAACACATAAACATTGCATATTGCCGTTTAGCTCAGCTCATTGGCTATCTACCCAGCTAGATTTCAAGACGATCAGTGGTCATTGGGTTAAAACACAGTCAATCAACGAAACAGCGGGCAAATCATTGGTGCACAATGATGTCATGACTTGCTGTCTTCAAATCGGTTTCTTTCAGTCAATACGTCCCGCGAAATGGCCCATCACGTTTGATTGTGTTACAAGCAAACCAGTTGATTGCAGTGAAACCAAACATGACTGGAAAAGTCACGTTCTGTGTGGGTGATTTACCTGGAATGTGTCGTCGAAAATGGAATGAGACGGAATTCACGACACAAGCGGTTCACTAAATGTTTTGTGTTAGGCTATAAAAACGGATTTTATCAAACAAAAGATCATTCATTGTGTAACAATGAGTATTGGAATTGCAAACAGACAAAGATCGTCAAAGGTAAACAATTTATTTTAATGCAGTTTGTGAATATGTTACGCCTGTGCTGGTTAAAATAGTTGTTTTTTATGGGGCTCTATGCTCAAATAATCGCATCGTATTCTTTCGCAGTAAATCCTTTTTTAAATCTGACCACGAAGTTGGATTAGCAAGATTCTAGGCTTTTGATACATGTGAGACACTTGTATTTTCATGAATGTTTAATATGACTATTTATGTAGCGATCACCGTATGTTGTGGAATTTCAGCCCGCTAGCGGGTTCCGTGCGCAGAGAGGGTAATGCGTTTGAGCCAATTAGTTGTGTTGTGACAAGGTAGGGATGGTACAGAATATAGCACTATTTGGTGAAAGTCCATATTATGGCAAGAACAGCTCAAATAAGCCAAGAGAAACCACAGTCCATTATTACTCTCTGGTATATGTGGGGCTAGCGTCCCACCTGGCCAAAAGCCAGGGAAAATGCAGAGCGCCAAATTCAAATAAATTACCATTAAAATCAAACTTTCATTAAATCACACATGCAAGATAGCAAATTAAAGCTACACTTGTTGTGAATCCAGCCAACATGTCAGATTTCAAAAATGCTTTTCGGCGAAAGCAAACGATGCTATTATCTGAGGATAGCACCTCCGTAAACAAAAGAGAGAAATCATATTTCTACCCTGCAGGCACGACACAAAGCGCAGAAATAAAAATAGAATTCATGCCTTACCTTTGACGAGCTTCTTTTGTTGGCACTCCAATATGTCCCATAAACATCACAAATGGTCCTTTTGTTCGATTAATTCCGTCAATATATATCCAAAATGTCAATTTATTTGGCGCGTTTGATCCAGAAAAACACTGGTTCCAACTTGAGCAACGTGACTACAAAATATCTCAAAAGTTACCTGTTAACTTTGCCAAAACATTTCAAACTACTTTTGTCATACAACTTTAGGTATTTTTTTAACGTAAATAATCTATAAAATTGAAGACGGGATGATCTGTGTTCAATACAGGAAGAAAACAAACTAAAGCATGCTTTTCGGTCAGCGCCTCAATCTAACAGTACACTTCAAGTGACCCTCGTTCAAGATGGCCGTACTTCTTTATTACACAAAGGAATAAACTCAACCAATTTCTAAAGACTGTTGACATCCAGTGGAAGCGATAAGAACTGCAAGAAGGTCCCTTAGAAATCTGGATTCCCAATGAAATCCCATTGAGCAGAGTGACCTCAAAACAACAAAAAAATCTGAATGTTTTGTCCTCAGGGTTTCGCCTGCTACATAAGTTCTGTTATACTCACAGACATGATTCAAACAGTTTTAGAAACTTCAGAGTGGTTTCTATCCACATATACTTATAATATTCATATCTTATCTTCTGGGATTGAGTAACAGGCAGTTGAAGTTGGGCATGCATTTCATCCGGACGTGAAAATACTACCCCGTCACCAAGAAGTTAAGACATCAAGGTTAGTCAATCCGTAAAATTTCAAGAACTTTGAATACTTCTTCAAGTGCATTCACAAAAACCATCAAGCGCTATGATGAAACTGGCTTTCATGAGGACCGCCACTGGAAAGGACGACCCTATACTGCAGAGGATAAGTTCATTAGAGGTGCCAGCCTCAGAAATTGCAGCCCTAATAAATGTTTCACAGAGTTCAAGTAACAGACACATCTCAACATCAACTGTTCAGAGGAGACTGCTTGATTCAGACCTTCATCATCAAATTGCTGCAAAGAAACCCCTACTAAAGGATACCAATAATAATAAGAGACTTGCTTGGGCCAAGAAACAAGAGCAATGGACATTAAACCAATGGAAATCTGTCCTTTGGTCTGATGAGTCCAAAATGCGATTTTTGGTTCAGAACGCCATGACTTTCTGAGACGCAGAGTAGGTGAACAGACGATTGCCGCATGTGTGGTTCCCACTGTGAAGCATGGAGGAGGAGGTGTGACAGTGTGGGGGTGCTTTTCTGGTGACACTGTCTGTGATTTATTTAGAATTCAAAGCACACGCCATCCCATCTAGTTTGGGCTTAGTGGGACTATAATTTGTTTTTCAACAGGGAAATGACCCAACACACCTCCAGGTTGTGCAAGGCAAAGTTGACCAAGAAGGAGAGTGATGAGTGCGTCATCAGACGACCTGACCTTCACAATCACCCAACCTCCACCCAATTCCTTGGGATGGCTGGTAGCCTAGTGGTTAGAGCGCTGGGCTAGTAACCGGAAGTGTTGCTAGATTGAATCCCCAAGCTAACAAGGTAAAAATCTGTCACTCTGCCCCTGAACAAGGCGGTTAACCCACTTTTCCGAGGCTGTCATTGTAAATAAGTATTTGTTCTTAACTGACTTGCCTAGTTAAATAAAGGATAAAAAAATTGTAGATGAGTTGGACCGAAGAGTGAAGGAAAAGCAGCCAAGTGCTCAGCATATGTGAAACTCCTTCAAGCCTTTGGAAAACATTATAGGGGAAGCTGGTTCAGAGAATGCCAAGAGTGTGCAAAATCTCAAATAGTTTTTAGTTTTGGCGGACCTATTGTCCAGAAAATCCACGCCTAATCACGGTGACATACACTACCTTTCAAAAGTTTGGGGTCAATTAGAAATGTCCTTGTCCATTAAAATAACATCAAATTGATCAGAAATACAGTGTAGACATTGTTAATGTTGTAAATGACTATTGTAGCTGGGAAATCTACACATAGAGGCCCGTTATCAGCAACCATCACTCCTGTGTTCCAATGGCACATTGTGTTAGCTAATCCAAGTTTATAATTTGATAATTGATAATTGGAAAACCTTAATGCAATTATGTTAGCACAGTTGAAAACTGTTCTGATTAAAGAAGTAATAAAACTGACCTTCTTAAGACTAGTTGAGTATCTGGAGCATCAGCATTTATGGATTCGATTACAGACTCAAAATGGCCAGAAACAAAGACCTTTCTGAAACTCATCAGTCTATTCTTGTTCTGAGAAATTAAGGCTATTCCATGCAAGAAATTGTCATGAAACTGAAGATCTCGTAAAACGCTGTGTACTACTCCCTTCACAAAATGGCTCTCACCAGAATGGAAAGAGGAGTGGGAGGCCCCGTTGCACAACTGAGCAAAAGGACAAGTAGATTAGAGTGTCTAGTTTGAGAAACAGACGCCTCACAAGTCCTCAACTGGCACCATCTGTAAATAATACATGAAAAACAAAAGTCCCAACATCAACAGTGAAGAGGAGACTCCAGGATGCTGGCCTTCTTGGCAGAGTTGCAAATAAAAAGCCATATCTCAGACTGGCCAATAAAAATAAAAAATTAAGATGGGCAATAGAACACAGACACTGGACAGAGGAAGATTGGAAACATTTTTTATGGACAGATGAAAGTTTGAGGTGTTCGGATCAGAAAGAAGAACATTCTTGAGACAGAAAAAATGAAAAGATGCTGGAGGAGTGCTTGACACCATCTGTCAAGAATGGTGGAGGCAATGTGATGGTCTGGGGGTGCTTTGGTGGTGGTAAAGTGGGAGATTTGTATAGGGTAAAAAGGATCTTGAAGAAGAAAGATTCACTCCATTTTACAACGCAATGCCATACCCGGTGGACGGCGCTTAATGTGTTCACCAATTAGCTAGGGAATGGGCGCCACCCCCTCTGATAGCTTGCACATTGTTATTAATATTGTTATTGGATTTTAACGTTTGGATTTTGATTCGTTGGAAGCTGCAAAGACTATATTAATCCATTTATAAATGTTAATATATCCAATATTGGATCAATAATATGGGAGTTGGACTTCCCTGAACTTACAAAAGCAAATTTAATTGATTAAGCAATGTTAATGATTAATTGAAGCTGTATAGGCTATCTGGGAATTAAACTTGACTGAACCTGGAAGCATAGCTGTATTTAGGTTAATGTAGAAAAGTTTAAAATATCTCATTGTTTGGAACAAATTAATTTGGTACTTATCCAGATGCTCAACCTGGTAAAAAGTTTGTTTGGCAATTTAATTTCCTTATTAAATCGAATGAGACAACAATATCCAGTCAGTTGAGATTGGTTGCATATGCTTAAAGTGTAACCAGTTGTTACAAATGTAAGAAGATGTTTACAAAAAAAAATACTGGTGATTCTTCACCACAAGTGGTCACTTACCCCTGGAAGCTGAAATCAAGGTGATGGAAGGAAAATGGCTGCTCTCCCTTTTTTAGCTTAGCATCTAATGAAAAGCTAGCTGTTGTTTTTAAGATTGTTCACTTCCATGCATGTATTCAAATTTCCTCAATGCCTATAGAGACTCCAATGGGTTAGGAATCAGATTGCAGTTCCTATGGCTTCCACTAGATGTCAACAGTCTTTAGACATGGTTTAATTTTGGTCAGAAGACAGAGGAACTTTGCAGACCTGATTCGGCGCGCTTTGTTATTTTTCCTTTCTATTGAAAACGGTATTGTCCGGTTGAAATATTATTGATTATAAAGACAATAAACAACCTGAGAATTAATTATAAACATTGTTTGACATGTTTCGACAAAATTTACAGTTACTTTTAGTATGTATTCATCTGCCTGTTGTGACCGCCTTGGAGCCATAAGATTACTGAACTAAACTCACCAACAAAACTGAGTTTTTGGGATATAAAGAGGACTTTATCAAACAAAATTAACATTTAATGTGTAACTGGGAGTCTTGTGGGTGCAACCATATGAAGATCATCAAAGGTAAGTGATTAATTTTATCGCTATTTCTGACTTTAGTGACTCCTCTACTTGGCTGGTAAATGTTTGTATCCTTTTTTACACGGGCGCTGTCCTCAGATAATCGCATGGTATGCTTTCGCTGTAAAGCCTTTTTGAAATGTGACACAGCGGCTGGTTTAACAAGAAGTTGATCTTTAAGCCGATGTATAAGACTTGTATATTTTATGAATGCTTATTATGTGTATTCCTGTATTTTGAATTTGGCGCTCTGCAATTTTACCAGATGTTAGCCAGGTGGGCGTCCCACAACCTAGAAATGTTAACTGACTTGCCTAGTTAAATAAAATAAAAAATATATATTCTGAACAGTCTTGGATCTGCAAAAACCCCAGCCTTGGTTATGATTCAGTACTACACAAATGTGTTTAATAAATGTATTTCCTAGCTAAATAAATAATTACACAGAATAAACATACACACTTAAAACATAAGACAATGGTCCCTAGTGGACCGACATAATATGGTGGCTTTTTAACACAATGACATGGAGAGGGAAAGAGAGAGAAAAATACACCTATCGTCGATACATTTTCGAAACCTTTCTCACAGTAATGATATACCTTGCACACAAACCACCATCTGTTTGGATTAAGAAATCATGAATGTGTTTAGGTGTGAATGTCTTTGTCAGTCGTGTAGTCCTGAACAGAACTACAGCTCCAAAAGCTGCTTATTTGAAGATAGGCTAACCAGCCCTGCCGATGGTTCCAGTGGGGTGATGAGAGAAGCATGATTTGACAAGAGTAGTAGGATGGTTTAAATAGTGTGATTTTCTAGATATTTGACTCAGGACAGCTAATCAGCTGTTCCAGTGATTTTCTGAGAGAGGAGTTTGTTCTCCCCCTCGTGTTGGTTTTCAGGATTTGGACCACTTTGGACATGAGCTGCAGCTCTCTGTCTTTCTGGTCTAAATCAAGGTGAGTTTATTTCTTTCACCTCGTGCTGGTTCAACGTTCCAACCATTTCAAACGTGTAGCTACACTCCAGGCTTTGTTAATCTAATGTTAATTTCTATTACCAAGCCTTTGATGCACTCTGGCCAAAGGGGACGGTTCCGTCAGTCTAACACGCTCTCTGACCTCACTCGGGGTAGTTACTATGCACAGTTTATAGGAGATAGATTCTCTTATACTTCCTGATATCACATTCCTATCTTAACAAAGATACATTCATAATGTTTCATATTTCATGTACAATGTTAAGGATGGAGACTTCATACCTGTAGTGTAAATTATTTGAATGTTACAGTATTTCCTTTATAACCTTTTTAATGACATCACAAAATAAAAAACAATATGACATTAGTTTTCTATAGATTATCTCCGACCATTCCCCACCTTCTTATGTTAGAAATGTTGTTCCAGTATTCGCTTTTTAAACTTTTAGAGTTTCGAACTTTTAGAGCTTCGATTGTCCGTTAACAAAGACATTCCTTGGGTTAATACTGGAGTGAAAATCCTCTTCTCCTGTTATTACGACAGGGTGTGAGCTGTCAAACTGGCCCAGTTCCCTCCTCCCCTCTTCTGTGGGTGAAGATCTGGTTATTGTCAACCATTGCCAAGCTGATCTGACCAATTGGATCCCCACAGGAGAGTCATGACACTAATTTACCAGAAATGCAACTGTAATATTGGTCCAACAATGGCACAGGGTAGAAATTAAGATAAAGGGCCATTGCAAAATCAAAGAGGTATGCAGGACATAACACAGTGGTAAGTCTGTTTGGGAATCATTGCAACATATAATGTTAGTCTGGCTAAAGCTAGCTAGCTTGCACAAACAAAAAAGTACATATCACATTTAGACAAAGAGCTATGAATGAATGACTTAGTCCAAGCAAGGAGTGAAATACATATATGGATTTATGTGTTCAGAGGCTTCACTTCAGGGTACGACAGGGCAGGGGTTGATTTCTTCAGAGGCTTGACTCCAGGACACGGCAGGTTCAACATGGATGAAGGGTGTTGGAGAAGAGCTCAACTCTTCCGCTGAGGGCAGGACAGGATTTGACTGGGAACACAAAAAACTGTACACAAGAGTTAGACAAAAGACCTATGAATTAATAACTTAGTCCAAGCAAGGAGTAGAATCTAATTGGTGTGTAATAATGTGATTGTGTTAGTGAATTTTATTGACTGTTCATACAGTTATGAAATTCAATTAAAATGGCTTGGAAAGGAAACATTTAATGCTCCAGTGGATGAGGGTACATGGGACATCACTTCAGTTTTTGTAAGGAGTGAGTTGACACTGGTAGTGGAGTGGTCATCACCTCTTAACTTCTCTAGGGTAGGGGGCAGCATTGGGAATTTTGGATGAAAAGCATGCCCAAATTAAACTGCCTGCTACTCTGCCATAAAAGCTAGAATATGCATGAAATTAGTAGATTTGGATAGAAAACACTCTGACGTTTCTAAAACTGTTTGAATGATGTCTGTGAGTATAACAAAACTCAAATGGCAGGCAAAAACCTCAGAAAAAATCCAACCAGGAAGTGGGAAATCTGAGGCTTGTAGTTTTTTAAGTCAGCCCCTATTGAATTTACAGTGGGATATTGGTTATGTTGCACTTCCTAAGGCTTCCACTAGGTGTCAACAGTCGTTAGTACCTTGTTTGGTGCTTCTACTGTGATGTATGGCCGAATGAGAGCTGAATGAGTCAGGTGTCTGGCAGCAGCCTCGACATCAGTCTTGCACACTCCCGAGAGAGCGAGCTCTGTTCCATTGCTTCTCTACAGACAATGGAATTCTCTGGTTGGAATATTATTGAAGATTTATGTTAAAAGATTGATAAAGATTAAAGATTGACATAAAGATTGATTGACATGTTTCTATGGACCGTAACGGAACTTTTGGACATTTAGTCTGCAACTGGTGGACGCGCTTCGTGAGTGTGGATTTGTTTTCCAAACGTGCTAACAAAATGATCTATTTGGACATAAATGATGGACATTATTGAACAAAACAAACATTTAACAATGTTTGGGAGTGCATTCTGATGAATATCATCTAAGGTAAGTGAATATTTATAATGCTATTTTTGAGTAATGTTGACTCCAACATGGCGGATATCAATTTGGCTTGATTTTGTCCTCTGAACGCTGTACTCAGATAATTGCATGGTTTGCTTTTTCCATAAAGTTTTTTTGAAATCTGACACAGCGGTTGCATCAAGGCGAAATCTATCTAAAGTTCCATGTATAATAGTTGTATCCTCATCAATGTTTATTATGAGTATTTCTGTAATTTGATGTGGCTCTCTGCAAAAATCACCATGTTTTGGAACTACTGAATGTAACGCGCCAATATAAACTCAGATTTTTGGATATAAATATGAACTTTACCGAACAAAACATACATGTATTGTGTAACTTGAAGTCCTATGAGTGTCATCTGATGAAGATCATCAAAGGTTAGTGGTTCATTTTATCTATATTTCTGCTTTTTGTGACTCCTCTCTTTGGCTGGAAAAATGGCTTTGTTTTTCTCTGACTTGGTGGTGACCTAACATAATCGTTTGTGGTGCTTCGCTGTAAAGCATTTTTTTTAAATCAGACACTGTGGCTGGAATAATAATAATGTTATCTTTAAAATGGTGTAAAATACTTGTATGCTTGAGGAATTTTAATTATGAGATTTTTGTTGTTTTGAATTTGGCGCCCTGCAGTATCACTGGCTGTTGACAGGTGGGATGCTATCATCTCACGTACCCTAGAGAGGTTAATCAGGGAACATGAGGGTCTTAGCTGTAAACACAAATAGCAGATACATGGCGTTACATTAATCAGAACTGAAAATGTATTCTAGTCTTTATACAGTAATGAAGAAGGCTTCAGTTCTTCAGAGTGCAGGAGACCAGAGGCTTCTTTTTTGCATATGTTGTGATTGAGTAAAAACTTTACTGTTCATGCTAAGAGAGTTGATGAGGGATCCTCTCCTCACCTCCTCTCCATCATCTATACACTTATATGCTTACACATGGGTCCCGTGTAGCTCAGTTGGTAGAGCATGGCACTTGCAATACCAGGTTTGTGGGTCTGATTCCCATGGGGGACCAGTATGGGGAAAAGTACAAAAATGTATGCATTCACTACTGTAAGTTGCTCTGGATAAGAGCATATTTTATTAAATGACTAAAATGTCAATGTAAAAGGATAAAGCAACATTAATTATGCCTAGATGGTTTTATCTTTCAACAGTAAAATGTCTCCATATTACTACTGATTGGGGAATGAGAAGGAAGAAAAGGAAGGCACTTTAGACTATTGAGCATACTCTAGTCAAAACATTACAAAAAAACATACAGCACCAGTCAAAGTATGGACACACCTACTCATTCATTGTAACATAATAGTGAAGACATTAAAACTATCAAATAACACATATGGAATCATGTAGTCACCAAAAAAGTGTTACGCAAATGAAAATATATTTTATATTTGAGATTATTCCAAGTAGCCACTGTTTGCCTTGATGACAAATTTGCACACTCTTGGCGTTCTCTCAGCCAGCTTCACCTGGAATGCTTTTCCAACCGTCTTGAAGGAGTTCCCACATATGCTGAGCACTTGCTGGCTGATTTTCCTTCACTATGCAGTCCAACTCATCCCAAACCATCTCAATTGGGTGGAGGTCAGGTGATTGTGGACGCCAAGGCATCTGATGCAGCACTCATCGCCCTCCTTATTGGTCAAATAGCCATTACACAGCCTGGAGGTGTGTTTTGGCTCATTGTCCAGTTGAAAAACAAATGATAGTCCCACTAAGACCAAACCAGATGGCATATCGCTGGAGAATGCAGTGGTAGCCATATGCTGGTTAAGTGTGCCTTGAATACTAAATAAATCAGATAGTGTCACCAGCAAAGCACCCCCACACCATCACAACTCCTCCTCCAAGCTTCATGGTTGGAACCACACATGTGGAGATCATCCATTCATCTATTCTGCGTCTCACAAAGACAGAGGTTGGAACCAAAAATCTCACATTTGGACCAAAGGACCGATTTCTACCGGTCTAATGTCCATTGCTCATGTTTCTTGGCCCAAACAAGTCTATTCTTCTTAATGGTGTCCTTTAGTAATGGTTTCTTTGCAGCAATTCTACCATGAAGGCCTGATTCATGCAGTCTTCTATGAACAGTTGATGTTGAGATGTGTCTGTAATTTGAACTCTGTGATGCATTTATTTGGGCTGCAATTTCTGAGGCTGGTAACTCCAATGAATTGATTTGTATTTAATCTTTATTTAACTAGGCAAGTCAGTTAAGAACAAATGTGTATTTACAATAACATCCTACCCTGGGCAAACTCTAACCCAGACAACCCTGGCCACCCTGTGGGACTCCCAATCACGGCCGGTTGTGACACAGCCTGGAATCGAACCAGGGACTGTATGACACTTCTAGCACTGTGATGCAGTGCCTTAGACCGCTGCACCACTTAGGAGCCCATATCCTCTGCAGCAGAGGTAACTCTGGGTCTTCCTTTCCTGTGTTGGTCCTTATGAGAGCCAGTTTCATCATAGCGCTTGATGGTTTTGGTGACTGCACTTGAAGAAATTTTCTAAATTCTTGAAATTTTCCAGATTGACCGACCTTCATGTCTTAAAGTAATGATGGACTGTTGTTTCTCTTTGCTAATTTGAGCTGTTCTTGCCATAATATGGACATGGTCTTTTACCAAATAGGGCTATCTTCTGTACAGCACCCATACCTTGTCACAACACAACTGATTGGCTCAAACGGAATAAGAAGGAAATTAATTCCACAAATGAACTTTTAACAAGGTACACCTTTTAATTTAAATGCATTCCAGGTGACTACCTCATGAAGCTGGGTGAGAGAATGCCAATAGTGTGCAAAGCAGTCATCATTTCAAAGAGCGACTACTTTGAAGAATCTCAAATATAACAACAATTTTGATTTGTTTAATACTACATGACACCATTTGTGTTATTTAATAGTTTTGATGTCTTCACTATTATTCTACAATGAGAAAATAGTAAAAATGAAGAAAAACCCTTGAATGAGTAAGTGTGTCCAAACCTTTGACTGGTACTGTATATTTCTGTTACATGTATAAAAAAAATCAACCATAATGCATAATAAGCATCATCAACAGGAGGAACAAAGAGAGGGAGAGGGAGAGAAGGGCAAAAAGAGAGAGAGAGAGAGAGAGAAGGGCAAAGAGAGAGAGAGAGAGAGAAGGGCAAAGAGAGAGAGAAAGGGAAGGGAAAAGCGAGAGAGAAAGGCAGCGAGAGCGACAGAGCGAGGCAGAGTTGCCTTTATCCCCTTTTCCTTCTATCGTCCTGTCTCTCCCTCTCTCCATTACGCAACATATTTGAATTGATTTTATGTGATATTTACGCAAGTTTGCATCATACCCATCTGGCATGCCAAACACTTGTTTCAAACACTTGAACTCCATCCGTCTCATTTTCTATGATGATGAAAAGCACATTGACTGTTTTGTTTCAGTTATAACATAGACTGCATAACTTTTTGGAGGGATTCAACGTCTTCTTGCACCATTGGAACACAGTGAATGAGGAATGCTTGTGTGTGTGCATGGGTGTGTATTTATGTTTGTGTGTGTTTGTGCTTTTATTTGTGTGTGACACATTTGGGTCCATGTCAGGAACTATTAAACTTCGTCAGGATTTCCCAAACTAGATTCCCCAAACGGAGCATTTATGGGCTACCGCAACTCATTTTATAAGAATGAACTTGGAGGAAAATCACTGACTAAGATGACTATAAAGATATGAAAAATATGACTGAAGATGACTTGGAGATGAAAGTTGAAATAAAATAAAATAGTTGTGGAATGATGAATTATGTGTGTGTGCGCGTGTGTGTCTGCCAACCATGATGAAGGAAGTGACCACTTCCCCATCCTTGCTTCCTTCTCCCTTCATCTTCACTAGCTCCCCCCTCCATCCCAAAAAATAAACACATTTACAAAAAAGTTGACTGGAAAATGTCAGAGAATGTGTGGTAAGGAAAACACAAAAAACACAAAACATCACAAATGCCCAAGAGGACCCACAGAGCAGTGATCAAGTGGCCAAGAGGTTGGGGAGGATCCTCGATAAAGGCCCCAAAGGGGACCATACCACTCACCACCATTAACCCATAATTACAACACATTCCACACCACCTCCTTAAACTCATCAAAGAAAAATGAAAACTAAGGAGATCATTTCAAAACAGAAGTCAACCGACTCCAGGATCAAATAAAACACCAACTCACGTTGCACAAGCAGAAAAAAATTGTCCTCATTTTAACACAAATTGGATAAGGACTCCAACTTCTGCACTTTCTGCCCAAAAATGTAAAGACAAGGGAAACTAAGTCAACAACACAACACTAGACCTAGTCCCAAATGGCAAGCACTTGGAGAACAACCAAGAAAAGTCTCAAGCCTCTGCATCCAAGTAAGTTAACTTCTTAACTTGTTATGGCTGCAATCCCGATATTTTAATTAAAAAAATAAATGTATTTCACCTTTATTTAACCAGGTAGGCTAGTTGAGAACAAGTTCTCATTTGCAACTGCGACCTGGCCAAGATAAAGCATAGCAGTGTGAACAGATAACACAGAGTTACACATGGAGTAAACAATTAACAAGTCAATGACACAGTAGAAAAAGGGGAGTCTATATACATTGTGTGCAAAAGGCATGAGGAGGTAGGCGAATAATTACAATTTTGCAGATTAACACTGGAGTGATAAATGATCAGATGGTCATGTACAGGTAGAGATATTGGTGTGCAAAAGAGCAGAAAAGTAAATAAATAAAAACAATATGGGGATGAGGTAGGTAAAAATGGGTTGGCTATTTACCGATAGACTATGTACAGCTGCAGCGATCGGTTAGCTGCTCAGATAGCAGATGTTTGAAGTTTGTGAGGGAGATAAAAGTCTCCAACTTCAGCGATTTTTGCAAAGGCGGCCGAATGAGGTGTTGGCTTTAGGGATGATCAGTGAGATACACCTGCTGGAGCGCGTGCTACGGATGGGTGTTGCCATCGTGACCAGTGAACTGAGATAAGGCGGAGCTTTACCTAGCATGGACTTGTAGATGACCTGGAGCCAGTGGGTCTGGCGACGAATATGTAGCGAGGGCCAGCCGACTAGAGCATACAAGTCGCAGTGGTGGGTGGTATAAGGTGCTTTAGTGACAAAACGGATGGCACTGTGATAAACTGCATCCAGTTTGCTAGTAGAGTGTTGGAAGCAATTTTGTAGATGACATCGCTGAAGTTGATGATCGGCAGGATAGTCAGTTTTACTAGGGTAAGTTTGGCGGCGTGAGTGAAGGAGGCTTTGTTGCGGAATTGGGATAAGTGTCATCAACAACCACTGAATTACATAGCACCACGTTCAAATAATATTACTAAAAATATTTATATTCATTAAATCACTAGTGCAAAATAGCAAAACACAGTTTAGCCTTTTGTTAATCCACTTGTCGTGTCAGATTTTGAAAATATGCTTTACAGTGAAAGCCATCCAAGCGTTTGTGTAAGTTTATCGATCGCTCGACAAAACATTATGAACACCTAGCATCAAGTTGCTTGGTCACAAAAATCAGAAAAGCAATCAAATTAATAGTTTACCTTTGATGATCTTCAGATGTTTTCACTCACGAGACTCCCAGTTACACAATAAATGTTCCTTTTGTTCCTTAAAGATTATTTTTATATCCAAAATACCCCAGTTTGTTTGGCGCGTTATTTTCAGAAAACCACAGGAAAGAGCGGTCACGACAACGCAGACAAATTCCAAATAGTATCTGTAATTCCACAGAAACATGTCAAACATTTTTTATAATCAATCCTCAGGTTGTTTTTAAAATATATAATCAATAATATATAATCTGCAACTGTCTTTTGCAGTAGGAGAGGGAAAGGCAATGGCTGCCCAAGTTCTGTTGCGCCAAGCAAAATGCTGCTGGCACCCGGCCATACAATGACGCGATGTTATCTTTCTCGCTCATTTTTCAAAATAAAAGCCTGAAACTATGTCTAAAGACTGTTGACACCTTGAGGAAGCGATAGGAAAACGAATCTGGTTGATATCTCTTTAAATGGAGCAAAGGCAGTTTATGGAACATGGAGTTTTCAAAATAGAAGCCACTTCCTGGTTTGATTTTCCTCAGGGTTTCGCCTGCAATATCAGTTCTGTTATACTCACAGACAATATTTTTACAGTTTTGGAAACTTTAGAGTGTTTTCTATCCCAAGCTGTCAATTACTGTATATGCATATTCTAGCATCTTGTCCTGAGAAATAGCCCGTTTACTTTGGGAACAATATTTTTCCAAAAATGAAAATATAGCCCCGTAGTCTCAAGAGGTTATTTAAGCAAAACCTATACCCTACCCTACTCCTCACCTGGGGTCATATCCAAACCCCAACCCCGACCCTTACCCTAAAACGGGTCCGCATCCAAACCCCTACACTAAATCCGGTTAATTGTTTTGTAAATATGTGTCCAGTTTTCACCTGGTTTATTCCATTTCCTTACATGTAACTGTCCGTGTTTGGATTATTGATTAGCCTACTAATAGGTGTTTTGAGTATTCCAGAATAAAATGTTTTGTAGTATGTGACATTTCTCAATGACTATTACTATTTAGGAAGGGAATCGTCTTTTCAGACCTGTTTGACAACAGCTGATAATCAGATGAGATGACAGACTGCACCAAAATGATTAAATGTCAGGGAACAATGCGACTGCACATTGATTGATTTTTATTTTAGGTAAAACAATCTGTACAGTTTAAAACTGTTTTTAAAAGTTCAAGAAACCCAGAGGATGACTCATGTAAAAACACTTATTTCCAATGTGGTCCTCAGTGTAGGAGAAAAACAGGTCATAACACATAGGAAAATAAAGGGAGATACACATACAAACTATATGGGCCTATGATAAACAGTTAAATAGCCTCCATGCACATAATAATTGTTGGTTCCAGGTAGAACCCTTTTGGGTTCTATGTAGAACCCTCTGTTGAAAGGGTTCTACCTGGAACCCCAAAAAGTTATCCTATGGGGGCAGCTGAGGAACCCTTTTGGAACCCTTTTTTCTAAGAGTGTATGTTCTAAATAGCATGTAGTATGATGAGTACATAGGCCATCCCCAAAATGTTAGTTCCTACTTACGAAAACTACATACTGTGTAATATTCCTGTTACAAACCTTATAGAATATACTGTTTAGTAAAAATGTATGCTGTAAGCCACACATATTAACATACTAGACTCATCCATACTGAGAAGGTGTCATCTAATGTGCAATCATGCTTGTTCCCCTCCCTTTGTTCATTTTGGGAGAGAGTGTCCCCTTACCCACGTGGGTCTGAAAATACGTTTCGATCCAGCTTCGGCAGGGTGTCCTGCTAAAGTTGGAGCAACTTCCGGGCAGCTTCTCTCCCGAACACTGGAGCCACGAATACCTCCAGACGACGGATTGTTGCTCCCACACCGCCGTGGCCAAGGTGAATGCCCTCCCGGACATCAGCGTAATAATCTACACTGTCTTTGACTGGTTTGAGGGGAACGAAGAAGACTGCAGCTCGAAAAAGAGGGAGCACTGGGAGAGAAAGGTACAACAGGTTCTGGAATCTCCATCGTAGTGCTCCGGGAGAGGTAAGCGGGGTTCCCAGGAAACCGGGGTGACGGAGCTGCTACCAGCCGGGTTAGAGAGGGGCTGGGAGGTTACTGTCATGGTATGCTGCCTAGTAGGCAACCCACAGAATTGCTTCCGCAATGCGTCCAAGGCCAGGTTGTGACGTTCGGCAATGGCCTGCAAACCTTCCATCAGACGGTGAAGCAACTACTCGTGCCTACCAATTGTGGCTCCTCGGGAGGAGATGGCATTGCGGAGCTGCTCCAAGTCTGCTGGGTCAGTCATGGCCAGTACTATCAGGTATCAAGGTAAGACCCAACTGCAGACTGTGTGAAGTAACAGTATTGTAACAGGGGCAGGGAAACGACAGGTCAAGGCAGGCAGGAGTCGATAATCCAGAGTAGGAGCAAAGGACCGGACGGCAGGCAGGCTCAGGGCCAGGGTAGGTAGAGGTCAATAATCCAGAGGTGGGGCAAAGGTACAGGACGGCGGGCAGGCAGAGTGGTCAGGGGGGCAGGTACAGGATCAGGACAGGCAAGGGTCAAAAACCAGGAGGACGAGACAAAGAGAGACTGGGAAAAGACAAGCGCTGACAGGACAAACGCTGGTAAGCTTGACAAACAAGAGTAACTGGCCCAGACAGACAGAAAACACCGGTATAAATACCCAGAGGGTAATTGGGGAAGATGGGATACACCTGGAGGGGGTGGAGACAAGAACAAGGACAGGTGAAACAGATCAGGGCGTGACACATACTAGTCTCACCTATATTGTCTCTATTGATTACCTAGTCACTTTTGCACCTACCTACATGTACATACCGTATTACCTTGACTGCCTCGTTCCCCTGCACATTGACTCGGTGCTGGTACTCCTTGTATATAGCCTCGTTGTTTTATTGGGTTACTATTTTCTATTCTTTTTTAGCAAATATTTGTATAACTTTTTTAACTCTGCATTTTTGGGAATCAGCTAGTAAAAAAGCATTACAAGGTAAAGTCTACTCCTCTTGTATTTGACGTATTTGACCAATAAAATTTGATTTGACCTATACTGAGAAAGTGTCATTTAATGCGCTATTGGGGACCCAGGACCGGGTTTGGGAAACCCTGAGTTAAAGCATACAACATTTTCTGAAATTCACATATGGCCTACTATTTAGCACGTAAGTATGGGTATCTGGACAAGGCCACGGTCTACAAACCACACCTCTCACTTTCCCACCCGTTTCACTCTATTGCCTACCCTAAGCCTTACCCCATACCATATATCCCTATTCTTCTATAAGCCTGTCTTTACACACCTTTCCCATACCCACTGGCACTATCCCCTTCCATCCTCTATACCCCCTATTCCCTCCACTGGGGCACAAAGGGGGCACACTCTTGCCCCTATCCTGTCTATGGTTTCTCGAGGGGGCATGCTGTCCCCCGCCATCCCCCACAATCCACGTCTACTGCCACCATAGCACTGGGAGTGTTTACAGGCTGTCTGTAAAGTGGTTGACTAGCTGCCAACAAAGACCAAATATGCCAAAATCTCCAGCATGATGTCCATTGTGACTTCCTCTCACCTTCTAGGAACTTTGTCTATGTTTCCCCATAAAGAGGGGGGATATTAACCAGTAGCCTAAAATGGTTGTTAGGTGAAATTTTATAATAAATATCATGAATAAGCATTAATAAAAAAATGTATACATTTAACAATAATATTTGTAAACATGTTTAAACACGTAAAAGCATTATAAGCTTTCCATTTCATAAGCATTTACAACATTTATAATCATTTAAAGCACATGTAAGCATTTATAAATATGTACACGTGTTTATAAAGGATTGTTCATGAACATTATTAGGTGTTACCTATTGTTGTAGCTGATGTGGATCATTTTAGGTGCTTACTATTTAGTTGTGACTAGGCCCTGTTGTGCTGCAGACATTCCTAGAATCTAAATGTCAGAGAGGAAAATCTAATTGAAATAGGTATACTTTGCGGTGCTGTTGTTTCCTTTCCTCATTTTTGTGTTCCTGGTTGACAGTAAAGTCTGTTGCAGTAATCAGTGACACTGTGTATAAATGTATATATGAGATGATTTGGAGGTTACATACTGCAAGTATGCAAGCTCACCTTGAAAATAATCCTCTGCTGCATCATATAGGGACTAGCAGTACACACAGTTGAAGTCGGAAGTTTACATAAACCTTAGCCAAGACATTTAAACTCAGTTTTTCACAATTCCTGACATTTAATCCAAGTAAAAATTCCATTTTAGGACAGTTAGTATCACCACTTTATTTTAAGAATGTGAAATGTCAGAATAATAGTAGAGAGTGATTTATTTCAGATGTTATTTATTTCAACACATTCCCAGTGTGTCATAAGTTCACATACACTCAATTAGTATTTGGTAGCATTGACTTTAAATTGTTTAACTTGGGTCAAACGTTTCGGGTAGCCTTCCACAACCTTCCCACAATAAATTGAGGGAATTTGTCCTCCTGACAGAGCTGGTGTAACTGAGTCAGGTTTGTAGGCTTCCTTGCTCGCACATGCTTTATCAGTTCTGCCCACACATCTTCTATAGGATTGAGGTCAGGGGTTTGTAATGGCTACTCCAATACCTTGACTATGTTGTCCTTAAGCTATTTTGCCACAACTTTGTAATTATGCTTGAGGTCATTGTCCATTTGGAAGACCCATTTGCGACCAAGCTATAACTTCCTGACTGATGTATTGAGATGTTGCTTCAATATACCCACATCATTTTCCTCCCTTATGATGCCATCTATTTTGTGAAGTTTTTGCACCAGTCCCTCCTGCAGCAAAGCAGCCCCACAACATGATGCTGCCACCCCTGTGCTTCACGGTTGGGATGGTGTTCTTCAGCTTGCAAGCATCCCCCTTTTTCCTCCAAACATAACGATAGTCATTATGGTCAAACAGTTCTATTTTTGTTTCATCAGACCAGAGGACATTTCTCCAAAAAGTATGCAGTGCAGTCCATGTGCAGTTGCAAACCGTACTCTGGCTTTTTCTGGTGGTTTTGGAGCAGTGGCTTCTTCCTTGCTGAGCGGGATTTCAGGTTATGTCGATATAGGACTCGTTTTCCTTTTGATATAGATACTGTTGTACCTGTTTCCTCCAGCATCTTCAGAAGGTCCTTTGCTGTTGTACTGGGATTGATTTGCACTTTTTGCACCAAAGTACATTCATCTCTAGGAGACAGAACGCGTCACATTCCTGAGTGGTATGGCGGCTGCGTGGTCCCATGGTGTTTATACTTGCATACTATTGTTTGTTCGGATGCACGTGGTACCTTCAGGCATTTGGAAATTGCTCCCAAGAATGAACCAGACTTCTGGAGGTCTTTAGATTTTCCTACCATGTCAAGCAAAGAGGCACTGAGTTTGAAGGTAGGCCTTGAAATACATCCACAGGTCCACCTCCAATTGACTCAAATGATGTCAATTAGCCTGTCAGAAGCTTCTAAAGCCATGACGTAATTTTCTGGAATTTTCCAAGCTGTTTAAAGTTACCGTCAACTTAGTGTATGTACATTTCTGACCCCCTGGAATTGTGATCCTGTGAATTTTAAGTGAAATAATCTGTGCGTGAACAATTGTTGGAAAAATTACTTTTGTCATGCACAAAGTAGATGACCTAGCCGACTTGCCAAAACTATAGTTTGTCAACAAGAAATTTGTAGAGTGGTTGAAAAACAAGTTTTCATGACTCCAACCTAAGTGTATGTAAACTTTCGACTTCAACTCCACACTTGGATTAAGAAAATATGGATCTGAGGGTTTATGAAGGAGTTCCCTGAGTGTCTGGTAGAGTAAGCACAGTCACATTCTACTGAACCCCCCCCCCAGTCTTTAATCACTTCATTGGAGAAAGTTAGGATTTCTAGGGAATGTGCATCAGGCCCGATAAGATATCAAACATTGTTTTCTGGGGTTAGAACATTTGCCCTGAGGATTTACACAAACATAATACGTTTGTAAGCAATTGGTATTGAAACTAAACTTCAAAACTGGTTCCTGGAAGTGAAGCAACACATTTCTACCGCTGCTATAGATCCTACGCTCATTTTCATTCATATAAATAAAACAATGTTTTCCATTGGGAAAATAACACATGATTCAAGTTTCTGACTTTCTGAATCCAGATACCAGTTTGGACTAAATAGTTTCCTTATTTTTGTTTCTTTCACAACATTGCTCAAACAATATCTCATTGATAATTTATTTTTATTTAACCTTTATTTAACTAGGCAAGTCAGTTTAAGAACAAATTCTTATTTACAATGACAGCCTACCCCGGCCAAACCCTAACCCGGACGACGCTGGGCCAATTGTGTGCCGCCCTATGGGACTCCCAATCACGGCTGGTTGTGTTACAGCCTGGAATCTAACCAGGATCTGTAGTGACGCCTCTAGCACTGAAATGCAGTGCCTTAGACCGACATAACGATATAGCTGCGATCTGCTGTACAAAATTTCAACCTGTTGATTCAGATATATGCTCTTGCAGCACAAGAAACATGCCGTTTTTGAAAAAATGTATGATAATTCTTGGAAATAAGACAGACACACACCACCACACACAATTTTTTACGTAACCCAGACACCAGCATACCAGCTTTGACCAAACAGGGACCCCTTATATGTTTTCCCACATGTCAACAACACAATGACGATGTACATCTGAACTGCTGTAAATATTTCCTAATATGTTCCATGTGGCCCCATACGGCCATGTGGAACGTGAAAGGCATGAATGTGATCTAAAGCATGAATTGGCATTGGCACAGTGAAGTGGATCCTTGGAGCAGTGAAATGGCCTCTCTTGACTATCTGTAGAGGGCTTCAGTGATTTCTGACTGAGAGGAAAAGCTTATCTCAACCAGCAGCTCACAAAGGCACTGTACGGGGGCCTTGTCCATTCAGATGCCATTGTGCGGGGAGCTGCTCCATTTATGTTCCATTCATATTACCTATGAAGTGACATTGTCCTATGAAGAGTTTGGTGGAGGGCTCAGGGGTTCACCTCTCCCTGAACCCCTCATATTCTCTCTCTCTCTTCCTCTCTCCCTCTCTCTTTCTCTCTGACAGTCCTCTCTTCTCTCTTCCTGTCCAACTCTTGCTCTCTTTCTCTCTCTCTCTGTCTCTCTCTCTCGTTGACAGCCTCCCCTCTCTCTCTCTCTACACTTTCGCTGTGTCTGTGCGCTCTGATACATCCTCAGTGCCCTCTTTGTCCCTGTCCCAGTCCCTGTCTCTGCATAATGACTGGGGTAAACTCTGGAGCACATGGGGGCATCACACACAATCCTGTATCCAGGATCATTCCTGGGGCCACAGTGAGTCAGTGGGACCCATGGGTACCCCTGGGGCTCCAGGGGCACTCACCCTGTATCATCATGCAGCGAAAGCCCTTCAGTTCACTATACTGGCACATTAACGTCCAAATGAGCACAGCCACTGTGACCTCAACCCTTGACATACACACACACACACACCGTTAGTGCACCCGTCACTGAACTCATTTACCTCCCTGCTGGAAAGTGTGTGTGTGTGTGTTCAGTGTGGTGTTTGTGGGGCAGGAGGGGGTAGGTATGAGAGAGGGGTGGCTGGGTGTAAGGGACCGAATATAGTTTTTTTGCAAGGGCGGGGGGGGGGCGGGGGGTGCGTAAACTGCTTCCAGCTCTTATAGTGGTGCAGTCAATGGATTTTTTGGGTTAATCCTCATTAAAACCGGGAGCTGCTTTCATGTTAGCACGCCAAAGTGACCCACCATGAACTTTTGTCCACTTCCTTTCAAGCTGGGCTCTAACGATTAGCCCACCCTTACAATGCTGCTAGAAATGAGACCGCAGTGTTCCCTATGGTCCACCCCTACCAACCCCCTCTGACAGCCCCCCACACCCCAACCATCGCCACTACCCTAACACCACCCCACACTTGACTCATGATGAATTTAAATGGGATGTTGAGAAGAAGAAAGAGGGGAGTGAGGAAAATGAGTGAAAGGAGGGATGCCCTTTGGACTGGCGGGCCAAAGAAAGGAAAGAGAGAGCAGAGAGATATCGGAGAGAGAGAGAGGAAAAATACCAGAACTCCAGTCAGCGTGGTAGTTCAAAGGCAATAGTTAGATAAGGAGAAAAATGGTTTTAATAGAGGTCTAAATTCTCACACACACTTAGTACACGCACACACACACACACATACACACACAGACACAGACACACACACACTCACACACACAGGGAAATCCGTCAAGATTGTTGTGCACTTTCCGGCATACATCCACCTTGTTATTGTTATCTCAACCCAGAAAGGTTGTTGCATGCTGATTGGCTGATGTCGGCGCTGATGTGAGCACAGGACAGGATGTTGATACTGTACAGTCTACGAAAACTAACGCGTTCTGGCTAGAGGACCAACCGTGTGTGTGTTCAAGAAAAACACACATTCACTAAACTTCCAACATATGCTCTGAGTTTGGACCGAGTCCCAGACAGCACTGCCACATGAGTGAGAGCAGCCTGACTAACAATCAAACAATCCAAATGCTGAATCGCACTCAAGGACAGGATTCATTTGAAATGTGATATAGCGAGTATAGAAATTCATCCAAATGGCTTCATAACTTTCCCCATTAAAATAGGTCTATACAGTTATTCTTTCTTTCTTTCTTTCTTTCACTGCATGTTTATCCTCATATGACTTGAATGTGGCGAGCATATTTCAACCCCCATTGCAAAGAAAACCTCAAGTCCTTACAGTATTAATTGCATTTTGCCTGAGCAGTAAATCTTTCCATGAGCCATGGGACGGTTCCAAGTCGTAGTGCACAGGGTTACATTGTTTTACCCCCTCAGACGCTGAAACATTTTTCAAGGGCCGTTCTCTACCAGTTGCTGCCAGAGGGGTTGTTAGGGAGGTGAGCTAGGGGAAGTAACACACAAACACACTCATACAGACACACACACAAGCATGCGCATATGCAGAGAAACACGCACACACTGATAAACACACAGACAAACACATGCACACATATAGAGACACCCACTTAGGCAGAGAAACACACACACAAACATGCAGAAACACAGAGAAACACACACACCAGTGCACAAAAACAACCCACACATCACACAACCATGCACACGCGCACAAAAACAAACACACACATACAGATACACACACACACACACACACACACACACTGGTCGGGGGAAGTCAGCACGGCAGGTCCCAGGCTAGCTCTCAGCCTCTCTGTCTCTGTGCTCTACTCTCTCTCCCAGCTCCGTTACTTGATACTTGTTTTCGGGGAGAGAAACAATGAGAGTATTTAGTCAGATGTCACGCACAGTCTACTCTGTCTCTTTCGCAATTCAAACCTTTGTTCATCAGGGCCTTCTTGCTCACTACCCCCCCTCCCCCCAACACACACACACTTCCTCCCTCCCTCCTCCTCCACCGACCCTTGGTAGCTCGGCTCTTTCTGACTCAGTGTGTGTTTTCAATTACGCGCCCTCCGTTCGCCCTCTACTCTTTTGAGTGTATTTCGCCAGCCGTCGCCCCATTTGCCCAGATATGCCGCTCCCGCCGCCACATTAGAAGAGCGGGAAGAGGAAGGAGAGAATTAGAAAGAGAGGGGGAGGGAAGATAAGGCCCTGTGAGAGCCCTTTTTCTCTCTGACACACAAACACAATGAAGCTGTTGTTTTCCACGCCTCGTGTGACAGTTTCAATTTCATCAACACAAATGTTAGTCCAGCACCTATTTTTCAGTGCCAATTGACGAGATGATAACTGACTAAATAGACCCCAAAAAAACATGAACTAAACAATAATTATTTTTTATTTCGGTTGACAAAATCGAGATGAGACTAAATTATCTCTGTGACTAAAATCTGACTAGTAAGAGACCGCTGTCACCCTTTGACTTGGCTGTGAGAGTAACATGTTTAATTGGTCGCATCAGTGCGAGCTGAACATTTTTTAAATGGTCAACTCACTCAAAAGTTTAAAAACGTCCTATTTTCTCACAGCTAAACCATGATTTGGTCAAACAGTAAAGTGCATTATCCTCATTATTTCTGTAATGAAAGTGTCTGCCTAGCCCCTGGACCTGTTTTGCTCGGGCCTGCTGCAGTGATGAGCGAGACACTTGATGTGCGCTCCTGGAGAGCTTTGGTAACATTTCGAAAACCCAATTGAGGGAAATACATACAACTACTGTTGTTCTCAGCTTTCTGTAGGTATAATTTGTATTTGTCAACTCTTGAGCTCAATAGCAGCTATTTTACAAACAATATTTCTGATATGGCTTTAAGATATGAATTGCATAAAATGCGCATCGGCCTTTGCCAGTGCATATAGTAGCAGGCTACAACTGAACCTTTTTTAGAACATTTTATTTACTGTTGGATTAATACATGACTACTAGCAGTGTGTCACACCCTGGTCTAAGTATTTAGTGTTTTCTTTATTATTTTGGTCAGACCAGGGTGTGACATGGGTTTATTATGTGGTGTGTTTTGTCTTGGGGTTTTTGTAGGTATTGGGATTGTGGTTTAGTGGGGTTGTCTAGAAAAGTCTATGGTTGCCTGGAGTGGTTCTCAATCAGAGGCAGGTGCTTATCGTTGTCTCTGATTGGGAACCATATTTAGGCAGCCATATTGTGTTTTGTGATTGTTCCTGTCTCAGTGTTTGTTTGCACAAGATAAGGCTGTTTAGGTTTTCACTTTACGTTTATTGTTTTGTGTTTATCTTTTATTAAAGATGAATCAAAATAACCACGCTGCATTTTGGTCCTCCTCTCCTTCACAGGAAGAAAACCGTTACAGAATCACCCACCACAACAGGACCAAGCGGCGTGGTGACAGGCAGCGGCAGCAGGAGCAGTGAAGTATGGATTATACTACTTGGGAGGAAATAGACAGGTGGGCGGTTGACCCAGGGAGAGTGCCGGAGCCCGCATGGGATTTGCTGGAGCAGTGCAGGGAACGTTATAGGAGAATGGAGTTGGAGAGATAAACACGGCGGCGTGGATGGAAGCCGGAGAGTCAGCCCCAAAAATTTCTTGGGGGGGCACAGGGAGAGTGTGGCAGAGTCAGGAGTCAGACCTGAGCCAACTCCCCCTGTTTATCGTAAGGAGCCAAGGAGGAAACCAGAACCAGAGCCGGTGTTGGAGGTGAGCGAAGCAGAGACTGTGAAGGAGTTAATGGGGAAATTGGAGGAGAGAGTTATGAGGGAGTTGCTGTGTTGGTACATGAGGCACGTAATTCGTCCGACGGAGAGTGTCGGGGATTTGATGGCACCTGGGTCAGCGCTCCATACTCGTCCTGAGGTGCGTGCTAGTCGGCTGGTGAAGATTGTGCCAGCCTCATGCACCAGGCCTCCTGTGCACCTCCCTAGCCTTGCACGTCCTGTGCCAGCTCAGGGTTACAGTGCGCATAGCAGTGCTAACCGTGGCGAGGGTGGTACTGGTCAGGCAGAGTGTTATGCGGTGGAACGCACGGTGTCCCCAGTACGCATGCTTAGCCCGGTACGCTACATCTCAGATCCTCACATCTGCCGGGCTAGGGTGAAGATCCAGCCAGGGCGGTTTGTGCCAGCCCTGCTCTCAAGATCTCCAGTAATGCCTTCACGATCCGGTCCATCCTGTGCCACCTCCACACACCAGCCCTCCGGTGGCAGCTCCCCGCACCAGGCTTCCTGTGCGTGTCCTCGGCCCAGTACCACCAGTGCCAGCACCACGCACCAGGCCTACAGTGCGCTTCGCCTGTCCAGTGCTGCCAGAGCCTTCCTCCTCTCCAGTGCTGCCGGAGTCTCCCGCCTGTTCAGCGCAGCCAGAGCCGCCAGTCTGCATGGAGCAGCCAGGGCCGCCAGTCTGCATGGAGCAGCCAGGGCCGCCAGTCTGCATGGAGCAGCCAGGGCCGCCAGTCTGCATGGAGCAGCCAGGGCCGCCAGTCAGCATGGAGCAGCCAGGGCCGCCAGTCTGCATGGAGCAGCCAGGGCCGCCAGTCTGCATGGAGCAGCCAGGGCCGCCAGTCTGCATGGAGCAGCCAGGGCCGCCAGTCTGCATGGAGCAGCCAGAGCCGCCAGTCTGCATGGAGCAGCCAGAGCCGCCAGTCTGCATGGAGCAGCCAGAGCCGCCAGTCTGCATGGAGCAGCCAGAGCCGCCAGTCTGCATGGAGCAGCCAGAGCCGCCAGTCTGCATGGAGCAGCCAGAGCTGCCAGTCTGCATGGAGCAGCCAGAGCCGCCAGTCTGCCAGGATCCACCAGTCAGCCAGAATCCGCCATTCAGCCAGGATCCGCCAGTCAGCCGGGATCTGCCAGAGCCGCCAGTTAGCCAGGATCTGTCAGAACCACCAGCCAGCCAGGATCTGCCAGAGCCATCAACCTGCCTGAGCTACCCCTCAGTCCCGAGCTACCCCTCAGTCCCGAGCTACCCCTCAGTCCCGAGCTGTCCCTCAGCCCAGTGGGGCCCTTGGTTAGGTTTACTAGGCCAAGGTTGGCGGCGAGGGTCGCCAATCTAAGGACGCGAAGTAAGTGGACTAAGACTATGTTGGAGTGGGGTCCACGTCCCGCGCCGGAGCCGCCGGGGGGTTCTGTCACGCCCTGGTCTAAGTATTTTGTGTTTTCTTTATTATTTTGGTCAGGCCAGGGTGTGACATGGGTTTATTATGTGGTGTGGTGTGTTCTGTCTTGGGATTTTTGTAGGTATCGGGATTGTGGTTTAGTGGGGTTGTCTAGAAAAGTTTATGGTTGCCGGGCGTGGTTCTCAATCAGAGGCAGGTGTTTATCATTGTCTCTGATAGGGAACCATATTTAGGCAGCCATATTCTTTGAGTGTTTCGTGGGTGATTGTTCCTGTCTCAGTGTTTGTTTGCACCAGATAAGGCGGTTTAGGTTTTCATGTTACGTTTATTGTTTTGTATTGTTTCGTGGTTATCTTTTATTAAAGATGAATCAAAATAACCACGCTGCATTTTGGTCCTCCTCTCCTTCACCGGAAGAAAACCTTAACACAGTAGGTATTATATTTAGTGTTAGTAATCTAGCTAATGTGCTTTGAGTTTTAACTTCCTCATGTTGTGTACTACTCCCAAAATAAATTATATTTTATTTTGATATTTGTGCACATAGAGGTAGGCAAATTCATCTCTATTGAACAACAAAATCCAGAAAATTCTGGGGCCCTATTCTAATAGTATAATTGAACAACAATGCCCTATGGTCAACCCACAATTCATGAAAATCACAATCATGTTGCACATCAAAATATAGTATAGGTTTTATTGTCACATACACGGGATAGATGCAGTAAAATGTGTTTTACAGGGTCAGCCATAGTAGTACCGCCGCTGGAGCAAATCAGGGCTATCTTGTATCATGCATACCTGCTTGGACATGTAAGATGAAACAACTTATTTCTTGAATATCCTAACATCTCAGTAGCATATTACACAGACTAAAGGACTATGAATGACTTCATAAGGTCATTACAATTTGTTTCTGTTGTGTGACACAGCACTGCAAACAAATCATGGGCTGGTGCCAACAACTGAAAAAGCTAGTGCTACCAATTCCACCAGGGGGAAATATTAGCCTTGAGCCCTTTCGAGGGGCGTGCTTTTTAATCTGCTTCAGTGTAATGTGTTCTTCTGCTAATTTGGATATTGGGAAGGCAATCATCAATGTGTTGGTAGGACAAAGCTGTATATGGTTGTACACATGCCAATGTGTCCAGCCTGAGACGACATTAAGATATCTCACTCACAACTCAACCTTTTTAAAAATTGGGATTAAGATGGATTTAATTGTGGGGGGTTTCAAGTCTACACAAAATACTCTCTAATGTTAAAGTGGAAGAAAATATATTTTTTAAGATTAATGAAAAATAAAACAGTAATATATCTTGATACGATATATTCGTATATTCGAAATATTCAACACCCTGAGTCAATACATTTTAGAAACACCTTTGGCAGCGATTACAGCTGTGACTCTTTGGGAACGTCTTTCAGAGCTTTGCACACCTGGATTGTACAATATTTGCCCATTATTCTTTTTTAAACTCATAAAGCTCTGTCAAGTCGGTTGTTGATCATTGCTGGACAGTCATTTACAAGTCTTGCCATAAATGTTCAAGCCGATACAAATTAAAACTAACTTGGTCTAAGCACACCAAGACAGTCATGATGAGGGCACGACAAAACCTATTCCCTCTCAGGAGACTGAAAAGATTTGTCATGGGTCCTCAGATCCACAAAAAGGTTCTACAGCTGCACCATTGAGAGCATGGTTGCATCACTGCCTGGTATGGCAACTGCTCGGCCTCCGACCGCAAGGCACTACAGAGGGTAGTGCATACTGCCCAGCACATCGCTGGGGCCAAGCTTCCTGCCATCCAGGCGGTGTCAGAGGAAGGCCTTAAACATGGCCAAAGACTCCAGCCACCCTAGTCATAGACTGTTCTCTTTGCTACCACACGGGAAGCGACACAGGAGTGCCAAGTCTAGGACCAAGAGTCTTCTAAACAGTTTCTAACCCCAAGCCATAAGACTCCTGAACATCTAATCAAATGGCTACCCGGAGTATTTGCATTGCCCTCCCCCCTCTTTACACCGGTGCTACTCTCTGTTGTTGTCATCTATGCATAGACACTTCAATAATAACTACATGTACATACTACCTCAATTAACTGGTGCCCATGCACATTGACTCTGTACAAGTACCACCCTGTATATAGTCTCCGTATTGTTGTTTTACTGCTGCTCTTTAATTACTTGTTATTTTTATCTCTTATTCTTGTTCATATTCTTTGATACTGTATTGTTGGTTGGGGCCTCGTAAGTAAGCATTTCACTGTACACCTGTTGTATTCGGCGCCTTGACTAATACAATTTGATTTGATTTTAAGTTGACATCGCTCTGATATCCAATAGTTCTTCCCAGCTCCATGTATTAACACTTAATATTTTCTGGGCAACAATGTAAGAAATAATACATAAAAAAACAAAATTCCTAAGGATTAGAATCGAGGCGACCCTCTTTGTCAGTTCCATCTTGCAAAAAAAACATTGAGAGCATCTTGATTGGCTGCATCACTGCTTGGTTTGGCAATAGCACTGCCCTCGATCACATGGCTCTATAGAGGGTGGTGAGAACAGGCACAGTAAATTCACCTCTATAACAGGTGGTTTGAAAAGAAGGCCTGGACAATTGTTATAAACTCCAGACACCTAAGCCATAGACTGTATTTTTTGTTGTTGTACTGTCTATGTAAACTAACAGGAATACACCCTCACACACACTGACACGCCAGCATAACATGGACAAAAATGTATACAGACTCTACACACGCATACACACTCACATACAATCATATTTTACACTGCTGCTACTCTGTTTATCCTATACAGTGACTTTGGAAACACAATACCCAATAATGACATAATCACAGCCGTATATATTCCCCCCCAAGCAGACACATCGATGGCTCTGAACAAACTTTATTTGACTCTTTGCAAACTGGAATCTCTACATCCTGAGGCTGCATTCATTGTAGCTGGGGATTTTAACAAGGCTAATCTGAAAACAAGACTCCCTAAATTGTATCAGCATATCGATTGCGCAACTAGGGCTGAAAAAAACTTGGATCATTGTTACTCTAACTTCCGCGACGCATATAAGGCCCTGCCCCGCCCTCCTTTCGGAAAAGCTGACCACGACTCCATTTTGCTGATCCCCGCCTACAGACAGAAACTAAAACAAGAAGCTCCCACGCTGAGGTCTGTCCAACGCTGGTCCGACCAAGCTGATTCCACACTCCAAGACTGCTTCCATCACGTGGACTGGGATATGTTTCGTATTGCGTCAGATAACAACATTGACGAATACGCTGATTCGGTGTGCGAGTTCATTAGAACGTGCGTTGAAGATGTTGTTCCCATAGCAACGATTAAAACATTCCCTAACCAGAAACCGTGGATTGATGGCAGCATTCGCATGAAACTGAAAGCGCGAACCACTGCTTTTAATCAGGGCAAGGTGACTGGTAACATGACCGAATACAAACAGTGCAGCTATTCCCTCCGCAAGGCTATCAAACAAGCTAAGCGTCAGTATAGAGACAAAGTAGAATCTCAATTCAACGGCTCAGACGCAAGAGGTATGTGGCAGGGTCTACAGTCAATCACGGACTACAAGAAGAAAACCAGCCCAGTCACGGACCAGGATGTCTTGCTCCCAGGCGGACTAAATAACTTTTTGCCCGCTTTGAGGACAATACAGTGCCACTGACACGGCCTGCAAAGAAAACATGCGAACTCTCCTTCACTGCAGCCGAGGTGAGTAAAACATTTAAACGTGTTAACCCTCGCAAGGCTGCAGGCCCAGACGGCATCCCCAGCCGCGCCCTCAGAGCATGCGCAGACCAGCTGGCCGGTGTGTTCACGGACATATTCAATCAATCCCTATACCAGTCTGCTGTTCCCACATGCTTCAAGAGGGCCACCATTGTTCCTGTTCCCAAGAAAGCTAAGGTAACTGAGCTAAACGACTACCGCCCCGTAGCTCTCACTTCCGTCATCATGAAGTGCTTTGAGAGACTAGTCAAGGACCATATCACCTCCACCCTACCTGACACCTAGACCCACTCCAATTTGCTTACCGCCCAAATAGGTCCACAGACGATGCAATCTCAACCACACTGCACACTGCCCTAACCCATCTGGACAAGAGGAATACCTACGTGAGAATGCTGTTCATCGACTACAGCTCGGCATTCAACACCATAGTACCCTCCAAGCTCGTCATCAAGCTCGAGACCCTGGGTCTCGACCCCGCCCTGTGCAACTGGGTACTGGACTTCCTGACGGGCCGCCCCCAGGTGGTGAGGGTAGGCAACAACATCTCCACCCCGCTGATCCTCAACACTGGGGCCCCACAAGGGTGCGTTCTGAGCCCTCTCCTGTACTCCCTGTTCACCCACGACTGCGTGGCCATGCACGCCTCCAACTCAATCATCAAGTTTGCAGACGACACAACAGTGGTAGGCTTGATTACCAACAACGACGAGACGGCCTACAGGGAGGAGGTGAGGGCCCTCGGAGTGTGGTGTCAGGAAAATAACCTCTCACTCAACGCCAACAAAACTAAGGAGATGATTGTGGACTTCAGGAAACAGCAGAGGGAACACCCCCCTATCCACATCGATGGAACAGTAGTGGAGAGAGTAGTAAGTTTTAAGTTCCTCGGCATACACATCACAGACAAACTGAATTGGTCCACTCACACAGACAGCATCGTGAAGAAGGCGCAGCAGCGCCTCTTCAACCTCAGGAGGCTGAAGAAATTCGGCTTGTCACCAAAAGCACTCACAAACTTCTACAGATGCACAATCGAGAGCATCCTGGCGGGCTGTATCACCGCCTGGTACGGCAACTGCTCCGCCCACAACCGTAAGGCTCTCCAGAGGGTAGTGCACAACGCATCACCGGGGGCAAACTACCTGCCCTCCAGGACACCTACACCACCCGATGCTACAGGAAGGCCATAAAGATCATCAAGGACAACAACCACCCGAGCCACTGCCTGTTCACCCCGCTATCATCCAGAAGGCGAGGTCAGTACAGGTGCATCAAAGCTGGGACCGAGAGACTGAAAAACAGCTTCTATCTCAAGGCCATCAGACTGTTAAACAGCCACCACTAACATTGAGTGGCTGCTGCCAACACACTGACTCAACTCCAGCCACTTTAATAATGGGAATTGATGGGCAATTATGTAAAATATATCACTAGCCACTTTAAACAATGCTACCGAATATAATGTTTACATACCCTACATTATTCATCTCATATGTACACGTATATACTGTACTCTATATCATCTACTGCATCCTTATGTAATATGTATCACTAGCCACTTTAACTATGCCACTTTGTTTACATACTCATCTCATATGTATATACTGTACTCGATACCATCTACTGTATCTTGCCTAAGCTGCTCTGTACCATCACTCATTCATATATCTTTATGTACATCTTCTTTATCCCCTTACACTGTGTATAAGACAGTAGTTTTTTTTGGGGGAATTGTTAGTTAGATTACTTGTTGGATTATTACTGCATTGTCGGAACTAGAAGCACAAGCATTTCGCTACACTCGCATTAACATCTGCTAACCATGTGTATGTGACAAACAAAATTTGATTTGATTTGATTTGAAAACAGGTTATTAGAATATTTAGCAAAAAATTATGTCAATGAAAAATAAAATCCCTTCAGACCTGTCAAGTGTCAGTAGTGCAGAGGTGAGGACGGAGTCAGGCGCAGGATACAGAACTGAGTAAAATAACGTACTTTACTCGATAAAATAATCAGCCAATAAATCCACGCAGGGATAAGAAACCCTAACACAAAAGACTAACACAAAATCAGGAACAATCACGTACAAAACATAATGAGAACCAGAGTGTTAAATAGGGAAATAATAATAACGTAATGGGAAGCAGGTGTGTACAATCAAGACATAACAAATGGAAAAAGAAACCTGGATCGGTGGCAGCTAGAAAGCCGGTGATGATGACCGCCGAACGTAGCCCGAACAAGGAGATGAACAAACTTTGGCGGAAGACGTGACAGTACCCCCCCTGATGCACGGCTCCAGCAGCGCACCGACACCGGCTTCGGGGATGACCCGGAGGACGAGGAGCCGGGCGATCTGGGTGGAGAGAGTGAAATTCCTGCAATAAGGAAGGGTCCAGTATGTCCTCCACCGGCACCCAGCATCTCTCCTCCGGACCGTACCCCTCCCACTCCACAAGGTACTGAAGGCCCCTCGCCTGACACCTTGAGTCCATGATGGCTCGCACAGTATAGAGCCGGGGCCCCCCCCCCGATGTCCAGAGGGGGCGGAGGAACCTCCCGCACCTCAGACTGCAGGAGCGGACCAGCCACCACCGGCCTGAGGAGAGACACATGGAACGAGGGGTTAATACGATAATCAGGGGGAATCTGTAACCTATAACATACCTCGTTCAGTCTCCTGATGG
Source organism: Oncorhynchus tshawytscha (assembly GCF_018296145.1). Classification (NCBI taxonomy): domain Eukaryota; kingdom Metazoa; phylum Chordata; class Actinopteri; order Salmoniformes; family Salmonidae; genus Oncorhynchus; species Oncorhynchus tshawytscha. The sequence goes on from NC_056447.1 coordinate 13,839,598, forward strand.
CCCCACAAACCACTGACCCAGCTTCCGGCAGGGCAGGCGAAGGGGCAGGTCTCAGGTCGAGAGCCAGACCCGGTCTCCCAGTGCATACACCGGGGCCTCACTGCAGTGGCAGTCGGCGCTCGCCTTCTGTCGCCTGATGGCCCGTTGCAGGCGCACATGGGCAGCGTCCCAGGTTTCCTAGGAGCGCCGAAACCATTCATCCACTGCAGGTGCCTCGATCTGGCTCTGAGGCCACGGTGCCAGAACCAGCTGATAACCTAGTACACACTGAAACGGAGACAGGTTAGTGGAGGAGTGGCGGAGGGAGTTTTGGGCAATCTCTGTCCAGGGGATGAAAGCTGACCACTCCCCTGGCCGGTCCAGGCAATCAGAAACCTACCCACATCCTGGTTAACTCTCTCCACCTGCCCATTACTTTCGGGGTGAAACCCTGAGGTCAGGCTGAACGAGACCCCTAGACGTTCCATGAACGCCCTCCAGACCCTTGATGTGAACTGGGGACCCCGATCAGACACTATATCCTCAAGCACCCCGTAGTGCCGGAAGACGTGTGTAAAAAGGGCCTCCACAGTTTGTAGGGCTGTAGGGAGACCAGGCAAAGGAATGAGATGGCAGGACTTATCTATCCAATCCACAACAACCAGAATCGTGGTGTTTCCTTGTGACGGAGGGAGTTCCGTCACGAAATCCACCGATAGGTGTGACCACGGCCGTTGTGGAACGGGTAGGGGTTGTAATTTCCCTCTGGGCAGGTGTCTAGGTGCCTTGCACTGGGCGTACACCGAGCAGGAGGAAACATACACCCTCACGTCCTTAGCTAAAGTGGGCCACCAGTACTTCCGACTAAGACAGAGCACTGTCCGACCGATGCCAGGATGACCAGAGGAAGGTGACGTATGAGCCCAACAGATCAATCGATCATGAACATCAGACGGAACGTACAGACGTCCAACTCGACACAGGGTGGGAATGGGCTCCGCACGTAATGCCCGGCAAGAAGTCGGAAGTATGGGAGTGGGATCCGTGGCACGCTCCTCTGTGTCATACATCCGAGACTGTACGTCTGCCTTAGCGTTATGGGAACCTGGTCTGTAGGATAGTGTGAAAACAAAGTGGGTGAAAAACATGACCCACCTTGCCTGGTGAGGGTTCATTTTCCTCGCCGCCCGGATGTACTCCAGATTGCGGTGGTCAGTCCAAATGAGAAAAGGGTGTTTAGCCCCGTCAAGGCAATGCCTACACGCTTTCAGAGCCCTGACAACAGCCAACAGCTCCAGGTCCCGCACATCATGGTTTTGCTCAGCCGGGCTGAGCTTCTTCGGGAACAATGCACAGGGCGGAGTTTTGGTGGCGTACCCGAGACAGCACAGCTCCTATCCCAGCCTCGGACATGTCTACCTCTACTATGAACGCTAAGGAGGGATCAGGATGAGCCAACACAGGAGCCGAGGTAAACAAAGCTTTCAGTTGACCAAAAGCCCTTTCCGCCTCAGCTGACCACTGCAGTCGCACCGGTCCCCCCTTCAGCAAAGAGGTAATGGGAGCCGCTACCTGACCAAAGCCCCGGATAAACCTCCGGTAGTAGTTGGCAAACCCTAAGAACTGCTGCACCTCATTTACCGTTGTGAGAGTCGGCCAATTACGGTCACTCTCCATCTCCACCCCTGACACGGAAAGGCGGTACCCTAGGAAGGAGACAGACTGTTGGAAGAACAGATATTTCTCAGCCTTAACGTACAGGTCATGCTCCAACAGTCGACCAAGCACCTTGCGCACCAGAGACACATACTCTGCGCGTGTACCGAGTATATTAGAATGTCATCTATATACACCACTACACCCTGCCCGTGCAGGTCCCTGAAAATCTTGTCTACAAAGGATTGGAAGACGGATGGAGCATTCATCAACCCGTATGGCATAACGAGGTACTCATAGTGCCCAGAGGTGGTACTAAATGCCGTCTTCCACTCATCCCCCTCCCGGATACGCACCAGCACTACTGAGATTCAATTTGGTGAAGAAGCCCGCCCCCAATGACTCGGTCACACTGGCTATGAGAGGCAGCGGGTAACTATAATTCACAGGGATCTGATTTAAACCTCTTTTGTCAACAGTATTTCGTGGGGTGGCTTATGTTCACCATTAGTGCATTAAGTGGCACTCCCCTGAACTCTCTGCTTCCTGCGCTTGACTTCGCACCCACTACACCCAGATCGTTACACCTATAGTCAATGCACGGGCGTAAACCTCCATCCTTCTTCTTCACAAAAAAGAAACTCAAGGAGACGGGTGAAGTGGAAGGCCGAATGTATCCCTGTCCCAGAGATTCGGTTACATATGTTTCCATAGCCGCCATCTCCTCCCGTGAAAGAGGATACACGTGACTCCTGGGAAGTGCTGCGTCTACCAGGAGATTTATCACACAATCCCCCCGTCGATTGGATGGTAGTTGAGTCGCCTTCTTTTTACAGAAGGCGAGAGCCAAAACAGCATATTCAGGGGGGATATGCATGGTGGAGACCTGGTTTGGCTCTCCACTGTAGTTGCATCTATGGAAACACCTATACACCTCCCTGAACACTGATGTGACCATCCCTTGACCATCCCTTTGTTGCCACGAAATAGTGGGGTCATGATGGGCTGACCAGGGAAACACCAACACCACAGGAAACACAGGAGAATCGATCAGGAAGAGACTAATTCTCTCCTGATGACCCTCCTGCGTTATCATACATAGTGGAGCTGTGACCTCCCTAATCAGACCCGACCCTAAAGGACGACTATCTAAGGAATGTACAGGGAAGGGCACATCACATCACATCAACAGGAACAATAGGGATCCCTAATCTACGAGCAAACGGTCAATAAATTTGAGATGGAACAAGCATTGAAATCCTCATAGCGGACCAGTGCATATAAAATAAAATAAAATCAAATGTATTTGTCACATACACATGGTTAGCAGATATTAATGCGAGTGTAGCGAAATGCTTGTGCTTCTAGTTCCGACAATGCAGTAATAACCAACGAGTAATCTAACCTAACAATTCCAAAACTACTACCTTATACACACAAGTGTAAAGGGATAAAGAGTATGTACATAAATATATATGAATGAGTGATAGTACAGAACGGCATAGACAAGATGCAGTAGATGGTATCGAGTACAGTATATACATATGAGATGAGTAATGTAGGGTATGTAAACAAAGTGGCATAGTTTAAAGTGGCTAGTGATACATGTATTACATAAAGATGCAGTAGATGATATAGAGTACAGTATATACTTATACATATGAGATGAGTAATGTAGGGTATGTAAACATTATATTAAGTAGCATTGTTTAAAGTGGACCTGCACCTGTACTGACCTCGCCTTCTGGATGATAGCGGGGTGAACAGGCAGTGGCTCGGGTGGTTGTTGTCCTTGATGATCTTTATGGCCTTCCTGTGACATCGGGTGGTGTAGGTGTCCTGGAGGGCAGGTAGTTTGCCCCCGGTGACGCGTTGTGCAGACCTCACTACCCTCTGGAGAGCCTTGCGGTTGTGGGCGGAGCAGTTGCCGTACCAGGCGGCGATACAACCCGACAGGATGCTCTCGATTGTGCATCTGTAGAAGTTTGTGAGTGCTTTTGGTGACAAGCCAAATTTCTTCAGCCTCCTGAGGTTGAAGAGGCACTGCTGCGCCTTCTTCGCAACGCTGTCTGTGTGGGTGGACCAAATCAGTTTGTCTGTGATGTGTACGCCGATGAACTTAAAACTTACTACCCTCTCCACTACTGTCCCATCGATGTGGATAGGGGGGTGTTCCCTCTGCTGTTTCCTGAAGTCCACTATCATCTCCTTAGTTTTGTTGACGTTGAGTGTGAGGTTATTCAGCGTTGGCCCACTCAGACAGGAGATGAGTGTGGACACGCTCTCGTATCACGAGGGAGCTGGGTGGACGGTCGCCAGGTAGAGTTCCAACTGGAGAATGAACCCCTGGCACCCGGCAGCCATCCCATCATAAGCGCTCGACGCGTTCCTCCACTGGTACCGGAGGACTGGGTGCACCTGCTGACTCCATAAAAATGTTGCGTGATTCTGTCAAGTGTCAGTTGTGCAGAGGTGAGGACGGAGTCAGGCGCAGGATACAGAACTGAGTAAAATAACGTACTTTACTCAATAAAATAATCAGCCAATAAATCCACGCAGGGATAACAAACCCTAACACAAAAGACTAACACAAAATCAGGAACAATCACGTACAAAACATAATGAGAACCAGAGGGTTAAATAGAGAAATAATAATAACGTAATGGGAACCAGGTGTGTACAATCAAGACATAACAAATGTGAAAAGAAAAGTGGATCGGTGGCAGCTAGAAAGCCAGTGACGACGACCGCCGAACGCCGCCCGAACAAGGAGAGGGACCAACTTCGGCGGAAGTCGTGACAAGACCCTTTGCTATGAGACTCAAAATTGAGCTCAGGTGTATCCTGTTTCCACTGATCATCCTTGAGATGTTTCTGCAACTTGATTGGAGTCCACTTGTGTTAAATTCAATAGACTGGGCATTTGGAAAGGCACACACCTGTCTATATGTTCCCACAGTTGACAATGCATGTCAGAGCAAAAACCAAACCATGAGGTCGAAGGAATTGTCCGTAGAGCTCCGAGACAGGATTGTTTAGAGGCACAGAACTGGTGAAGGGTACCAAAACATTTCTGCAGCATTGAAGGTCCCCACAAACACAGTGGCCTTCATTCTTAAATGGAAGAAGTTTGGAACCACCAAGTCTCTTCCTAGAGCTGGCCACCCGGCAAAAATGAGCAATCGGGGGAGAAGGGCCTTTGTCAGGGAGGTGACTAAGAACCCGATGGTCACTCTGACAGAGCTCTAGAGTTTCTCTGTGGAGCTGGGAGAACCTTCAAGAAGGACAACCATCTCTGCAGCAGTCCACCAATTAGATTATTTATGGTAGAGAGGCCACTCCTCATTAAAAGGCACATGACAGCCCGCTTGGAGTTTGCCAAAAGACAGCTAAAGAGAAACAAGATTCTCTGGGATGATGAAACCATGGTTGAAATCTTTGGCCTGAATGCCAAGTGTCACCTCTGGAGGAAACCTGGCACCATCCCTATGGTGAAGCCAGCATCATGCTGTGGGGATGTTTTCCGGCGGCATGGACTGGGAGACCAAATGAAATCCTGCTCCAGTGCGATCAGGAACATAGACTGGAACACACTGCCAAGACAACTGTCACACCCTGATCTGTTTCACCTGTCTTTGTTCTTGTCTCCACCCCCCTCCAGGTGTCACCCATCTTCCCCATTATCCCTTGTGTATTTATACCTGTGTTCTCTGTTTGTCTGTTCACAGCTCATTTTGTTCGTGAAACCTACCAGTCTCAACATTAACCGTGAGGCGACTCCGGGATGCTGGCCTTCTAAGCAGAATTGCAAAGAAAATTCCATATCTCAGAGTGGCCAATAAAAAGAAAAGATTAAGCTGGGCAAAAGAACACAGACACTGGACAGAGGAACTCTGCCTAGAAGGCCAGCATCCCGGAGTCGCCTCGTCACTGTTGACATTGAGACTGGTGTGTTGCGGGTGCTGTTTAATGAAGCTGCCAGTTGAGGACTTGTGAGGCGTCTGTTTCATGGCAATTTCTCTCTTGGAATAGCCCTCATTTCTCAGAACAAGAATTGACTGACTAGCAATTTTGAGCTTGTAATCGAACCAACAAATGCTGATGCTCCAGATACTCAACTAGTCTAAAGAAGGCCAGTAATTATTGCTTCTTTAACAGAACAACAGTTTTCAGCTGTGATAACATATTTGCAAAAGGGTTTTCTAATGATCAATTAGCCTTTTAAAATGATTAACTTGGATTAGCTAACACAAAGTGCCATTGGAACACAGGAGTGATGGTTGCTGATAATGGCCCTATGCAGTTTTCCATAAAAATCTGTTTCCATCTACAATAGTCATTTACAAAATTAACAATGTCTACACTGTATTTCTGATCAATTTGATGTGCTTTTCTTTCAAAAACAAGGGCATTTCTAAGTGACCGCAAATGTTTGAACGGTAGTGTATGTAGAAAATAAATGGACCAATTTCATATATTTCTTCATAGCAAAGCTGTCATCAAGGCGAAGGGTGGCTACTTTGAAGAATCTAATAAATAAAATATATTTTGAATTGTTTAACATCCTGGTGACAGGGGGGCAGCATTGAGTAGCTTGGATGAATAAGGTGCCCAGAGTACACTGCCTGCTACTCTGTCCCAGATGCTAATATATGCATATTATTAGTATAATATGCATATCAGTAGTATTGGATAGAAAACACTCTGATGTTTCTAAAACTGTTTGAATGATGTCTGTGAGTATAACGGAACTCATATGGCAGGCGAAAACCTGAGACAAATCCAACCAGGAAGTGGGAAATCTGAGGTTTGTAGTTTCATTTAAGTGATTGCCTATCCAATATGCTGTGTCTATGGGGCCAGATTGCACTTCCCAAGGCTTCCAGTAGATGTCAACAGTCTTTAGAAAGTTTTCTTTTGTGCTTCTATTGTGGAAGGGTGACGAATAAGCTGTTTCAACAAGTGGACTAGGCTGAGGCCAATCTGTTGTTTACTGCGTGGTCATGCGGGCGCGCCGTTCCTTCTTTTTCCTCTGTAATGAATACGCTATTGTCCGGTTGGAATATTGGAATATTATTGAATATTTATTATAAAAAGACCCTAAGGATTGATTGTAAACATTGTTTGACATGTTTCTACAAACTGTAATGGAACTCTTTTGACTTTTCGTCTGGATTTTGTACTCGCGCATTGTGCCTTTGGAATAGTGAACTAAATGCGCAAACAAAACGGAGGTATTTGGACATAAATATGGACGTAATCGAACAAAACAAAAATGTATTGTGGAAGTGGGAGTCCTGGGAGTGCATTCTGACGAAGATCAGCAAAGGTAAGTGAAGATTTATAATGCTATTTATGACTTTTGTTGACTCCACAACTTGGTGGGTAACTGTATGGCTTGCTTTTGTGGCTGAACGCTGTTCTCAGATTATTGAATATTGTGCTTTTGCCGTAAAGCTTTTTGAAATCTGACACAGCGGTTGCATTAAGAACAAGTTTATCTTTAATTCTATGTAAAACATGTATCTTTCATCAAAGTTTATGATGAGTATTTCTGTTATTTGATGTGGCTCTCTGCAATTTCTCTGGATGTTTTGGAGGCATTTCTGAACATGGCGCCAATGTAAACGGAGGTTTTTGGATATAAATATGAACTTGATCGAACAAAACATGTTTGTGTAACATTGAGTCCTGGGAGTGTCATCTGATGAAGATCGTCAAAGGTTAGTGATTAATTGTATCTATATTTCTGCTTTTTGTGACACCTCTCTTTGGTTGGAAAATGGCTGAATGCTTTCTGTGACTATGGATGCATGGCCCTTTGTTTCCGCCTGAAGACATACCCAAATCTAACTGCCTGTAGCTCAGCCCCAGAGGCAAGGATATGCATGTTCTTGGTATCATTTGAATGGAAACATTCTGAAGTTTGTGGAAATGTTAATTGAATGTAGGAGAATATAACACAGTAGATCTGGTGGAAGAAAAGAGAAAGAAAGAGCATACGTTTTCTGTTTTTTATTGTTGTAGTATCATCTTTCACATGTACTAGAATAGCCACACAGTCAGATAGGATGCTGGAGATAATTTTGATGGATAACGCAAGTGTGCAAAGTTTCAGACTGATAACTTCAGGAATGGGTGAGCTACATGACATTTAGCATGAAGTCACCCAGGTGTCCCACACAAGTTGCCCAAATGTACCCAAGTGGCCGAATTGGTGAAATGACCTATAACTATATACAGCAGTGCAAATAACTATATACAACACATCAAAAAGCAATTCTAACACACACACACACACACAAAACATTTTTTTTTAAATATTAGAAAATAAATATAGAAAAAAAAACAGTACACCCCTTGGAAATCCTCGTCACAGTATTTTGCTGCCTGTGCCCTGTCCCATAGCAGTCTCTTTCTGATGTAAAGCAGAGGCAAACTGAACAAGTGGTGCATTTCATGCGACACAGAACACAACGACGCCTACATGCTGTGCCCTTTTGACCCTGAGGCACAGTCATGCCTGCAGTAATGAACTGTGGCATATGAACACCACTGGGGGCACAGGTAGAGCGGGCAGCTTGGCCCCGGGGACCTCCCAGTCGGAGTCGCTATCACTGTGAAAGAAAACATTTAAAAAAATATTTGTGTTGTATGAGCCTTTTATCATCACATAAAATAAACAGATATGTATTGATTGTATAGAGCAGAGGGAACAGTCACTAAGGTGTTCCATTCAACTCCGGCCATATATATATAAATCAAATCAAAATCAAATCAAATCAAATTTTATTTGTCACATACACATGGTTAGCAGATGTTAATGCGAGTGTAGCGAAATGCTTGTGCTTCTAGTTCCGACAATGCAGTAATAACGAACAAGTAATCTAACTAACAATTCCAAAAAAAACTACTGTCTTATACACAGTGTAAGGGGATAAAGAATATGTACATAAGGATATATGAATGAGTGATGGTACAGAGCAGCATAGGCAAGATACAGTAGATGATATCGAGTACAGTATATACATATGAGATGAGTATGTAAACCAAGTGGCATAGTTAAAGTGGCTAGTGATACATGTATTACATAAGGATGCAGTCGATGATATAGAGTACAGTATCTACGTATGCATATGAGATGAATAATGTAGGGTAAGTAACATTATATAAGGTAGCATTGTTTAAAGTGGCTAGTGATATATTTACATCATTTCCCATCAATTCCCATGATTAAAGTGGCTGGAGTAGAGTCAGTGTCATTGACAGTGTGTTGGCAGTAGCCACTCAATGTTAGTGGTGGCTGTTTAACAGTCTGATGGCCTTGAGATAGAAGCTGTTTTTCAGTCTCTCGGTCCCAGCTTTGATGCACCTGTACTGACCTCGCCTTCTGGATGACAGTGGGGTGAACAGGCAGTGGCTCGGGTGGTTGATGTCCTTGATGATCTTTATGGCCTTCCTGTAGCATCGGGTGGTGTAGGTGTCCTGGAGGGCAGGTAGTTTGCCCCGGTGATGCATTGTGCAGACCTCACTACCCTCTGGAGAGCCTTTCGGTTGAGGGCGGTGCAGTTGCCATACCAGGCGGTGATACAGCCCGCCAGGATGCTCTCGATTGTGCATCTGTAGAAGTTTGTGAGTGCTTTTGGTGACAAGCCGAATTTCTTCAGCCTCCTGAGGTTGAAGAGGCGCTGCTGCGCCTTCCTCACAATGCTGTCTGTGTGAGTGGACCAATTCAGTTTGTCTGTGATGTGTATGCCGTGGAACTTAAAACTTGCTACCCTCTCCACTACTGTTCCATCGATGTGGATGGGGGGGTGTTCCCTCTACTGTTTCCTGAAGTCCACAATCATCTCCTTAGTTTTGTTGACATTGAGTGTGAGGTTATTTTCTTGACACCACACTCCGAGGGCCCTCACCTCCTCCCTGTAGGCCGTCTCGTCGTTGTTGGTAATCAAGCCTACCACTGTTGTGTCGTCCGCAAACTTGATGATTGAGTTGGAGGCGTGCGTGGCCACGCAGTCGTGGGTGAACAGGGAGTACAGGAGAGGGCTCAGAACGCACCCTTGTGGGGCCCCAGTGTTGAGGATCAGCGGGGAGGAGATGTTGTTGCCTACCCTCACCACCTGGGGGCAGCCCGTCAGGAAGTCCAGTACCCAGTTGCACAGGGCGGGGTCGAGACCCAGGGTCTCGAGCTTGATGACGAGCTTGGAGGGTACTATGGTGTTGAATGCCGAGCTGTAGTCGATGAACAGCATTCTCACATAGGTATTCCTCTTGTCCAGATGGGTTAGGGCAGTGTGCAGTGTGGTTGAGATTGCATCGTCTGTGGACCTATTTGGGCGGTAAGCAAATTGGAGTGGGTCAAGGGTGTCAGGTAGGGTGGAGGTGATATGGTCCTTGACTAGTCTCTCAAAGCACTTCATGATGACGGATGTGAGTGCTACGGGGCGGTAGTCGTTTAGCTCAGTTACCTTAGCTTTCTTGGGAACAGGAACAATGGTGGCCCTCTTGAAGCATGTGGGAACAGCAGACTGGTATAGGGATTGGTTGAATATGTCCGTAAACACACCGGCCAGCTGGTCTGCGCATGCTCTGAGGGCGTGGCTGGGGATGCCGTCTGGGCCTGCAGCCTTGCGAGGGTTAACACGTTTAAATGTCTTACTCACTTCGGCTGCAGTGAAGGAGAGACCGCATGTTTTCGTTGCAGGCCGTGTCAGTGGCACTGTATTGTCCTCAAAGCGGGCAAAAAAGTTATTTAGTCTGCCTGGGAGCAAGACATCCTGGTCCGTGACTGGGCTGGGTTTCTTCCTGTAGTCTGTGATTGACTGTAGACCCTGCCTCTTGTGTCTGAGCCGTTGAATTGAGATTCTACTTTGTCTCTGTACTGGCGCTTAGCTTGTTTGATAGCCTTGCGGAGGGAATAGCTGCACTGTTTGTATTCAGTCATGTTACCAGACACCTTGCCCTGATTAAAAGCAGTGGTTCGCGCCTTCAGTTCCACACGAATGCTGCCATCAATCCACGGTTTCTGGTTAGGGAATGTTTTAATCGTTGCTATGGGAACGACATCTTCAACGCACGTTCTAATGAACTCGCACACCAAATCAGCGTATTCGTCAATGTTGTTGTCTGACGCAATACGAAACATCTCCCAGTCCACGTGATGGAAGCAGTCTTGGAGTGTGGAGTCAGCTTGGTCGGACCAGCGTTGGACAGACCTCAGCGTGGGAGCTTCTTTTTTAGTTTCTGTCTGTAGGCAGGGATCAACAAAATGGAGTCGTGGTCAGCTTTTCCGAAAGGGGGCGGGGCAGGGCCTTATATGCGTCGCGGAAGTTAGAGTAACAATGATCCAGGGTCTTTCCACCCCTGGTTGCGCAATCGATATGCTGATAAAATTTATGGAGTCTTGTTTTCAGATTAGCCTTGTTAAAATCCCCAGCTACAATGAATGCAGCCTCCGGATAAATCGTTTCCAGTTTGCAGAGAGTTAAATAAAGTTCGTTCAGAGCCATCGATGTGTCTGCTTGGGGGATATATACGGCTGTGATTATAATCGAAGAGAATTCTCTTGGTAGATAATGCGATCTACATTTGATTGTGAGGAATTCTAAATCAGGTGAACAGAAGGATTTGAGTTCCTGTATGTTTCTTTCATCACACCATGTCACGTTGGCCATAAGGCATACGCCCCCGCCCCTCTTCTTACCAGAAAGATGTTCGTTTCTGTCGGCGCGATGCGTGGAGAAACCCGCTGGCTGCACCGCTTCGGATTGCATCTCTCCAGTTAGCCATGTTTCCGTGAAGCAGAGAACGTTACAGTCTCTGATGTCCCTCTGGAATGCTACCCTTGCTCGGATTTCATCAACCTTGTTGTCAAGAGACTGGACATTGGCAAGAAGAATGCTAGGGAGTGGTGCACGATGTGCCCGTCTCCGGAGTCTGACCAGAAGACCGCTTCGTTTCCCTCTTTTTCTGATTCGTTTTTTTTGGGTCGCTGCATGGGAACCATTCCGTGGCACTGGTTGTAAGGCAGAACACAGGATCCGCATCGCGAAAAACATATTCTTGGTCGTACTGATGGTGAGTTGACGCTGATCTTATATTCAGTAGTTCTTCTCGGCTGTATGTAATGAAACCTAAGATGACCTGGGGTACTAGTGTAAGAAATAACACGTAAAAAAACAAAAAACTGCATATATATATATATATATATACACACGCGCGCAAACAAACCAACACACACACAAAAACAAACTACACGTTTCATTGCAAAAAAATGTATATATATTTGGTTTTTATATATAATATATATATATTTTTATATTTCATAAAACGGCATTAGCACTTACCCGTCCAGAAGTACGTCCTGTCCTTGCAGAAACAGCTCCTCAGTTTGTTTGAATCATAACACTCCAAGATTCCTCAAACAAAAAATCTGTCTCACTTTCACTTTTACTTTAGAGTTTGACTTCGCTTTACATAATGTATTCGCCAGGATATCTTCAATGAAATCGTTGAAACTACAACTTTCCGAAATACAGCTGCGCGTAAAAAGCCTTACAGCAACTGCTCTGATCGTCAAGGCGAAAATGGCGTTCCCTGCACGTGCGATTACAACCAAGGAATTGTGGTCCAACCCCAAACCATTACATACTGGCGTTTACCTCAGCTCATTGGCTATCTACCCAGCTAGATTTCAAGAAGATCAGTGGTCATTGGGCAGAAATATAGTCAATCAATGAAGCTTCGCTAAAATTATTGGTGCGTCAGGTAGTCATTTATCGTTGTCTTCAAATCAGCTCACTTCGGTCAATTCTCCCCGCAAAAAAACCAATGATGTTTGACTGTGTTGCAAACATCCAGACGAATGCACTGAAACCCACCATGACTATGTAAACGATTGTTTACAGGGGCGAATCACGCCGAATGCTCCGTAAAAAAATTGATAGAGATGGAATTCACGGCACAAATAGTTTACAAAATGTTTAGATTTAGGCTATAAAAATGGATTTTGCCAAAGAAAACGGCACTTCATTTGATCAATGGGATACTCAGGAAGAGAAATAAGAGCAAGATATCAGAATGTAAGTCATAATTTTACCTTCAGATGTGAATGTGTAAAAACTGTCATGGCAGAAAATGTTTCTGTTCTTGATTGCTCTTCTCAAACAAACACATGGGATTTGTTCTCTGTAATAGCTATTTTAAATTGGAAAATGTAGTTTGATTACCAAGATTCTAATCTTTTGAAGGGTGTAAGACACTTGCATTTTCATGAATGGTTAATGTTACGAAATTGTATTTTTAGTTGTCACTCTGAAATTTCACCTGATGTTGGTCCCTGTACGGGGATCGCAGCCGTAACAGGAGTTATTAATAATAGTTTGAACAAAGTTAACTATTGCAGACAGTGTCTGTCTCTACGCACCCCAATGTGTCCCTCCTTCCAAGCTGTATGTGTGTGTGATTTAGTTTTTCTTTTAAATTTTATGGGAGACATGACTGATTTACAGTTCATGAGGGTTGCCTAGTCGCACATATGAAGTTTTGGAAAGATCTGACTTTTTTAACCCTTCAAAACAGCCCCTCTGACACCAATTATGGCACTTCCGGTTGGCACAGGAAGCTATAAGTAAAGACATATCCTCATTGGGATATGCTTTTATAGAATCCTGATTTTAAGTCTTTACGTTAAGAACTGACTGATTTACACAGGGTTGAATGCACTATTTCTATCAAACTGCAGGTTGGGTATGGGAAAAAACTTTTAGGGTGATTTTAACCACTTCTGGTTGCTTCAGGAAGCTTAGAATTGACACAGGTAGACCTCATAGTGGCCCGATGGACTGTTATCGAAGACAGGTTCATAAGGCTTTCATAACCCACATAGGCTTCAGGTTGACTTTAGAGGATCAGGCAATGTATTCCTATGGGGAGAGAAGTCATTGTAATCTGTGAGCTCAAAAAACCCTGATGAACTGTTAAGGGTTAATGCCACATGGTCAAGGTTAGGCTTACACAGATCGGGAGGACCTCTGGAACGTACCTGAGGTCGAATTGTGCTTCTCACCCTAACGGTTCTCTCACTGTCACCCAAAAGCAAATGACATTTAGGGCCAGGCTTCATTTTGGTCCTTCTTTTTTCACGGTCGCTGCACTCAGAGCGAGCTACGGTCAAGCGGGGCATCTCATTGAACTCGGCACGGCCTAGAGAATATGGAACTGCCATTGCAGGCTCTGTGTGTCTTTAAGCACCGCACTTTGTCACTCCGTCCTTGCTGTGTGTGTGTGTGTGAGAGAGCTTTTCTTTGACATCTGTTGGGAGAAATGACTGACTTACAGTTCATGAGGGTTGCCTAATCACACATGAAGTTTTGAAAAGATCTGACCATTTTAACCCTTCGAAACAGCACCTATGACACCATTTTAAGGCACTTCCGGTTTACACATGAAGCTGAAAGTGAACACATATCCTCCTTGGCGTAGGCAATTAAAGAATTTTGAGTTTTAAGTCTTTATGTTAAGAACTGACTTATTTACGGAGGGTTTAGTGAGTGTGTGTTATTTCAGAAAATCACAGAAAATCAGAGAAATCTCACAGAGCTCCGAAGCACACTTTAAAAAGATTCGTATGAACACCCTGCAACTGGATCTGTAACTGTTTTTAAAACAAACACCTATTTTTGAACATCACCAATTTACATTGTACGATTTCTCTTAAATGACGATAGATAAATGGCTGGTTCCTTTACTTTGACGTGAAGCTGAAAATTATTGCTCTATTTTCATTTTGGACCTTTAATCCCAGAAAAATGGCCATAACTCAAAAACCGTTGAGGCCTAGACGCCATCTTGTTCGGGGCCAACTGCCCATTATGCCAAACCTATGCTCACCAAGTTTCGGCTTCAAAATATTTTCCGTTTAGGAGATAAGGCCACGTTGTGATTCGTGATGTTTTGTACATTTGCAATATGATTCCATTCGACCTCTTGTGGGATTTACCGGGACAGCGGAAAAATGACCAACGTGATTTTTTAATAAAACAGAAACCGAATGTCCGAGAGAGTTCATTTGATGACTTCCTGGAAGATCCGGCCCTGCCCCACGGCCCAACGCTGTCCGCGAATTTTACAAACGTTTTCGGACATCTAGTAAGGGACCGTACATTTGCAATGTGGACTTTCTCACTAACCATATGGCAAATGTTCCCTTAAGGGTATGTTATGTTAAAAACATCCTAAAGATTGATTCCATACTTAGTTTGGCATGTTTCTACGGGCTGTAACGGAACCTTTTGAACTTTTTCGTCCTAACAACGAAAAACAAAATAAAAAAAACAAACAGTTGTGGTGGAACTGAGATTCCTGGGTGTACATTCTGATGAAGATAATCAAAGGTAAGTGAATATTTAAAATGCTATTTCCGAGTAATATTGACAACCCAATATGGCGGGTTTCTTTTTGGCTGCTTTGTTGTCTAAAGGCTGTACTCAGATTATTGCATGGTTTGCTTTCTCAGTAAAAAAAAATTGAAATCTGACACAGTGGTTGCATTAAGGAGAAGTTTATCTAAAGTTCCATGTATAATAGTCATATCTTTATCAATGTTTATTAGGAGTATTTCTGTAAATTGACGTGGCTCTCTGCACAATCACTGGATGTTTTTGAACTACTGAACGTAACGCGCCAATGTAAACTCAGATTGTTTTATATAAATATGAACTTTATCAAACAAAACATACATGTATTGTGTAACATGAAGTCCTATGAGTGTCATCTGATGAAGATCATCAAAGGTTAGTTATTAATTTTATCTCTATTTGTGCTTTTTGTGACTCCTTTCTTTGGCTGGAAAAATGGCTGTGTATTTCTGTGGCTTGGTGGTGACCGAACTTAATCGTTTATGGTGCCATCGCTGTAAATACTTTTTGAAATCAGACACTGTGGCTGGATTAACCAGAATTTCATCTTTAAAATGGCGTAAAATACTTGTGCGCTTGAGGAATTTTAATTATCAGATTTTTGTTGTTTTGAATTTGGCGCCCTGCACTTTCACTGGCTGTTGCGGGGGTGTTCCGCTAGCGGGGGTTATTCTGTCTCTCACTGTTCAAATAAACCTACCATTAAAATTATAGACTGATTATTTATTTGTCAGTGGGCAAATGTACATAATCAGTAGGGGATCAACTACTTTTGTCCCTCACTGTATCAGACCCTGGCCAGTCAAAACGATCCCCTTGGTTATATCCTGCCATGCACAACCCAGGACAAAGTCTTAGTCCAGGACCTGTGACAGACCAAGAGGGACTGTGATGAACCTATCCACCCGGCTGGCCTAGTGGAACGAAGGAGCGGTTGGGAAATAGAGTTGCCGGAGCTCTCTTAAATCCAGATGCCAAGGTGTGATGTTCCATCCTGTGCTGACCAACTGGGATCAAGCCTGGATCTTCATGTGTTCTTTGACGCTTCAGAGCCTGCTTATGGGGTGGTTTCCTATCTAAGAGTAGAGGATAAGGCAGGCCACACCCATTTCTCCTTGTCAATGCCAGGTCCAGGGTCGCAACCAAGAAGCAGTTGTCAATTTCTAGGCTGGAACTCAGTGCTGCCCTTTCCGGAGCCCAGTTGGCCTTCACCTTGCGAGCCGAGCTCACCTTGCCAATCCAAAGGGTCATCTACTGGAGTTATTCGACCACTGTACTTACCCGGTACAAGTTGGAGTCCTGCAGGTACAAGGTGTTCGTCGGACCTCGCATTGCGGAAATCCAAGACCTAACAGAAGTCAATGACTGGAGGTAAAACAATCCTGCTGATGACATCACTCATGGTAAAATCATTAAGGAACTGGCTCAACCCCATTGCTGGAGGTTGGGTTCACCATTCTTGGGCTCAACCAGACAATGAATGGCCGACAGCCCCCAGGCCTGCAGCTCCTCCGCAACCAACTGAAGCTCATGAGTTGGGGAAGTCCGCCCAATGCTACAGCATCTCTACGCAGTCAACAACAGCTCTCCCTGACCCAGCACAATCCCAAACACTGCAGGATCTGATCGCCACCACAAACCAAACCTCAGATGGTGTGGCTTCCATACCCACCTCCCTCACTGCAGAGACACTACTCCTACAGCATGCACAAGCAGTCAGCTTCCCTGAGGAGCTAAAAGCTCTGAAAGCCGGTAGGGAAGTGGCTAAGGACAGCCATCTTCTCTCTCTTGCTCCAGAGTACGACCAAATCTTCTGAGTGAGTCGGAGGGAGGCTGTGCCAAGCAGAAGTCTTGGATCTCGATGCTATCCACCCAATTATCCTTGACTCCAGACACCCTCTCACCAGCCTCCTCATCAAGATAATCGGCTTCCTATTTTGCAACAAAGTATCCTTCACTCATGCTGCCAAACGTGCTTTTGCTGTGGGGAGACCTATTGAAGTCTCTCCGAGTGCTTATTGACTCTGGAGCAGATTAAAATTGTATGGATTTTACTATTGCTTCTGAGCTTGGTATTCCCACTCACTCGGTTCCCATGGTTGCTAGGGCACTGGACAGCCGTGCAATAGGTGGAGTCACCCATAGTACTGTGCCCGTTCATATACGGGTTTCAGGTAAGCACAGTGAGACCATACAGTTCCTCCTCATTGCATCTCCCCATGTTCCTGTTGTCTTGGGTTTTTCCTGGCTCCAAAAACACAACCCTGTTATTTAATGGACCACGAGCTCCATCCTGGGTTGGAGCCCATTTTGCCACTCCCACTGTCTTCAAGCAACACAGCCTTCCCCGAGACTTCTTCCTTAGCACGTTATCAAGGCTTTGGATGTTTCTGCCATTCCCACTGAATACCAAGACCTCCTTGAAGTTTTCAGTAAGGCACGTGCTACCTCCCTTCCCCTGCACGATCCTTATGATTGTGCCATTGATCTTCTCCCAGGCACCACACCACCTTTGGTCAGATATATTCTCTTTCTGGGCCGGTCTCTGGCTACTGGAGCCGTTCGTCTGCATCTCCTGCCAGCGCAGGGTTTTTCTTTGTGGAGAAGAAAGATAAGACCCTGTGTCCGTGCATTGACTACCAGGGACATAATGACATTACTGTAAAAAGTCGTTACCCCCTACCACTCCTCTCCTTGGCTTTTGAAGCTCTCCAGGGGGCAACCATTTTTTCCAAGCTGGACCTTTGGAATGCCTACCACCTGGTTCGGATTTGCGAAGGGGATAAGTGGAAGAGAGCCTTCAACACAGCCAGCTGACATTATGAGTACCAGGTCATGCCGTTTGGACTCACCAATGCCCCTGCTGTGTTCCAGGCTTTGGTAGACAATGTGCTCTGGGACATGCTAAACCATTTTGTGTTTGTCTACCTTGATGACATCCTGTTTTTTTTCCCTGTCTGCCCAAGAACATGTTCTTCATGTCAGGCAGGTCCTTCAAGGCCTCCTGGAGAACCAATTGTTTGTGAAAGCCGAGAAATGTGAGTTCCACCGCTCTACAGTCGCCTTTCTGGGATATATCATTGCTGAGAGTAATGTCCAGATGGATCCTGGAAAGGTAAAAGCAGTGGTGGATTGGCCTCAACCTACATCCAGGGTGCAGTTGCAACATTTCCAAGGTTTTGCAAACTTCGACCGCCATTTAATTCGGGGTTACAGCACCCTGGCTGTCCTCCTCTCGGCACTCACCTCTCCCAAAGTACCATACAAATATCCAGCTGTCGACAAAGCCTTTGTGGACCTGAAGCATCGGTTCACAACAGCACCCATCCTCATCCATCCGGACCCGTTGCATCAATTTGGGGTTGAGGTTGGTGCTTCTGATGTTGGAGTGGGGGCCATCCTGTCCCAGCGATCTGCCCAGGATCAAAGCTTCATCCCTGTGCTTTCCTGTCCCATCGTCTCAATCCTGCAGAGAGGAACTACGACGTAGGCAACCTAGAACTACTGGCAGTCATGATGGTGTTGGAAGAGTGGAGGCACTGGCTGGAAAGAGCAGAGCAGCCATTCTTGGTCTGTACCGACCATAAAAATGTGGAATAGCTCTGTACAGCCAAGCTCCTTAACTCCAGGCAGGCCCGGTGGACTCTCGTTTTCCAGATTCAACTTCACTATTTCCTACCGCCCAGGGTCCAAACATATGAAGCCTGACGCTCTCTCCCGCCTGTACAGATCCTCTGCCACACCCTCGACCTCCGAAACCATTCTCCCTAACTCATACCTTGCTGCCACTGTCGATTGGGATATTTAGACCCTGGTTCGGAAGGCACAACGCTCCCAGCATGGACCTGAAGGGGGCCTAGCTAACCGGCTGTTTGTCCTTAACTCAGTCCGGTCCTGGGTTCTGGAATGGGCTCATTCCTCCAGGCTAACCTGTCATCCAGGTTCCCGACGTACCCTAGAATTCATTCAACAATTTTTGTGGTGGCTCACAATGGTTCCTGACGTCTCTGCCCATATCTCTCTGGACTTTGTCACTGGGCTTCCCCCGTCTGATGGAAACACCGTCATTCTGACAGTGTTGGATCGGTTCTCTAAGGCCGCTTATTTCATCCCTCTCTCCAAACTACCCTCTGCCAAGGTAACTGCCCAGCTCATTGTGCAGCACGTCTTCCGGATACATGTACTCCCAGTGGATATGGTTTCCGACCGGGGTTCTCAATTCTCATCTCAGTTTTGGAAGGTGTTTTACACCCTTGTTGGGGCATCGGCAAGCATATCCTTCAGATTCCATCCCCAATCAAACGACCAGTCGGATCGAGCTAACCAGGACCTGGAGACCACCCTAAGATGCTTGGTCTCAATTAACCCCACTACCTGGAGCCGTCAACTAGTCTGGGTGGAATATGCCCGGAACACCCTTCCCTGTTCTGCCACGGGACTCTCCCCTTTTGAGTGCTCCATGGGGTATCAGCTTCCTCTCTTTCCTGAACAAGAAGCGGAGGTCAATGTACCCTCGGCCCAGATGTTCGTCCACCGCTGTCGACGTACCTGGAGAACAGCTCGGGTAGCACTTCTCAAGACCAACTCCAGGAATCTTCAACAAGCGGACCGCTGCCGGACTCCAGCTCCCCGCTACCGCATTGGGCAGAGGGTATGGCTGTCTACACAGGACCTGCCCCTTCGGGTAGAGTCCCGCAAACTGTCCCCCCCGTTTCATTGGTCCATTTCCCATCTCCAGAGTCCTTAGTTCCATTGCTGTCTGTCTCTTGTTACCCCGTACCGTCTGTATTCACCCTACTTTCCATGTGTCTAGGATTAAGCCCGTGTCTCACTGTCCTTTGTCTTCTGTTCCCAGACCCACCCCCCTCCACGTGTCATTGATGGCCATCCGGCATACACGGTAAAATGCCTCCTGAGTGTTCGACCACGGGGCAGGGTTTTCCAATACCTGGTCAATTGGGAGGGTTACGGCCCAGAGGAGAGGTGCTGGGTTCCCACTAGAGACATCTTGGATCCAGCCCTCATCGCCGACTTCCTCCGCCGACACCCCGGTCAACCAGATATCCGCGCAGGTAGGACGCCAGGTGGCAAACCTAGAGAGGGGGGGTACTGTCACAACCTGATATGTTTCACTTATCCTTGTTATTGTCTCCACCCCCTCCAGGTGTCGCTTATTTTCCCTGTTGTATTTATCCCTGTATTTCCGTGCCAGTTTGTCTTGTATGTTTGTCACGTCAACTAGCGTGTTTTTTTCCCGTACTCCTTTTTCTATTCTCTTTTGCTAGTCCTCCCGGGTTTTGACCCTTGCATGTTTTCTGGACTCCATTCCCGCCTGCCTGACTATTCAGCCTGCCCTGACCTCGAGCCTGCCTGCCCTTCGGTACCTACTGGACTCAGAACTGGTTTTGACTTTTTGCCTGTACACGACAATTCTCTTGCCTACCCCTTTTTTGATTAATAAACATCTAAGACTCCAACCATCTGCCTCCAGTGTCTGGATCTGGGTCTTGCCTTGTGCCTGCCACATGTGATTGCCCTTCCTTTACTCACAATACATTCCCCCTACACACAACCATTAACTTCTGGTGTACAAACCAGACTATGGCCCTCAATATTTCAATAAGATTCAATATTTCAATAAGATAACAATATTTCAAGTTTAGAACATTTGGTATTCAGGCTGTAACACAACAAAATGTGGAATAAGTCAAGGAGTATGAATACTTTCTACAGGCGATGTGTTAAAAAAACTCTCTATCCATATTTGACCAAACCTGATAGTATTTAGTAAAATATTTTATTAAGTCAACAAAATGTTATTTAAATCTCAATGCAAATTTCAATTGCAGTTGCTTACTAAACTATTTTTTCTCATTTTCAAAATTACCAGAGCAAAATAAAGTTCAAGACATGACAAGATCATATAATTAGATCTCAATAACATTATAGTTCATCATTGATATTATGAGGGTGTTGAAATGTAAGATGTGTGTAAATCCCATTTGACAACCTGTGGGGCTGGGGGGGTGGTATCAGGTCTATAGGCAAGGGGCTATTAAGAACCATGACCTTCCAGAATCGACTAATCTAGACTCGTCCAGCTGTTTTTATCATGACTTCTCAATAATGAGTTTCTACACGCACACACTCGGAAACAGGCAATTTTGATGTGACTAAAATGTAACTAAATTAAAGGGATTTGAGTTGACTAAAATGGTCCACTGTAATAATCATGTTGACAATAACTAGAATAAATCATTACCTAAATTAGAAACACGTGACAATTATATTTTAGTCAAAATAAGTAAGCCTAGACGTGTGGTTGATTTCTTCTTGCTCAGGTTCACCGCAGTTCAGGTTTACATACACTTGCATGCGCACACTCGCACGCACACACACACACACACACACACACACACACACACACACACACACACACACACACACACACACACACACACACACACACACACACACACACACACACACACACACACACAGAGAGACACACACACACACACACACACAGAGACACACACGCACACACATACACAGCATACTATGAGGTGACATCTGGGCCTCCCTTACATTTCTTCGCTCCTCTCCTTTGTTTAGTTTTTCCATCTTTCCATCAGCTCAGAATAATTTCTCAGTGTTTGTGCACTCGCCTTCAGACATCAAAGGTCTCAGAACACCAAATCTCCTGTAATCGTGGCAGTGGTGCCATTGTGTTTAGTGTATGAAAATGACAAGCTTTGTGATCAGATCTCATTTACAGGCCAAAGACAGTTAAGGCTATATCCATAGAGTACATACTCCTGATGCATTGTCTAACTGCGTAGCCAACCCAACACAAAGGCTTGCCTGTTTCAACCTTATAATGAAGGGTTATGGAGGCATTGAGAAGTGTGTGTGTAGGTAATGTCAGGTGGTAATGAATGTGCTTTATTCAGCTCTTGGATCGTAATCAACCGTTATTATCCATGTTAGTACACTACGTTTGTCTGAGAAAAACTCTAAGTCCAAATGTCGACTGGGCCAATTACTGGCAGTTAATTGGCCCAGTCGTAATCCGCTTAGCCAAGGTAAATATCCGTTTGCTCATTCAGACAGTAATATTCAGCTTCACTTCGGAGAGCTCTCCTGAAATATGTTATTCCCCTTTGCTTGATTCCTGCGAACTGTGTAGCTCACTCCCCTGCTAGCTGGGACTCCATTGCACACCACTCTAATCATCCCAGATCACACTGTTTTAATATAGATAACACCTCATTCTAAAACACTCAGAGCCTCTGTTTGATTTTGATTTTACCTTTTTTTAACCAGGCAAGTCAGTTAAGAACAAATTCTTATTTTCAATGACGGCCTAGAGGGTTAACTGCCTGTTCAGGGGCAGAACACCAGATTTTTACCTTGTCAGCTCAGGGGTTTGAACTTGCAACCTTCCGGTTACTAGTCCAACGCTCTAACCACTAGGCTACCCTGCTAAATTATACAGGGGAGGGATTGAATGGATGACGGACTTGTTCCCATGAGGTATCATTGTAAGCAAAAATTAACTAGCGGGCAACCTATCTAGCTGGCTAACAAGCCAAAACATCTAATTAACCTGTTTTTACAGTTAAATAACATGAATAGCTAGCTAGTTACAAACTGTGAATGTCAAAATGTGCTGTTTTCCATTGGTTGTTGCATAGCAACAAAGCTACACTACCGTTCAAAAGTTTGCGGTCAGTTAGGAATGTCTTTGTTTTTTGTCCATTAAAATATTTTCCAGTGCTTCTGTCTTCCTCTAGTTCCTGTTTTCTAGTTTTCCCAGTTTTGACCATTCTGCCTGTCCTGACCCTGAGCCTGCCTGTCGTTCTGTACCTTGTCACACCAGCCTGGATTACTGACCTCTGCCTGCTCTGACCCTGAGCATGCCTGCGTTCTGTACCTTCCGGACTCTGCTCTGAATTACAGACCTCTGCCTGCCCTTGACCTGTAGTTTGCCTGCCCCCATGTTTTTGTAATAAACTTTTTTTTCTTCGGAACTGTCTGCATCTGGGTCTTCTCCTGAGCCTTGACAGACATGGATTGTGTGTGTGCCATTCACACGGTGAATGGGCAAGATAAAATATTTATGGTGGTAGGTGCCAGGCGCACCGGTTTGTATCAAGAACCGCAACACTTCTGGGTTGTATCAGGAATGGTCCACCACCCAAAGGACATCCAGCGAACTTTACACAACTGTGGTAAACATGGGAATCAACATTGGCTCGCGTCCCTTTGGAATGCTTTCGACACCTTGTAGACTCTATGCGAATTGAGGCTGTTTTGAGAACAAACGGGTGGGTAGCAACTCAATATTAGGAAGGTGTTCCTAATATGTGGAATACATGTAAATTGCATGTGTGTACTTAAAAATATGTTTTAGCCTCATATGTAATTATATTTAAACATGTAAAGAAAAAAAGGTCTTTATGGGGGTGGTTGCATCTAGTCCCAGTCGAAAATGTCAATTTTCAGATTTTTTACATATGAGTATGTGGACACCTGCTCGTCGAACATCTCATGGAGTTGGTCCCCCCTTTGCTACTATATCATCCTCAACTTTTCTGAGAAGGCTTTCCACTAGATGTTGGAACATTGCTGCGGGGACTTGCTTCTGTTCAGCCACAAAGAGCATTAGTGAGGTCGGGCTTTGATGTTGGGCAATTAGGTCTGGCTCACAGTCGACTTTCCAATTCATCCCAAAGGTGTTCGATGGAGTTGAGGTCAGGGCTCTGTGCAGTCCAGTCAAGTTCTTCCACACCGATTTCGACAAACCATTTATGTATTGGCCTCGCTTTGTGCATGAGGGCATTGTCATGCTGAAACTGGAAAGGGCCTTTGACAAACTATTGCCTCAAAGTTGGAAGCACAGAATCGTCTAGAATGTCATTGTATGCTCTAGCATTAAGATTTCCCTCACTGGAACTAAGGTGCAGAGCCCGAACCATGAAAAAAATCCCTAAACCATTATTCCTCCCCCACCAAACTTTACAGTTGGCACTATGCATTTGGGCAGGTAGCGTTCTCCTGGCATCCGCCAAACCCAGATTTGTCCATCGGACTGCCAGAGGGTGAAATGTAATTCATCCCGCCAGAGAATGCGATTCCACTGCTCTAAGCTTTACACCACTCCAGCCATTGCTTGATATCTAAGGCTTGTGTGTGGCTGCTAGGCCATGGAAACCCATTTCATGAAGCTCCCAACGAACAGTTATTGTGCTGATGTTGCTTCCAGAGGCAGTTTGGAACTCAGTAGTGAGTGTTGCAAAAGAGGACGGACGATTTTTACGCGCTATGCACTTCATCACTCGGCGGCCCTGTTCTGTGAGCTTGTGTGGCCTACCACTTTGCGGTTGAGCCGTTGTTACTCCTGGACATTTCCTCTTCACAGTAACAGCACTTACAGTTGACCGGGGCAGCTCTAGCAGGGTGGAAATTTGACAAACTGACTTGTTGGAAAAGGTGGCATCCTATGACGGTGCCATGTTGAAAGTCACTGAGCTCTACAGTAAGACCAAGGTTTGTCTATGATGTTTGCATGGCTGTGTGCTTGATTTTATACACCTGTCAGCTACAGTTGTGGCTGAAATAGCCACATCTACTAATTTGAATGGGTGTCCACAACACTTGTGTATATACGTATAGTGTATAAGTTTCTATATTTAAATATAAGGGGTTGAAATACATTTTTACGGCATGCTGTGGTAGATATATATTTCATACATATGTTGCCATGTAATTTAATGAATGGAACTTTTACATTTTACCTTAGGCTAGGCTACATGCACAAGTGCTCCCACTTTTCCACACTCTCTTTCCTGCCTCGCTCCCTCACTTTCTCACTCACTTTCTCTCTCCCCTCTCTCCCTCCTCTCTCTCTATTTTACACTTGCCTCTCTCCCCTCGCTCCCTCTCCAACCTCTCCCTAATTTCTCTCCTTTCTCCCCCTCCTCAATCTGTCTCTGCATCCGTTTTTTTCAGAGGGGAGAATGAAGACCTAGAGAATAGGGTGGGAAGAAATCATGAATGGCCAAACACACACAATCCACACACAGAAATGCCATAGCCATCACAACACGGCAACCATTCTTGGCAGTGGCTGGGACTAGATACAACCACCCCCATAAAGAGCAGCATTGTTCCCAGCATGCAAACAGCCACAAATGGGCAAAATACTGCTGTTATTCACATCTCCTCAAGAGCTCCCATGTGCCTGGGCTTGTGACGGACGTTCCCCAGGGCTGGGGGAAATGGCTGCGTCTGCCACTATGGTGTGGAGACAGAGAGACAGATAGAGCAACACACACAGAGAGAGGAGAAAGACAGGCAAAGTCATTATCCTGCAATCAGAAAGAATTATAGTGCCTTTAACCAAATACCTAGTAAGAGATTTGGATATCTTGGTATAACAGCTAAGGTGTTGGGTTGAAATTTGCTGGACCTGCCCACAAAGCCAATTGAAAGGCACGTTCCCATGAGGGACTTCTATGAAATGGATGGGATATTGTTATGACCCTTGCCTATGGGCTTGTTTTGATCTCCCCCAAGTGGGTCAACCCTATCAGAGCCAGCTTGCCTACAGGTTTGAGACCAGCAAGGACCATTGCATTGTCATCATGCGTTACAGTATGATTTATTTGCTAAATTGTTTGTTTATTTGGTTCAAAGGGTGACACCTAGCCTCCTGCTTAAAGATTCACTATGCAGAAATCCACTTCCTGTTTGCTAAAATGTTAATAGTTAGACTAATTTCAGTTTGTGAAAATACAAGCAAGTGGTGTTGAGAATCATTGTACCATCTAAACCACTGTGAAATATATTTTTCAAAACCAAAAATAGTGTACTTTCAGCTGTTTGAAGCTGGGGTACAACACCAAAAGGAAAAGTAAACTAAACTCAAGCACGGGAAGCACATAAAACAGATTTACATCTTCTTAGACTTGCTTTCAATGAGAGTGACAGATCAATAATGCACATTTCTATGTGAATTTCGTAGGTTCTCCCAAAACGTTTACATATTGAAGCTTTATGAAGTGTAGGCGATGGTGAGTCATGATCAAGATATGTGAGAGAGGTAGCCTATTTATTCACTCATGAAGGGCAATGGAATGTGTTTTTCCCTTCATGAGCTTAACGGGACATTAAAGTATACATAACTCCTTGCACCAGTAATGAATAAAACATGACCATGTGCATCTTAACCCTTCACTGTAAAAGGGACATAGACTCCAAAGTAAAAGTTTGCCAGATGTTTTCAGCCCTGAAAAGTAGTCTAATGACAAGATAAGTCCACCTCCCACGCCATAGGTATTGTACATCCAGCTACATGCCTCAACCCCAACTGAAAGAAAAATATGATTTACTCAAATCTATAAATTATTGCCCGACCTACTAAACAGATGACCAGGCACATAGATTTAACTCAACAGAAGACCAATTATGAGGTCTGAAAACATCTGACAAGCTTTGATTCTGGAGTGTAATATCCCTTTGACGTCAAGCCAGATGACTGAGGGTGACAAGGGACTCCTTGATCCACATATAAACCATGTTTGGGTTGACTGGGACTGGGATGACTGGGATGTGGACTCTTTGAAATGATCTTCCATGCATGTGTCTTTGTTTTTAGTTCTCTGGTGTGTTTATAGACTGTTGGTCTGGTCAACCTCTGTGTATGTTAATCAGCTCTGTTCTAAACTCAGCTGGGACATAGGGAAGAATCCAGATGTCGGTTGGACTGAATCATTTATCTTAGACACAATGACCGCTCCAGCATACAATATAGCATACACAGACACACACACACACACAAGGGAACACACACGCACACACACGCAAATATCTAAGGGAAAACAGGGGTTGCCCCATAATTTCAAATGATGACATCCACAGATGCTGGAAAAGCCTTGGTTGTTCACAATGACACATCACCCCCCCTCACCCCCACCCACCCACACACACTTTTTTTCACATTCTGTTACATTACAGCTTTATTTATTATTAAAATTATTGTTTTCCTTCATCAATCTACACACACAATACCCTATAATGACAAAGCAAGAACAGATTTTTAGAAATATTTGCTAATTTACAAAAAAAACATTTAAAAGCTGATATCACATTTATGTAACAATTCAGACTCTTTACTCAGTACTTTGTTGAAGCACCTGTGGCAGCGATTACAGCATTAAGTCTTCTTGGGTATGACGCTACAAGCTTGGCACACCTGTATTTGGGGAGTTCCTCCCATTCTTCTCTGCAGAACCTCTCAAGCTCTGTCAGGTTGCATTTTCAGGTTTCTCCAGAGATGTTTTCAATCGAGTTCATGTCCATGCTCTGGCTGTGCCATTCAAGGGCATTCAGTGACTTGTCCTGAAGCCCCTCCTGCGTTGTCTTGGCTGTGTGCTTAGGGTCATTGTCCTGTTGGAAGGTGAACCTTCACCCCAGTCAGAGGTCTTGAGTGCTCTGGTGTAGGATTTCATCAAGGATCTCTCTATACTTTGCTCCGTACATCTTTCGCTCAAGCCTGACTAGTTTCCCAGTCACTGCCGCCCGAAAAACATCCCGCCAGCATGATGCTGCCACTACCATGCTTTACCGTAGGGATGGTGCCACGTTTACTCCAAATGTGACGCTTGTGATTCAGGCCAAAGAGTTCAATCTTGGTTTCATCAGACCAGATCTTGTTTCTCATGGTCTGAGAGTCTTTAGGTGCCTTCTGGCAAACTCCGAGCAGACTTTGATGCGTCTTTCACTGAGGAGTGGCTTCCGTCTGGCCACACTACCATAAAGGCCTGATTGGTAGAGTGCTGCAGAGATTGTTGTCCTTCTGGAAGGTTCTCCTGTTTCCACAGAGGAACTCTAGAGCTCTGTCAGAGTGACCATCAGGTTCTTTGTCACCTCCCTGACCAAGGCACATCTCCCCAGATTGCTCAGTTTTTTTGCTCAGAAATATTTTGGTACCCTTCCCCAGATCTGTGCCTTGACACAATGCTGACTCGTACCTCTATGGACAATTCCTTCAACCTCATGGCTTGGTTTTTGCTCTGACATGCACTTTCAACTGTGGGACCTTAAATAGACAGGTGTTGTAATGGGCGCGCTCCTCCATCTCCATGGCCGGGGTACCTTCTCCTGCTGACTCCATAGGTCGGAGATTCTGTAATGGGTGTGTGTTGGTGGCAGGGAAGTCAGGTGCAGGAGAACGAACTTGATAAAAACTGAGTTGTTTAATAAATGCTGATAAAACTCCAAAAACCAAAATGTACAAAATAGCAAAAGAGGGTAGAAAACCCGTCACACACCAACAATAATACATGCACAATCACATACAGTCAAACAATCTCCGACAAGGACATGAGGGGAAACAGAGGGTTAAATACACAACATGTAATTGATGGGATTGGAACCAGGTGTGAAGGAAGACAAGACAAAACCAATGGAAAATGAAAAATGGATCAGTGATGGCCAGAAAGCCGGTGAAGTCGACCGCCGAACACCGCCTGAACAAGGAGAGGAAGTCATGACAGGTGTGTGCTTTTATGAATCATGTCCAATCAATTTAATTTACAACAGGTGGACTCTAATCAAGCTGTAGAAACATCTCAATAATGATCAATGTCAACAGGATGAACCTGAGCTCAATTTTCGAGTCTCATAGCAAAGGGTCGGAATAGTTATTTAAATAAGATATTTCTGTTTTTAATTTTTTTTAAATGTGGAAAAAGTCAAGAGGTCTGAATACTGTAGTTGGTAACCCCACCAGTGTCAATTTTGGCACTATTTTTTATATTTCGTCTAGTCTTAGTCATTTTTACTGAAATATCTTTTACGTTTTAGTCACATTTTTGTAATTTGAATAATGATTTAGTCTAGTTATTGTCAGAAATGACAAAAACAGTGGTCTTTTTTAGTAAACTAAACGGCCTTTCGTTTTAGTCACATTTTCGTCACATTACATTTTTATTGACTCATTAACCTAGAGTAAATATAAATCTCTTACTTCCATCTGCACAAACATACACAACATTGTCCTACCAACATACAGTTAGCTCCAAAAGTATTAGGACAGTGACAAATTTGCTCTTTTGTTTCTGTAGTCCAGCACTTTGGATTTGAAATGATACAATGACTATGAGGTTAAAGTATTATGATATATAACACCTATATACATACTAACCTCTCTCCATTATAATAACAGGGGAGGTTAGCATTTTTGGGTGGTGTAATATTTGTGCGTCTGTAACTATCTCACTCATCATTATCCACGATTCATTCAAGACTATCTGTAATCACGGTAGTATCCACATTAATCTAGAAGTGTTTAGTAGCATAGTATATTCTGATTTACAATAAAAGTGACTCCAAACTGACACAATACATTATTTACCATTAATTTCTATTGGGAACAAAATAATCTGAAACACAACCAAAACAAACAGCAAATACATCCAACAAATTTGTAGTCACAAGCTTGATGGAGTCATTGCAGGCTATGAATATGGGAACAAATAGTTCACTTTTTACTACTTTATGTGAATTTGTCCCAATACATTTGTCCCCTAAAATGGGGGGATTATGTACAAAGAGTGCTGTAATTTCTAAACGGTTCACCCTCAAATTAAAGCTGACAGTCAGTCTTTAAGGAAAGGTCAGTTGTACAACTTAATGCATTCAACTGAAATGTGTCTTCCGCATTTGTAATCTTTATTCAACCTCTTATTAAGGATCCGCCCCTTTTTTCAATTTTCGCCTACAATTACATACCCAAATCTAACTACCTCTAACTCAGGCCCCGAAGCAAGGATATGCATATTATTGGTACCATTTGAAAGGAAACTCTTTCAAGTTTGTGGAAATGTGAAAGGAATTTAGGAGAATATAACACAACAGATCTGGTAAAAGATAATACAAAGAAAAAAACAACAGTTATTTAGCATTTTTTTTGTACCATCATCTTTGAAATGCAAGAGAAAGGCCATCATGTATTATTCCAGCCCAGCTGTAATTTAGATTTTTGGCCACTAGATGGCAGCAGTGTATGTGCAAAGTGTTAGACTGATCCAATGAACTATTGCATTTCTGTTCAAAATGTAGCATCAAGAATGCCCAAATGTGCCTAAATTGTTTATTAATAACTTTTCATGTTCAAAATTGTGCACTCTCCTCAAACAATAGCATTGTATTATTTCACTGTAATAGCTACGGTGCAGTTAGATTAACAAGAATTTAAGCTTTCTGCCAATATCAGCTATGTCCATGTCCTGGGAAATGTTCTTGTTACTTACAACCTTATGCTAATCGCATTAGCCTACTTTAGCTCAACCATCCCGTGGAAGGGACACCGATCCCGAAGAAGATCTAGGCAGGTCAGTTAAGAACAAATTCTTATTTACAATGACGGCCTACACCGGCCAAACTTGGACGACGCTGGGCCAATTGTATGCCGCCCTATGGGACTCCCAATCATGGCCGTTTGTGATACAGCCTGGATTTGAATCAGGGTGTCTAGTGACGTCTCAAACACTGAGATGCAGTGCCTTAGACCGCTGAGTCACTCGGGAACCATTAAACCAACCCCTCTGAATCAGAGAGGTGCAGGGGACTGCCATAATCAACATCCACATCTTCAGGACCCAGGGAACAGTGGGTTAATTGCCTTGCTCAGGGGAAGAGCAACATACTTTTACAGTGCCTTGCTTCCGCGACGCATATAAGGCCCTGCCCCGCCCCCCTTTCGGAAAAGCTGACCACGACTCCATTTTGTTGATCCCTGCCTACAGAGAAACTAAAACAAGAGGCTCCCACGCTGAGGTCTGTCCAACGCTGGTCCGACCAAGCTGACTCCACACTCCAAGACTGCTTCCATCACGTGGACTGGGAGATGTTTCGTATTGCGTCAGACAACAACATTGACGAATACGCTGATTCGGTGTGCGAGTTCATTAGAACGTGCGTTGAAGATGTCGTTCCCATAGCAACGATTAAAACATTCCCTAACCAGAAACCTTGGATTGATGGCAGCATTCGTGTGAAACTGAAGGCACGAACCACTGCTTTTAATCAGGGCAAGGTGTCTGGTAACATGACTGAATACAAACAGTGCAGCTATTCCCTCCGCAAGGCTATCAAACAAGCTAAGCGCCAGTACAGAGACAAAGTAGAATCTCAATTCAACGGCTCAGACACAAGAGGCATGTGGCAGGGTCTACAGTCAATCACGGACTACAGGAAGAAACCCAGCCCAGTCACGGACCAGGATGTCTTGCTCCCAGGCAGACTAAATAACTTTTTGCCCGCTTTGAGGACAATACAGTGCCACTGACACGGCCTGCAACGAAAACATGCGGCCTCTCCTTCACTGCAGCCGAAGTGAGTAAGACATTTAAACGTGTTAACCCTCGCAAGGCTGCAGGCCCAGACGGCATCCCCAGCCGCGCCCTCAGAGCATGCGCAGACCAGCTGGCCGGTGTGTTTACGGACATATTCAATCAATCCCTATACCAGTCTGCTGTTCCCACATGCTTCAAGAGGGCCACCATTGTTCCTGTTCCCAAGAAAGCTAAGGTAACTGAGCTAAACGACTACCGCCCCGTAGCACTCACATCCGTCATCATGAAGTGCTTTGAGAGACTAGTCAAGGACCATATCACCTCCACCCTACCTGACACCCTAGACCCACTCCAATTTGCTTACCACCCAAATAGGTCCACAGACGATGCAATCTCAACCACACTGCACACTGCCCTAACCCATCTGGACAAGAGGAATACCTATGTGAGAATGCTGTTCATCGACTACAGCTCGGCATTCAACACCATAGTACCCTCCAAGCTCGTCATCAAGCTCGAGACCCTGGGTCTCGACCCCGCCCTGTGCAACTGGGTTCTGGACTTCCTGACCGGCCGCCCCCAGGTGGTGAGGGTAGGCAACAACATCTCCTCCCCGCTGATCCTCAACACTGGGGCCCCACAAGGGTGCGTTCTGAGCCCTCTCCTGTACTCCCTGTTCACCCACGACTGCGTGGCCATGCACGCCTCCAACTCAATCATCAAGTTTGCAGACGACACAACAGTGGTAGGCTTGATTACCAACAACGACGAGACGGCCTACAGGGAGGAGGTGAGGGCCCTCGGAGTGTGGTGTCAGGAAAATAACCTCACACTCAACGTCAACAAAACTAAGGAGATGATTGTGGACTTCAGGAAACAGCAGAGGGAACACCCCCCATCCACATCGATGGAACAGTAGTGGAGAGGGTAGCAAGTTTTAAGTTCCTCGGCATACACATCACAGACAAACTGAATTGGTCCACTCACACAGACAGCATCGTGAGGAAGGCGCAGCAGCGCCTCTTCAACCTCAGGAGGCTGAAGAAATTTGGCTTGTCACCAAAAGCACTCACAAACTTCTACAGATGCACAATCGAGAGCATCCTGGCGGGCTATATCACCGCCTGGTATGGCAACTGCACCGCCCTCAACCGTAAGGCTCTCCAGAGGGTAGTGAGGTCTGCACAACGCATCACCGGGGCAAACTACCTGCCCTCCAGGACACCTACACCACCCGATGCTACAGGAAGGCCATAAAGGTCATCAAGGACATCAACCACCCGAGCCACTGCCTGTTCACCCCGCTGTCATCCAGAAGGCGAGGTCAGTACAGGTGCATCAAAGCTGGGACCGAGAGACTGAAAAACAGCTTCTATCTCAAGGCCATCAGACTGTTAAACAGCCACCACTAACATTGAGTGGCTACTGCCAACACACTGTCAATGACACTGACTCTACTCCAGCCACTTTAATCATGGGAATTGATGGGAAATGATAAATATATCACTAGCCACTTTAAACAATGCTACCTTATATAATGTTACTTACCCTACATTATTCATCTCATATGCATACGTAGATACTGTACTCTATATCATCGACTGCATCCTTATGTAATACATGTATCACTAGCCACTTTAACTATGCCACTTGGTTTACATACTCATCTCATATGTATATACTGTACTCGATATCATCTACTGTATCTTGCCTATGCTGCTCTGTACCATCACTCATTCATATATCCTTATGTACATATTCTTTATCCCCTTACACTGTGTATAAGACAGTAGTTTTTTTTTGGAATTGTTAGTTAGATTACTTGTTCGTTATTACTGCATTGTCGGAACTAGAAGCACAAGCATTTCGCTACACTCGCATTAACATCTGCTAACCATGTGTATGTGACAAATAAAATTTGATTGGATTTGATTTGATTTGAAAGTATTCGGCCCCCTTGAACTTTGCGACCTTTTGCCACATTTCAGGCTTCAAACATAAAGATATAAAACTGTATTTTTTTGTGAAGAATCAACAACAAGTGGGACACAATCATGAAGTGGAACGACATTTATTGGATATTTCAAACTTTTTTAACAAATCAAAAACTGAAAAATTGGGCGTGCAAAATTATTCAGCCCCTTTACTTTCAGTGCAGCAAACTCTCTCCAGAAGTTCAGTGAGGATCTCTGAATGATCCAATGTTGACCTAAATGACTAATGATGATAAATACAATCCACCTGTGTGTAATCAAGTCTCCGTATAAATGCACCTGCACTGTGATAGTCTCAGAGGTCCGTTAAAAGCGCAGAGAGCATCATGAAGAACAAGGAACACACCCGGCAGGTACGAGATACTGTTGTGAAGAAGTTTAAAGCCGGATTTGGATACAAAAATATTTCCCAAGCTTTAAACATCCCAAGGAGCACTGTGCAAGCGATAATATTGAAATGGAAGGAGTACCAGACCACTGCAAATCTACCAAGACCTGGCCGTCCCTCTAAACTTTCAGCTCATACAAGGAGAAGACTGATCAGAGATGCAGCCAAGAGGCCCATGATCACTCTGGATGAACTGCAGAGATCTACAGCTGAGGTGGGAGACTCTGTCCATAGGACAACAATCAGTCGTATATTGCACAAATCTGGCCTTTATGGAAGAGTGGCAAGAAGAAAGCCATTTCTTAAAGATATCCATAAAAAGTGTTGTTTAAAGTTTGCCACAAGCCACCTGGGAGACACACCAAACATGTGGAAGAAGGTGCTCTGGTCAGATGAAACCAAAATTGAACTTTTTGGCAACAATGCAAAATGTTATGTTTGGCGTAAAAGCAACACAGCTCATCACCCTGAACACACCATCCCCACTGTCAAACATGGTGGTGGCAGCATCATGGTTTGGGCCTGCTTTTCTTCAGCAGGGACAGGGAAGATGGTTAAAATTGATTGGAAGATGGATGGAGCCAAATACAGGACCATTCTGGAAGAAAACCTGATGGAGTCTGCAAAAGACCTGAGACTGGGACGGAGATTTGTCTTCCAACAAGACAATGATCCAAAACATAAAGCAAAATCTACAATGGAATGGATCAAAAATAAACATATCCAGAATGGCCAAGTCTAAGTCCAGACCTGAATCCAATCGAGAATCTGTGGAAAGAACTGAAAACTGCTGTTCACAAATGCTCTCCATCCAACCTCACTGAGCTCGAGCTGTTTTGCAAGGAGGAATGGGAAAAAATTGCAGTCTCTCGATGTGCAAAACTGATAGAGACATACCCCAAGCGACTTACAGCTGTAATCGCAGCAAAAGGTGGCGCTACAAAGTATTAACTTAAGGGGGCTGAATAATTTTGCACGCCCAATTTTTCAGTTTTTGATTTGTTAAAAAAGTTTGAAATATCCAATAAATGTCGTTCCACTTCATGATTGTGTCTCACTTGTTGATTCTTCACAAAAAAATACAGTTTTATATCTTTATGTTTGAAGCCTGAAATGTGGCAAAAGGTCGCAAAGTTCAAAGGGGGCCGAATACTTTCGCAAGGCACTGTATCTAGTCAGCTCAGGGATTCAATCCAGCAACCTTTCGGTTACTGGCCCAATGCTCTAACCACTAGGCTACCTGCCACCGTTAAACTCGTAGTCATTGTATAATTTCAAATCCCAAAATCATTTAAAAAAATAATAATGTGTCACTGTCTGAATTCTTTTGGAGCTCACTGTATTTTTCTGCATAACATCCTATCACATGACTCTCTTCTCAACAGCAAAAGAACACATTACTTTGCAGCAGATTAAAATCACACCCCTTCACACCCCTTGACAGGGCTCCAGACTAACATTTCCCCTGGTGGCACTAGTGCCACTAACATTTTCAGTTGGTGGCACCAGCCCATGATTTGGTCGCACCCATTTTTTTCTGCAGCGTCACCGTATACCACTTCACCTTATAAATTAATTCACAGTGCTTTAAACTGTAATAGATTATTTAGATGGTAGGATAATTAATCTAACATGTCCAAGCAGGAATGCATGATTCAATATTTTGTTATGTACAACCTAATCCAGTGATTGTCATGAATTGTGAGTACAATAGGGTATTGTTGTTATCCTTTACTGTTAAAATAAGGCTCCAGAATTTTCTGAATTTTGTTGTTCAATAGAGTACCACCGTATGACTCATACTACCAATAAAACCTAACAGTCAAACAGGGAAATGGTTCCAATCGTTTTTCCACCATTTATTTTTCCCATAGGGGATTGTAGAATCACTTCAAATAAGGGCTGTTTTTCATGAATTGCAAACATCGCTGAAGTTGGAGACTGTTATCTCCCTCACCAACTGCTATCACATCTGCTATCTGAGCAGCTAACCGATCGCTGCAGCTGTACATAGTCCATCAGTAAATAGCCCACCCAATTTACCTACCTCATCCCCATACTGTTTTTATTTATGTACTTTTCTGCTCTTTTGCACACCAGTATCTCTACCTGCACATGACCATCTGATCATTTATCACTCCAGTGTTAATCTGCTAAATTGTAATTATTCACCTACCTCCTCATGCCTTTTGCACACAATGTATATAGATTCTTTTGTTCTCTTTTTTTCTACTATGTTATTGACTTGGTTATTGTTTACTCCATGTGTAACTCTGTGTTGTTGTCTGATCACACTGCTATGCTTTATCTTGGCCAGGTCGCAGTTGTAAATGAGAACTTGTTCTCAACTAGCCTACCTGGTTAAATAAAGGTGAAATAAAAAAAATACAAAAATAAAAATGTAGACTTACCCTGTCGTGACGTTTTGATAACAATGTAAATCTCCCTAGGCCAAGGTGACTTTTATCAACATATTCGCCTTTGTTTGTGTCTGTGGGTGAAGGGTGGGCAGCCTACTTCAAGTATTAATTCACTTGTAGCTAGCTACCTTAACTAGCTGTATTATTTAGTTCTGGTGAGGTTTCAGAGATGAACTGATTAGCATTCTCTCTTGAGTTAACATTGTGCTTACTTTACTGCAGGAAGACATTGATGTGTTTTCTCTTACCCTCTGGACAGCAGATCTTTAGCATAGCTAGTAGGCAATAGTGATGATGGAAAAATCTATATAGTTACATATCACAATATTATTTTGGACAATATTATATTAATACTTTGACTCCAAGTATCGATTTGTAAAAATGTTTTTGCTTGATGGCGTTCGCCAGCATTAGTTGGCTGTACCTGCGCAAAACACAAATCACTATTTTTCCTCCTATAGCTTGTTCTCCATCTTCTTCTTCTTTTTTGTAAGATAGCCAACATGTTATCAACTATTTTATTTCTATGACTGAACAAAGCTCATTGTCTCATGCTCTCTCTTGTCTCTGCAGCAGACAAATGCAACAACATTTCCCAATTGAGTCTTTTGTACCATTTCCAATATTGTATTTTTGTACATTTTATCAAAGTACAGACTCAGAGCTTCAAAATCTCATATCATACCCTGCAGTTGGGGGAAACAGGGGTAAGTTATGCTTATTTTAAATGTGTGATCAACATAATATTCCATCTTGTAAATGTGTACCAGAAAATATCCTTGTAAGTTTTTAACACTTACTCGAGAGCTATGTTCTGAGTACTTCCATTCAGCATCATAAGCCTTAGCCCCTCGTAAGCCTTAGCCCCACCCATCTGTTTAAGGATGTGCGACCCTGAGAGATTAAGGTAGTGTAGTAAATAAGTGGTGAAAGTAGTAGCCTACAGTACAAAGGAAGATCTCCAGGTAAAAGTTCACTTTATCTAGTCCTGGGCCTAACATGTTGTTCTGCACATTGTCTCAGGTAAACACACTACATATCAAATGCTGCTACCATGTTGTGTTGCTACCATGTTGTTATGTTGTGTTGCTACCATGCTGTGTTGTCATGTGTTGCTGCCTTGCTATGTTGTTGTCTTAGGTCTCTCTTTATGTAGTGTTGTGTTGTCTCTCTTGTTGTGATGTGTGTTTAGTCCTATATTTGTATTGTATTTATTTTAAATTTTTAATCCGAGGTCCCCGTCCCCGCAGGAGGTCTTTTGCCTTTTGGTAGGCCGTCATTGTAAATAAGAATTTGTTCTATTCTACTTGCCTAGTTAAATTTAAAAAAGTATATATAATTCTAAATTAATTAATAATAATAAATAATTGCATTGTTTAAAAAATAGCAATTTTTTTTAGATTATTTCATTTTCAAATAACCTAAAGTGGGTGAGAAAAAGGCCATTGATGAACATGGGGTAAGACATTTTTACTCATTTGTAACTAAAGCCAGTTTGTTATTTAGAATGGTTTATTTCTGTTATTAGAGGGAGAGAAACCAAAAGCCCACCGTCACCTCATGGGTCTCCCGGTCACGGCTGGCACGGGTCTAGAACCAGCCTCTGTAGCAACGCAGTTTGCACTGTGATGCAGTGTCTTAGACTGCTGCGCCACTCGGAAGGCCCCATCCACAAAGTGCTTAATTCTGATGAATATCTTTGCACAAAGTATCTATTGTTCTGCCCATAATGGTGCTGTACGATGTGACCGGTCGGGAGTAGGCCACAGTACTACAGTAAGAGAAATATTATCCTAACATTTTCACACCCTAATTGTAGTCTAACCAATACCCAAACGGAGATTCAGGGAATATAAAAATCTCATTGATATGTCAAGACCAGTCCTCATGGTTGTCTCAGAGCAGCGTGAAACGGTGCTGAAATAGTTGACCACAGGCTATTGCTTCAAATCCTATTGCTTATAATTTCAATTAGCTTTTTAAATAAATAAGACCTACACCACTTTTAACAGTACATTACTCAACGCTAGTGAGACTCCTGTCGCCTAGGGTCTTTATATAATTCTAAATTAATTAATAGTAAAAGTAAAAATCGCTTTGTTTCAAAAATAGCAATATTTTGGAGATTATTTCATTTTCAAATAACCTAACGTGAGCGATTGTAATCTGATTGTAATCTGAATAAAGGCCAAAATAATATTTATAAAGTTCAAAATAGTTATTTATGTTTTAGAGGGAGAGAACCCATAATCCTACCATGCCTATTTTCTAGACAAGAACATCCCAGCCAGCCAAACCCTCCCCTAACCCTGACTATGCTGGGCCAATTGTACACCACCCTGTGGGACTCCCAATCATGGCAAGTTGTGATACAACCAACCTACCTAAGAAATGCATTTGGTGATACAATTCCCCCCTTACCCTCCTTCTTGGCAAGAGTCTATTGTCCTACTAACAGCCCATGATGGCACTGTACAACGTGACCATTTGGGAGTAGGCTCCAGTACTACAGTAAGAGCAAAATAATCCTAACATTTCCATACCCTAATAGTAGTAACCAATACCCAAACGTACAGTGCCTTGCGAAAGTATTTGGCCCCCTTGAACTTTGCGACCTTTTGCCACATTTAAGGCTTCAAACATAAAGATATAAAACTGTATTTTTTTGTTAAGAATCAACAACAAGTGGGACACAATCATGAAGTGGAACGACATTTATTGGATATTTCAAACTTTTTTAACAAATCAAAAACTGAAAAATTGGGAGTGCAAAATTATTCAGCCCCTTTACTTTCAGTGCAGCAAACTCTCTCCAGAAGTTCAGTGAGGATCTCTGAATGATCCAATGTTGACCTAAATGACTAATGATGATAAATACAATCCACCTGTGTGTAATCAAGTCTCCGTATAAATGCACCTGCACTGTGATAGTCTCAGAGGTCCGTTAAAAGCGCAGAGAGCATCATGAAGAACAAGGAACACACCAGGCAGGTCTGAGATACTGTTGTGAAGAAGTTTAAAGCCGGATTTGGATACAAAAAGATTTCCCAAGCTTTAAACATCCCAAGGAGCACTGTGCAAGCGATAATATTGAAATGGAAGGAGTATCAGACCGCTGCAAATCTACCAAGACCTGGCCGTCCCTCTAAACTTTCAGCTCATACAAGGAGAAGACTGATCAGAGATGCAGCCAAGAGGCCCATGATCACTCTGGATGAACTGCAGAGATCTACAGCTGAGGTGGGAGAATCTGTCCATAGGACAACAATCAGTCTTATATTGCACAAATCTGGCCTTTATGGAAGAGTGGCAAGAAGAAAGCCATTTCTTAAAGATATCCATAAAAAGTGTTGTTTAAAGTTTGCCACAAGCCACCTGGGAGACACACCAAACATGTGGAAGAAGGTGCTCTGGTCAGATGAAACCAAAATTGAACTTTTTGGCAACAATGCAAAATGTTATGTTTGGCGTAAAAGCAACACAGCTCATCACCCTGAACACACCATCCCCACTGTCAAACATGGTGGTGGAAGCATCATGGTTTGGGCCTGCTTTTCTTCAGCAGGGACAGGGAAGATGGTTAAAATTGATGGGAAGATGGATGGAGCCAAATACAGGACCATTCTGGAAGAAAACCTGATGGAGTCTGCAAAAGACCTGAGACTGGGACGGAGATTTGTCTTCCAACAGGACAATGATCCAAAACATAAAGCAAAATGTACAATGGAATGGTTCAAAAATAAACACATCCAGGTGGTAGAATGGCCAAGTCAAAGTCCAGACCTGAATCCAATCGAGAATCTGTGGAAAGAACTGAAAACTGCTGTTCACAAATGCTCTCGAGCTATTTTGCAAGGAGGAATGGGAAAAAATGTCAGTCTCTCAATATGCAAAACTGATAGAGACATACCCCAAGCAACTTATAGCTGTAATTGCAGCAAAAGGTGGCGCTACAAAGTATTAACTTAAGGGGGCTGAATAATTTTGCACGCCCAATTTTTCAGTTTTTGATTTGTTAAAAAAGTTTGAAATATCCAATAAATGTCGTTCCACTTCATGATTGTGTCCCACTTGTTGTTGATTCTTCACAAAAAAATACAGTTTTATATCTTTATGTTTGAAGCCTGAAATGTGGCAAAAGGTTGCAAAGTTCAAGGGGGCCGAATACTTTCGCAAGGCACTGTATATTCAGTGAAAATAAAAAATCTTGTTGATTTATAAAGACCAGTCCCCATGCTTGTCTCAGAGCAGCGCTATCTTGACCTCTGAATGCTGTCTCTTCCATTCATTTTGAAAGAGTATTTTCCAGTAAGCAAAAATGTGTTTACCTTAATTAGCCTACTTTGTTCCAATATTTCTGTCATTCAGTGACATTAATTCCCCTAGTAATTAATTTTGGATCCATAACGAAATAAACATTTGCTGTTTGAAAGAGTATTTTTATCATTATTTATTAAGGAAAGCATAAAGATGCTGATGAAGAAATACAGTACTGTACAGTTTATACTTATCTGACATTTTGTGGTTGCATGAGGTCGCCCACACACTTTAAACATTTGGATAATAAAGCATTTAAAGCATTTTGAAGATAG
The DNA here is from genome assembly GCF_018296145.1 of Oncorhynchus tshawytscha. Taxonomy (NCBI): domain Eukaryota; kingdom Metazoa; phylum Chordata; class Actinopteri; order Salmoniformes; family Salmonidae; genus Oncorhynchus; species Oncorhynchus tshawytscha. The sequence goes on from NC_056447.1 coordinate 13,880,412, forward strand.
AAGCTGCCTGCATTCGTTTATTAGGCTACTGTGCAGTCTGACAAGTAAACATAGCCTACAGTACATACTGTAGTAAAGATGGTAAAGTGCCTAATTCCTTACATAAGGGAGAGTAGGCCATGTCCAGACCTCATGTACTCATTATTAACTCTGTCTTTAATGCTTTTTCGGGTTGCATCAATCATAGACAGAAACTTCTGAGACACCGTATTAATGATGAACACCCAGAGGTTCACTGGTAAGACACATTTGCCTTGGGATCCATCCCAGTTGGTATTCTGTGTCCACTCGTGGTATCTCTCTTCGGTTACACATCCTTCGAACAGCAGAACAGCATAACGGTCCGGACGGCCCTGCTGTGCCTGGTGAGCAGTTGGTCAAGTTGACAGAAGAGGAATGGAACTGTAAGGGTGAACTGACGACCTGACAAACCCGCCACGAATGTTGACTCTGCCTATCAGAGGTGGAGTTCCAGAGCTCACAGGTGTGCCTGGCATGGATTGTGACTCCATCTCGTTCCATGCCCTCTTCAATGCGTCATTTGCCGCCTGACTGTCCGCCAATGACGAATGACTCTCTGCCAGTACCGCCTGGCTCTGGACCAATGCATCAGCTGTCGCCCGTATCTCTGCCCTCAGATAATGTTCCCCTTTCTGTTGGTCTGCCTTCAATGACTCGATCTCGGTCTTCAAAGTTTGAATCTGATCCATATATACACCTTCATCAGATGAGCGGAATGGTACCGCCCTGAACCCCCATCGATTGCAGTGGCCTATGATAGAAACGGTAGATCAATAAAGAATTAAGTGACTCCAACACACAAATGGTGCAACACATTTTAAGAATCTAGAGAAACTAACAGCTTTCTTGGCAACCATGTTTTTTTTCAGGTGGAGTTTGGGGAGGGGTGAGGATTACTTGAAAGGGGTGACTTTCATTTTACAATAGGCCATAAGTCTACAGCACATCGTCGATTGTCCTCACTTTGATTATGCTGTAACAACATACTGTAGCACCATGACCAGGATCTCTATTCTTTTAAGTGAGCAGATTGAGGCTTTCTGGAGGAACGGAAAATCTAGTACAGCTAATAAAGTTATTTTTTAAAATTAAATTAGCATATTTGCGTTTAACCACAATATTTGTTGTATTATTTTTTTGGTCTTTTCTGAATCACCTTCTTCATCCTCATCATTCAGTTCATTGAAATTAAATTTTGAAGTCGAGCACAATTATTAGTGTGTATTTGATTTATGTCGCCCATTCATTGTCAGTTAGAGATGGAAACATCTCTGGTGGGAAAATATTGTATATCGTTAATTGAGATTTTAGAATATTCGCATGAAAATCGGTCGCAAATTGGATAGAAGCCTAGCTAGTGAAATTGCATCAATTATATAATGTTCTAAATATACATCTCTCTATATTTGGCATGTCTCTTGTGATGCAGTTCACAGCAGCACTGGCAGATGTGTTGACTTGACAACTGCGTCTGAGTTTTGTTCTTAACTTCTTGGATATAGGGGGCGCTCTTTTAATTTATGGATAAAAAAACGTGCCCGTTTTAAGCACAATATTTTGTCACGAAAAGATGCTCCACTATGCATATAATTGGCAGCTTTGGAAAGAAAACACTCTAAGGTTTCCAAAACTGCAAAGATATTATCTGTGAGTGCCACAGAACTCATGCTACAGGCGAAACCAAGATGAAACTTCAACCAGGAAATGGGCAGAATTTTTGAAGCTCTGTTTTCCATTGTCTCCTTATATGGCTGTGAATGTGCCGGGAATGAGCCTGCCCTTTCTATCGTTTCTCCAAGGTGTCTGCAGCATTGTGACGTATTTGTAGGCATATCATTGGAAGATTGGCCATAAGAGACTACATTTACCAGGGGTCCGCCCGGTGTCCTTTGTCTAAATTGGTGCGTAATCTACAAGCTGCACGCAGTCATCCAGTGATTGAGAGGAGAGAGGCTTTCAACGAACGATATATCATGAAGAGATATGTGAAAAACACCTTGAGGATTGATTCTAAACAACATTTACCATGTTTCAGTCGATATTATGGAGTTAATTTGGAAAAAAGTTTGGCGTTTTGAAGAATGAATTTTCGTTTTTTTTTGGTAGCCAAACGTGACGCACCAAACGGAGCAATTTCTCCTAAACAAATAATCTTTCTGGAAAAACTGAGCATTTGCTATCTAACTGAGAGTCTCCTCATTGAAAACATCTGAAGTTCTTCAAAGGTAATGATTTTATTTGAATGATTTTCTGGTTTTTGTGAAAATGTTGCCTGCTGATGCTAACGCTAAATGCTACGCTAGCTGCGCTAGCTGTTACACAAATGCTTGTTTTGCTATGGTTGAGAAGCATATTTTGAAAATCTAAGATGACAGTGTTGTTAACAAAAGGCTAAGCTTGAGAGCTAGCATATTAATTTCATTTCATTTGCGATTTTCATGAATACTTAACGTTGTGTTATGCTAATGAGCTGCGGGGATAATTACACTCCTGGATACAGGTTTTTTTTCGTAGCTAAACGTGACGCACCAAACAGAGCGATTTCTCCTAAACAAATAATCTTTCAGGAAAAACTGAGCATTTGCTATCTAACTGAGAGTCTCCTCATTGAAAACATCTGAAGTTATTCAAAGGTAAATGATTTTATTTGAATGATTTTCTGTTTTTTGTGAAAATGTTGCCTGCTGATGCTAACGCTAAATGCTACGCTAGCTGCGCTAGCTGTTACACAAATGCTTGTGTTGCTATGGTTGAGAAGCATATTTTGAAAATCTGAGATGACAGTATTTCATTTGCGATTTTCATGAATAGTTAACGTTGCGTTATGGTAATGAGCTTGATGCTGTATTCACGATCCCGGACCCGGGATGGCTCGACGCAAGAAGTTAAGCTGATAAGGACCAGTCCCTTTTCTCCCACCACACCTGCACCTCCGCTCCATCAACTTGTCGATGGTCGCCCGGTCTACACTGTCCGGCATCTGGTGGAGGCTCGTCGGGGCCGAGGCACCCAGCAGTACCTGGTGGACAGGGAGGTCTACGGTCCTGAGGAGCGGGCATGAGTGCCTGCCCGGACATCCTGAATCCGGGACTTGTTCGGGACTTCAACCAACTACGTGGTGGACGCCCTGACTCCAGGTACTGTCATGGTTCCACCTGTCACCAGAGGGCGGCAGACATCCCTTCCAGGCTTCTGGGAGGGAGGGTGGACAATGAGCTTGTCATAGCGGAGGTAAGCAATGTCCCCACGTGCTCTGGCAGCTTAAACGGATAAGTTCTTTCCTCTTCTGGCGCACAGCTTCAGGATAGTCCTCGTTGAGGAAGATATATGTTCCTCTCAAGTTCTTGGCTCTTTCCAGAACAGCTACCTTGTCCTTGAACCTCAGCAACTTAACCACTATCGGACTGGGCCTGTCACCAGTGGGTTTTTCGGCGCCATCTCAATCTTCCTGTGGTCCATCTTCAATTTCTCAGAGATAATTTCCCTCGCATTGTCCTCCTACTCCATCCAGGTCTCATGTGGAGATTCTGCAATTCCATCCACAACCATGTTGTTCCGCCTTGATTGTCCCTCGAGAGTCTGATTCATCAGTAGTTGTTGTCATGGATTCATACACAGAGTCCTCTTTCAGTGACTTGCAGATTGCTGCCATCTTGCCGTTCTCCTGTTTCAACCCATCGAGCTGCAAACTTTTCTTCAGGTCCTGGACCTCTCGGGTCAGGTTGTCCATTCTTTTATTAGTTATATCCACCAGTATTTAGACAAAACTCTTGAAGATATTTTCTTGTTGTTGTAACAACTGCTTGTATAACTCTTTTGTTTGTTTAAAAGATCCTTCACCTGTGATGGAGAGACACCACTGTCCTCAATGGTACTTTACCCGGCTTTAGTCTTTGTCTTTGTAGCTAGCAGCATAGGTTACACTGTTACTCCTCGCAGTTCCAGACAGGGCAGGTCACAGGGAAGATTGAAAACAACAAACAGCAGGGATCTAGACAGCAACAAACCCAGGACAATCCACTGTCCCAGCCACAATTGCTTACTGCCTTGCGGGCTGCGTTTAAACCCTCAAGAAACCCTGCTAGCTTGCTAGGCAGCTAGCTATCAGCTAGACTAGCTGCTACGCCAAATAGCTCCTCAGACCCGGCCTTGGTCGGCAGGATCACTGGACAGAGAGTAGCAGTCCAAGAAACTTCCGCCAACTGCATCGCAGAATCCAAACTAAAAAGTTAGCTAGCTACTAAAAAACTTTCCAACACACTTTCAAAACAAACCTTCCAAAACAACTAATCGAGCTCTCCCTCGTTTCATGTTCAACAGGAAGTGACAGTGTTAGAAGCATTTTTTTCTCTCTCAGAGCACACATCAAGTGGCTCGCTCATAACAGCAGCAGGCCCCTGCAAAAAAGTGTACCACAAAAGGCTAAGACCAACAGTAGTTGCTTCCAAAGCTATATATTTCCCGCAATTCGATTTTGAAATGTCAGAAAACTTTTTTCTCTCTCCCGGAGCACATGTTAAGTGGTTCACTCATCACAGCAACAGGCCCTAGCGAAACAGGCCCCAGTGAAACAGGCCCAGGGCAGACACTTTCATTACAGGAATCATGAAGTTAATGCATATTACTGTTTGGCAAAATCATGGTTTTAGCCGCAAACATTTTTGACATTTTGAACCTTTGAGTGAGCTGACCATGTAATGAATGTTTAACTCGCACTGATGCGACCAATTAAAAACATTACTAGCACAACCAACTCAAAGAGTGACCATGGTAATTTGGCTGGCCAATTACCGTAATCCAAAATTCCTTGACCGTCACAGTCCTTGTCCAGTCTGCTTATTAGTCAGATTTTACTTGTAATTTAGTCTCGTCTTTGTATCTTCAAATGAAAAAACAAATTCTGGGTCGATTTAGTCAGTTATCATCTCATCAATTGCAACCAAAAAATAGGTGATTGACTAATATATTCAGCACCGTTTATGTTGACGAAATTAACACTGAATCCCAGTCAGACGTCAGTGATTCAAAGAGACCTGGTGTTGAGCTGGATGACCAATGGCAGCCCCCATAGCGGGTTGTTCACCCTTCAAAGGTGTGTGTGTGTGGGGGGTCAGCAAACATGGAAAAGCTATGTCTTCCTGTCACTAAGGAGTCTCTCGGTCATGTCCACCACACCACACACACACACGCACACACACACACACACACACACACAGCTGGCAGCAGCCTGCTAATTACAGACAGAAGTTGTTAGGCCCCAGCCAGCCAAGAAGTTATTTACACTTTGTATTTATTTGTCCTTTTTCACATATTCATTCTGTGTATCAGACCTACTGGAAGTTGCTGCTGGCAAGTGCCAGGGAAAGCATTTGGGTCCACTTACAGAAAAATGATATGAGGCCAGACAGAGGGAGAGATGAAAGGAGTGGCTGGAGAAAAAAAACACAAAACAAAACGCTAAAATAAAGATCGCAAAAAAAGGGAGAAAAGAGGAGGAGGTGGAGGAAGGGAGGGGAGGAAGGAGGGGAACAATTTGTTGTAAGGCTGGCTGGTAGTAAATAGCAACCAAATGGCGCAGAGAGAGAGAGAAAGAAAGAGAGAGAGGGAGGATGTGTGCTGCATATACGCATGCGTGCGCATGTGTGTTTGTGCATTTGTGACTGTCTGTGTCGACTCTTTTTGGTCGCTTGGCATCTACTGTACACAGAACATCTAAACCCTACGACCTTTACTCTCTCTGACCTACACAGTAGCTATGCCCCCCCCACCCCACCCCCCTACAGGGAGGCTAACAATGGAGGTTAAACAGGGGCTGAGAGAGGGCAAAACCACCAGGAACATTTTCTTATTTATGACCTATAAAATCCCATGTAATTTGGTGGTTAACTTTAATGGGTAACATTTGAAATCATTCTTTGTCCTCCCCTTTAATCATTTCCATATTAAACAAGGCAACTGTCAAAATAAGATGCTAGGTCACCACTTGCCACCGTCTGCACTTGTCGTTATATTTCTGTCTTTTAAAGATTGTCTTTTCGCTTTATTTTAACTCAAGCAAATAGGAAAATGTGGGGAATGTTGAGACAATGGATACTATGGATGCTAGTTTCTCCTCTGTTATAGCAAGAGAAGTCGAATCCTTTAACCTTTCATACTGTAAAACAATTTGAAGTGGCCCAGCTCAAACATATTTAGTAAATAGTTCCACAGCCTTTTTGTGTTCACCCAACTTTTTTGGAAAAGTGTTGCACAAAATTTCCCTTTTGAGTTGGCCAGAATGTTGTTCTGACTCAATGGCTGTGTTTGGAAAGTCAGCCCAATTCAAATCAGATAATTGGGCAAAAGATCAGAATTGGGCTGCCTGTTTAAACACCGCCACGTAGACAAATTTGGGAAAGGTTCAATAAACTTAAAATGATGTGTTATGGAATTTGTCCTGTTTTAAAGGCAAGATACTTGATTAGTTTTATTGCCAGATGGCTGTTATATTTATTTGTAAAACTAATAATCCACTTTGACTTCTCTCTAGTTCCAATCATGATCCAATTAAAAACCTCTTAAGGATCCCGTAGGATCCTGTCCTAAACCGGGACGGTTGTTGCTAACGTGAGCTAATGTGACTAGAATGATGTTGTAAGTAACAGCAAACTTTCCGGGACATAAACATTTTTATATGGTGTGAAGCAGTAGCTGAAGCGGCGGATCGGACAGTGAGGAGACAGACAGGATATTATGGTGCTCACCTTTCTTAGAGGCTTTTATTTACAATATTAACAGGTGTAGGACTAATTGGCCAATAAACTTTGTACATAAAACAAGAAACAGGACGTTGACTTGAATAAATCAAACATATTCTCAGTATAAACTATTCCGGCAACAACTATTTGCCTATAACAAAACTCAGGTATAACTCTACTCTAGCTAACCTGTTACCTGCCCAGCCTGCTCTCCCCCAGGCAAAAGCCAACTGAGCACCTAAGTACTCTTCCAGGAACTCCCTTCAGCTAGGAATGTTCCATCACGATAGCCCCAAAACACATTTCTACCATAAATGCATAATTTCCCATGGACATGACATCATAAACAACGGTTTTACATAAACACAGACTTTAATAACTTGTGCCATAACTTCTACTTTAATTCACACAATACACATTCATGAAGTAATTCACCCCACGATAATTCATCACTTTGGTTATTCCCGTCAACCAATAAATGTTCCTCGATGACTCGTAGACTAATTTGCCTAATGCGAAATGCACACTGCCATTTAAACAAGGATCAGCCCGGCACTTCAGACAAACACAGAGGTAGGTTACATGATGTGATTACACTCTATCAACACTTTGATCATTATTCGAAAAATATATTTCACATTTCAAGACCATGTACGTTTAAATGGGCAGCTTTATACACGGTAGGAACATTGTTAACAAGTTACATTGTTTTAATAACTGGTGTGCACAACAATAACTCGACTTTGGCGCCTTATGTCAAAGTATTGTTGGCAAACGGAATGCACTACTCAATCCAACATTCTCTTTGGTTTCAGGATTCTTCACTTTACCTTGAAGAGATACAATAAAGAGTCTTTCTTCAACCAATAACTTGTGTGCTCCATGACATATGGGCAGAAAGCTTAAAGTCTTGTTAATATAACTGCATACACTTGTTATTGGCCAGTCTGAGATATGGCTTTTTCTTTGCAACTCTGCCTAGAAGGCCAGCATCCCAGAGCCGCCTCTTTACTGTTGACGTTGAGACTGGTGTTTTGCGGCACAAGACTTGATGCTGTAATCGTTGCCAAAGGTGCTTCAACACAGTACTAAGTAAAGGATCATTATGTAAATGAGAAATTTCAGTTGTTTATTTTTTATAAATTAGCATACATTTCTAAAACACTTTTTTTTTGCTTTGTCATTATGGGGTATTGTTTGTAGATTCATGAGGGAAAATAAACAATGTCATCTATTTTAGAATAAAGCTCTACCATAACAAAATGTGGAGAAAGTCACGGGGTCTGAATACTTTCCGAAGGCACTGTATGTAGCTTTTTTCAAGGACCCAAAGTTCCTTTACAATTGTAGAAACATTTAAATGAAATATTGGAGTCAAAAGAAAACATTGGACTAAATATAAATGAAGCCAAGGCTGGGCTCAAAGCATGGAATGAGTGTGATGTGTAGGGTTGGATTCAAACCCAGTTTCAGGTAAGGGGCAGGATTAGACTGCTGTGCCACTCAGAAGCACATCATGTACTTGATTTCAAGGGGAACCCAGGATTTGAACCAGGGACCTCCTGATTGGCAGTCAAATGCTCTACAGCTGAGCTATGCCCCCTACAGTATTGTGAAGAGAGGAGGGTCTTTGTAGTGTATGTCTTTGGCTACATGTCCTTTGTGTGGTGGACCAGTCTTGATACACATGGAGCAGTACCTCAGTTCTTGACACAAACCGGTGCGACTGGCACCTACTGCCATACCCTGTTCAAAGGCACTCAAATCTTTTGTCTTGCCCATTCACCCTCTGAATGGCACATGTACACAATCCATGTCTCAACTGTCTCAAGGCTTAAAAATCTATCTTTAACCTGTCTCCTCCACTTCATCAGTGGTGGAAAAAGTATCCAATGTTCATACTTGAATAAAAGTAAAGATACCTTAAACCTCTTAAGTATCGGACCCTTTTTTTCCAATTTCGCCTAAAATTACATACCCACATCTAACTGCCTGTAGCTCAGGACCTGTAGCAAGGGTATGCATATTCTTGATACCATTTGAAAGGAAACACTTTGAAGTTAGTGGATATTATTGTTGGTGAATATAACACAATAGATCTGGTAAAAATAATACAAAGAAAAAAACAACCGTTCATTTGTATTTTTTTTGTTCCATCATCTTTGAAAAGCAAGAGAAAGGCCATCATGTATTATTAAAGCCCAGCTGCAATTTAGATTTTAGCCACTAAATGGTAGCAGTGTATGTGCAAAGTTTTAGACTGATCCAATGAACCATTGAATTTCTGTTCAAAATGTTGTATAAAGACTGCCCAAATGTGCCTAATGTGTTTATTAATAACTTTTCACGTTCAAAACTGTGCACTCTCCTCCAACAATAGCATAGTATTATTTTGCTGTAATATCTACTGCAAATTTGACAGTACAGTTCAATTAACAAGAATTTAAGCTTTCTGACAATGTCATATATGTCTATGTCCTGGGAAATGTTCTTGTTACTTACAATCTCATGCTAATCGCATTAGCCTACGTTAGCTCAACCTTCCAACAGGGGACCCACGCATCCTGAAGAAGCGAACAATGATCAACAACCAATTTGACAGGGCTTGAATATTTCTTGTAAAGAATGATGGGAAAATGTTGCACAATCCAGGTATTGGAAGCTCTTGGAGACTTACCAAGAAAGACTCACAGCTGTAGTTTCTGCCAAAGGTGCTTCTACAAAGTTTTGACTCAGGGGTGTGAATGCTAATTTAAAGATATTTCTTTATTTAACTTTCAATAAATTAGCAAACATAAAAAAAAAACATGTTTTAACTTTGTCATTATGGGGTATTGTGTGTAGATGTGAGGGAAAAACAAGTATACACAACAAAATGTGAAATAAGGAAAGTGGTATGAATACTTTTCATAGTTTGCACTGTTGGCGCTATAAACGTCGTAGGTATCACTGCTCTGTTAGAGCTAGAAATGTGAGTATTTCACTTCACCTGCGATAACATCTGCAAAATATGTGTATGTGACCAATAGAATTTCATTTGGATGGGCTCGGTTTCAAATAATCACTTTTACGTAGAATAAATGCCATTCCAAGAGTCGCAGATGAGAGCACTAACCGTTCTGTTTTATTTTGTTATTCCCCTGCTCTTATCACACACGTATTTTACAGTAAGAATTTAATGGAATATATGAACTACGATTTTAATTGGCATGGTGCAGCCATATAGCCTAGGCTACGAAGCACAGACTAGTAACATAATTCAACAAAAAATATGCTGTTCTGTTCTTTCTAAATATATTCTCTTGGTAACAATATTTCTTAAGACCTGAAATAATAGATTTATTTGTGATGGAATACATTAAATGGATTTATTACACTGTTAAAACAGATGGAGGAAGGATTGGAACATGGCTCCCATATTATTTTCAATCCATGATGTATCAGACCACAGTTTGGCCCTGTATCACATAGGTTTCACCAATCTAGCCATTTTTTCCGGGAAGGGTGGAAGCAATGATGCATTCTTAAACAATTTGAACAGGGCCCATGACCCAAGTGTGGCAGGATCAGTATCCTGTGGTGACATTACGGTCAAAGAGTCTCCTCCGACCTGAACTTGACCTGAAGACATGAGGAACAATGCATGAACATTCCTGGGTGTGTTTGTAGTCATTGTTCTGAGCCAAGAGAAGCTGCCATTCCCTAATAGATGCCCACCCTCTCTGGCTGATGGTGCTGGCATCTGTATGTGTTAGTGTGGTTTGTTTATGTACAGACTGTGTGTTTGCTAATGTTGCACATAGATGCCCATTAATCAATACAATTGTAAATCAAATGGCTACGCCAACCACATAACATCTCAACAGACAGTCTCATTCTATTCAGAAGTTCCCTGTTTCTCCAGACTTTTTCATACATTAAGTATTGGCTATGAGTCATCAAACTGAAATTTTCCCAGTTGCATTCAATACCTTCACTGTTTTCTATACAGTCTGTAAGAAACTACGTCCACCATTCAACGGTCAATGCAGAGTTTCCTAGCAGGGAAATTTGTCACATGAAGTCTTACATAATTTCCTTGTTGTAAACTGGTTGTCTGGTTGTCACATGCTTCGTAAACAACAGGTCACGACTAACAGTGGAAGGCTTAGTTAGGGGCCCTTCCCAACAATTCAGAGAGAAAGAAAACAATAATAGAAAAGCAATAACACATTATAATGAAAGTGATAATAAATACAGATAATATAATCAGATTACTATTGTTACAATCAGGTAAAGATGTCATGGGATAAATGCCATATTTTGCTTATTATCTGGTCAGATTACAACCAGATACCATTTCTGGTTGCTAATTAAGTGATAATGCCTGAGAAGCCGGAGTTTATAGGATATATTGGCATGGCTGCTGTGAGGCCCAAGATAAAGTTGAGTGCCGGCAAACTGTGAAATCGAGTGCTGGAAAACTGTGCCAAATGTGTCATATAAACTATGGTTTCTAGGAGATATCACTTTTATACAACGGTTACCAATTATTTAAAACAAGATTTGGCACATTTTCACTTCAATAGATGAACCAATACAATGTCATACTTCCACAGATTAAATAGTCCCTGATTGCAAGTCCAACGGTCGCTATGGCATCACCACTGTGCCAGGCTGACTGGTTGATTAGCTGGCTAACTGCTAGCTAGCTAACGTAATACACGTTAGCTACACACATTAATATCCGAAGTCAATATAATTATATCACGTGAAGTAGCTAGCTAGCTGTAAAATCCCAAACAAACTGCAGTGTCAATTTATCATGTTCAAACTGCTAAATTCCATAGTCATGTGTGTCTGAACAAACTTCACCAATGGGACAAAACGAGTCGTCCGCATTGCCTAATAGAACAGCATGATGGAAATATTGTAGCTAGCTAGTTAGCTGGCTAGCAAAACAGAGATCCCTTTATTATTTTATTTATTTTTTATTTCACCTTTATTTAACCAGGTAGGCTAGTTGAGAACATGTTCTCATTTACAACTGTGCCCTGGCCAAGATAAAGCAAAGCAGTGTGACACAAACAACAAAACAGAGTTACACAAGGAATACACTGGTCATCAGTCAATAACACAATAGACACAATAGAAAAAGCCTATATACAGCTTGTGCAAATGAGGTAAGATAAGGGAGGTAAGGCAATAAATAGGCCATAGTGGCAAAATAATTACAATTTAGCAATTAAACACTAGAGTGATAGATGTGCAGAAGATGAACGTGGAAGTAGAGATACTGGGGTGCAAAGAAGCAAAAATAAAGAAATAAATAACAGGATGGGGATGAGGTAGCTGGATGGGCTATTTACTGATGGGCTATGTACAGGTGCAGTGATCTGTGAGCTGCTCTGACTAACTTTAAGCTAGTGCTTATAGTTATTGAGGGAGATATGAGTCTCCAGCTTCAGTGATTTTTGCAGTTCGTTCCAGTCATTGGCAGCAGAGAACTGGAAGGAAAGGCGGCCAACGGAGGAATTGGCTTTGGGGATGACCAGTGAAAAATACCTGCTGGAGCGCGTGCTATGGGTGGGTGCTGCTATGGTGACCAGTGAGCTGAGATCAGGTGGGGCTTTACCTAGCAAAGACTTAGAGATGACCTGGAGCCAGTGGGTTTGGCGACGAATATGTAGCGATGGCCAGCCAACGAGAGCATACAGGTCGCAGTGGTGGGTAGTACATGGGGCTTTGGTGACAAAACGGATGGCACTGTGATAGACTGCATCCAATTTGCTGAGTAGAGTGTTGGAGGCTATTCTGTAAATGACATCGCCAAAGTCAAGTATCTGCAGGATGGTCAGTTTTACGAGGGTATGTTTGGCAACATGAGTGGAGGATGCTTTGTTGAGTAAATACCTTTATACTAACTTTGTTCTTATTCATATAAGTTGCCCAAAGTAAACGGACTGCTCCTCAGTCTCAGTTGCTAATATATGCATATTATTAGTAGTATTGGAGAGAAAACACTCTAAAGTTTCTAAAACTGTTTGAATGATGTCTGTGAGTATAAAATAACTCATATGGCAGGCAAAATCATGAGGAGAAATCAAAACAGGAAGTGAGAAATCTGAGCTTAGTATGTATTCACCACAGATCCCCTTGAGATATAAATGATGTTGCACTTCCTAGGGCTTCCACTAGATGTTAACCGTCTATAGAAATTTGAATGAGACTTATACTGTGTTGTGGGACTGAATGAGAGCAGAATGTATCAGGTGTCTGGCAGTCAGCCATTTTCTGATCACACGCATTCCTCATGGTATCCACTTGCGTTCCATTGCTCATCAAGACACAAAGGAATACTCCGGTTGGAACTTTATTGAAGCTATACAGTGGGGCAAAAAAGTATTTAGTCAGCCACCAATTGTGCAAGTTCTTCCACTTAAAAAGATGAGAGAGGCCTGTAATTTTCATCATAGGTACACTGCAACTATGACAGGCAAAATGAGAAAAAACATCTAGAAAATCACATTGTAGGATTTTTAATGAATTTATTTGCAAATTATGGTGGAAAATAAGTATTTGGTCACCTACAAACAAGCAAGATTTCTGGCTCTCACAGACCTGTAACTTCTTCTTTAAGAGGCTCCTCTGTCCTCCACTCGTTACCTGTATTAATGGCACCTGTTTGAACTTGTTATCAGTATAAAAGACACCAGTCCACAACCTCAAACAGTCACACTCCAAACTCCACTATGGCCAAGAACAAAGAGCTGTCAAAGGACACCAGAAACAAAATTGTAGACCTGCACCAGGTTGGGAAGACTGAATCTGCAATAGGTAAGCAGCTTGGTTTGAAGAAATCAACTGTGGGTGCAATTATTAGGAAATGGAAGACATACAAGACCACTGATAATCTCCCTCGATCTGGGGCTCCACGCAAGATCTCACCCCGTGGGGTCAAAATGATCACAAGAACGGTGAGCAAAAATCCCAGAACCACACGGGGGGACCTAGTGAATGACCTAGAGAGAGCTGGGACCAAAGTAACAAAGCCTAACATCAGTAACACACTACGCCGCCAAGGACTCAAATCCTGCAGTGCCAGACGTGTCCCCCTGCTTAAGCCAGTACATGTCCAGGCCCATCTGAAGTTTGCTAGAGAGCATTTGGATGATCCAGAAGAAGATTGGGAGAATGTCATATGGTCAGATGAAACCAAAATATAACATTTTGGTAAAAACTCAACTCGTCGTGTTTGGAGGACAAAGAATGCTGAGTTGCATCCAAAAACACCATACCTACTGTGAAGCATGGGGGTGGAAACATACTACTAGACAGACAGAAAACACAGGTATAAATACCCAGGGGATAATGGGGAAGATGGGTGACACCTGGAGAGAGTGGAGACAAGCACAAAGCCAGGTGAAACAGATCAGGGTGTGACACACCTGTCAACAATCTACACAAAATACTCGGTCATGTTAAAGTGGACGAAACATTTCAACAATAAATAAAAAACGAATATATCTTGATTAGATAAGTATTTAACCCCATGAGTCAATACACGTTAGAGAGTCACCTTTGGCAGCGATTACAGCTATGAGTCTTTCTGGGTAAATTTCCAAGAGCTTTGAACACCTGGATTGCGCAACATTTACCAAAACATTTCTGCAACATTGAAGGTCCCCAAGAACACACAATCATTGTGGAGTAACTACAATGTCCATAATGAATTAGTAAATTTTTTTTACAATTTTCATAAAAAATAATTCCACTTTGATATTATTTGGCATTGTGTGTACGCCATTGACAAAAACGAACATTTCAAGAGGTGTGAATACCTTCTGAAAACACTGTACTTCCATTTATTTTGTTTGTTATCAATACATTTGGGTTTATGTTTAGCTTTCAATATAGCTATTTAGAATTTTGTTCTCAACTTCAGAAGTTTTGCTTGTTATTAAGGGCACAAAAGCAACTCACTAGAGGATTGCAACACATAAGACTTTTACTCTATTAATGGTGTTTAAAGCGGCAATCCTTAACTGAAACATTAACAGTGTTTTCCCGGCCTCAGTTTTGATAAAAAGCCGAGGAATGGGGCTGGAGAAATGCAATCAATGTCAAATCCATAGACTATGCTATGGATGCAAGGATTAACCATCCATGATATTAGAGGTAGAGTTTCAACCATGTTTCTATTCTATACCGTGTTTGTTTACATTTACCATGTTTAAAAACATTGGAGTAAATGTGAAGTTTTCTTGAAACTGCAAATTAGATTTTCTCTTACATGTGGAATTCCAAGTTCAATGTAAAATGTAAGTTGCAGTTTCATATATGACATTTTTTCACTTGTGAAAATCTCACTTTCACATGAGGAATTGTAAATTCAAATGTGAAAAACAATTAAATGTGAAATGTTATCATGCATGGAACTGCAAATTAGTGTTTTCTTACATGTGAACCTGAAAATTATTACTATTGAATATTTTACTTGTAATTCCACATGTGAAAGTGAGATTAACATCCGATTCTCACGTGAACGTTTTTAAAATGTGAAACAGCAAAAATTTCACGTGAAACTGCAATTCAAAATTGGGCGTCTATCCATGTCCTGAGGACGTTGGGAAATGCCTTCAAATCCGGCTTCTAGGGACAACAGTGAGCGCTATTACTATCAAGTACACTTGGGTCTTCTTAGGATATTGTGGACAGAGGTGGCAGATGGGCGAAATCGATGATTCTGGATCAAATGGTGGCATGTTCAATCCCAGCTGTGGACACGGGTTATTCTGGTTAAATCTTAATAACAAAATATTATCAACTACTGATTCAGAAGCAAAAAGAGACGGCAAGAATGTAGATTTCTGCATTTACTGACAGTAACACGAGTTAACTTGCACATGAAATCATACAGAGCAGCAGGAGCATCAAAAATAATTAGAAATTTGATGTTTAGGGCAACTTTGAAATGTAACGTTTGGAGCAACTTAGAAATTTGAAGTTTAGAAAACGTGGATGAATGTCTAATTCTTCAGTGAGACTGTGAAACCTTGTTGGAAATGTAAGTTCAACTATTCCTTTATGGAAAAATGCTGTGTGATCACGTGATTTATGTGAAGCAACATGTGATAACATGAAACTAGACACTGGACAGAGGAACTCTATCTAGAAGGCCAGCATCCCGAAGTCACCTCTTCACTGTTGACATTGAGGCGGGTGTTTTGCGGGTATTATTTAATGAAGTGAACTTGTGTGGTCTACCACTTCACGGCTGAGCCGTTGTTGCTCCTAGACGTTTCCACTTCAAAATAACAAGCACTAACAGTTGACCGGGTTCAGCTCTAGCAGGGCAGAAATTTTACAAACGGACTTGAGCCACATTGAAGGTCTCCGAGCTCTTCAGTAAGGCCATTTAATGCCAATGTTTAGCTATTGAGATTACATGGCGGTGTGCTCGGTTTTATACACCTGTTAGCAATGGGTTTGGCTGAAATAGCCAAATCCACTAATTTGAAGGGTTGTCCACATACTTTTGTATATATAGTGTACATCTCTGCTAGTATAGCAGAGCAGATGGAACTCTTTTGTTATCCGTTTTCACGTGAGGAAACTGCACATTTGAGGTGACCGTGAACCTTTAGAAATAAATCAGGTACACATTTAACATTTTATTAGATGCTCTTGTCCAGAGGGACTTACAAAAGCAATTAGGGTTGAGTGCATTTCTCTAGGGCACATCAACAGATTTTGTTCACCTAGTTGGTTCAGGGATTCGATTCAGCACCCTTTTGGTTACTGGCCCAATGCTCTTAACCACTAGGCGACCTGCCGCCCCATGTACATTTTTTGGCACTTTTTGCATTTAATTGAAATGTTATATATTTTTTAGATAGTACTTTTTATATTATTTATTTAACAGGGACATACACAATAATCAACAGCTCAGACAAGTGTAAGAGTGTCAGATTTAGCTAGACAGTCAAGTATGCATGAGTACCTGTCAAGCGTTCATTCAACAGCTGTTGTGGGTTTTGCATCAGACCATGGACAATAAGAGGGATTCCAACAAGCCAGTGTGCCACAGTTCAAGAGGTAGATATCTTATCAGAAACATTCTGTAGGCACAAACTGCAGTCTCAAATGAGATTGTGCACATTTGTATTGAGTTCACAGGGGACAGCAGGACACGCACACACACGGATGTGCCCGCACACACAAGTACACATACAAGTACACGATTGCACACACAAACACACCGGCACACACACACACACACACACACACACACACACACTGCATGTCCAGTTTATATTACTGTAGATGGCAGCATATCACTGTTGGCTGTGACAGTAACACAGATGTAGAATAGTATACTACCTTTATACCTGCCTAATAGATACAGTTATCACTATATGCTATGAGTGCTCGTACCCTACTACTGCTTACGTACAGTCTGCAATGTTACCAAAGCTAATGTAATAACATCTACCTAACTAATTCTAAATGTATTAATGCAAACCAGACTAACAGAAAATGTAATACTCAATAAAAACAAAGCAAATCTTAATAACAAAATATTATCAACTACTGATTCAGAAGCAAAAAGAGACGCCAAGAGGCAAGAATGTAGATTTCCGCATTTACGCAAGAGTTAACTTGCACATTAAATCAACCTGTACCGGAAAGATGTTCTATGAACCCTCCTGTGGGCCTTCTGTCACATACATAGTGTGTTACAAGACTTGCATTAGAAGCAGTTATGTAGAGCTAAAAATATAGGTGCATAAATGTTGATCGCCATTCACGGTGTGAAAAGAAAAGCTTTTCCCATAATTGTTGAGTGAACGCTTGCGCAAAATAAAAAAGTGCGTAAACTGTGTTTATGCCTGTTTATCCTAAATGCTAGTACTTTATAATGACGCCACGTAACAAAGTGTTTATGATGGATTAGTATCGTTTATTCATCAATCATTAGGGGAGAGCCTTGACGAAAGTAACACCGGGTGAAAGTAACACACCCATTTTTCAGATAAATGACGTGGTGAAGTCAGCATATCCCTAACACCGGAGCTCCCCAGGGGTGCGTGCTCAGTCTCCTCCTATACTCCCTGTTCACCCACAACTGCATGGCCAGGCACGACTCCAACACCATCATTAAGTTTGCTGACGACACAACAGTGGTAGTTCTGATCACCGACAACGATGAGACAGCCTATAGGGAGGAGGTCAGAGACCTGGCTGGGTGGTGCCAGAATAACAACCTATCCCTCAACGTAACCAAGACCAAGGAGATGATTGTGGACTACAGGAAAAGGAGCACCGAGCACGTCCCCATTCTCATCGACGGGGCTGAAGTGGAGCATGTTGAGAGCTTCAAATTCCTTGGTGTCCACATCTACAACAAACTAAAATGGTCCAAACACACCAAGACAGTTGTGAAGAAGGCACGACAAAGCCTATTCCCCCTCAGAAAACTAAAAATATTTGGCACGGGTCCTGAGATCCTCAAAGGTTTCTACAGCTGCAACATCGAGAGCCTCCTGACCGGTTGCATCACTGCCTGGTACGGCAATTGCTTGGCCTCCGCAAGGCACTTCAGAGGGTAGTGCGTACAGCCCAGTACATCACTGGGGCAAAGCTGCCTGCCATCCAGGACCTGTACACCAGGCAGTGTCAGAGGAAGGCCCTGAAAATTGTCAAAGACCCCAGCCGCCCCAGTCATAGACTGCTCTCTCTACTACCGCATGGCAAGCGGTACCGGAGTACCAAGTCTAGGACAAAAAGGCTTCTCAACAGTTTTTTACCCCCAAGCCATAAGACTCCTGAACAGCTAACCAATGGTTACCTGGACTATTTGCATTGTGTGCCCCCCAACCCCTCTTTAACGCTGCTGCTAATCTCTGTTTATCTTATATGCATAGTCACTTTAATTATACATTCATGTACACACTACCTCAATTGGCCCAACCAACTAGTGCTCCCACACATTGGCTAACCGGGCTATCTGCATTGTGTCCCACCACCTGCCAACCCATCTTTTTACGCTACTGCTACTCTCTGTTCATCATATATGCATAGTCACGTTAACCATACCCACATGTACATACCACCTCAATAAGCCTGACTAACCGGTCTCTGTATAGAGCCTTGCTACTCTTATTTTCAAATGTCTTTTTACTGTTGTTTTATTTCTTTACTTACCTACACACACACACATACTTTTTTCTCTTCTTTTTTTTCTCTGCACTATTGGTTAGAGCCTGTAAGTAAGCATTTCACTGTAAATAAACTATTCTATTTGAGTACGACCTCCCTGCAACATATATCCATACATTCATATGATAACCCAATGATAATTTGTTGAGAACTTTATTTATAAGAGGGAAAATGTATGGACATTACAGAATAGGACAAAGTGCTCAAGGCGAATGGACAACCTGCTGTGTTGACTGGTTGTTCAAGCCCAACAATAGATTTGATCTTTATATGACACTAAAACACCTGAATGAATTAAACACAACCAAACAAGAGCCCTGATGGTTTAGGTGACCTAAAGAAGTGATATTCTAACATCAGGTGTGATTTTCATTTGTTTATGTTCTGTTCACCAGCTGACCTTAATCAAGACACCAATGTCAACTGGATTCCCCCTGTGAAGATGAGGAATTCTGCAGCAGCATCAGTTTCTACTTTTACTACTTTGTCCTTTTCCAGATATGAAAGGAGACATCCCTCAGTTATACGAGATGGTTGTTAAATGCTGTGCTTTGGTTAATCTGAATGATTCTGTTGTGCAATATGAGTAGAGCACCTTCACCTTGTCGTCATGACAAAAGTGCCCCCTTAAACCATATGAATATATAAAATGTATTGTTTTGTGCGTGAAATGAAAAGTATTTTGTCATTTCTGCTTGCCTAGCCCAATTGAGTAAAACATATTTCTTAAAGTTCAACTATTTTCTTTCTTTACAATTTAAACATATTTAGCATAGACAATGTAATTGTAGTCTTAGGCAAATCATCTCCATTATCACAGCGCAGAGCTGTTGTGAAGGAAGTTGTCAAGAATGTGAGTTTGCGTTTATACAGGGCCTCCCACCCCCACCTACCGTCAGCGAATCATGTCAATGAGGAGCTAAGGAGCTGTCCGCATTGTTACAACATTTGAAAGGCGCACAGCAATGCGGCAGAGAGCTCAATTTGGCCTCTGCGCTTCCGGAGGCTCCACAATTGCGTCACAACGTCCATACGGCGCCTCCGACCACATTTTCTGATCAAACATAAATTGGCTCTAATGCCATCATACTGTAGGCCAGTGGTTCCCAACTCCGATCCTCGAGTAACCCCCAACAGTACAGTTTTATTGTAGCCATGGACAAAACACACCTGATTCAACTTGTCAACTAATCATCGGGCCCTCAATGAGTTGAATCAAGTATGTTTGTTGGGGCTACAACAAAAGTGTGCTGTTGGTGGTACTCAAGGACTGGAGTTGGGAACCACTGCTGTAAGCCTATGGCTACACTGTCGTTGCATACCATTATCTGCTGCAAAAAGGGTTCACAAAAAAGTGTGGCCATCAAATAAAACTAATCGGAGAGTTTATGACTGAGCAAAAAGGTAATGTTCATTTGAGAACACAACACAGAAACACAGACAAATTAGAGACAGATTCTCTTCCCCTCTTTATTGCAGGTTTGTAATATGTGATTAATCAACATCAATACTAGTTCATCTTGAAAAGCTGTTGAGTTAACAATTACATTTAAACACTTAACATCAAATAATCAACACTTTCATATAATTTCAAGGTGTACAAGTAAGCTACCTCATATGTAAAGGTTAGACAGTTTAGTAGGCTATTGTTACTAAAACAATTTCAACTGAACATGGACTTGAACTGGATAATAGTTTCTTAATGTCCTCCCACAAAGTTACCAGAGTAGCCTAACCTCCCATCTCTGACAGCTGGAAGTGCTAGCTAATCATTGCACCCTCTTCCATGGCTAGCTACATACCTAGCTACAAATGCATTTGCAATAAATACATCAAGCTAGCCTACTAGTTAATATGAAGTTGCAATAATGCTGACAAGGGGAACAAAACTGAGGAACAGACAAATATAGGGGGGTCAATCAACAATGTGAAGTCCAGGTGAGTCCAATGACGCAGTTGCGTGTAATAATGGTGACAGGTGTGCGTAATGATGGGCAGCCTGGTGCCCTCGAGCACAAGAGAGGGGAAGTAGGTGCAGGCATAACAAGTTAAGTCACATATTTTCTCAATTTACAGTATGTTTGCCAATCGGTTGTGCAGCCAGACTTATTCTTAAATGCCTAATTAAATAAAGGTTAAATAAAACATTTTCTATTCCCTTTGCCTCATCCCTCTCAACTATAACATTTTTCAATTCCTCATCAATCCACAGGGATTTAATAGTTTTTACTGTCATTTACTTATGGGTGCATGGTTAATAACTGGAATAAGCAATTACATAAATGTGCAGTGTCTGGTTGCTCCTCATTACACACCACAGACCAGCAAATATTATTTACTTCTTCAACATAGGAATCACTACAAAACTTATTGTATGGCCTCTTATACTCTATATTAGGCCTAGTCTTTGGAACTTTGGTTTCCCTAGATATTGCTATTATATTACTATAAATATATCTGATGGATTTGGATATTGTTTTAAAGCAAAGATGTGATCAATACATGTGGATGATTTCATTAATGTGCTCTTTGTACCCTGGTAGGTTGACTAATAACCTGAACCAGGTTGTAGGCACTGGTTACAGTTTGAAGCTTTTTCTTGAGTGGCAGCTTGATGAAAGCTTGATGAAAGCCAGTCACACAGACACCCAGAAAATATACCTCTCTTGATATCACATACATTATCAATAATTTCACACATTTTATCCAGATACTGATTACTAGCACTTGGTGGTCTGAAGCAGCTTCCTACAAGAATGGGCTTTAGGTGAGACCTGTAGCATGAGATCTTCTCCGAGGTTTACTGGGAATATGACTCTGACCATAAACTGGCAACACCTTCAACATTGGAATTCCTGTTTCTTCTGAAGATGTTGAAACCATGTATTCCTACCATTCTATCACCAAAGGTATTATCTAAGTGACAGTCAGTATAGGAATGTTATCTGGTACCAGAAGTTATCTATTTCATGAACCTTGTTTCTCAGGCTACATATGACAATGTGGGCTATTTCTTGCAAATTTCTGCGATTCTTGATGTTATTATTACTTTACTGGGAGGCTTATCAGAGGTAGACATGACAGTGATATTTATGTTTGAGCTGTGAACTTCCTACTAGGGCAAACCGCCTCAGTGCTAACAGTATAACTCAGGTTCAAAGGCGTATGATTACAACATACAACAGCTGTAGGATTGACAGAGTCATTCAGGGGAGTTAGAGGGACATAAATTAGGTTACTTACATTATGACTGCCAATGCCCCTGTGGCAATGTACATTTGCAGCAGCACTTTGACAACTCAGCAATACAATGGTAGGGATTATCTGAGCAGGGTTTAGGTTACTGGTAAGTCGTTGTCTCAACGCAGCCTTGAAATGTGAGGACATGGTCCAGGAGCCAAGATGATTTGGATGGATTCCGTCAGTCCTATAGAGTATCTTCTGTTTCTAAAAGATGTCAAATGTATCTAGAAAAGTTATGCCAAGAGCTGCAATAGTCTTTTAGCCAGGTGTGTAAACTTTCACAGCCACCACCCAGTGATGGTACTGAAATAACTGGCCGCATTTGGGAATCTTTCAGAGCTTGAATCAGTTATTTAAAATCATTTTTTTAGCAGTTCCAAGCTAGCCTTCCTAATGTTGTTTGACCCCACATGGACTACGACAGCACCATCCCCCAGCAGCTGTCTTAGAACGGTAAAAAGCAGTCTTGATAATCCTGTCCTCATGCTCCAGGATAGCAGGGTTTTTGCCCTGGGAGATGTTTCTCACCATAGAGCTGCTGATGACAATAGCTGGTGAAATAGCTGAGGAGGTCCGGCCCTTCTTTTGCTTCGAGTGGTTTAGAAGCCCCCACGAGCACTGATGGGAGGTGGGGCCCGATAGACCTGAGCCAGCCATAGAATCCAGCATGGCTGATGAAGGGGCAGGAGTCTCAGACACCCTCACTGTCGAATGAGAGGGAACTCTGAAGATCTGAATCTGAGGTAGAAGCCACTGGAGAGGCAACAGAGGACGAAGTAGCAGGTACCTCCAGATCTGATCTCAAAGCGGAAGTCCCCATGGATGAAGGTGCCGGAACCTCTGGATCCAGGGTGGTGAAGCTGTTTGAAGTCTGTATCTGGTCCAGACTTCCCATCACCAAGGAGGCCCCTATTGCCAAAGGCCGCTGCTTTCGACTTCCATGGCAAGTGATGTACGTCCATGGCTGGTTGGTAAGGTAAAGAATAGGAACATTCACTAAGTCATCCAGAAGCAACCTACTAACTCCAATCTCCAGGGAAGGGGGAGTTCCCTTCGGGAAGGGATTACTGCGGAAAACCGTCCAGTTGGCTGTGGGGAGATGACAAGGCGGCGACACTCCCACCTGTCCAGAGCGGCATTCAGCTACTGGAGTAGAAGAGAAAGACAAAGTAGGCGGGCGTGGATTCCCCAGTAGCTTTGTAAATTCACAAATAGTTTGTTAAGAGTAGCCACTTCGCTGCTGTTGTCCTCTACAAGTGAACAGCTGCAATATTGAAAGTACGGACGGTGCACATTGTCCCAGAATAGAGCAAAATAAATATAGCTCCTGCAGTATTGAAAATGTTCGTTAGTGACCTCCATTTGAAACTACAGGCTAGCTAGTGTGAACGAGCTAAAGTTGTGTGTAAGAATTGGGCTATAATCACTGTCCTACATGAGCATTCAAATTATTTTTTTGTTTCAAATATTTTTATTGAACACACACAAGAATGCTGTATAGGTATAAAAGACAGGTATACAATTCTTATCTACACATAGCAGACAGGAACAACAAGACCCAGAGGTCTGGGTACAAAACAAATATTACAAAACAAGACATACAGAACAAGAACACGTAGAAAGAAAGAGGGTAGATGTCCCCTCTCCACTTATTCCCCCCCTTTATCCCCCCTTTATTCCCCCCTATTCCCCTCCCGACTGCTCGGGTGGCGGGGCCAGCACATGCTGGCCAAAGGTAGATTAAGATATTACAGTTGAGAATGCGTTACAAACTACAAATTCACAGCGCCGACTGGTCCAAGTAGGAGAGGAAAGGCTGCCAGATTGGATCAAATGTTGATCATTTATTGTTCAGAATATATCTAATTCTTTCTAAGTGTACAGTGTTTGCCAATTCGCTGAGCCATAATTTGGTAGAGGGCGCTTCCCTCCTTTTCCAAAACAACAAGATTAGTTTTTTTGCCGAAATGAGACTGTAAGAGATGAGATGTTTTTGGCGGTTGGTTAATCCATTTAGGGAATCAGACCCTCCCAGGATTATCAGAAGTGGGTCTTGGTCTATTGAAGTCTCCAGAACTTCAGAGAGGATCCTAAAAATTCCACACCAATAACCATACAAGCTAGAGCATAGGGCAAAGCAGTGGAGTAGTGTACCCTGCGCAGCCTGACATTTATCACACATAGGGGATGTATCGGGAAATATCCTATGCAGTTTGGTTTTGGAATAGTGTCATCTGTGTAATACCTTGAATTGTATGAGACGATGTCTGGAGTTAATGGAGCAGGTGTGGAAAGTCCAAGCTATCTTCCCAGTCTGCCACAGAAATGTCAGGCCCTAGTTCTTCCTCCCATTTTGCCGTAATGGCATCTGTAGAAGGTGTGATAACAGATTGAAAAGCATCATATAGGCGAGATATCAGTTTGTCTGAGGTGGAGCATATTTTTATGCATCCGTCAAAAATGGAAGGTTTAGCATTCCCAAATGTTGGGAGGTGTTTTCTAACATAGTCTCTAATTTGTAGGTATCTGAAAAAGTTACTTCTGGGAAGATTATAAGTTTCCCTCAGCAACTCAAAGGAAGCAAAGGTCCCTTCTATATATAAATCCCCTATGGTACTTATCCCCAACTCTCCCCAACGCTCAAAGGTGTTATCAAGGTTAGAAGGGGCAAAGGAGGGATTCCTGGCAACAGGGAGTATGAATGACATTGGTCTAAGCTCAAAGTGGACTTTAATTTGCTTCCAGATTCAGACTGTGCTATGTATAATAGGATTGTTGCAATAAAGTGACATCTCCAGATTGACAGGCGACAGAATCACAGCACCAATAGAGAAGGGGTGACACTCCTCACCCACCATACTAAGCCAGCTGGATGACGGAGGTGCGTCATCCAGCAAAAACGTAACAGTGTCGGAGGTTAGCGGCCCAGTAATAAAAGAGAGACAGTCCTCCTTCCATCTTGGATTTACAGAGGTGTTTTTTACCTATCTTGTGTGTTTTATAATCCCAGATGAAAGGTTTTATAATTGAGTCCAGTTGTTTATGAAAGGATTTAGGTATGAATACTGGGATGTTCTGGTATAGGTAGAGCAGTTGTGGGAGGAAAACCATTTAAATGACATTAATTCTTCAGAGCAGAGAAATTGGGAGAGTTCTCCAAAATAGTATATTTGTCTTGAGTTTTTGCATTAGAGAGGGGAAATTCGCTTTAAATAGTTAGGGTACTTCTAAAGGGGTTTTAAGGTATGTAAGGAGTATTGTTTGGTAACTACAATTCCTAGGTAGGTACATTTTTCTGAAGATAACTGGAAGATGTTCTAGCAAGGAGGTGTTTTGCAACCGTATGGGCATTAATTCACTCTTGTTCCAATTTATTCTGTATCCCGAGAAGGTACCAAACACATTAATCACATCACGAATAGCTGGAATAATAGCTTTGGGTTCTGTTACATAGAGGAGAATGTAATCTGCATATAGGGAAATCTTATTTAGAGTATCTTTAGTATTATAGCCGTGTATTGCTGCATGAGATCTGATCGCCTGAGCGAGAGGTTCAATAATTAGGGAGAAGAGCATAGGCGACAGCGCACAACCCTGCCTTGTCCCTCCATAAAGGTTAAATCGGGGCGACAATGATTGGTTAGTGAGTATTCTCGCACAGAGATTCCTATATAAAAGCTGGATCCACTTTATGAACCCACCTCCAATATTACATTTCTGTAGGACCTTGAATAGATAGGACCACTCAACTTGGTCAAAGGCCTTTTCGGCGTCAAGAGATATAACGGCAAAGTCCATGTTGGGTAACCTCTGAGAATACATAAAGTTTAAGAGGCACCTGAGATTAAAGAATGAGTTTCTGTTAGGGATAAAGCCGGTCTAGTCCGAATGGACCAATTTGCCAATTAAAGTGCTAAGCCTATTAGCCAGGATTTTTGCTCAAATCTATTGGTCTGTATTAAGGAGAGATATTGGTCTATATGATCCTACCTCTTCTGGATCCTTACCCTTATGTATAACTGTAATGAATCCTTCATCCAATGTAAATGGGAGAGCTCCATCCTCATTGGCCTGAACCAGCATTTTGTGCAGGTAGGGAGAGAGCATGTTACTGAATGTTTTATAGAATTCACCAGGGTGTCCATCTGGGCCCGGGGTCTTACCACTCTTTAGAGATTTAATTGTTTCTCGAATTTCTTCAAGAGATATTTCCTTATTCAGGAAGTTAGCATCTTCCTGGTTCAGGGCCGGAAGATTGCAGTCCTCCAAAACGTTTTGCATAATTAAGGGGTTAGGATCCGCTTTAGATGTAAATAGAGTCTCATAAAACGGACAGAATCTGTCATTGATGTCTTTGGGGGAAGAGAGTAATTCCCCAGATGCAGATTTAACTTTGTGAATCATTCGGTCACTCACATTTTTTTGAAGTTGTCTGGCGAGTAATTTGTGTGGTTTGTCACCAAACTCAAAATATTTTGCTTGGCATAGAGAAAAGATATAGCAATTTTAGCTGAGAGAATCTGATTATATATACATTTTAAAGAGGTCATTTTTTAAATGTTTCTCCTTAGATGGATGGCTAGCATTCTCCCTATCCAGTAAGTGAATTTGTCCCTCCATTTCTTCCAATTTTCCTCTGTTTTGCCTACTCCTGGCAGTCTGAAAGGAGATAATACAGCCTCTAAAATACACCTTCAGTGTTTCCCACAAAAATGCTGGGGAAGCCACTGTGTTGTCGTTGGTATCAAACAAAAATGTAATTTGGTCTTTAAGATGTTCACAGAATGTTGGTTCTGTGAGGAGCTGAGGATTCAACCTCCAGACCCTCTCGTTTGGTACGATGTCACCCAATCTCAGGGAGAAGGTGAGTGGACTGTGGTCCGAGATTATAGTATCATGATACCTCACATTACAGGTATAGGGGAGTAGTTTAGCATCAACAACAAAAGTAGTCAATTCGAGTATAAACATTGTGAACATGAGAGTAAAAGGAGTATTCCCTACCCGTAGGGGTAGCGATCCTCCATATATCAAATAAGTTCGAATTTTTTATGTAGGTATTCAAGAATTTGCTTGAATAGGAGGTAGGGGTTTGCCGGGTAGAGGATCTATCAAAATATTGGTCTAGCACACAGTTAAGGTTCCCTCCAATGACCAGGTTAGTATGGGAGATATATGTAATCAGGGCAAGGACTCTTTTGAAAAAAGGGGGTTATCAATGTTTGGCACAGATATTTAGTAGAGTTACTGAAGTAGAGTGGATCTCTCCTATCACGATCACATACCGACCCTCTTTATCTGCAATAGTCGTTTAATGTAGAAAGGGAATTCCTTTCCATACCAGAATCGCTGTACCTCTCGTTTTGGCAGAGAAGTTAGTGATACACTTGCCCCACCCACCGACATTTAAGTCTGCTATGAGAATTATTTTTCAGATGGGTCCCTTGCAAAAATATCATATCAGACGAGAGTGCTTTCAAGTGGGCTAGGACCTTGCCTCTCTTAATTGGTTCGTTTAAACCCTTGACATTACAGGAAATGAATGTAAGCCCCGCCCTCCTCTCGTTTGTAGTTCCTATGGTGGCCTGCATAACATGTAACTCAATAAAAAGGTAAGAAAGCGCACTAAACCATCACGATCAGCATATGTGGCACCTACACCCGAGCAGTATCTAACCAACCCCTCCCCCCCAGCAATCACCTTTACTTCCCACCCTGTTCCCCTATCCCCCCCCCATCAACCCACATTTAACAGGCATACACAAATAGGAGAGAGAAAAATGAGAAAATAAAAATAATAAACACATTGTCTGGCCGATGCCAAAAAAGCATGGCGCGACCTTGAGGTAAAACAAAAATAAAATCCCAACTATACGTTCACCTCTCACTATCCTAGAACTTCTACTAACATATGGACTGAGGAGGCTCCGAAAGTGTTCAGTTAGCATCTAATAAACCTAAACAGAATAAGTTGCAACTTAAACATATTGCGCACTTAAGCGTCCTCTTGGGTCAATCCCTGAGAAAAGCAAGATAAAGCATCACAAGATTATATTGCTAAGCAATGCCGATCTAAACATTAGCAACCGACATAGACTAAGTTAAACGTACCCCCCAATCAAAAAAAATAAAAATGTATTATTTAAAAAAAAATTTAATTAAAAACTTAAAGATTAAAAAAAGGAAAAAAAATAAAAATAAGTACATACATATACACACACACACACACACACACACACACACACACACACACACACACACACACACACACAAAAACACACACACACACACACACACATACAAAAAAAAATACATATAAAAATATATATTACAAATAAATGTATATACACGCAATGTGTGTGTGTAACGCTTGTCGTCTGGGGAAGGAGAGGAGGACCAAGGTGCAGCATGGTAAGTGTTCATATTATTTAATGAAATATGCAACACTAGACAAAACAACAAACATGACAAACAAACAGTCCTGAAAGGTGAAACAAAAACACTAAACAGGAAACAACCACCCACAAAACACAATGGAAAACAGGCTACCTAAATATGGTTCTCAATCAGGGACAACGATTGACAGCTGCCTCTGATTGAGAACCATACCAGACCAAACACAGAAATAGAAAATCATAGACAAACTAACATAGACAACCCACCCAACTTACACCCTGACCATACTGAAACAAAGACATAATAAAATAACTAACGTCAGAACGTGACACATATACACATACATACATATGCATATATACACATACATACATACATTCATCTACATACTGTACACAAACATTCATACCCCAGAATCTACACTGATTTAAAATATACATGTACATAATACTAAAATGCTAAGAGTAAATAATAATAAAGTACAAATAATGATTATATGTACGCACACCTACACAGACACAAGCACTACAGAGGGCTGGTGGGAATCTAATCGGGAGAGTGGCCCACGGCTAGACAAAGGCAGAACAGGCACAAAACATTAACTTGCTAACCAGGTGTCTGCGTCTGCCCCTTCCCAACCATCATCCCCAGTCCCCTGCAAGCAATAAATAAATGATATGGTAATAAGAATAATGTAAGAATTGAAAAATAAATAACGAAACAAAACAAAAATGGGGGAAAATAAGTATATCCATCCGAATGTGTCAATGATCAAACTTGGAAGGCTTCCCAAATTGGCATCGCTCCTAGTACAGCCGGAACGAAAGTGAACTTAATGTTAAATGTGAGCTTTGACCGCCATCCATTGGTCGGCTCAGCGTCTTACATGTTTGGTAGCCCTTGCTGAGCCTGTTTAATGCGGTTTCCCCCGTTATGGTATAGTATAGATTCGAGTCCATGAGCAGACCCTAACACACAAAGCACTCTAACCTGTATGGGGATTGGCGTATATTCCTGGATAAACTTCTCTGCGTCCAAAACCGAGGAGAGCCAAATCTTCTCACCGGAAGGCGGGGTAATTCTTAGTCTTGCAGGGAAGAGCAAGGCTGGGCGAAGATGGAGTTTGTAGAGTTTGGTCATGACATCTCTGTAGCCGGCGCGGTGCTTTGCCACATCGGGCACGTAATCCTCATAGACACAGAAGGGGTGCCCTTTATGTAACAGGTTGCCCCTCATTCGAGCTTCGCGCAGGATAAGATCCTTGGTCTTGAAACTGTGACAACAGATGATTACTGGGCGAGGACGTTGGCCCGGTCCAGGCACTGGGACAAGGGCGCGATGTGCACGGTCCAGCTGGGGATCCGAAGCCAAAACATCCGATCCCATTGCCTCCTTCAATAGCTTGGCGAAGAAGTTGGTGGGGCGAGAGCCCGCCTCCACCCCCTCTGCCAGGCCAACAACGTGAAGGTTATTACGTCTGGATCGGCCCTCCAGTTCGACCACTTTCACAGAAAGCCTCTACACACTATCCTGCAATGACGTGCATAGATTCTCTAACTCGTTGATTCTACCAGCGTTGAATTCAGAAGCTTTCTCCAGGTCCACAATACTCTGACCCTGCGAAGCGACCGTTCGAATGGTGCTCTCGATGTTGGTGTCCAGTTCAGCAATTAGTAGCCTGAAGATCCTCAGCTAAAGCAACATGTAGCTCCCCCAAAGCCTGGGTAAGTTCTGTATGTGTCACATTGTTGCCTGTGCCTTCCGCCATGTCTGTCTTGTTGTTTAGTGGGGAGTAAGCCTCCGCTGTGGATTTATTGTTCTTTGGTCGCTTATTACTCGGCATTTTCACATAGAAAGTTACAATACTGTATTAGAAAGAAACGTTTGTTGTAAAAAAGTGTCATAAAGTAGGTTAAGTTAGATCTTACACAGCCGCTCACTCCAACATGCTAGCTCCGCCCAGCATTCAAATTTTAAAGAGTATTTTGAATGTTAGGGAAAATGTAATGTTACATATATGTTATGGAGTAAATTAAAGTACAGATGTACCCAAACACTATTCAAGTAGTATTTCAAAGTATTTTTACTTAAGTACTTTACACCACTGATTTAAATTAAATTACAGTTGCTAATGGTAGAAGAAGTACTGTATATACTGTATGTTGTTTGTCACAAAATATGATGTCTCTAGCTCTATTGATCTCAGAGTAATTAGGAAAGAAAACTTAGTGTTACTTTTCGTCCCAGTTCTCCCCTACTCAGCTGCTCGTTGGTAAGCGAATGCTCGTGCTACCTGTCTCTCCCTAGATCATTGTGAACCATTTACTAATCATTAGTTAAGTATTTTTGTGTGACCTCATCTAAAGGGTAGGCTATTTATATTTTTTTCAGTGACCAATGTGATTTCTCACAAGAAGATGGACATGCTATTGGTAGACATTCCAGAAGTACCTCCTTAAGGTCTCAAAATAGCCTGGAACATAAATGGTAAAATATAATAAGCACACAACACAGGATGTTAAAGGAAATATATCAAACATTTTATTCACAAAAACTGTTGTGAAACAAATGTTGCAAGTACTTTATGAAATGTTGTCTTGGGGTCCTTTGGCTCAGAGTTTCCTTATGCAAGGGTGGAGACTTCGCAAACCGGAAATCCCAATTTTCGAACACTTATAGACCCAAATCTTAACCACGCAGCTGACCAAATTACACAAGATTTTAGTTCTGAGTTAACCAAGACTAGACTGCGCTCTAGTTGTAACAGTCAGCTTGGATCTCAAACCATGCTACAATATCAAAGTTCAAAGAAATATTGTGTTCCTATGAGAGTAACCAAAGCAAGACAGACAAATTGTGTCAAGTGAGAAAATTAGCATGGCCATACAGTTTCAATCCCCCAAAGTCAACTAACTTTCTTACAACTAGACAAAAAAATAAAGTTCGGAAAGTCCAAATATCAAATAGAATCCCAACAAAAAGCAGTCAAAGTCAATCAAAAAGGATGCAAAAATATAGGTAATCCAATAAAATAAGTGACCAAAAGATACAATCAACAAGATGGATCCTACCGAATGGAGATTCTTACAACAGCTCAATTTCATGGCATCCTCCAAAACCAACAACATAGAAATCGGTTTGAGTTGGTGTAACAATCAAATCAAATCAAAATCAAATCAAAATCAAATCAAATGTACTTATATAGCCCTTCTTACATCAGCTGACCACCACAATAATGAGCAAAAAGTATTCATTTGAATGGTTATTTCTAGGGTGCTTAAAAGGTTTTCCACATCAAATCTCAGCCAGGTACACAGCAAACACTTCCCCAAAATACTATTTAGTCTTAAAAGGACATGCACTATTAAAGGAATAGTCCACCACAATGACAATGGTGGCCATCTTAGCTTTGCCAGTGCAAATATCTCAGTCAGAACTGGCAGATACATAATATAACAGCATGAATATAATACTGCATACTGACCCAGTCTGTAATACATACATGTTTCAAGCAGACTGCCATAATCCCTGTGCCTAAGGTAACCTGTCTAAATGACTACGGCCCCGTAGCACTCACATCTGTAGCCATGAAATGCTTTGAAAAATTGAAAGATTGCTCACATCAACACCATCATCCCAGACACCCAAGCTCATCAATAAGCTTAAGAACCCTTTAACTGAACACCTCCCTCTGCAACTGGATAGGCAAAAATACATCCGCCATGCTGACCCCAACACAGGGGCCCCTCAGGGGTGCATGCTCAGTCCCCTCATGTACTCCCTGTTCGTCCATGACTGCGTGTCGTGCACGACTCCAACACCATCATTAAGTTGACAGACAACACGATGGTGATAGGCCTGATCACCTACGATGATGAAAGTTCAGAGACCAGGCAGTGTGGTGTCAGGACAACAACCTCACCCACAACGTGGGCAAGACAAAGGAGCTTATTGTGGACTACAGGAAATTAAGGGCTGAACACGCA
Organism: Oncorhynchus tshawytscha; assembly: GCF_018296145.1. Classification (NCBI taxonomy): domain Eukaryota; kingdom Metazoa; phylum Chordata; class Actinopteri; order Salmoniformes; family Salmonidae; genus Oncorhynchus; species Oncorhynchus tshawytscha. Next base: position 13,912,996 of record NC_056447.1, read on the forward strand.
CCCATTCATATCTACGGGGCTGTAGTAGAGCAGGTGGAGAGCTTCAAGTTTCTCGGTGTCCACATCACTAAGGACCTATCATGGTCCAAACATACTAACACAGTCGTGAGATGGCAAGACAAAATGCCTCTTTACCCTTAGTAGTCTGAAAAGACTTGGCATGTGTTCTCAGACCCTCAAAAAGTTATACAGCTGCACCATTGATTGCATCTAGATTGGCTGCATCACAGCTTGGTATGGCAATTGGTCGGCATCCGACCACAAGGCGCTATAGAGGGTGGAGCGCACAGCCCAGTATATAACTTGGGTTGAACTCCCTGCCATCCAGGACCTATTGTCACGTTCTGACCATCGTTCGTATGTGTTTTCCTTGTTTTAGTGTTGGTCAGGACGTGAGCTGGGTGGGCATTCTATGTTGTGTGTCTGGTTTGTCTATTTCTATGTTTGGCCTGATATGGTTCTCAATCAGAGGCAGGTGTTAGTCATTGTCTCTGATTGGGAACCATATTTAGGTAGCCTGTTTTGTGTTGGGTTTTGTGGGTGATTGTTCCTGTCTCTGTGTTTGTTTGCACCAGATAGGCTGTATAGGTTTTCACGTTACGTTTGTTGTTTTTGTATTGTTCGTTTTTCGTCGTCATTAAATATGTATCAAGAATACCACGCTGCATTTTGGTCCGACTCTCCTTCGACGGAAGAAAACCGTAACACCTATTTACCAGGCGTTGTACGAGGAAGGCCCTAAAAATAGCCAGACTCCAGCGACCCAAGTGGTAATCTGTTCTCTCCGTTACCGCATTGGAAGCGGGAACAGAGCGGTAACTGACTCCCTTGCACTGGCTCCATGCACACTCACTAGATTGTACCCACACATTCATATATACTACATTGACACTCCAACACACACTACACACACACACATGCATATTGACGCCACACACACTCACACAGACACACTTTCAACCACACTGCTGCTACTCTATTCATTATACAGTACCAGTCAAAAGTTTGGAAACACCTACTCATTCAAGGGTTTTTCTTTATTTTTACTATTTTTTTACATTGTAGAATAATAATAAAGACATCAAAACTAGGAAATAACACATATTGAATCATGTCGTAACCAAAAAAAGTGATAATCAAATGATAATCAAATCTAAATATATTTGATATACCTCAAAGCAGCTACCGTTTGCCTTGATGACAGCTTTGATGACAGCTTTACACACTCTTGGTATTCTCTCAACTAGCTTCATGAGGAATGCTTTTCCAACAGTCTTGAAGGAGTTCTCACATATGCTGAGCATTTGTTGGCTGCTTTTCCTTCACTCTACGGTCCAACAAATCCCAAACCATCTCAATTGGGTTGAGGTCGGGTGATTGTGGAGGCCAGGTCATATGATGCAGCACTCCATCACTCTCCTTCTTGGTCAAATAGCCCTTACACAGTCTGGAGGTGTGTTTTGGTCATTGTCCTGTTGAAAAACAAATGATAGTCCCACTAAGTGCAAACCAGATGGGATGGCGTATCGCTGCAGAATGCTGTGGTGGCCATACTGGTTAAGTGTGCCTTGAAATCTAAATAAATCACTGACAATGTCACCAGCAAAACATCCCCACATCATCACACCACCTCCTCCATGCTTCATGGTGGTAACCACACATGCGGATATCATCCGTTCACCTACTCTGCATCTCACAAAGACACAGTGGTTGCAACCAAAAATCTCAAATTGGTCTAATGTCCATTGCTCGATTATTTTAACACTTCTACAAACTTCAGTTTGATGAAGTCTTTGGGGAATTGAAGGCCCACGAAAGTGCTGCATGTTCAATAAACACCAAAATTGGAACCCCTTCTAAATAATGGCCCGGCACTACCGCAAGACACTTCTTTTGAGTACTTGTATTCTTCCCCTTTCAGACCTCTGGAGGAATAAGCTATGATCACCATTGGTTTTCTGTGTTAGGACATCTCCAAGAACCACGTCGCTGGCATCAGTGTGTACCTGGTCCATGCTCTGTGGCATTTCTCTGTCCATTCCCAATTCACTGGTAAATTGAGCTTGTTCAGCAGAGTGGCAAGGTCCGCATACATTTGTGATACCACCAGACCAGCGACAGGAACAACTGGATAGTTGGTAAGCCATGGGGAGTAGGATAGTTGGTCACCACCGTCTTGTCAGGATTTATTTCCACCCCTTTTCCTGAATCAAGATGTCCAAGGAACTTCAGCTGGGTCTTCAGGAAATGGCATTCCTTCATGTTCAATGTCAAGTTGGCCTCATGGACTTTGTTGAAGACAGCATAGAGGTCAGCCACATGTTGCTGCTCATTGGTGGATTAGACTATGATGTAATCTATGTAGATATATAGTCTACACCTTGCAGTTACCCAATAACTCTCTCCATCAACCTCTGAAAGGTCGCTCCAGCATTCTTAAGGCCAAAAGGCATTGCCTTAAACTGTTACAAGTCAAATGGAGTGGCTATTGCGTTCTCCTCTTTGCTCTTCTCCTCCATCTCATTTTGCCAGAGTGCTCTTGGATGTCATGCATGAAGGGCATTGGGGTAGGCATCGAATGACTTCTTGGCATTCACTCCTCTAAAATGAGCACAAAACCGTTAGGAGCCATCAGGTTTGCCAACCAACACCACAGGGGCTGCTCATGATGATTGGGATGGTTTGAGGACATCATCCTTTAACATTTTCTTTAACAAGTTTTATGATTATCTCTTTTTAAGAGGTGACACCCGATAGGGCCTGGACCGAACCGGGATGTCATCTGAGGTAATTATGTCATGCTTGGTCACGTTGGTTATTCCTGTCTTCTCTGAACAAACAGATGGCCAAGATTGGAAGAGAGGCTGCGTCTCAGGAGGTTGATTTCTGAGCAGTTCAATGAAATATGTGGGTGGATCTGAGAGGGGATGACCTCTAGTGGAGAGAACAGAGGGCATGGCAACACATAGGCTGGGTGAGGCCCTGTAGTCCTTTTTGGGTCTGAACCAGGTCAATCTACAAAGAGAATAATTGATGAATACAAAAAAGGACCGTTTTACTATTATCTTCAGTTCATAGTTGCTTTCTCCAAGGTTAATTTGAGTTCCTGTTTTGGTCAAGAAATCTTGACCCAGAATGGTGGGAAAGGCCAGGTGGTTGTCAGCCAGGTTTCCAGGGTCCAAACAGTCTCATGCCAAACCTAAGTGAGTTGAGATTTTTCCCTCAGCTGTGTGTGACTTTCAATCAGCAAGTACAAGACAATAACACAAGATAGTATGTTAAATAAAAAGAAAAGAGACCAAGAGAAAAACATACTATTTACAAGCTCTTTATATATACATAATCTTATATATAGTACTGCACAGGAGAGGCACTGTGATACATATATATATATTTTTTTTTAATCTGTTTTTCAAAGCTAAACTTGCTTTTTGCCTGAGTAATCTCTGGTAGCAGAGCATTCCACAATGACATGGCTCTATACATAAATGAGTGATAAACTAAATCTGCTTTTGGTTTGGGTACTGTGAGGAAACCCATTGTGCCGTGTCTGGTGGGATATGTATGTATGTCTGTTTGAACTGCAAATAGATTACACAAGTGGTCAGGCATTTTCAAAAATTAGAAGAGTAGAAATAGTCCATTTCTCCTCAACCGTCAACCATGAAAGACTATCATGCATGTTTTGATGTTAGTTATATGTGTGCAGTGAAGGTCAAGGAATGCTGCTTTGTTTTGAGCCAGCTGCAGCTTTGCTAGGTCTTTCTTTGCTGCACCTGACCATATTACCGGACAGTAATCAAGATGGGACAAGATCAAACCCTGATCAACTAGTACAGTTGGTCTTTGTGTCAAAAACACAGATCATCTTTTTATAACAGACATACTGTACTTCTCCCCATCTTCACAACAACTTTGTCAATATGACTTGATAACCATGATAACTGACCATTGAATGTAACTCCTTGGAGTTCAACTACTTCAACTTGTTCAATGGTCACACCCTTTATGCACAACTCCAGTTGAGGTTTATGTCTTAGAGAATGCTTTGAACCAAATTCAATTATTTTGGTTTTGGATATATTTATGACCAGTTTATTGTTATTTTTCCATTCTGACACTGACTGTAACTCCTTGCTAAGAGATTCAGAGAGCTCACTGGCTGTAGATGCTGATCTGTAGAGTGTGTAATCATTAGCATACATAGTAATTTTAGATTTTTGTAAGACAAGTGGCTAATCATTTGTAAAAATAGAGAATAGTGTGGCCCAAGGACTCTGCCCTGAGGGATACCTCACTGTACATATCTGATGTTAGAGAAGCTCCCACTTAAGAATACTGTTCAAGTTATATTGGAATACTGTTCAAGTTCTAAGTAACTCTCCAGCCATGTGACCATGTGCAGCCATAACAAGTTATTTTTTTCAATAACAAATTAGGATCAATAATGCCAAAGGCTGTACTGAAATCTAATAATACAGCTACAACTATCATCTTGTTATCCATTTATTTTATCCAATCAGTCATCTGAGTCATTGAAGTACAATCGAGTGTCCTTCCCTATATGCATGCTAAAAGACAACTTGTTCTTAAAAAGTAGCATTGTATTTGTTCAAACACAATTTTCTCCATTAGTTTACTATTTTTAGATAGTGGAATTCTTTAAGCTTCCTTAAACACCTGTGGACACACACTCCTTTAGGCTTTGGTTATAGACATGGCAAATAGGGTTGGCAATACAGTCTGCTACCCTTCTCAATAGATTCCCATCTAGGTTGCCTATACCTGGTGGTTTATCATTATGAATGGATAACAACTGTCTTTCCACCTCTTTGCCACGACCTTGACCAAATTCAAATGAGCAATCCTTCTATTAGACCTCAATACACAAATATGATGCTTCACTGTTCAATGTTGACATTTCACTTCTCAGTTTATCTACTTTACCGGTCCAAAAGTCATTGAAATGATTGGCTATATCAAAAGTTTGTGTTATAAATGACCCATCAACTTCAATGAACGATGGGTTGAATTAAATTGGGTTTTCTGCCCATAATATCATTTAAGGTGCTCCAAAGTCTTTTCCCATTTTTTGAATGTGGCTGATATAGTTTTGGTAATATAATTTCTTATTTTTTGTCAAGTTTAGTCACAACAATTTTCAATTGACAGTATGTCAACCAATCATTCTGAATTATTATACCACCTTTTTTGCAGAAATTCTTTGAACCATACAGTAATTGTTCAATTCATTGTCAATCCAGGGGGCTCTATCAGTTCTCACTGTCAGGTTCTTACAGTTTTTCTCAGTCACTTTGGTGCATTTTTCACATCATCACTAACATGTGCAAAATAATAAGTGCATTTCTCAGAACAATTTGTACAAACTGCAATATACAATAGATATGTTTCTAAAGCTAGTCAGTCACTGAAAATCCTTAGTACATCTCTCAAAAGTAAATATCCATGCCAATGATCATGTCAGTGTCATCAGAATGATAAGTCATTGAGTCATTGTTCACAAACAAGGTCGTCAAAATGTTTAGGCATGTTGTCAATGTAACTGTGTACTTTGACAGTATTACCTGATGTAAACTTAGGCTACAGTTTGGATGACAGCTACTGTGACGTAGAAGTCCGTCACTGGCCGCGGGCAGCATTTGGTTCTTTAACGCACACACATATTCATCACTCCTCCCTGCGCCATTATACCATAAGTTAACAATGTGGGTCGACACACAATTTAACTTCTGTCTTGGTGCATGCATTTCACACTTGTCAATGTTCATATTTGAGAGATACAATAATTATTATACTTATCAATGTTGTGGATGAGCGCATTGTTTGTTTGTTCTGTTCCTCTCTCTCCATCGCTGTAGCTTCTGGGTATGCTGGAAAAGGACCCGAGCTAAGGGAATTGGGTTGGCTTTATAGTGCCTGTCCCAAATGGCTCATTAATGCATATGGGCATATTGAAAGATATTGTCAGTAATGATGTAATGTTGTAAATGTTATGTTGTGATATTGTTTAAAACCGTGTTGCAATGTATATCCTTTAGTATGTTTAGTTCATGGAAAATGTAGGTTTGTATTGTTAATTGATTCATTAATTAGGGTTAATTGTTCTGAGGGGAGGGGCTAGCCCTACAAAAGGAGCCTCTCTCCAGTCTCTAAGGGGGATTTTTTGGATTGAGCTGTGGATGGGGCAGCATTGTTGTTAAACTGTCCCATAAGGTAGACGTTGATGGCAGTACTGTTGTTTTCTGTTCCGGAATCACTTGTAAATAAACACCTTTGCACAGAAGAACTTTTGCGGTTCCGCCATCTTTTTATTTTTATAGAGGTTAGGTTATCCAGTTTAGCCATCTGGCCTACTCTATGTGACAGCTACTGTATTGAAAATGCAAAAGGCTGCACTTCTATGGCATATATCAATTTCAACAGCGCTATTTACATATTACTGTATGTGGGTTATTGATTGAAAGAGACTGGACAACCCAAGGGGCACAAAGGGGAAAAAACTAAATTAGAAAGAAACACAGGAAACCACCCCTAAGGCACAACTTTGCCCGCAGCACTGCTGTGCTGTCTCTACACATCCAGACGTTCCTGTCTGTCGACCCACATATTCTCATTCACATCACACCGGATATTTTCCCTTCCAATGCAACGTGGAAAGAATCTTTTGGAATGCCTTATCCATCCTCTGCAGGCGTCTATTGTGATGTCCTCACATGCTGTATCCATTGCAGCCAGCAGGGTCATCTGTGTGTGTGGCTGACAATCATACACCTTCCACCTCCATGCTGAAAAGAACTCCTCAATTGGGTTAACCTGTTGCTTCGAGCAATCCCGTATCCGGGAGCGTAATTATAGCCTCAAGCTCATTACCATAACGCAATGTTAACTATTCATGAAAATCGCAAATGAAATGAAATAAATATATTGGCTCACAAGCTTAGCCTTTTGTTAACAACACTGTCATCTCAGATTTTCAAAATATGCTTTTCAACCATAGCTACACAAGCATTTGTGTAAGAGTATTGATAGCTAGCATAGCATTAAGCCTAGCATTCAGCAGGCAACATTTTCACAAAAACAAGAAAAGCATTCAAATAAAATCATTTACCTTTGAAGAACTTCGGATGTTTTCAATGAGGAAACACTCAGATATCAAATGTTCAGTTTTTCCAAAAATATTATTTGTGTAGGAGAAATCGCTCCGTTTTGTTCATCACGTTTGGCTAAGAAAAAGAATCCGAAAATTCTGTCATTACAACGCCAAACTTTTTTCCAAATTAACTCCATAATATCGACAGAAACATGGCAAACGTCATCAGCTAACCTTTAGCTCGGAAAGCTCTCGCCAGTTCGAACAACGCGACTCTAACCAGAGCATAACGGACCTATATATTATTTGATTTTTTTTATCCCCGGATTCCCACCGTAAACGGAACATTTTCAGCTGGATCTTCACAACTAGCTAACTAGCTAACCGCAACCCCGGATGATTACTCCTGGCTAGCGTTTCCACCCACTTAGCTTGAAGCTAGCCCGGCCAGAGCTCCTGTGCTACCACCGAAGCATACTCCTGGGCTACAATATCCGGACCCACGACCGGTCTATCGATGTCACCCCATGAAGAGGCATAAACAGACTCACCCCATCGCGACGCCCCCCAAAGGCTAACTTTCTACACTGTAAAGTCCATGGAGAACAAGAGCACCTCCTCCCAGCTGCCCACTGCACTGAGGCTAGGTAACACGGTCACCACCGATAAATCCATGATTATCGAAAACTTCAACAAGCATTTCTCAACAGCTGGCCATGCCTTCTGCCTGGCTACTCCAACCTCAGCCAACAGCTCCGCCCCCCGCAGCTACTCGCCCAAGCCTCTCCAGGTTCTCCTTTACCCAAATCCAGATAGCAGATGTTCTGAAAGAGCTGCAAAACCTGGACCCGTACAAATCAGCTGGGCTTGACAATCTGGACCCTCTATTTCTGAAACTATCCGCCGCCATTGTCGCAACCCCTATTACCAGCCTGTTCAACCTCTCTTTCATATCGTCTGAGAGCCCCAAGGACTGGAAAGCTGCCGCAGTCATCCCCCTCTTCAAAGGGGGAGACACCCTGGACCCAAACTGTTACAGACCTATACCCATCCTGCCCTGCCTATCTAAGGTCTTCGAAAGCCAAGTCAACAAACAGGTCACTGACCATCTCGAATCCCACCGTACCTTCTCCGCTGTGCAATCTGGTTTCCGAGCCGGTCACAGGTGCACCTCAGCCACGCTCAAGGTACTAAACGATATCATAACCGCCATCGATAAAAGACAGTACTGTGCAGCCGTCTTCATCGACCTTGCCAAGGCTTTCGACTCTGTCAATCACCATATTCTTATCGGCAGACTCAGTAGCCTCGGTTTTTCGGATGACTGCCTTGCCTGGTTCACCAATTACTTTCCAGACAGAGTTCAGTGTGTCAAATCGGAGGGCATGCTGTCCGGTCCTCTGGCAGTCTCTATGGGGGTGCCACAGGGTTCAAGCCTCGGGCCGACTCTTTTCTCTGTATATATCAATGATGTTGCTCTTGCTGCGGGCGATTCCCTGATCCACCTCTACGCAGACGACACCATTCTATATACTTCCGGCCCGTCCTTGGACACTGTGCTATCTAACCTCCAAACGAGCTTCAATGCCATACAACACTCCTTCCGTGGCCTCCAACTGCTCTTAAACGCTAGTAAAACCAAATGCATGCTTTTCAACCGTTCGCTGCCTGCACCCGCACGCCTGACCAGCATCACCACCCTGGATGGTTCCGACCTTGAATATGTGGACATCTATAAGTACCTAGGTGTCTGGCTAGACTGTAAACTCTCCTTCCAGACTCATATCAAACATCTCCAATCGAAAATCAAATCAAGAATCGGCTTTCTATTCCGCAACAAAGCCTCCTTCACTCACGCCGCCAAACTTACCCTAGTAAAACTGACTATCCTACCGATCCTCGACTTCGGCGATGTCATCTACAAAATTGCTTCCAACACTCTACTTAGCAAACTGGATGCAGTTTATCACAGTGCCATCCGTTTTGTCACTAAAGCACCTTATACCACCCACCACTGCGACTTGTATGCTCTAGTCGGCTGGCCCTCGCTACATATTCGTCGCCAGACCCACTGGCTCCAGGTCATCTACAAGTCCATGCTAGGTAAAGCTCCGCCTTATCTCAGTTCACTGGTCACGATGGCAACACCCATCCGTAGCACGCACTCCAGCAGGTGTATCTCACTGATCATCCCTAAAGCCAACACCTCATTTGGCCGCCTTTCGTTCCAGTTCTCTGCTGTCTGTGACTGGAATGAATTGCAAAAATCGCTGAAGTTGGAGACTTTTATCTCCCTCACCAACTTCAAACATCTGCTATCTGAGCAGTTAACCGATCGCTGCAGCTGTACATAGTCTATAGGTAAATAGCCCACCCATTTTTACCTACCTCATCCCCATACTGTTTTTATTTATTAACTTTTCTGCTCTTTTGCACACCAATATCTCTACCTGTACATGACCATCTGATCATTTATCACTCCAGTGTTATTAATCTGCAAAATTGTAATTATTCGCCTACCTCCTCATGCCTTTTGCACACAATGTATAGACTCCCCTTTTTTTCTCTACTGTGTTATTGACTTGTTAATTGTTTACTCCATGTGTAACTCTGTGTTGTCTGTTCACACTGCTATGCTTTATCTTGGCCAGGTCGCAGTTGCAAATGAGAACTTGTTCTCAACTAGCCTACCTGGTTAAATAAAGGTGAAATAAAAATAAATAAAAAATAGAATCAATCCTCAAGGTGTTTTTCACATATCTATTCGATGATAAGTCATTCGTGGCAGTTTGGTTTCTCCTCTGAAGCAAATGGTAAAATACACGCAGCTGGAGATTACGCAATAATTGCAACGGAGGACACCAACCGGAGCACCTGGTAAATGTAGTCTCTTATGGTCAATCTTCCAATGATATGCCTACAAATACGTCACAATGCTGCAGCCACCTTGGGGAAACGACAGAAAGTGTAGGCTCATTCCTTGCGCATTCACAGCCATATAAGGAGACATTGGAACAAAGCGCATTCAAAATCTGGGGCATTTCCTGTTTGAAATTTCATCTTGGTTTCGCCTGCAGCATCAGTTCTGTGGCACTCACAGATAATATCTTTGCAGATTTGGAAACGTCAGAGTGTTTTCGAGCATCTTTTCGTGACAAAATATCTTGTTTAAAACGGGAATGTTTTTTTATCCATAAATTAAAAGAGCGCCCCTATATCCAAGAAGTTAAGGAATGGTGAATAAGGTGGGAGGAATTTTATAAGCATCCTCGGGTGGGTCACAAACCATTGCCTTATGTTTGATCGATGGAAACTCACATTATCACAAATGACCACGTACTTTGGCAAATCCTCTCTAAACAGACCCCTCTCATCATCAGGGATGAGAGTCTCTAAAAAGTTGAGTAGATGCTGGGTGTTGTATGGCCCTATAAGGGGGATATGGGTTATCAAATCAAATCAAATTTTATTTGTCACATACACATGGTTAGCAGATGTTAATGCGAGTGTAGCGAAATGCTTTTGCTTCTAGTTGCGACAATGCAGTAATAACAAACAAGTAATCTAGCTAACAATTCCAAAACTACTACCTTATAGACACAAGTGTAAGGGGATAAAGAATATGTACATAAAGATATATGAATGAGTGATGGTACAGAGCGGCATAGGAAAGATACAGTAGATGGTATTGAGTGCAGTATATACATATGAGATGAGTATGTAAACAAAGTGGCATAGTTAAAGTGGCTAGTGATACATGTATTACATAAAGATGCAGTAGATGATATAGAGTACAGGATATACGTATACATATGTGATGGAAAATGTAGGGTATGTAAACATTATATTAGGTAGCATTGTTTAAAGTGGCTAGTGATATATTTTACATAATTTCCCATCAATTCCCATTATTAAAGTGGCTGGAGTTGAGTCAGTGTGTTGGCAGCAGCCACTCAATGTTAGTGGTGGCTGTATAACAGTCTGATGGCCTTGAGATAGAAGCTGTTTTTCAGTCTCTCGGTCCCAGCTTTGATGCACCTGTACTAACCTCGCCTTCTGGATGATAGCGGGGTGAGCAGGCAGTGGCTCGGGTGGTTGTTGTCCTTGATGATCTTTATGGCCTTCCTGTGACATCGGGTGGTGTAGGTGTCCTGGAGGGCAGGTAGTTTGCCCCGGTGATGCGTTGTGCAGACCTCACTACCCTCTGGAGAGCCTTATGGTTGTGGGCGGAGCAGTTGCCGTACCAGGCGGTGATACAGCCCGACAGGATGCTCTCGATTGTGCATCTGTAGAAGTTTGTGAGTCCTTTTGGTGACAAGCCGAATTTCTTCAGCCTCCTGAGGTTGAAGAGGCGCTGCTGCGCCTTCTTCGCGATGCTGTCTGTGTGGGTGGACCAATTCAGTTTGTCTGTGATGTGTACGCCGGGAACTTAAAACTTACTACCCTCTCCACTACTGTTCCATCGATGTGGATAGGGGGTGTTCCCTCTGCTGTTTCCTGAAGTCCACAATCATCTCCTTAGTTTTGTTGACGTTGAGTGTGAGGTTATTTTCCTGACACCACACTCCGAGGGCCCTCACCTCCTCCCTGTAGGCCGTCTCGTCGTTGTTGGTAATCAAGCCTACCACTGTTGTGTCGTCCGCAAACTTGATGATTGAGTTGGAGGCGTGCGTGGCCACGCAGTCGTGGGTGAACAGGGAGTACAGGAGAGGGCTCAGAACGCACCCTTGTGGGGCCCCAGTGTTGAGGATCAGCGGGGTGGAGATGTTGTTGCCTACCCTCACCACCTGGGGGCGGCCCGTCTGGAAGTCCAGTACCCAGTTGCACAGGGCGGGGTCGAGACCCAGGGTCTCGAGCTTGATGACGAGCTTGGAGGGCACTATGGTGTTAAATGCCGAGCTGTAGTCGATGAACAGCATTCTCACATAGGTATTCCTCTTGTCCAGATGGGTTAGGGCAGTGTGCAGTATGGTTGAGATTGCATCGTCTGTGGACCTATTTGGGCGGTAAGCAAATTGGAGTGGGTCTAAGGTGTCAAGTAGTGTGGAGGTGATATGGTCCTTGACTAGTCTCTCAAAGCACTTCATGATGACGGAAGTGAGTGCTACGGTAGTCGTTTAGCACAGTTACCTTACCTTTCTTGGGAACAGGAACAATGGTGGCCCTCTTGAAGCATGTGGGAATTAGCAGACTGGGATAGGGATTGAATGAATATGTCCGTAAACACACCAGCCAGCTGGTCTGCGCATGCTCTGAGGGCGCGGCTGGGGATGCCGTCTGGGCCTGCAGCCTTGCGAGGGTTGACACGTTTAAATGTTTTCCTCACGTCAGCTGCAGTGAAGGAGAGTCCGCATGTTTTAGTTCGGGCCGTATCAGTGGCACTGTATTGTCCTCAAAGCGGGCAAAAAAGTTATTTAGCCTGCCTGGGAGCAAGACATCCTGGTCCGTGACGGGGCTGGTTTTCTTTTTGTAATCCGTGATTGACTTTAGACCCTGCCACATACCTCTTGTGTCTGAGCCGTTGAATTGAGATTCTACTTTGTCTCTATACTGACGCTTAGCTTGTTTGATTGCCTTGCGGAGGGAATAGTTACACTGTTTGTATTCGGTCATGTTTCCGGTCACCTTGCCTTGATTAAAAGCAGTGGTTCGTGCTTTCAGTTTCACGCGAATGCTGCCATCAATCCACGGTTTCTGGTTTGGGAATGTTTTAACCATTGCTATGGTAACAACATCTTCAACGCACGTTCTAATGAACTCGCTCACCGAATCAGCGTATTCGTCAATGTTGTTGTCTGACGCAATACGAAACATATCCCAGTCCACGTGATGGAAGCAGTCTTGGAGTGTGGAATCAGATTGGTCGGACCAGCGTTGAACAGACCTCAGCGCGGGAGCTTCTTGTTTTAGTTTCTGTCTGTAGGTAGGGATCAAAAAAATGGAGTCGTGGTCAGCTTTTCCGAAAGGAGAGCGGGGCAGGGCCTTATATGCGTCGCGGAAGTTGGAATGGCAATGATCCAAGGTTTTTCCAGCCCTGGTTGCGCAATCGATATGCTAATAAAATTTAGGGAGTCTTGTTTTCAGATTAGCCTTGTTAAAATCCCCAGCTGATGATCTGGTTGGGGTCTGAGCAGATTATTTGTTGCGATTGCAAACATAATAAAATGGTGGTCCGATAGTCCAGGATTATGAGGAAAAACATTAAGATCCACAACATTTATTCCATGGGACAAAACTAGGTCCAGAGTATGACTGTGTCAGTGAGTAGGTCCGGAGACATGTTGGACAAAACCCACTGAGTCGATAATGGCTCCGAAAGCCTTTTGGAGTGGGTCTGTGGACTTTTCCATGTGAGTATTATAGTCACCAAAAATGTGAATATTATCTGCCATGACTACAAGGTCCGATAGGAATTCAGGGACCTCAGTGAGGAACGCTCTATATGGCCCAGGAGGTGTGTAAACAGTAGCTATAAAAAGTGATTTGAGTAGACTGCATAGATTTCATGACTAGAAACTCAAAAGACGAAAACAGTTTTTTTTGTAAATTGAAATTAACTATCAGAAATTTTAGCATCACCTCCGCCTTTACGGGATGCACAGGGGATATGGTCACTAGTGTAACCAGGAGGTGAGGCCTCACTTAACACAGTAAATTCATCAGGCTTAAGCCATGTTTCAGTCAGGCCAATCACATCACAGGCATTAGTTACAGGCATTAGTCACAGGCATTAGTCACAGTAAGAAGCTTCCTCTTGAAATGGCAACTAGATGATAACCAGTCAATGTTCAGGTCACCAAGAAAATACATGTCTCAGTTAGCATCAGAAACCTTATAACATCACACACATATTCTCCAGATACTGGCAGTTTGAACTTGGTGGTCTAAAATAGCACCCTAAAAGAGACTTCAGCTGAGGCAGGTGAACCTGCAACCACAACACTTCTACTTCATTGTCACTTCCATGGCCTCAAATTGTTTGTCCACATAATCTCTGAGTCTGGTCTCTCTGTTCACATCACTTTCCAGAGAATTCTTGAAATCAGTGTGTGTTTACTTGGTCTTGTTGACTTCCACCAAATCAACTGTAGTAGTAAGTGTGATATCATTGGCATTTCCATTTGAAGAACTTCGGATGTTTTCAATGAGGAAACACTCAGATATCAAATGTTCAGTTTTTCCAAAAATATTATTTGTGTAGGAGAAATCGCTCCGTTTTGTTCATCACGTTTGGCTAAGAAAAAGAATCCGAAAATTCTGTCATTACAACGCCAAACTTTTTTCCAAATTAACTCCATAATATCGACAGAAACATGGCAAACGTCATCAGCTAACCTTTAGCTCGGAAAGCTCTCGCCAGTTCGAACAACGCGACTCTAACCAGAGCATAACGGACCTATATATTATTTGATTTTTTTTATCCCCGGATTCCCACCGTAAACGGAACATTTTCAGCTGGATCTTCACAACTAGCTAACTAGCTAACCGCAACCCCGGATGATTACTCCTGGCTAGCGTTTCCACCCACTTAGCTTGAAGCTAGCCCGGCCAGAGCTCCTGTGCTACCACCGAAGCATACTCCTGGGCTACAATATCCGGACCCACGACCGGTCTATCGATGTCACCCCATGAAGAGGCATAAACAGACTCACCCCATCGCGACGCCCCCCAAAGGCTAACTTTCTACACTGTAAAGTCCATGGAGAACAAGAGCACCTCCTCCCAGCTGCCCACTGCACTGAGGCTAGGTAACACGGTCACCACCGATAAATCCATGATTATCGAAAACTTCAACAAGCATTTCTCAACAGCTGGCCATGCCTTCTGCCTGGCTACTCCAACCTCAGCCAACAGCTCCGCCCCCCCCCCGCAGCTACTCGCCCAAGCCTCTCCAGGTTCTCCTTTACCCAAATCCAGATAGCAGATGTTCTGAAAGAGCTGCAAAACCTGGACCCGTACAAATCAGCTGGGCTTGACAATCTGGACCCTCTATTTCTGAAACTATCCGCCGCCATTGTCGCAACCCCTATTACCAGCCTGTTCAACCTCTCTTTCATATCGTCTGAGAGCCCCAAGGACTGGAAAGCTGCCGCAGTCATCCCCCTCTTCAAAGGGGGAGACACCCTGGACCCAAACTGTTACAGACCTATACCCATCCTGCCCTGCCTATCTAAGGTCTTCGAAAGCCAAGTCAACAAACAGGTCACTGACCATCTCGAATCCCACCGTACCTTCTCCGCTGTGCAATCTGGTTTCCGAGCCGGTCACAGGTGCACCTCAGCCACGCTCAAGGTACTAAACGATATCATAACCGCCATCGATAAAAGACAGTACTGTGCAGCCGTCTTCATCGACCTTGCCAAGGCTTTCGACTCTGTCAATCACCATATTCTTATCGGCAGACTCAGTAGCCTCGGTTTTTCGGATGACTGCCTTGCCTGGTTCACCAATTACTTTCCAGACAGAGTTCAGTGTGTCAAATCGGAGGGCATGCTGTCCGGTCCTCTGGCAGTCTCTATGGGGGTGCCACAGGGTTCAAGCCTCGGGCCGACTCTTTTCTCTGTATATATCAATGATGTTGCTCTTGCTGCGGGCGATTCCCTGATCCACCTCTACGCAGACGACACCATTCTATATACTTCCGGCCCGTCCTTGGACACTGTGCTATCTAACCTCCAAACGAGCTTCAATGCCATACAACACTCCTTCCGTGGCCTCCAACTGCTCTTAAACGCTAGTAAAACCAAATGCATGCTTTTCAACCGTTCGCTGCCTGCACCCGCACGCCTGACCAGCATCACCACCCTGGATGGTTCCGACCTTGAATATGTGGACATCTATAAGTACCTAGGTGTCTGGCTAGACTGTAAACTCTCCTTCCAGACTCATATCAAACATCTCCAATCGAAAATCAAATCAAGAATCGGCTTTCTATTCCGCAACAAAGCCTCCTTCACTCACGCCGCCAAACTTACCCTAGTAAAACTGACTATCCTACCGATCCTCGACTTCGGCGATGTCATCTACAAAATTGCTTCCAACACTCTACTTAGCAAACTGGATGCAGTTTATCACAGTGCCATCCGTTTTGTCACTAAAGCACCTTATACCACCCACCACTGCGACTTGTATGCTCTAGTCGGCTGGCCCTCGCTACATATTCGTCGCCAGACCCACTGGCTCCAGGTCATCTACAAGTCCATGCTAGGTAAAGCTCCGCCTTATCTCAGTTCACTGGTCACGATGGCAACACCCATCCGTAGCACGCACTCCAGCAGGTGTATCTCACTGATCATCCCTAAAGCCAACACCTCATTTGGCCGCCTTTCGTTCCAGTTCTCTGCTGTCTGTGACTGGAATGAATTGCAAAAATCGCTGAAGTTGGAGACTTTTATCTCCCTCACCAACTTCAAACATCTGCTATCTGAGCAGTTAACCGATCGCTGCAGCTGTACATAGTCTATAGGTAAATAGCCCACCCATTTTTACCTACCTCATCCCCATACTGTTTTTATTTATTAACTTTTCTGCTCTTTTGCACACCAATATCTCTACCTGTACATGACCATCTGATCATTTATCACTCCAGTGTTATTAATCTGCAAAATTGTAATTATTCGCCTACCTCCTCATGCCTTTTGCACACAATGTATAGACTCCCTTTTTTTCTCTACTGTGTTATTGACTTGTTAATTGTTTACTCCATGTGTAACTCTGTGTTGTCTGTTCACACTGCTATGCTTTATCTTGGCCAGGTCGCAGTTGCAAATGAGAACTTGTTCTCAACTAGCCTACCTGGTTAAATAAAGGTGAAATAAAAATAAATAAAAAATAGAATCAATCCTCAAGGTGTTTTTCACATATCTATTCGATGATAAGTCATTCGTGGCAGTTTGGTTTCTCCTCTGAAGCAAATGGTAAAATACACGCAGCTGGAGATTACGCAATAATTGCAACGGAGGACACCAACCGGAGCACCTGGTAAATGTAGTCTCTTATGGTCAATCTTCCAATGATATGCCTACAAATACGTCACAATGCTGCAGCCACCTTGGGGAAACGACAGAAAGTGTAGGCTCATTCCTTGCGCATTCACAGCCATATAAGGAGACATTGGAACAAAGCGCATTCAAAATCTGGGGCATTTCCTGTTTGAAATTTCATCTTGGTTTCGCCTGCAGCATCAGTTCTGTGGCACTCACAGATAATATCTTTGCAGATTTGGAAACGTCAGAGTGTTTTCGAGCATCTTTTCGTGACAAAATATCTTGTTTAAAACGGGAATGTTTTTTTATCCATAAATTAAAAGAGCGCCCCCTATATCCAAGAAGTTAAGGAATGGTGAATAAGGTGGGAGGAATTTTATAAGCATCCTCGGGTGGGTCACAAACCATTGCCTTATGTTTGATCGATGGAAACTCACATTATCACAAATGACCACGTACTTTGGCAAATCCTCTCTAAACAGACCCCTCTCATCATCAGGGATGAGAGTCTCTAAAAAGTTGAGTAGATGCTGGGTGTTGTATGGCCCTATAAGGGGGATATGGGTTATCAAATCAAATCAAATTTTATTTGTCACATACACATGGTTAGCAGATGTTAATGCGAGTGTAGCGAAATGCTTTTGCTTCTAGTTGCGACAATGCAGTAATAACAAACAAGTAATCTAGCTAACAATTCCAAAACTACTACCTTATAGACACAAGTGTAAGGGGATAAAGAATATGTACATAAAGATATATGAATGAGTGATGGTACAGAGTGGCATAGGAAAGATACAGTAGATGGTATTGAGTGCAGTATATACATATGAGATGAGTATGTAAACAAAGTGGCATAGTTAAAGTGGCTAGTGATACATGTATTACATAAAGATGCAGTAGATGATATAGAGTACAGGATATACGTATACATATGTGATGGAAAATGTAGGGTATGTAAACATTATATTAGGTAGCATTGTTTAAAGTGGCTAGTGATATATTTTACATAATTTCCCATCAATTCCCATTATTAAAGTGGCTGGAGTTGAGTCAGTGTGTTGGCAGCAGCCACTCAATGTTAGTGGTGGCTGTATAACAGTCTGATGGCCTTGAGATAGAAGCTGTTTTTCAGTCTCTCGGTCCCAGCTTTGATGCACCTGTACTAACCTCGCCTTCTGGATGATAGCGGGGTGAGCAGGCAGTGGCTCGGGTGGTTGTTGTCCTTGATGATCTTTATGGCCTTCCTGTGACATCGGGTGGTGTAGGTGTCCTGGAGGGCAGGTAGTTTGCCCCCGGTGATGCGTTGTGCAGACCTCACTACCCTCTGGAGAGCCTTATGGTTGTGGGCGGAGCAGTTGCCGTACCAGGCGGTGATACAGCCCGACAGGATGCTCTCGATTGTGCATCTGTAGAAGTTTGTGAGTCCTTTTGGTGACAAGCCGAATTTCTTCAGCCTCCTGAGGTTGAAGAGGCGCTGCTGCGCCTTCTTCGCGATGCTGTCTGTGTGGGTGGACCAATTCAGTTTGTCTGTGATGTGTACGCCGAGGAACTTAAAACTTACTACCCTCTCCACTACTGTTCCATCGATGTGGATAGGGGGGTGTTCCCTCTGCTGTTTCCTGAAGTCCACAATCATCTCCTTAGTTTTGTTGACGTTGAGTGTGAGGTTATTTTCCTGACACCACACTCCGAGGGCCCTCACCTCCTCCCTGTAGGCCGTCTCGTCGTTGTTGGTAATCAAGCCTACCACTGTTGTGTCGTCCGCAAACTTGATGATTGAATTGGAGGCGTGCGTGGCCACGCAGTCGTGGGTGAACAGGGAGTACAGGAGAGGGCTCAGAACGCACCCTTGTGGGGCCCCAGTGTTGAGGATCAGCGGGGTGGAGATGTTGTTGCCTACCCTCACCACCTGGGGGCGGCCCGTCTGGAAGTCCAGTACCCAGTTGCACAGGGCGGGGTCGAGACCCAGGGTCTCGAGCTTGATGACGAGCTTGGAGGGCACTATGGTGTTAAATGCCGAGCTGTAGTCGATGAACAGCATTCTCACATAGGTATTCCTCTTGTCCAGATGGGTTAGGGCAGTGTGCAGTATGGTTGAGATTGCATCGTCTGTGGACCTATTTGGGCGGTAAGCAAATTGGAGTGGGTCTAAGGTGTCAAGTAGTGTGGAGGTGATATGGTCCTTGACTAGTCTCTCAAAGCACTTCATGATGACGGAAGTGAGTGCTACGGTAGTCGTTTAGCACAGTTACCTTACCTTTCTTGGGAACAGGAACAATGGTGGCCCTCTTGAAGCATGTGGGAATTAGCAGACTGGGATAGGGATTGAATGAATATGTCCGTAAACACACCAGCCAGCTGGTCTGCGCATGCTCTGAGGGCGCGGCTGGGGATGCCGTCTGGGCCTGCAGCCTTGCGAGGGTTGACACGTTTAAATGTTTTCCTCACGTCAGCTGCAGTGAAGGAGAGTCCGCATGTTTTAGTTCGGGCCGTATCAGTGGCACTGTATTGTCCTCAAAGCGGGCAAAAAGTTATTTAGCCTGCCTGGGAGCAAGACATCCTGGTCCGTGACGGGGCTGGTTTTCTTTTTGTAATCCGTGATTGACTTTAGACCCTGCCACATACCTCTTGTGTCTGAGCCGTTGAATTGAGATTCTACTTTGTCTCTATACTGACGCTTAGCTTGTTTGATTGCCTTGCGGAGGGAATAGTTACACTGTTTGTATTCGGTCATGTTTCCGGTCACCTTGCCTTGATTAAAAGCAGTGGTTCGTGCTTTCAGTTTCACGCGAATGCTGCCATCAATCCACGGTTTCTGGTTTGGGAATGTTTTAACCATTGCTATGGTAACAACATCTTCAACGCACGTTCTAATGAACTCGCTCACCGAATCAGCGTATTCGTCAATGTTGTTGTCTGACGCAATACGAAACATATCCCAGTCCACGTGATGGAAGCAGTCTTGGAGTGTGGAATCAGATTGGTCGGACCAGCGTTGAACAGACCTCAGCGCGGGAGCTTCTTGTTTTAGTTTCTGTCTGTAGGTAGGGATCAAAAAAATGGAGTCGTGGTCAGCTTTTCCGAAAGGAGAGCGGGGCAGGGCCTTATATGCGTCGCGGAAGTTGGAATGGCAATGATCCAAGGTTTTTCCAGCCCTGGTTGCGCAATCGATATGCTAATAAAATTTAGGGAGTCTTGTTTTCAGATTAGCCTTGTTAAAATCCCCAGCTGATGATCTGGTTGGGGTCTGAGCAGATTATTTGTTGCGATTGCAAACATAATAAAATGGTGGTCCGATAGTCCAGGATTATGAGGAAAAACATTAAGATCCACAACATTTATTCCATGGGACAAAACTAGGTCCAGAGTATGACTGTGTCAGTGAGTAGGTCCGGAGACATGTTGGACAAAACCCACTGAGTTGATAATGGCTCCGAAAGCCTTTTGGAGTGGGTCTGTGGACTTTTCCATGTGAGTATTATAGTCACCAAAAATGTGAATATTATCTGCCATGACTACAAGGTCCGATAGGAATTCAGGGACCTCAGTGAGGAACGCTCTATATGGCCCAGGAGGTGTGTAAACAGTAGCTATAAAAAGTGATTTGAGTAGACTGCATAGATTTCATGACTAGAAACTCAAAAGACGAAAACAGTTTTTTTTGTAAATTGAAATTAACTATCAGAAATTTTAGCATCACCTCCGCCTTTACGGGATGCACAGGGGATATGGTCACTAGTGTAACCAGGAGGTGAGGCCTCACTTAACACAGTAAATTCATCAGGCTTAAGCCATGTTTCAGTCAGGCCAATCACATCACAGGCATTAGTTACAGGCATTAGTCACAGGCATTAGTCACAGTAAGAAGCTTCCTCTTGAAATGGCAACTAGATGATAACCAGTCAATGTTCAGGTCACCAAGAAAATACATGTCTCAGTTAGCATCAGAAACCTTATAACATCACACACATATTCTCCAGATACTGGCAGTTTGAACTTGGTGGTCTAAAATAGCACCCTAAAAGAGACTTCAGCTGAGGCAGGTGAACCTGCAACCACAACACTTCTACTTCATTGTCACTTCCATGGCCTCAAATTGTTTGTCCACATAATCTCTGAGTCTGGTCTCTCTGTTCACATCACTTTCCAGAGAATTCTTGAAATCAGTGTGTGTTTACTTGGTCTTGTTGACTTCCACCAAATCAACTGTAGTAGTAAGTGTGATATCATTGGCATTTCCACCACCATCATCATCCTCTTCAGAACTCTCCAGATACAACTCACTCAATAGTGATGATGTTTCACCAAAAGGTAGGGGGGTGTACCTAGGCCTGCTTCATCTTGCACTGGCTCAATGTTTGTACCTCTAAATGGCTAAGGTCAAACCCGACACCAGCCATATTAATAACAATGCAACTCTCATAAAAATAAAATTAACAATAAGATACCCATACTGGCCACCACTCTGTAACAATCAGTTGGGTATCAAACCATGCTACAATATTAAAGTTTAAACAAATATACAGTGCCTTGCGAAAGTATTCGGCCCCCTTGAACTTTGCGACCTTTTGCCACATTTCAGGCTTCAAACATAAAGATATAAAACTATTTTTTGTGAAGAATGAACAACAAGTGGAACACAATCATGAAGTGGAATGACATTTATTGGATATTTCAAACTTTTTTAACAAATCAAAAACTGAAAAATTGGGCGTGCAAAATTATTCAGCCCCCTTAAGTTAATACTTTGTAGCGCCACCTTTTGCTGCGATTACAGCTGTAAGTCGCTTGGGGTATGTCTCTATCAGTTTTGCACATCGAGAGACTGAAATTTTTTCCCATTCCTCCTTGCAAAACAGCTCGAGCTCAGTGAGGTTGGATGGAGAGCATTTGTGAACAGCAGTTTTCAGTTCTTTCCACAGATTCTAGATTGGATTCAGGTCTGGACTTTGACTTGGCCATTCTAACACCTGGATATGTTTATTTTTGAACCATTCCATTGTAGATTTTGCTTTATGTTTTGGATCATTGTCTTGTTGGAAGACAAATCTCCGTCCCAGTCTCAGGTCTTTTGACTCCATCAGGTTTTCTTCCAGAATGGTCCTGTATTTGGCTCCATCCATCTTCCCATCAATTTTAACCATCTTCCCTGTCCCTGCTGAAGAAAAGCAGGCCCAAACCATGATTCTTCCACCACCATGTTTGACAGTGGGGATGTTGTGTTCAGGGTGATGAGCTGTGTTGCTTTTACGCCAAACATAACGTTTTGCATTGTTGCCAAAAAGTTCAATTTTGGTTTCATCTGACCAGAGCACCTTCTTCCAAATGTTTGGTGTGTCTCCCAGGTGGCTTGTGGCAAACTTTAAACAAAACTTTTTATGGATATCTTTAAGAAATGGCTTTCTTCTTGCCACTCTTCCATAAAGGCCAGATTTGTGCAATATACGACTGATTGTTGTCCTATGGACAGAGTCTCCCACCTCAGCTGTAGATCTCTGCAGTTCATCCAGAGTGATCATGGGCCTCTTGGCTGCATCTCTGATCAGTCTTCTCTTTGTATGAGCTGAAAGTTTAGAGGGACGGCCAGGTCTTGGTAGATTTGCAGTGGTCTGATACTCCTTCCATTTCAATATTATCGCTTGCAAAGTGCTCCTTGGGATGTTTAAAGCTTGGGAAATCTTTTTGTATCCAAATCCGGCTTTAAACTTCTTCACAACAGTATATCGGACCTGCCTGATGTGTTCCTTGTTCTTCATGATGCTCTCTGAGCTTTTAACGGACCTCTGAGACTATCACAGTGCAGGTGCATTTATACGGAGACTTGATTACACACAGGTGGATTGTATTTATCATCATTAGTCATTTAGGTCAACATTGGATCATTCAGAGATCCTCACTGAACTTCTGGAGAGAGTTTGCTGCACTGAAAGTAAAGGGGCTGAATAATTTTGCATGCCCAATTTTTCAGTTTTTGATTTGTTAAAAAAAGTTTGAAATATCCAATAAATGTCGTTCCACTTCATGATTGTGTCCCACTTGTTGTTGATTCTTCACAAAAAAATACAGTTTTATATCTTTATGTTTGAAGCCTGAAATGTGGCAAAAGGTCGCAAAGTTCAAGGGGGCCGAATACTTTCGCAAGGCACTGTATATATTATTATGAAATTCACTTAGGAGGATGGTCCTCCCCCTCCTCTGAGGAGGAGCCTCCACTGGTGTATATACAGTATAATGGTTGATCTACTTAAAAGCCTTTTTTCCCAGGCCTGTGAACTTTAACTTGAAGTCCAGTATCTTCATGATCAAACATTGCTATCTTGTCAAGGGCAGATCTTCTGAGAAAATATTTTGCTCTTTGCCTGTGTGCACTTCGGTTCACATGAATCGAAGTGCACAAAGACCAGGTGTGTGTGTGTGTGTGTGTGCAGTGTGTGTGCAGTGTGTGTGCAGTGTGTGTGCAGTGTGTGTACATTTGTGTGTGAGAGAGAGAGAGAGCAAACAAGCAAACGTGAGAGAAAAACTGTTTACTGAATATTTGAATGTGAGTATGATAAAGCAAGAGAGGAAGAATAGAGATCTATGAATGGGAACATATGAATGAAAAGGAATGAATGGTAAACATATCCATCAAGCCCCTTCACCAGTAATTCAGTTATTCTCTTATTATCAGTCATTCACCTTTGATCTGATGCCAAAACTGAATGCAGTCCATTGTTTAACACTTTGTCAATTAGTTTAGCGTGTAAAGTACTGTGATGAAATGGACAGCACCGGTTTTAGAATTCAATTCAGGAATTATATTTTTTATTGAAAAATGAGTTCCACCACCCCCCAAGCAACCAGCTGTGAAAGTAGGGGAGGGAGTGCCTTAGAGGCAATCATTGAAGGGGGTAAGGGTGGGTTTGTTAGGGGGTATATGGGTAGGGGTGAGGTATCAGGAGAAAAGGGGAGGAAAATTGTAGTGATGGTGGAAAGACCGGGTTGGTTGGACAAGCCAGGTTCATGGGGTTTATTGATTCATAACCATTCCTCTCTTTACCAATGGGAGTCTGGGTGGGTTTGGCGGCTTTTGGATGTGTTCCCTCTGGCTCAGTTCTCTGAAGTCCAGTTAATCATCACAAACAGACAGAGAGCAGCTTCACTGTGTTTGTGCTTCTTACTGTGCATTTGCCTATCTATCATATTTATCACACATGCCTATTCCCAGAAAAGATCCTTCTCCTGTCCCAGCCACAGGGCTCTTTGATGTGGCTGGATGCAGGAAGTGTTGCTTTGGCACTAGGTCAGTTTATGGGTTTGGGCTGAGGAAGAGGAAATATTGCTGTTACATTTTGCACATGTAAAAGCAGTGTTCTTCCATCCTGGTCCTTGAGTTGAGAGCACCAACAGTGTACACGTTGTAGCCCTTTCCTGCAGTCAAATGACCAAATCGCCCTCTAGTGGCATCATGGGTGGAATGTTAATAATATGTTTTACAATTTTATAATCAATTAACATTATTTTAAAAGACCTGCCTAAAAATCCGGTGTTTTTATGTCAAGCGGTTTTGTTATATTTTCTGTGATGTAATATGTTTTCAAAAATTGAATTCTTTTCAACTCTATATCTGACATGGTACACGTGTCTTCTACTTGTAAGCCCATAACTATGTGTGTGAGGTGTATACTTTTGTTTCAAAGTAGATTTGTTTAAGACTACCAAGAAACACTTTGTGTGACCCTGATTTAGCACACACCATCCAAATAATAGATGCCATTCAACAGACACTTTGATACAAAGCAACTTACAGTAAAGAGTGCATTGTATTATATGTATGTGATCCATGCAGGAATTTAACCCTGGCATTGCTAGTACGCTCTTACCAACTGAGCAACACAGGATCCACATAATGGTAGAGGCATTGTTGATTGTTGAGGGCAATTCTCAAAGACATAAAATGAATATTTTTCTGGAAATGTTGCCCGCTGTAAAACAGGTACCTAGGAACCCTGAGAAGAGCGTTCATGTCTGTGTCTGTGTCAGAGACTCAGAAGTAGGGCATTCGGCTAAAACATTTTCATAAATTTCTCTGTTACAGTTGTTTTATACAAATACATTTAAACACGCCTATTGCAGTAAAGTCCCTCCCCTCTCTTTAAAAATTGTACAAGGTTAGGAGATTAGAGAAATGAGCACACTTGACACACAGACAGCCATGGATCAATTCCCCAAAATGCAAAAGTAACCCCTCTCTCTTCTTCTAATTCCATTTAGCCCGTCAGTCAGTGGAAGGTACTGGTGTTTCATAACCCTATGCTAAGTGTCATTGATCTCTCTCTGTGTTTGACACAAGTCCGTTATCTCCTCTCTCTGCTGATCTTAGCTAGCTCTGGTTAATGTGTTACTTGATCAGGTAAGCTGGGCTGACTGTGGGCAGTTGTGACCCGACAATGCTATTCGTGGCAGAGACAGAGAGAGAGAAAAAAATGATGTTTACAGAGGCAGTTTTGATTTAAGTGAAAGAGAGAGATAGGGAGAAAGAGGAGGAGAAAGAGAGAGAAACAGAGGGAGGATGAAGGGAGAGAGGCGTGTAGAGGTGAATGATGGCACTGATATGACACACAAATATAAACCAGGACATGGGTTGTGCATCCTCCTATTCTATCTACAGTACCCATCATCACTTGGGCACCAGACGTTCCCTGGTTGTGTTATGCAATAGGGCTGATTACCAGACATGTCAATATTGAACATTGTGCGTCTTGCCAGGTTGTCATTTTAAATAAAAATGTGTTTATACCAGACTCTTCTGGACAAGGTCAAATAAATAAAGTAAAGATAAAGCCCAAAGCTGGAAAAAGGCTGATGAATGAATTCATGAATGAATGAATCATTCATTCATGCGTTCATTTATTTATTTATTAATTAAGCATGACATGAGAACATTCCTCGGAAGCTATTTCAAACATTCAGGGAACTTTTAGAAGCTGCTTAACATTCTCAGAATGTTCTTAGAATATTTTCTATTACTGTTTGAATATTCCAGGTCAAATGTACTGTGTGTCTGTGAATGGCAACCCACAGCTCCTCAGGCTGTTGGTGGAGTGTGTGAGAGGGGGACATTATGAGGGTGAAATGTCAACAGAATGTAGCAGATATCCTGCTGGGTTATTGGTCTACAGGCCAAAGTGAGTAAGACACGTACGCACATCCGCACAAATCACAAGCGCCCTATCAACACTCTTGCATCGTAATGGGAAAAGGTACCCGCATATCTTCTGGTAATTCATTTCAACTGGCCCCAAGCGCCTACAGTACACAATTGTAATGGTATACCCCTTAAAGGGGGTGGGGGGGGGATGCTTCACACTGACACCTAGCATCAGTGAAGTATGATATTTTTGGAATTAATTGTTTGCAAATGTAGGCCTAAAGGGAAGATAGGCCATGTGGAGATATCTTCTTTTTTTAAGTTTGGAAATTGTTTGATAAGATTAGTACAGATTTTCTCAGGAGACCCCAAGTTTAGGAGCAACTGTACTAACCTCTCTCTGCTTCCTCCTGCATGCATTGCAGCCTGCCGAAGCCTCATCACTGAGCGCCACAGCCCTGTCTGTAGGCAAAGATATTATGAGAACTTAGTCTATTTAGTCTATTTTTTTGCTCTCGCTGAGGTTGACTCGGTTTAACATTTGTATCTTACTTCATCGTTCTAGCAGGCTATGTAATACTTGCCAGAGCAATTCAACGTTACTGCAATAGAAGTCTCTGCCGGCAGTTAGCCGCCTGACTGACAGACATAAGCGACTATTTACCAGTTGTGCACTCATCCCCAGAGTCGGTTTTTGTTTGTTCGGAAGATCTCTGTAGACATGGCAAGAATCGCAGGCTGGTTTTAAAATTATATTTTGTCCAGTATCTCGCAAATACATGGTCAACAGCGTCTCTAACTCTTTAGTTGCATATTTGAGCCGACTGCAAGCTGAGTTAGTTTGTTTCACGTTCGTCCCTCCGCGAGAGGGCGGAGTTAGCCATTTGAGAGAGTGGTTAATGTGCTGCCAAAAACGCAAATCCGGGAGGAACATCCGGGGATACAGGCAAACATAATGAACAAACCACTGTTCATGATTCAACTTGTTCGCAAAGAGGCAGGTGCAACTAGAACTCAGATCAAGAATATAAGAATTCTGAGCTTTGATCAACGCTGGGATTATTATTTAGATGTTGACCCATAAATGATATTTTTATGCAAAGTATACATTTTTATTATCATTATTTTGTTTTTAAATTACAAAGAATTTATCCTCATATGGAGTTATGGCCATGCCTCCTTTTCCAGTCTTTATGACTCAACCTCGCCACCTGACTAACATGTTTGAAGGTGTAGTAGGTGGTAGAGTTTGGTATGAGGGTTTTGGTGTGGATGGTAGGGTCAGTCTCCCCCCCACACCCCATTGTGCAAAAAGCCTAATGGATGAGTCGATAGGGAGGCCAGCCCCTGGTTGTGGGCCATAGTTGGTAGCGGATCTCCCAGCAGGATTAGTCCCCAGTCGTAGACTGAGGTTGTGCTGATCCTGCTGGTGGGGTCAACACCTGGCTGTTTCCAGGGTTCGGTTGGTGTGGGAAGAAAAGAGGCTGGTCCTGAGAGTGGTGATGCTGACGGAGAGGATATTGAAGGTGAAGGGGGCCGGGTGAGTGAACTGAAAGGTGGTTGCCTCTTACAGATGGTAGAGGCATGTTCTGTGTGAATTGGTGGCTGCTAAGGTACTGTATATCCTGATGGTGGTGTAGTAGGAGAGGAGGTGCTGTTGGGCATAAGTGATGTAGGGTGTGCTGATAGGAAGGTCACAGTTAGGGAAGTGGACTCCCCAAAAAGGGGGCAGAAGGCCCGGTCAACAGCAACGGAAGGTGCAGGGTCAGGCTTCGGAGTGGGGAGGGCCATGGTTGTGGGGTGGAAATGGGAGCTGACTCCCAGCTGTAAGATAAAAGATGAGCGAGGGTAGGAGGCCCAATCTGGGTTCTCCATTGGCACAGCTCATGCACTGAGGTATGTGAGGGTGAAGTGGAAGCAGAAGCTAGGGCGGGCTGCTAGAGAGAAGGTACATGCCTGTGCAATTGGGTCCTGGACTTCCTGACGGGCCACCCCCAGGTGGTGCAGGTAGGAAACAAAATCTCCACTGATCCTCAACACTGGGGCCCCACAAGGGTGCGTGCTCAGCCCCCTCCTGTACTCCCTGTTCACCCATGACTGTGTGGCCATGCACGCCTCCAACTCAATCATCAGGTTTGCAGACGGCAGAACAGTAGTAGGCTTGATTACCAACAACGACGAGACAGCCTATAGGGAGGAGGTGTACACATCACGGACAAATTGAATGGTCCACCTACAGGAGGCTGAAGAAATTCGGCTGGCCACTTAAAACCTGCACAATTGAGAGCATCCTGCCAGGCTGCATCACCGCCTGGTACGGCAACGGCACCATCCACCTGGGGCGGCAGGTAGCCTATTGGTTAGAGCGTTGCGCCTGTAACTGAAAGGTTGCTAGATCAAATGGCTGACAAGGTAAAAATCTGTTGTTCTGTACCTGAAAAGGGCAGTTGACCCACTGTTCCTTAGGCCGTCATTGTAAATAAGAATGTGTTCTTAACTGACTTGCCTAGTTAAATAAAGGTAAAAAAAATTATAAAAATAACCGCAGGGCTCTCCAGAGGGTGATGTGGTCTGCACAAAGCATCACCGGGGGCAACCTGCCTGCCTTCCAAGACACCTACAACACCCAATGTCACAGGAAGGCCTAAAAGTTCATCAAGGACAACAACCACCCGAACCACTGTCTGTTCACCCCGCTACCATCCAGAAGGCGAGGTCAGTACAGGTGCATCAAAGCTGGGACCGAGAGACCGAGAAATAGCTTCTATCTCAAGGCCATCAGACTGCTTGCATATTTTTGCCTTTTCTACAATCCCACCACCTTCCTTTCCTGCACACACATGATACACTGTTGAGTTTCAAATAATGAATTTCCATTGCCTGCATTTCAGAACATACATCACGTCAGAGAATGTACAGTACCAGTCAAACATTTGGACACACCTACTCATTCAAGGGTTTTTCTTATTTTTGACTATTTTCTGCATTGTAGAATAATAATGAAGACATCAAAAATATGAAATAACACACATGGAATCATGTAGTAACCAAATAAAGTGTTAAACAAATCAAACTGTTTTAGATTCTACAAAGTAGCCACCCTTTGCCTTGATGACAGCTTTGCATGCTCTTTGACTGGTACTGTATGTGCAAAATGTGTTTTTATTTAGAAAACCTGTATCGAAACAGGAGTAGTGGGGAAAAAAATACATATCATCTACAAGTTTTCTCTCTGAAAAATAGTTAATTTTATCTGATTGTCATAAGGTTCCATGACTTTGTCCACCTGAGGTGGTCCCGGTCAAAAATGACCAGTCCTTAGAAATGAATGGGTGAGTCTACAATTAGTGTATAGAATTGAGTTCAGGCACATGCCCATCCATCAGATGGACACACTTCCTCTCCCAGACCCCCCCCACACACACACACACTTCTTGGCTTCCATGGCAACCCCCACAGGAACTTTTCCCCAATAGAATCTTTCTCCCATGGGAACCACACCTGTTGGCATTCTCACAAACAATCGTAACATCGTTTCAATAATATATAGAACTTTTCTCGCAGCTCTGGCATGTAAAGCTTAATTGAGGCCTTGCTCACATTTTAATTCTGTGGCAGCAGATTTACCAAACGATATACTGTATGTGAGGCTCTTGATCATATCTTTGATCATGACACTGGTGAGGAGGAAAGAGTCCTTGTTCGACTTTGACACAAAGTAGTCTGTAATAATTAGCACAATATGTTTAATCTGACTATTTGTTATCGTCAAAATAATCCATACATTGTGCTTTTTTTACTCAAAAACAAGTTGTATGAGCTCAGGTCAATGAGGCCTGATGGGCTCACATGATGTGTTTGATTAGATTTTCGAACACATTTGCATTGATGTCAGAGTGATTAGAAGGACAATAGAGTGCTGAGTACCAGGGAGTTAGCAAGTTTGGTAGGCTACTAATGACCATCAGCAGCATCCGAGCTTGGAGAAGCCTAATTACCGTGACTAAACAGTCACATGAAATTTGATTGCCTTTATGACTTGTGACTGTAATACAGTCACTGCAACAGCCCTAGCTAGAGCTAATCAATAGATATTCACATTCACTGACACACTTTGGCTATCTTAGGTGACAGCACACACACACATACACACACCATGCTGTTTTGCCATACAATAATGGTCTACATTCGGGGTGAGCTAAAACATTGTTACACAGAACAAGTGGAAAATACTACATTTGAAGATCACTATACTAAGGACATTAATTAATTACTCATTCCTTAATAACTGTATTTAATTCTAAATGTAACATTTGTATTTCAAATAATTGAATGAAAACGTACCAGAATGCACTTCAGCAGATTAACTAATGGAAAACGAGCTCCAATGCCATTCCACTAATGACTGTAAACACTGTGAGCAGTCCCCAAGAGCCAACATAAATGGTTAGGGTCTGGTCACCTCCGCCTGGTGCAGGTACTCAACCATGTTGGTCCCAACCTGTTAGAGAAATCATTTGATTTTTGAATATGAGGACATCTGCAAAGCATGGCGGAACACTGACAATGACATTGCTATCATTATTTTGTATATTTTATAGCCATTTACACCAATAAACACCCACTTCCTGTTTGATGCCTACATCTTCCCTTCATTTGGGGCAGGGGCTAATAGGTTCATCAACCACGTTTCCATCCAACCATTTCATGCCGGGGAATTACCTGACGCATGAAAAAAGTCCGGACCAGAAAAAGGGAAACATGAAATGTCGCTACAATTTTATAAATGCCAGCAAGCAATTTGTTTGTATGACATGGTGAGATCTTTTTGTGTCATTAAAATGTATTATGTGAGAAATGGAGGTGGAAACGTCTATATGCGCAAATATTGGAGTCAATAAATTACAAAATTACAACTCGGGGAAGCATGCAGTTTATTGGGCGACAGATTAAATAAAAAATTATGAACTTCACAGGATGGTGGATGTGCAAGCTTGATGCTCCTTTCCAATACATTTTGAGATTCTTATTCTGGTGACATGATGATTGATACTGGCTGCTGTTTGACAAACACAGATAATATTGCTCTTATTGTGGCAAAGAAGGGGGTCGAGTGATAAGTGGCAGATATGTGAGAGCAGAACTAATAAACGGGCTCTGCCCGATCACTAAAATGGCCACCCCTGTCAGAACTACAGATCACAAAATGGCCGACCGCCAAAACTACAAGTCCCAGAAGCAAGGGGAACCCTCAGAAGGTGGAGCCGACTCACAGATAAAGGGTCAAGAAAAACCAGTAAGAGGAAGAGAGAGTGCTGGAAGAATCTATGAACAATAGAGAAAGAGACAATAGAGATTGGTGGGATTTACCGTGTATGACCTGGATTGTTTTGGACTTACCTGTTGGCGTTTTGGACCTGGACCTACCGAGAACCCGATTCGTGTACCGAACCCTGCTATCCTTGACCTCGCCTACGGCCTGGGTGGACCAGGACGGAGAAACAAACAAACAGGTACTGTCCTGTTCGCAAGAACTCTCATTCTTGGGTGATTTGGTGACTGTTTACCATTTAATTTGTGACAAACGCTCCTAACCTTGAAGAGGTTTGCCACACGTGGTGGAGAATGCGGGTATGGACTAACATACCACTGGTTAGGTAGAAGAAAAAAAAAATAAAGGTTCAGTTAGCACTCCAAAGGGGAGTCAGGTTTTTTTTTGTTTTGGCTTTGTTTGGTTAACACAGTTTCTCAGGAAAATGAGTATGGAGGGAGCCATACAGGCCCTGTTACAAGCGGCGGCCGCCCAACAAGAGGCAACTAGAGCTCAACAAATAGCTCATCAGGATGCAATGCGAATGTATCAGGACACGTTACAGGTACAGCACCGCACCAACCAGCTGCTCAGAGAAGAGCAAGAGAGAAACACCCGGGAGTTAAGAGAAGGCCTTAAGGGGCTAGCGGACCAAATTGGGGCTCAAGTACCAGCTGCAAATACCCAGAGGCGGGCCAATCATTTTCTTCAAAAAATGACAGCACAGGATGATGTGGAAGCATATCTTACCACCTTCGAAAGGACGGCAGAGAGGGAGAAGTGGCCGAAAGAAGAATGGGCAGGGCTTCTGGCACCATACCTGGCAGGGGACGCTCAAAAAGCGTATTTCGACCTGGAGTTGAAAGATGCACAGGATTATGATAAACTAAAGGGAGAGATCCTGACTAGACTGGGAGTGACCGATACCGTGAGGGCACATCGCTTCCACCAGTGGTCCTACCGACCGGGACAACCCCCACGAACACAGATGTTCGACTTGATTCACCTGGCACGGAAATGGTTGCGACCAGAGACCCGGTCATCCGCCGAGATCGTCGAGACCATCGTACTCAACCAGTTCCAGCGAGGTCTACCCCGAGAAGTGAGACGATGGGTTGGCCAGAACGAGGTACTTTCCGCCGACCATCTTGTGGGCCTGGTTGAACGGTATTGTACGGCAGGAACAGCTGAGCAAGCACAGGAGGAAAGATTCCCGTTCCCCAGGCCTGGGCGAACCAGCGGACGGGGTAAGGCTGTCCCAACATATGGAGGGGGAAGAGAGCAGCGTGGGGCCATAAGAAAAGAATCAGAATCATGCCGAGACACTAAGGGAAAAAACGGAAACCGGGACTGGGTGTCGAGGGGTTCTCCCCCCCGAACCCCTATTATCTGTTACAATTGTAATCAACCAGGACATATTGCAGCCTACTGCCCTTTTAAAGAAGAGCCAATGCAATGTAACCTTGGTGAAAATGAAGATGATATACGGTATGCATGTCCTGTTGTAACCACTGTACTTGAAAGATCAAGAAACAAACATATGTGCAGGGTGAAGGTTGAAGGGAAAGAGGTTGAAGCACTGTTGGATTCCGGCAGTATGCTAACCCTGGTCGTTGCAGGCCTAGTGCCGACTCATAAACTGGATACAAGACAGGATATCAGTGTTACATGCATTCATGGGGATACCCGTCTGTACCCCACGGCCTTAGTGAGCATACAAACAGAGGACGGTCTGCTGGATTATGAGGTCGGCGTGGTCCCAAAGATGCCATATGATGTAATATTGGGTAGAGACTTTCCTAACTTTGCGAAGTTAGGCCACAAGAATGGCATAGTTGAGAAGCCAACAACCCCGACCAAGCAGGAAGAAGCATGGGGCCTTCAACCAAAGCCAAGAAAAGAGGTCTCCCAGGGGACAACATCACAGGTGCTTGTAGGGGAGGAGGAGGATGAAGTGGCAAACCTCGCTGATAACGAACAGCCCGGTACTAGTGGGGCTGGGGTCGATCTGAATCCAGAGGACGACGATCTAGAACCAGCAGACCTGGCAGGGTCCTTGACTAATTTTGGGACGGCCCAAAACCAGGATCCAACCCTGCAGCAAGCCAGAGCAGATGTGCAGGTCGTAGATGGTACTCCCATAAATGGTGGGATGATGCCTAATAGTTTTCCCCACTTCATCATGAAAAAGGGTTTGGTGTACAGAGTCTCGAAAATAGGGGTTGATGTGGTGGAACAGTTGTTGGTTCCCACTCGGTACTGGAGGACAGTACTGGATCTAGCTCATGGGCACATTCTGGGGGGACACCTTGGTATCGATAAAACCTGAGACCGGATTGTAAGGAGGGTTTACTGGCCAGGAATTCAAGCTGAAGTGGCTCGGCATTGTGGAGAGTGCCCGGAGTGCCAGTTAACAGCTCCCCGACCAGCTTTTAGAAGCCCGTTAGTGCCACTCCCCATAATCGAAACGCCATTTGAGAGGATAGCGATGGATTTAGTGGGCCCACTACCCAAATCCGCCAGAGGGCACCAATACATTCTGGTCATTCTAGATTATGCCACTCGCTACCCAGAAGCCATTCCCCTTCGGACGATGACTTCCAAAAATATCGCAAAGGAATTAGTGCTCTTGTTCACCAGGGTAGGGGTTCCAAAGGAGATCCTTACCGACCAGGGGACCCCCTTTATGTCCCGCCTTATGGCGGACCTTTGTAAACTGTGGCAGGTGAAACAGTTGAGGACATCGGTTTACCATCCTCAGACGGACGGGCTGGTTGAGAGATTCAACCGAACCCTGAAGTCAATGCTTAGGAAGGTAATCGAAAAGGATGGGAAAAACTGGGATTGCATGTTGCCGTATCTGATGTTTGCCATTAGAAAGGTTCCTCAAGCCTCGTTGGGGTTTTCTCCCTTTGAGCTGGTATATGGGAGGCATCCCCGGGGAATCTTAGACATCGCCCGGGAAACCTGGGAGCACCAATCCACCCCGTATACTAGTGTCATAGAGCACGTCACGGCAATGCAAGACAGGATAGCGACAGTCATGCCCATCGTCAGAGAGCACATGAGACAAACACAAGAACACCAGCGGCACACTTATAACCGGCAGGCTACCCTGAGGGAATTTCAACCGGGAGATAAGGTGTTAGTGCTGATCCCCACGGTAGAGTGTAAACTACTAGCCACATGGAAAGGACCATATGAAGTACTGGAGAGAATAGGAGAAGTCAATTATCGGATCCGACAGCCAGGTCGACGGCCCCAGGAACAGATTTATCACATAAACCTGTTAAAAGCATGGAGAGAGAGAGAAACACTAATGGTCACATACCCCACACACATTCAGGAGACAGCCGAAGTAAATATTTCACCCACTCTGTCCCCAGCGCAAGTACAGGAAGTAAAGACCCTGATCCAGAAAAACAGAGATGTGTTTTCAGAGGTACCTGGCCGAACTGAGGTTACGGCTCATGATATCGTTTCCCTACCAGGGAGAAAAGTGAGTATGAGGCCATATCGGGTACCCGAGGCTCGACGGGCCGCGATTAGAGCAGAGACTGAGAAAATGTTGACAGCTGGGGTGGTCGAAGAGTCACATAGTGAGTGGTCTAGCCCAATTGTGATGGTCTCCAAGCCCGATGGGTCTTTGCGGTTCTGTAACGACTTTCGGAAGGTAAATTAAATCTCGAAGTTTGATGCCTACCCCATGCCCCGAGTAGATGAACTACTGGAGAAAATTGGTCATGCTCGGTACATTACAACCCTTGATCTGACAAAAGGGTATTGGCAAATTCCTCTGACCCCCAGGGCCAAAGAAAAGACAGCCTTTGCAACACCTGACGGTTTGTTTCAATACACCGTCATGCCATTCGGCTTACACGGGGCCCCAGCCACCTTTCAACGGCTCATGGACAAAGTCCTAAAACCGCATAAAGCATACGCCGCAGCTTATTTAGATGACGTGGGGATCTACAGCCCAGATTGGGAATCCCACTTACCCCGGGTACAGGCAGTGTTAGATGCCCTTCGAAAGGCAGGGCTCACGGCAAACCCTGCCAAGTGTTATGTGGGGTTAGAGGAAACAGAGTATCTGGGATACACTGTAGGAAGAGGGTTAATCAAACCCCAACATAAGAAGGTGAAGGCAATTAGAGAATGGCCGAAACCAGTAAATAAGAAGCAGGTCCGAGCCTTCCTAGGGCTGACCAGTTACTACCGGAAGTTCATCCCAAGTTATGCCACAGTGGCCGCCCCACTTACCGACATGACTAGAGCCAGAGGGCCAAACATGGTCAAATGGGATGAAAGGGCCACCAAAGCATTTAGGACATTACAGGAGGCTCTCTGCTGTAACCCAGTGCTGGTGGTACCAGACTTTGAGAAAGAGTTTGTGGTTCAGACGGATGCCTCAGAGGTCGGCTTGGGAGCAGTGCTATCCCAAGAGGTAGAAGGGGTAGAACACCCCATCCTGTTTTTAAGCAGGAAGCTGGAACCACGGGAAACCAACTACTCAGTTGTTGAGAAAGAGGCGCTGGCAGTAAAGTGGGCTCTAGAAAGCCTGAAGTACTACCTGTTGGGGCGCCACTTCACCCTCATCAGTGACCATGCCCCACTCACCTGGATGCATAGGGCTAAAGAGAAGAACGCTCGGGTGATGCGGTGGTTTTTGAGTCTCCAACCGTTTCATTTTGACTTGAAACACAGAGCAGGGAAGGAAATGGGAAACGTGGATGGGTTATCCCGCATGCATGCATATTTTGCTGCGGTAGCCCGACCAAGGGGGTCGGATCTAGGGGGAGAGATATGTGGCAAAGAAGGGGGTCGAGTGATAAGTGGCAGATATGTGAGAGCAGAACTAATAAACGGGCTCTGCCCGATCACTAAAATGGCCACCCCTGTCAGAACTACAGATCACAAAATGGCCGACCGCCAAAACTACAAGTCCCAGAAGCAAGGGGAACCCTCAGAAGGTGGAGCCGACTCACAGATAAAGGGTCAAGAAAAACCAGGAAGAGGAAGAGAGAGTGCTGGAAGAATCTATGAACAATAGAGAAAGAGACAATAGAGATTGGTGGGATTTACTGTGTATGACCTGGATTGTTTTGGACTTACCTGTTGGCGTTTGGACCTGGACCTACCGAGAACCCGATTCGTGTACCGAACCCTGCTATCCTTGACCTCGCCTACGGCCTGGGTGGACCAGGACGGAGAAACAAACAAACAGGTACTGTCCTGTTCGCAAGAACTCTCATTCTTGGGTGATTTGGTGACAGTTTACCATTTAATTTGTGACAAACGCTCCTAACCTTGAAGAGGTTTGCCACATTATCCATAACAATCTCATAATGTAGGTAGCCTACCCCCACTGTATCTGCAAGCTGTTGGCTAGAACGCATGTGTCAAAACCAGAGTGGGAACATCTGCTAAATAACACAACAGTTTGTGACAAAACCATCAATAGAGTTGAAAATACGATGGAAACCCATTTAACTTGCATTTAATTATATTATCATGCATCAACATTGTTTTATGCAGATATTAGAATAGTTGCATGAAAAACTGTCGCCTGTTGGATGGAAACCTACCTAATGTATTGGAGTGTGTAGTTATGCATAACATCTTTTGGAATGCTGTTCATTTCATTCAAGGTTTACAAAATGCCATCTAATTTCCCCATCAATTTCCCTATGCCTACCCACTATTTAAGTCAATAAAGTGATATCTTAAAGCAATGTCACCTTGTGTATCTGGAGAGAAGAATGTTTAGTGAATATATTGATTGTTTCAGGCTAAAAATAAATGTGCGTCTGAGGCAGCACCAGCAGGGTCATTTCAAACTATAACTGCACTTTGAAAAGAAGATAATTGGGCCTGCTTCTCTCTGGACCGGCGAAGCAAAGTTTTCTTCCCTTGTAGACCGCGATCCAGATATGTGAGTTTCGCCAAGCAGTCTGGGATTAAAATGTAGAAGTCCTGAGCAATCTGTAATAAAGCAGACAATTACTTTTGTTGTAATATTTTTTTCAATGTATTTGTTGATAAACAAAAACAAATATCGACAAAAACAAAAAGCAAGTTAACATTTTACATATCCACAAAAATGTATGACATCACACTTGCTCAGTTCCCACCGTATCCACACCCAATGCTTTTTCTAATGCTTGTGAGACTGCTCCATGTGACTTCAAATTGAGTTATGTAGTAGCCAGACAAACAATTACTTTTCCATTGCAGTTAATTGCTAGTCTGGCTAACACCTAACTCTTGAAGTCCTCCTGACTACGGAGTCTGCAAGGGCTCTTTGACGTTGTTGGAAAAATGCATTGATAATGAGGGTGCTGTGCTTTTACTGGTTGTCTTTCTCACTCAAACACCCACAGGCCCTCAGCGCCACCCCCTTCTATTTCAATGGTTGGATCTTCAAATCCAAACATATGAGAGATCTCAACCCTGAGGAAGAAACTAACACTTGACAGAACCAATCTAACCCTGTTGCGCAATTTATTAGCACCGGTGCGTCAATCTAAGTAACATAATAAAAAAATTCCCATAAAAATCCATCAGCTTTAGCTAGAGATATGTTTTTGGAGTTGGATGTGTCTCAATCTACCACATCCGCTGATGTCGCACTTCCGCATCTGTTGTGAAAGGTGTCAAAGCTAGAGCGGTGTTTGTCAGTCAATGAGCCCGAAAATCGTTCTTCTCACAAAAACAAAAGTAGCATCATATTTGTCACCACTCTATGGAAAGGGAAAACTCTCACGAACATGATGGTAGTCTCCGTTTTGCTCTACGACCACCACAAGTGTGAGGGGACTTGTCTGAAGTATGTACCGTCGATGTGGCAACTTCTTATTGTAGCATCCAAACTGTTTGGGCCACAAGCCAATGTGACCATTAGTGGTCAGATTAGCTTGGACACATTTTTGGGGCATTTTTTTGCCATGTATGAATGTGTTCTTCAATGCTTTTCTCTGGCCTATGGTACTAAAGGCCAAATTCAATATTCTATCAAATATATATATATTTTTGATAACTAAAGGGGTCCTAAACAGCTTAGACTTACAGGGGTTAACAAATGAGAGGGTAAAGGGGAAAGGGAGTACCTAATCACTGAAATCTTTAAACCGAAATCTGTCTTCCACATTTAACCCAACCCCACTGAATCAGAGAGGTGCGGGGGGTGGGGGGGGCTGCTTTAACCTTTTCATACTTGAGTTCCAAATATCTCTAACGGTCGCACCAGTGTGAGTTGTTTTATGCACGTGATGTCAGAACGCACTCACTGTTCCAACATGTGATTGTTACACAACAGGACAGATAACACGAGCTGACCTGCTAATTATCTATAGGCTATGTTTCAACTTGTCAATTTCAAATTATTTTGTAACAAGTTGTATTTTCTAACAACAGTTTTAATTGAGGTGTATTCCGCCTCCTCATTAATTCACATTCAGCGTTGCGGACAATTTATGTTTGAGGCTTTACTGAGCCGGATAAACTTCTCTCTTGGAGGAGAGCCCACTGCACTTCACTCATGTTTGAGCAGATCAAGTAAGCATATATTTGCGCAGTCTAGCAAAAATTGGAAAATGTTGTTGCTGGCGCCTACTTTGCTTCCTTGTTGTTTTCCTTACAAATAATAACTTTGGACATGTGTGCGTTCCTATCACAGTAAGTTCCTTATTTTCTGTATATCGTGTTGTCGTGTCTACTGTAGTTGCATACAGTACAGTATGTATGTATGTATGTATGTATGTATGTATGTATGTATGTACATTTAAAGTCGGAAGTTTACATATACTTAGGTTGGAGTTATTAAAACTTGTTTTTCCACCACTCCACAAATTTCTTGTTCACAAACTATAGATTTGGCAAGTCGGTTAGGACATCTACTATGTGCATGACACAAGTAATATTTCCAACAATTGTTTACAGACAGATTATTTCACTTCACTGTATCGCAATTCCAGTTGGTCAGAAGTTTACATACACTAAGTTGACTGTGTCTTTAAACAGCTTGGAAAATTCCATAAAATTATGTCATGGCTTTAGAAGCTTCTGATAGGTTAATTGATATAATTTGAGTCAATTGGAGGTGTGGATATATGCACATATGGATGTACATGTGGATGTATTTCAAGGCCTACCTTCAAACTCAGTGCCTCTTTGCTTGACATCATGAGAAAATCAAAAGAAATCAACCAAGATCTCAGAAAAAAAATTGTAGACCTCCACAAGTCTGGTCCATCCTTGGGATGAGCAATTTTCAAACGCCTGAAGGTACCATGTTCATACCGCTCAGGAAGGAGGTACATTTTGTCTCCTAGAGATGAACGTAATTAGGTGCAAATCAATCCCAGAACAACAGCAAATGACATTGTGAAGATACTCGAGGAAAAAGGTAAAAAAGCATCTATATCCACAGTAAAATGAGTCCTATATCGACATAGCCTGAAAGGCTTCTCAGCAAGGAAGAAACCACTGCTCCAAAACCGCCATAAAAAAGCCAGACTATGGTTTGCAAATGCACATGGGGACAAAGATGGTACTTTTTGGGGAAATATCCTCTGGTCTGATGAAACAAAAATAGAACTGTTTAGCCATAATGACCATCATTATGTTTGGAGGATAAGGGGGAGGCTTGCAAGCCGAAGAACACCATCCCAACCGTGAAGCACGGGGGTGTTAGCATCGTGTTGTGGGAGTGCTTTGCTGCAGGATGGTCTGGTAGACTTCACAACATAGATGGCATCATGAGGCAGCAAAATTATGTGGAAATATTGACGCAACATCTCAAGACATCAGTCAGGAATTTAAAGCTTGGTCGCAAATGGGTCTTCCAAATGGATAATGACCCCAAGCATAATTCCAAAGTTGTGGCCAAATGGCTTAAGGAAAACATAGTCAAGATATTGGAGTGGCTATCACAAATCCCTGACCTTAATCCCATAGAAAATGTTTGGGCAGAACTGAAAAAGCGTCTGCGACCAAGGAGGCCTACAAACCTGACTCAGTTACACCAGCTCTTTCAGGAGGAATGGGCCAAAATTCACCCAAAATATTGTGGGAAGCTTGTGGAAGGCTACCCAAAATATTTGACACAAGTTAAACAATTTAAAGGCAATGTTAAAGGCTATTATTCTGACATTTCACATTCTTAAAAGAAAAAAAAAAGAAAAAACTGACCTAAAACAAGGAATTCTTGCTAGGATTAAATGTCGGGAATTGTGAAAAACTGAGTTGAAATGTATTTGTCTAAGGTGTACGTAACCTTCTGACTTTATGTATGTATGTGTGTGTGTGTGTGTGTGTGTGTGTGTATGTATTTAAAGTTTTATTCACAAGTACTGGGGACAAATAATGCATTCTAATTTTTGCATATACTGTTATGGACACCTATGATGTGTGTAAAATATGTTTTTGAAGGTGGGTACTGATTATAATAAGCGAAGCTATTTGCCAGCTATGTGTTGCGCTGTGTTTGTTGACATTATACATTGCATTCTGGGTGTCACATAATCTGTCAGACCAAAGATGTTATAAAGAGGTGAAGGAATGGTTCACTCATCTTTCAGGCAAACTTCCGGAAGTGAATGAAGGGAAGTGTACGACACACCCCCTTCAACATGCATACTATAAACAGACCAAACTCATCTTGTCTCCTCTCATTATCTTTGATTGTGGATTACTTACGATTTCTAGAAAGTGTTTTACTACATTTTTTTGAGCAACTGTGATGTGATCAATTATAAATAGTAATTTCTATTAGCTAATTCATAATGTAGTTTCTGTCAGCCGAGAGTTATAAACACTGCCTGTTTTACGTCAATCTTTCCTCAGTTAGCGCTAGGATGAATGTAGCCTATATTTTCTGGTTTGGATGATTGCATTATGCTGTAGCTACTTCTGTGAATGTCTGAACATTGCATCCAAAAATAAACTGGTCACATTCTTGACATAACTATGTAAGGACCGTTTTTGTGCAAAATGTTTCTGTGAAAAAAAGTGTTGCCAGCTCAAATGCTGATTGTTGCGTCATTTGAAAATGAAGGTTCTAAATAAGCGTTCTAATCACACCGGTTTGATCGTATGCAACAGGACCAC
This sequence comes from Oncorhynchus tshawytscha, assembly GCF_018296145.1. Classification (NCBI taxonomy): domain Eukaryota; kingdom Metazoa; phylum Chordata; class Actinopteri; order Salmoniformes; family Salmonidae; genus Oncorhynchus; species Oncorhynchus tshawytscha. The sequence continues at coordinate 13,954,641 of NC_056447.1, forward strand.
TATAGAATGATCACACCCATTTCTTGGTACGTGTGAAAAGGTTCATCAACATCCATGTCTTGTTGTCGGGGTTGAACTTACCTTGATCAAGGGCAAAATGTCTCTGGAATTCGAACCAGTAACCTCTCAGTTACTGGCCCAACGCTGTAAACCGGTAGGCTTAACCGCCAGCGAGAAGATTTTACGGGATAGTTTCACCCACATTTCTAATTAAATACTTTGAGGTAAGGGTTGATAAGCCAGGTCAAATGGTTGAAGAAAGACAAGGGAATGAGGAATGAGCTAAATTAGTAGGGGCGGCAGTAGGTTCAAAGTTAGAAAGGCAGGCCGATATTCGAACCCCCGAGGTGTCAGCCATAGGGTTACCAGTTACAGTTCAATATCTCTATATACTACCTACTGCGGTTGTGCCCTTCAGCAAGGCACTTTAACTCTAAGTGCCCATGAGCTGCCTGTGATGTGTGTGTTGTGTGTCAGGTTGGTCACGTGACATAATATTTGTGGAAATGACCAATAAAGCAAGTATGGTAAAATGAAGGCCAGACTATCTATGGTTGCTGTGCATGAACTTTCTCTAGTCCCGAAGTGGCTGCATGGTTCTAAGAGGATTTGGTGAAGTTAACTTCTTGGATATAGGGGGCGCTCTTTTAATTTATGGATAAAAAAAACGTTCCCGTTTTAAACAAGATATTTTGTCACAAAAAGATGCTCGACTATGCATATAATTGACAGCTTTGGAAAGAAAACACTCTGACGTTTCCAAAACTGCAAAGATATTGTCTGTGAGTGCCACAGAACTAATGCTACAGGCAAAACCAAGATGAAATTTCATACAGGAAGTGCCCCGTGTTCCAATGTCTCCTTATATGGCTGTGTATGGGTCACGAATGAGCTTAGACTTTCTGTCGTTTCCCCAAGGTGTCGACAGCATTGTGACGTATTTGTAGGCAAATCATTGGAAGATTGACCTTAAGAGACTACATCTACCAGGTGGCCGCTTGGTGTCCTCCATTGCAATTATTGCGTAATCTCCAGCTGCGTGTATTTTTTGTTTGCTTCGAGGAGAAACACAGCTGCCACGAATGATTTATCATTGAATAGATATGTGAAAAACACCTTGAGGATTGATTCTAAACAACGTTTGCCATGTTTCTGTCGATATTATGGAGTTAATTTGGCGTTGTAGAGACTGCATTTTCAGATTTTTTTCTTAGCCAAACGTGATGAACAAAATGGAGCGATTTCTCCCAAACACAAATAATCTTTTGGGAAAAAAATGAACATTTGCTATCTAACTGAGAGTCTCCTCATTGAAAACATCCGAAGTTCTTCAAAGGTAAATGATTTTATTTGAATGCTTTTCTTGTTTTTGTGAAAATGTTGCCTGCTGAATGCTAGGCTTAATGCTATGCTAGCTATCAATACTCTTACACAAATGCTTGTGTAGCTATGGTTGAAAAGCATATTTTGAAAATCTGAGATGACAGTGTTGTTAACAAAAGGCTAAGCTTGTGAGTGAATATATTTATTTCATTTCATTTGCGATTTTCATGAATAGTTAGCGTTGCATTATGGTAATGAGCTTGAGGCTATAATTACGCTCCCGGATACGGAATTGCTCGACGCTAGAGGTTAAGTCTTTCAAGTTTCCATTAAGGTTTTACTATCAGTTATTGATGACAATGTGGAAGACATACAGTAGATGCTGGTCATTGAAAATATGTGACCCCCCCCCACCGATAAAGCTCTCACTGTCAAAAAAACCTATTCTCTGTTTTACTTGCCCTCAAACTTTGGAATCAAAGAGGCCAGGTTCCACTCATTAAGCATATCTTTATAAAGCTGACCATTCATTAACCTTGACCTCTGCATTCAAGTACAGAAATAAAGAAATGTTAGAAACATAGCTAGCTAGATAAACTAACTTGGCTACATCAAATTTAAGGTAAATTCTAACGTTAGCTAGCTAACAGAATTTGCATCCATCCTCCTCAATTTCAGAAGTCCGACTAAAGCTGCCACTGTCAGAAACCATTGAAAACCAGTACAGTAATGCTAGCTAGCTAACTCAATCAATCCCCAGCAAGCTGATAAGCCTGCTAAATAGCTTGGTAAATTATTTTTTTAAATTATCAGCCACCGGCAAATTCACTCGCACTTGTCTCCAATTCCACATCCCAACCCTCAGCCAAACCCACCTATCTTTGCTGGACACCCTCTTTATATATATATATATATCTTTCAACTATGTTGTGATGTTTAACAAATCATTTGAATCTAAATAATCGAATAGAATCCACAGATTGCGAGTTGAATGAATACTTTTACTAAGAGTATTAGTATATTAGTAATTGACTGACCCAGTCTCTCCAGATCTTCCAACAACACTATTTCTAGAGTAAATTTTAGATCAATGTTATGCATTTTCAGCCATTTCTGAACGTGAGACCAAAAACAGGCTACCCGAGGGCAATACCAAAACGAATGGTCTGCTGATTCTGTATCTTCAAAACAAAATTTGCAGAGCTGGACTGTATGCCCCAAATATTCAACATTTTGTTGGTGACAAGAATTCTGTGCAATAATTTTAGCTGAAAAGCACGGAGTCTTGAATCTTGCTTTGTTTTATTTATCAAGGTGTATACCTTGTACCTGTCACACCCTGATCTGTTTCACCTGTCCTTGTGATTGTCTCCACCCCCTCCAGGTTTCGCTTATTTTCCCCAGTGTATTTAATTCAGGAAACCAGAAGCATACCACCCTGCATACCACTGCTGGCTTGCTTCTAAAGCTATTGGGGACACTGCCCTGTGTAGGGTGCTGTTTTTCGGATGGGATGTTAAATGGGTGTCCTGACTCTCGGAGGTCATTAAATATCCCATGGCACTTATCGTAGGGGTGTTAACCCTGGTGTCCTGGCTAAATTCCCAATCTGGCTCTCAAACCATCACGGTCACCTAATAATCCCAATTGACAATTGGCTCATTCATCCACCTCCTCTACCCTGCAACTATTCCCCAGGTTGTTGCTGCAAATGAGAGTGTGTTCTCAGTCAAATTACCTGGTAAAATAATGGATAAATAAATACAAATCCCTGTGTTTCCTGTCTCTCTGTGCCAGTTTGACTTGTCTGTTTCAGGTCAACCAGTGTGTTTTTTCCCATGCTCCTGCTTTTGCTATTCTCTCTTTTGCTAGTCCTCCCAGTTTTGACCCTTGCCTGTTTTCTGGACTCTGTACCCGCCTTTCTGACCAGTCTGCCTGCCCTGAGATCGAGCCTGCCTGCCACTCTGTACCTCCTGGAGTCTGATATGGTTTTGACCTTTTGCCTGTCCACGACTATTCTCTTGACTACCCCTTTAGGAACTAATAAATATCAAACACTCAAACCATCTGCCTCCCGTGTCTAAATCTGGGTCTGGCCCTGAGCCCTTAAAGTAAAGTACCAGGTACATCAAAAATCTCTTCTTTAAAAAAAAAAAAAAACTTGTATATTTAATCATCTCAACCCACCCAGTTCATACACTTTATCTTGTCTGGTTTAACATCCTTGATAAAGCGAAATATTAGGCAACGTCATAAGTAAGTGAGTAAACTGAGATGACTAAGGAGTTTTTCAGGGCAATATGTTCATAAATAGACAGGTATTTACCTATCCATTTTAGAAATGTTCTATTGAAATTCATTGTAGAGCTCATTTATGACTTTTGTGATCCTAAGTATGTCTACTTCACTGTCAGCCCATTTTATAGGTAAACTGCAGGGTAATGTCAAATTTGTCTTTTTTAAAGATCCAATATGTAGTCTTGTGCACTTCATCATTATTAGGTTTTAAGTTCACAAAAGTTATCTAGATCTTCATTGAGACATTGCAGGGATCTAGCTTGCGGACTTAATTTAAAACTTCATGCTGAATCATCAGCATACGTGGACAGCTTTGTAATCGTCTAATGTTGTTATTTGATCTGATTTGAATAGCTAGCATTTCAATTGCCATAACGAATAGATATGGTCACAGAGGACACCCTTTAACTCCTCTTGACAATTCAAAACTCTCTGGGAAGTAGCTGCTATTTACTATTTTACAAATGGAGTAACTATACATTACTTTTACCCATTTTATTAGAAAATCACTGTAATTGAAAAAAGGTTTTCGCCTGCTAAATCAGTTCTGTTATACTCACAGACACTTTTAACAGTTTTGGGAATTATAGAGTGTTGTCTATCCAAATCTACCAGTTATATGCATATCATATCTTCTGGGCCCAGGTATCAGGCTGTTCAATTTGGGCATGCTTTTCATCCAAAATTCCGAATGCTGCCCCATTAATGCAAGTGAGAAAGAGACAAGAAAGTAGTCAAGATAACTGGCTTGATTAAGTCTCCCCCATGTGTATCTCACTAGGTCAGGGTTTGTAGTTTCCAAATATCCACTATTTCTAATGCATCCATAATATTTGTGATCTTAAGGGCATGGTGATGATAGTTTGTAGAGTGATTTCCTTTACAGTCCATTGAGGTACGTAACACTGTATTATAGACTCCCACCATAATGATTTTATCATTTATCAATCTAAACATTGTTTTAGAATGTTGTGTTGTGCAACAGCTGACTAGAGATGGGGCATTCAGATCAAGAACATGAGATGCGCATGTCATGCCCTGACCATAGAGAGCCCTTGGTTCTCTATGGTCAGGGCGTGACATGCACATCTCATGTTCTTGGTTCTCTATGGTGTAGTCGGTCAGGACGTGACTAGGGGGTGTTCTAGGTTATATATTTCTATGTTGGTGCTCTTGGTATGGTTCCCAATTAGAGGCAGCTGATGTTCATTGTCTCTAATTGGGGATCATACTTAAGGGTTCCCTGTTCCCACCTGTTTTGTGGGATATTGTTTTTGAGAGAGTGCATGTAGCACCTCAGTACTACACGGTCGTTGTTTGTTTCTTGGTTTGTTTTAAGTTTCACCAAAATAAAGATGTGGAACTCCAATCACGCTGCGCCTTGGTCCGTCTCTCCACACGATCGTGACAGCGCAGTTGAGAATGTTTACATGGTGACTGTACTGCTTTACAGTTCCATGATGAGACTTTGAAATAAAGTTGTCACCTGTAGCAAATGAGAAACAAGATACAGTTTTTTACTTGTCAGAAAAGTCAGCAAGCCAGGCTAGCTATGTACAGCAAAATAGATAGATAGCTCTCTGCTTGGCTAGCTAGCTGCTTAGATGAACAGAGAATGTTAGCTTTGTTTTTTGAATAGATGAATGGATCCATCTCCTCACTGTCACACCCTGATCTGTTTCACCTGTCTTTGTGCTTGTCTCCACCCCCCGCCCATCTTCCCCATTATCACCTGTGTTCTCTGTTTGTTTGTGGCAAGTTCATTTTGTTTTGTGAAACCTAACAGCATTTGTTCTCCTGCTCCTGTCTGTTCTTGTTCCTGCTTTCTAGTCCTTGCCGGTTTTGACCGTTCTGACTGCCCTGATCCCGAACCTGCCTGCCATTCTATATCTTGCCCCACCTCACTGGATTATTGACCCCTGCCTGCACTGAGACTGCCTGCCGTTCTGGACCTTTCACACCCTCTGGATTACTGACCTCTGCCTGCATTTGACCTGTTTGCCTGCCCCTGTACTAGAAATACACTGTTGTTACTTCGACATTGTGCATTCGGGTCATACCTGAAACCTGATAATCACAAGACTTTGGCTAAATTTCACATTTTGAATATTGAATACTCCAGCCAATGACATGAGATGTTCTAAAACTACAATTCAGATCAAACAAACCGTCGCTTTGTGTCTCATCTCTACTAATGCTCTCAGGTGTAAGGACATTTCATTTGATGACTTTGGGTCTTTCGAGCATCATGTTATACGGTTTAAATGTCAGCCACCAGTGCTGTCCATGACCAAAACCTGTGATCAAGTTAGAAGGCTCTGCCCCACCTTTTAACTGATTTATCTGAACTAGTGTCTATTGTCCTTCAGAACTATGATATAATCATTGTGTTGGGATATTTGAATATTTATGTTGACAAAGAACATGACTCCAAGGCCATTGAGTTTGATGAACCTTTTGAGCTCTATGGACTTTATCCAACATGTTACTGAGCCCACCCATAACCGTGGCCTTTACGCTGGACCAAGGTGCTATCTTTTGAGATATCCTCTATTGTTAATGTTGCTTTATCTTGATTACCACTGTATATGTTTTACTACCGTGTTGCCCATAGCACAGGGTAATAATGAACGCTTTATTAAGAAACGCTATCTTACCTCTGAAGTTGCTACAGATTTTATTGACTATGACGATATTCTGCTATTCTGCCTTCCTCTTGTGATGATTTAGTTTATAACTTCAATAGCAAATTAAGGGCATCCATAGCTCCAGTAAAGGTGAAAAAGCCCACATCCAAATGGAGAGCCCCTTGAATGAGTGAGGAAACTAATCAATTAAAGACAAATGGCAGAAAAACTGAGCGGAAGTGGAGAAAGTAAAAGTGGAAGGTCGATTATCATTCTGAGAGAGCAACTTGGCATATATAACAAGGCAATTAGAAGTGCCAGACAGGCAAATTTTTCTAACTTGATCATAAATATTCAGAATAATTTGATGGCCTGATAAGTCGTACCCCCACAAACCATTGTGAACTTTCCTCTACATCTAAATGTGATGAGTTTGCGGCATATTTCAGAGATAAGATAATCAACATTAGGCTGTGTATCAGTCAAGCAAGACCTGATGATAAGTTTGATGATATGTGCCCTAGCCTGTCATGCAAAGCCACTGTGGATTTGTTTTCCCTGGTTGACACAGACATACTCGGGAAAGTGATATCACAACTTAAGCCTGCTACCTGCTTTCTTGATCTTACCCCACCACCTTCTTCAAAACAGTTTTTAATTGCACATCTGAAGAAGTGCACGCTATTTTAATAACTCCCCACTGCACTAAAAACTGCTATGGTGAAACCCCTTCTGAAGAAAAGTAATCTATATTATTCAGCTTTGGGCAATTGTCGGGCCAATCTCCAACCTTCCATTCTTAAGCAAAAATCTGGAGAATTTGGTGTGCAAACAGCTGAATGTGCCAACTTATTGAAAAATTCCAATCTGGTTTCCGTTCCCACCACAGCACAAAGACAGCCTTGGTTAAAGTATGAAATTATTTTAGAGCCAACATAGATGCCAAACAGCTCTCTGTCCTTATCTTCTTAGATATAAGTGCTGCATTCAACACTACTGACCATGATGTCCTTTTGGTCAGACCGGAGAGGTGGGTTGGCCTCTGATGTCCAGTTCTAAATTCGTTTAGGACCTATTTAACCTGTGAAGTTTTTTGTCACCCTTGTCAGTTGGCTTCCACAAGGTTCGATTTTGGGTCTGGTACTGTTTTGGGTCCAGTACTGCAGCGTTATCAGAAAGCACAGCATTGATTTTCACTGCTAAGCAGACAACTTTACATTTCTGTGTCACAAGGGGATTTTAAGCTCCACTAATCAATTATTTAACTGTATTAGTCATTTAAATACTTGGATGGCTCATAACTTCCTTCAGCTAAATCAAGACAAGACCGAGGTACTTATGTCACACCCTGACCTTAGAGAGCCTTTTTTATGTCTCTTTTTTGTTTTGGTCAGGGTGTGATTTGGGTGGGCATTCTATGTCCTTTATTTCTATGATTTGTGTTTCTATGTTTTGGCTGGGTATGGTTCTCAATCAGGGACAGCTGTCTATCGTTGTCTCTGATTGGGAATCATACTTAGGTAGCCCTTTTTCCCCTCCTTTCAGAGTGGGTAGATATCTTTGTTAGTGGCACTATGGCCCTCGTAAGCTTCACGGTCGGTTCTTTGGCGACATTTATAGAAATAAAGTAATGTACGCTCACCATGCTGCACCCTGGTCTCATTCCAACGACGACCGTGACAACTTATTAATGGAGCCAAAGCACAGAAAGAGAATCTAGCCGCACATTTTAATTCACGGGCAATGATAAGATAAAACACCAGATAAAAAACTAGGTGTTATTTTAGATTCTAAACTAAATTTCGAATCACAGATTAGGAATATGATAAGAATGTGGTTTTTACCACCTAATGTACATTGCCAAGGTGTGGCCATTTTCTCTTTCAGGATGATACAGAGAGACTTATCCATGATTTTATTACAAGCAGGCTTGACTACTGTAATGTTCTCCTGTCTGGTCTACCCAAGAAAGCCATTGGTCAACTGCAAAACATACAGAATGCTGCAGCACGGGTACTGACAAAGACCAGACCGAGAGCATTATGTTCTTTTGGTCAGACTGGAGAGGCAGCATGTGAGTTACATCGGTTTTAAGGTTTCTGCACTGGCTGCCTGTGAGTTCTAGAATTAATTTGAAGATTATTCAACTGTTTTTTTTTACATCAAGCCATGATTGTGCACCCTAATACATTTTAGACATGGTTTTAAGTTATGTAACCAGTAGTTCCCTCAGGTCCTCTGGCACTGGCCTTTTAACTATCCCATAGCCTAGCACCAAGAGGCATGGAGAGACAGCCTTTCATTATTATGCCCCCAGCCTCTGGAATAGCCTGCCAGAGAACCTGAGGGGGCTGAAACTGTGGACATATTTAAAAGAGATCTTAAAACACATCTTTTCAGCTTTGCTTTTCCTAGTGAAGTGACATTTTATATTAAAATTAAAATAACCAATGTCGCAGTCTGCTAACAAGCTACTAGCTAATGTTAGCTAGCTAGCTAATACAAACTATTGGATGCGTGGCTTGAAAACAACTAATAATCACTTTATATGTATGGAGAGATATTATCTAGCTGGCTATGTCTTACCTTTTCAGCAAAAAAAAAAAAGTTACCTCCAACATGTGAACGCAAATCCGAGGTTTGCTCTCGTTTTGGTCCGGGCTAGAGGCACAATACGGTTTCTGTTGCATCACATTGGATGACCACTAGCGACTTTTTGCTAAACCCTGGGACAATGTCAACATGTTTTCCAACTCTGTCAATAATAATACGAAATCATCAAAACATTTAGTTAACAAGGTTATTTAACTATTTCCTTTAAAACAGGACAAATTAAGAGACTTCCTTGTGACCTCTCACTTTTACAAAATGTAAAAAAATGTTGATGGACATTGAACATTTGTACATTCAAGGCAAGAAGAATAAGAAGACAGAAGAACGCTGTGCTGTCACCAGGAATTGACGTTACACTGACCTCTCCTCACCTCTCACACAGCTATTACCCTATTACCATTAGCAATTAATATGTAACTACTATGTTGTCACTATAGTTATTACTCTGTTTATGTACAGTGTACAGTTTTTATGGTAACTTTTTGGTTAATGTCAGCACTTTAGTAAAACCCCATACTGCGTCCCAATAATCTGTCCTTTCTCCCTAAGTGTTCACTTCTTTTCATGGATTTGAAAGGAAATTACTGGTTTAATTAGGGTTGAAATCCCGTTAATGGGATGTTATGACAACAGCCAGTGAAAGTGCAGGGCGCCAAATTCAAAACAACAGAAATCTCATAATTAAAATTCCTCAAACATACATGTATCTTATATCGTTTTAAAGGTAGTCTTGTTGTTAATCCCACCACAGTGTCCGATTTCAAATAGGCTTTACGGCGAAAGCACCACAAATGATTGTGTTCTGTGACCATCAAACCACAATAAAAACAGCCATTTTCCCAGCCAAAGAGAGGAGTCACAAAAAGCACAGATAGAGATAAAATTAATCACTAACCTTTGATGATCTTCATCAGATGACACTCATAGGACTTCATGTTACACAATACATGTATGTTTTGTTTGATAAAGTCCATATTTATATAAAACAATCTGAGTTTACATTGGCGCGCTACATTCACTAGTTCCAAAAACATCCAGTGATTTTGCATAGCCACATCGATTCAACAGAAATACTCATCATAAATGTAGATGATAATACAAGTTATACACATGGAATTATAGATATACCTCTCCTTAATGCAACCGCTGTGTCAGATTTCACAAAAACTTTACGGAAAAAGCAAACCATGCAATAATCTGAGTACAGCCTTTAGACAACAAAGCAGCCAAAAAGATACCCGCCATATTCGGTAGTCAACATTACTCAGAAATAGCATTTTAAATATTCACTTACCTTTGATGATCTTCATCAGAATGTACTCCCAGGAATCCCAGTTCCACCATAAATGTTTGATTTGTTCGATAATGTCCATCAGTTTTTTTGTTAGGGCGTTTGGTATACAAATCCAAAAGTGCATTCAGGTTGTGCCGAACGTCAGACGAAAAGTTTAAAAAGTTCCGTTACAGCCCGTAGAAACATGCCAAACTAAGTATGGAATCAATCTTTAGGATGTTTGTAACATAAAACGTCATTAATGTTCCAACTGGACAATGTCTGTACAAATGAAGTGGAACGTAACTACCTTTCACGTGAGCGCGCCAGACCGAGGCTGTGGCACTTTGCCAGACCACTCGCTCAAAGAGCCCTTATGACCCCCTCCTTTAGAGTAGAATCCTCAAAACAGGTTCTAAATACTGTTGACATCTAGTGGAAGCCTTGGGAAGTGAAACTTAACTCATATCACCCTGTATTTTTTTTAAACCTTGGATTTTTTCTCAGGTTTTTGCCTGCCATATGAGTTCTGTTATACTCACAGACATCATTCAAACAGTTTAGAAACTTCAGAGTGTTTTCTCTCCAATACTAATAATAATATGCCGATATTAGCATCTGGGACAGAGTAGGAGGCAGTTACCTCTGGGCATGCTAATCATCCAAAAGTGAAAATGCTGTCCCCTATTGTCACACCCTGGTCTTAGTATTCTGTGTTCTCTTTATTATTTTGGTTAGGCCAGGGTGTGACATGGGTGATTTATGTGGTTTGTTTTGTCTAGGGGTTTTGTAGTTTATGGGATTGTGTTTAGTTAAGTAGTCTAGGAAAGTCTATGGTTGCCCAGAGTGGTTCTCAATCAGAGGCAGGTGTTTATCGTTGTCTCTGATTGGGAACCATATTTAGGAAGCCATATTCTTTGGGTATTTCGTGGGTGATTGTTCCTGTCTCTGTGTTCGTTGCACCAGATAGGGCTGTTTCAGTTTTTCACGTTTATTGTTTTTGTATATTGTTCGTATTTTCATCTTTCATTAAAGATGTTTATGAATAACCACGCTGCATTTTGGTCCTCCTCTCTCTCACCAGAAGAAAACTGTAACACCTATCCCAAAAAGGTTAACCTCTATGGGATATGTGGGACACTAGCGTCCCACCTGGCCAAAAGCCAGGGCAAATGCAGAGCGCCAAATTCAAATAAATTACTATAAAAATCAAACTTTCATTAAATCACACATGCAAGATAGCAAATTAAAGCTACACTTGTTGTGAATCCAGCCAACATGTCAGATTTCAAAAAGGCTTTTCGACGAAAGCAAACAATGCTATTATCTGAGGATAGCACCTTTGTAAACAAAGAGAGAAGCCATATTTCAACCCTGCAGGCGCAACACAAAACACAGAAATAAAAATATAATTCATGCCTTACCTTTGACAAGCTTCTTCTGTTGGCACTCCAATATGTCCCATAAACATCACAAATTGTCATTTTGTTCGATTAATTCCGTCGATATATATATCCAAAATGTCCATTTATTTGGCGCGTTTGATCCAGAAAAACAACGGTTCCAACTTGCGCAACGTGACTACAAAATATCTCAAAGGTTACCTGTAAACTTTGCCAAAACATTTCAAACTACTTTTGTAATACAACTTTAGGTATTTTTTAAGGTACATTTTTGTACGTATTTTTATAGTAAATAATCGATAAGATTGAAGATGGGATGGTCTGTGTTCAATACAGGAGGAAAACAAACTGTAGCTAGCTTTCTGGTCATGCGCCTCTATCTAACAGTACACTTCAAGTGACCCTCGTTCAAGATGGCCGTACTTCTTCATTACTTCTTCATTACACAAAGGAATAACCTCAACCAATTTCTAAAGACTGAAAATACATGAAAATACTTCCCCCGTCACCAAGAAGTTAAATGACATTACCTACTTGCTTAAATTCACTGGTGTTACCCAAACTATAAAATGTTGTAATAATAATTAGAAATTGCCAAAGAACATTCCCATTCAACTATTCAAACTTCTGCTCCTAATGTCCCACATGCATCCCTTATGTAGTCCTGATATAGTCCAGCAAGCACGACTCGCTTTCACCCATGGACTAAAACATGGCATTAGTAGAGTCTATCCAAAAACCACTAATAACATATTTCCATTCACATTATTACAAGGCATCGTTTTCATTTGAGTCTACCCAAACAATATTACTCTATATGTTCAATACCAACCTCTATTGGCTATTACCTTTCTGCTTCACACTTTTTAAATGTGTATTATTTTAAGATCACATGCTGTCACGGTCATCATAAGGAGGAGACCAAGGCGCAGCGTGATAAGCATACATTCTAATTTATTAAACGAATGCAACACTGAACAACACTGAACAAAATGAACCGTGAAGCAATATGACTAGTGCGAACAGGCAACTAAACATAGAACCATAACCCACAAAACCCCAATCCTCAATCAGAGACAACGATAAACAGCTGCCTCTGATTGGGAACCAATTCAGGCCACCATAGACCTACATATACCTAGACATACTAAAACCACATATAATTACAAAAACACTAGACAGGGTAAACACCAAAAACTTAACCAACCACCCTTGCCACACCCTGACCTAAAAAATAAAAAATAAAAAACAAAGATAACTAAGGTCAGGGCGTGACTCATGCAGTGTGCCAAATCCACAAAATACATCAGCCAATTCCTAAGGGAAAAGATACATTTCGATGGGAGCTAAAATAGTTCATAAATAGTTATTTCTGTCCACAACTTCAATCTATTGCAGATGTATCCTTGTTTTATCAGGATCATAATCACAGCTCAATTGCGGATCAGCTATTACGTCTAAGTATGGGTTTTGTAGTTGCATATTATATTATTACTTCATCAAATCTCCAGTAATCGATTATACACACATACAATTTCACATTTTTTCAATATTTTCACAGAATCCTTATATAACGTTATAAATCCAAGGTACTCACATGAACTCACATGTACTCACATGAACGTTTTCAACGACTCTCCATCTACACAAAGTTTGAGCTGTGCAACCAATCTCCCAGCGGAAAACAAAAACCCGGCTGGTCTTCAAGGACTCGCTAGCCTCGCAGAGTGCGTGATATGATATGGTTCCCAATCTGACTGGGGACTGCCGCTGGAGACCCCAGACTGGGGACCGTCGCTGGAGACCCCAGACTGGGGACCGTCGCTGAAGACCCCGGACTGAGGACCATCGCTGGAGGCTTCGGACTGGGGACCGCTGCTGGAGGCTTCGGACTGGGGACCGCCGCTGGAGGCTCCGGATTGGGGACCGTTGCTGGAGGCTCCGGACTGTGGACCGTCGTTGGAGGTTCCGGACTGTGGACCGTCGTTGGAGGTTCCGGACTGTGGACCGTCGTTGGAGGTTCCGGACTGTGGACCGTCGTTGGAGGTTCCGGACTGTGGACCGTCGTTGGAGGTTCCGGACTGTGGACCGTCGTTGGAGGTTCCGGACTGTGGACCGTCGTTGGAGGTTCCGGACTGTGGACCGTCGTTGGAGGTTCCGGACTGTGGACCGTCGTTGGAGGTTCCGGACTGTGGACCGTCGTTGGAGGTTCCGGACTGTGGACCGTCGTTGGAGGTTCCGGACTGTGGACCGTCGTTGGAGGTTCCGGACTGTGGACCGTCGTTGGAGGTTCCGGACTGTGGACCGTCGTTGGAGGTTCCGGACTGTGGACCGTCGTTGGAGGTTCCGGACTGTGGACCGTCGTTGGAGGTTCCGGACTGTGGACCGTCGTTGGAGGTTCCGGACTGTGGACCGTCGTTGGAGGTTCCGGACTGTGGACCGTCCGTTGGAGGTTCCGGACTGTGGACCGTCGTTGGAGGTTCCGGACTGTGGATCGTCGTTGGAGGTTCCGGACTGTGGATCGTCGTTGGAGGTTCCGGACTGGAAACTGTCGCCGGAAGCTCCGGACTGGGAACTGCCCCCGGAAGCTCTGGACTGGAACTGTCGCCGGAAGCTCTGGACTGGTAAATGTCGCCGGAAGCTGGAGGCTCTGGACTGGGGACCGTCGCCGGAGGCTCTGGACTGGGGACCGTTGCTGGAGGCTCTGGACTGGGGACCGTTGCTGGAGACCCCGGACTAGGGACCGTTGCTGGAGACCCCGGACTGGGGACCGTCGCTGGAGACCCCGGACTGTGGACCGTCGCTGGAGGTTCCGGACTGTCCGGGGTTCTCTAGCAAAATATATAGGGCATATAATTAAAAAGGTATTGTCGGACATTAATAATTCTAATCAGACAGGTTTTTTACATGGACGACACATTGGAGATAATATAAGGCAAGTACTGGAAACAATAGAACACTATAAAAAATCTGGAAAACCATGTCTGCTATTCATAGCTGACTTTGAAAAGGCTTTTGATAAAGTACGGCTGGAGTTTATATATACATGCCCGGAACATTTCAATTTTGGAAAATCTCTTATTAAATGGGTTAAAATCATGTATAGTAACTATAGGTGTAAAATAGTAAATAGTGGCTTCTTCTCAGAAAGTTTTGAACTGTCAAGAGAATTAAAAGAAGTTTGTCCACTATTGGCATACTGTATCTATTACATTTTATTTGGAACGGCAAGCCAGCCAAAATTAAACGAGCCTATTTATATAATGAATATGAATTTGGAGGGCAGAAGTTATTAAATATTAAAGCATTAGACCCCTCATTAAAGGCTTCAGTCATACAAAAGGAATACTTTAATCCAAACTGGTTCTCCAGCGAATTAGGGTGAGACATTGTTACTATGTTCAAGAAAGGCCTGTTTCCCTTTATTCAGATTACAACCTCTCACTTTCAGTTATATGAAAAGGAAATAATCTCCCAAATATTGCTCCTTTTAAATTTTTAAAACAAGCCATAGAAAGTTGGTTGCAATTTCAATTTAATTCACCAGAAAAGACAGAACAAACAATATGACAAATATTGGGGTTAAGCTCATTGATTGATAAATAGATTTTTTTCCAAAAACATACAAAAAAAGACATTAATGAAGGTATAATCTTCATAAATTATATCGTAAATACGACTGGTGGAATTATGTCATACACACAAGTAACTAAAATACATGGAAATGTCTGCTCTACCCAAAATTACAACCAACTAATCGTAGCATTACCTCAAAAATGGAAGAGGAAAGTGAAATGGTGAAAAAGTAAGGAACTTGTCTGCCGGTCCTGCATTAAAGACTTTAATTGGTTAAAGAAAATTGTGATAAATAATATACCGGTTTCATTTAAGGACCAAAATATTGACAGCAGTACCATATAGATTGCAACATATTTGGGGAGAGATTTTTGACGTACCAATTTCATGGCACATGGTTTATGATACACACAACGACGCCAGATTCAAAACTTTGAAATTTCAATTGAAATTATTATACAGAATTCTTGCAACCAATAGAATGTTATATATATGGGAGATACAACCTTCCCAGCTCTACAGATTTCGCTGCGAAGAAGCAGAATCATTAGATCACTTGTTTTGGTACTGTACATATGTATCTTGTTTTTGGTCACAGATCCAGCAATGGCTAAAGAATTGCAATATTTACCTGTTTACCTATATTTACCTATATAACCCGTAAAATAGCACTACTGGGCGATCTGAAAAGTCATAGTCAATCGATCAATAATATAATAATATGTGTAATCTTAAAAAATACTTTTACAATCTGTAGAAACAATGAGAATAGAAAGGTTCAGATATTTTGTGAAACATCACAGCACAGTTGAAAAATATATGGCAAATAGAAATCCAAAATGGATGATGTTGAGAGATAGATTCCACCCCTCCCATCTATCTGAAGGTTGGGACTAATAACAACAAGATAACTAATGTAAAACATACTGTGCCCGAAAAACGTATATGGGTTAATTAAGAACGTTTTTGAAAGAGCGCAAATTTATGGGAGGTTGAGGGTAGAGGAAGGATAAGAGTGTCACACCCTGATCTCTTTCACCTGTATTTGTGCTTGTCTCCACCACCCTCCAGGTGTCGCCCATCTTCCCCATTATCCCCTGTGTATTTATACCTGTGTTCTTTGTTGGTCTGTTGCCAGTTCGTTTTGTTTGTGAAACCTACCAGCGTTTGTTGCCCTGCTCCTGTCTGTTTCTTGCTCCTGTTTTCTAGTCCTTCACGGTTTTGATCATTCAGCCTGCCTTGACCCTGCGCCTGCCTGCATCTCTGTACCTAACCCCACCTCACTGGCTTATTGACCTCTGCCTGCCCTGACCCTGAGCCTGCCTGCCATTCTGGACCCTTTGCACGCTCTCTGGATTATTGACCCCTGCCTGCCTTTGACCTGTTGTTTGCCTGCCCCTGTTGTAGAAATAAACATTTGTTTCTTCGATACTGTCTGCATCCGGGTCATACTTAAAACATGATAATACAAACCGGCCATTACTGACCCAGCAGATTCGGACCAGCTCTGCAACGCCCTCTCCTCCCAAGGAGCCACCATTGGAAGGCATGAGGAGTTGCTTTGTGGTCTTATGGAAGGGTTCTAGACCTTAGCCAAATGTCACTACCAAGCATTGAACACATTGCTGGAGCAATTCCGTGGGTTGTCTACTGTGCAGCCTACCATGACGGTAACCTCCCAGCCCCTCAGTAACTGTTGCTGTTAGCAGTGTGGTCACCCTGCTTTCCCGGGAACCCCACTTATTTCCCCCGGAGCACTTCGATGGAGAGTCGGGCACATGTCGGGCGTTTCTCGCTCAGTGTTCACTCATCATCGAGCTGCAGCCCTCCTCCTTCCCCTCGAACCGGTCTACGATAGTGTACCTCATCATGCTGATGTCAGGGAGGGCTCTCGCCTGGGCTACGGCAGTATGGGAACAACAGTCAACCGTATGCTCCAGTCTGGAGGAGTTTGTGGCAGAGGTAAAGAAGGTTTTGGATGCTCCATTGTCCTGGAGAGAGGCTGCCCGGAAGTTACTCCAGCTTCGGCAAGGCTCTCGCAGTAGATTTCCGCATGTTGGCAGCTGAGAGTGCCTGGAACCAGGAAGCACTGTTCGACATGTTCCTGCACATAGTTTTGGAGGAAGTAAAGGATGAGCCTGCTGCCCGGAACTACCGACAGATCTCGACTCGCTCAACGCCTTGACCATTCGGATCGATGGGTGACTATGGGGATGAAGGAAGGAGAGGAGATTTGATTTCACTAGCCCATCCAAGGATCCCACCTTGCCTCCGAGGTATCCCGGAAGTCCCCGACGGCTGCTTTGCCGAGAGAACCCGAGACTACCCGAGTTCCCCCGAGAGCTTCCGAAGGCTGCCGATTCACCTCTTCCCGAGCCCATGCAACTAGGCAGAGCTAGGCTTTCTCCAGCTAAACGGCTATACAGGCGTCACACTAAGAGCTGCCTGTATTGCAGGACTACTGATCATTTCGTCTCCACCTGTCCACTAATAGACCAGCCTCACCGGTAGGAGCTATACTCTGCTGGGCCATATGGAGAAATTTTCCTCTCCCTAGACTCTCATCCCTTTTTATGCCATGTTGTTGTGGGGTAACCAGCCAAAGTCTCTCCGGGTCCTCATTGACTCTGGGGCCGATGAGAGCTTTATGGACGCTAACCTGGCTTCTGAGCTAGATATCCCCACTCAGCCCCTCTCTATCCCCATGTACGTTAGAACACTGGATGGGTGCTCTATAGACTGGGTCACCCACAATACCAACCCCATCAACCTACGTGTGTCAGGGATCCACAGCGAGACGATCCAGTTCCTGCTCATTAAGTCTCCTCAGGTTTCTGTGGTATCGAGATTCTCCTGGCTCCAGTGACACAACCCCCTCCTTGACTGGTCTGACTGTGCCATCATGGGCTGGAGCCCGTTCTGCCATGCCCATTGCCTGAAGTCAGCGCAGCCTGTCCCAGGACGTCTTCCTGGGGCCTTGGAAGTTGCCCCGGACCTCTCCGCAATTCCCACGGAGTTCCAAGACCTCCGGGAGGTGTTCAGTAAGGCCCGGGCCACTTTGCTTCTACTGCACCAACCTTATGACTGCGTGATTGATCTTCTCCCAGGCACCACTCCGCTCCGGGGACAACTGTACTCTCTGCCGGGTCTGGAGACCAAGGCTATGGAGACCTACATTGAGGAGTCCCTAGATGCTGGGTTCATCCGTCCTTCTGCCTTCCCCGCCGGCACAGGGTTCTTCTTTGTGGAGAAGAAGGACAAAACCCTGCACCCGTGCATCGACTACCGAGGTCTCAACGACATCACGGTGAAGAACCGCTACCCGCTATCATCTTCTCGGCCTTTGGGCAGCTCCAGGGGGCCACCATGTTCTCCAAGCTGGACCTACAGAATGCCTACCACCTGGTGCGGATAGGGGAAGGGGATGAGTGGAAGACTGACTTCAACACAGCCAGCGGTCACTACTAGTACCTGGTCATGACATTTGGCCTTACTAACACCCCTGCTGTGTTCCAGGCTCTGTTTAATGATGTTCTCTGTAACATGTTGAACCGGTTCGTCTTTGTCTACCTCGATGACTTACTCATCTTCTCCCGCTCCACCCAAGAACACGTGCTCCACATCCGACAGATTCTCCAACGCCTCCTGGAGAACCAGCTTTTTGTAAAAGTGCGAGTTCCATCGCTCCACCATCCCCTTCTGGGTTACGTCATCGCTGCAGGGAGCGTACAGATGGATCCCAGGAAGGTGAGAGCGGCGGTGTATTGGTCCCAGCCTACGTCCAGAGTACAGCTGCAGCAGTTCCTTGGTTTCGCCAACTTTTATTGCTGCTTTATCTGGGGCTACAGCACCCTGGCTTCCCCCTGTCTGCACTCACCTCTCCCAAGGTTCCGTTCACATGGTCCCCAGCTGCTGATCAGGCTTTCCGGGATCTCAAACATCGCTTCACCACAGCTCCCATACTTGATCGGATTTATGGTGCTTTCAAGACAACTGGGAACTCTGAAAAAAACCAAGGTAGAATAATGAAGTCCGTGATCTTCAGGTCGGATCTCTAGAAAGAGGCCCGAGTTCCCGAATTGGAATTCCGACTTGGATGACCGTTCATATTTTCTCAGTCAGAACTATTTTCTTTCCGAGTTTCCAGTAGTCTTGAACCCGGCAGAAGTCATGCTGGATTGACCACATGGCCGATGTATTCAACCTTTTCTGGCCCATGATGTTGAATTTTTATCCTTTAAACCTTGGAAAAGAGACCTTTAAACCAAGACTTAGACCACACACCCACTCTACTGAATAGCAGGCTAGTGATTGCTTTGCAATGCTTGCAATTAGCCGCTGATTCCATCCAAACCGCTCATTGTTGAATTTGCGATTTTGAACATCTTGTGTAATGTTTATGTTCAATCGCCGATGAGCACCGATAAGTTGTATCTATAATTTCTCTTCATATGATTCAAATAAAGGATTGAAAAGGATTTTCAAGTAGACGTGTCAACGTGATTCATAATGATGACTACTTGTCTAGCTTGCTAGCTAAGATTTTGAAGGTTTGATGTTGACATGATCAAAGTTACGGTAGATATAACATGATTTGATGTCAATATATCTGTGGCCAATGACCTTGAGCCTTCTTGGATGGGCACTTCTACTGTAATTCTACAAGGTACTTGAATTTTCGAGCTCTCTCCGTAGATTCTGCGGTGATGTAGTGTCCCCATGAGTGACAGAACACTGAGCCAATCAAGACACAACTAGAGAACATTACCAACCCCCATGCTCTGTTATTTTCCATTGGCTGCCCCACCACCACAGAAAGCAATGGGCTAGAATGAAATACCTGCATTTGGGGGCTGCCTGCTTTTTTTTTTAGCTAAACAGGTGGGTCGCCACTGTTTTGACTACATTAATACGCTATAAGTGAATTTGTCTAAATACTTATGATACCTTCAAATGGGGTGACTAGATTAAAAAAGGTTTTTAATTTCTAAATGGTATAAAAGATCTTTGAAAATACCCTCAAATTAAAGGTGATATTCTATACTGCCTCATACAAAACATTTGATCTCAAATCCAAAATGCTGGAGAATAGAGCCAAATTAAAAGTTTTAGCTTAACTTTCTAAAATAAATACAGAGCTGCCAACTGTTGTGTTTTTATCACAAAGTGCACTATTGAGTCAACATTTTCAGCTCAATATACAAAAGAAAGATTATTTTGTAATCCTAAATATTAACTCTAAGAGCACAGGTAAGATCAGGGATATTGCATCTGCGTCTTGAAACAGGTAAGATCAGGGATATTGCATCTGCGTCTTGAAACAGGTAAGATTAGGGATGTTGTCTCTGCATATTGAATCAGGTAAGATCAGGTATATTGCCTCTGCGTATTGATACAGGTAAGATCAGGGATATTGCATCTGCGTCTTGAAACAGGTAAGATTAGGGATGTTGTCTCTGCGTATTGAATCAGGTAAGATCAGGGATATTTCCTCTGCGTATTGAAACAGGTCAGATCAGGGATGTTGCCTCTGTGTATTGAAGCAGGTCAGATCAGGGATACTTCCTCTGCGTATTGAAACAGGTCAAATCAGGGATATTGCATCTGCGTCTTGAAACAGGTCGATATTGTGGTGAAATGGAAGAGGCAAGACTATGTAAATATTGTGACCTCAAAGAAATAGATAATTAAACTCATTTTATCCTCTATGGCCCTTTCTACCATGATATATGCTTGCTCTTATTCCAGAAAGCACACCAGATATACCCTGGTATTATGTGGCTGAGTGATGAGGAGACAGACCACCAGATATTCTGTCATTATGTGGCTGAGTGATGAGGAGACAGACCACCAGATATACCCAGGCATTATGTGGCTGAGTGATGAGGAGAAACTGAAATGTTTTTTGTCCATTGTGTATTTCCGTTTGCAGAATATTTAGGTAAAACCTGGAATAAAAGAAAAAGGGATACCTAAAATTAAATTGTAAAAATATTTGGCTTCCAAATGGTAAATGGCATATGAATCTCCCATATGAATCTTAACTATGTGCCAGACTGGGTTCAAATGCCTTCTGATTTATTTTTTAATAAGAAAAGAAACAGAAGGATTTTTTTTAAATTCTACATTGTAGAAAAATAGTGAAGATATCAAAACTATGATATAACACACATGGAATCATGTAGTAACCAGGAAGGAGAGTGATGCATCAGATGACCTGGCCTCCACAATCCCACGACCTCAACCAAATTGGGATGAGTTGGCCCGCAGACTGAAGGAAAAGCAGCCAACAAGTGCTCAGCGTATGTGGGAACTCCTTTAAGACTGTTGGAAAGGCATTCCAGGTGAAGCTGATTGAGGGAATGACAAGAGTGTGCAAAATTGTCATCAAGGCAAAGGGTGGCTACTTTGAAGAATCTCAAATATATTTTGATTTGTTTAACACTTTTCAAATCAAATCAAATGTTGTCACGTGCTCCGAATACAACAGTGAAATGCTTACTTACAGGCTCTAACCAATAGTGCAAAAAAGGTGTTAGGTGAACAATAGGTAAGTAAAGAAATAAAACAACAGTAAAAAGACAGGCTATACACAGTAGCGAGGCTATAAAAGTAGCAAGGCTACATACAGACACCGGTTAGTCAGGCTGATTGAGGTAGTATGTACATGTAGATATGGTTAAAGTGACTATGCATATATAATGAACAGAGAGTAGCAGTAACATAAAAGAGGGGTTGGCGGGTGGCGGGTGGCGGGACACAATGCAGATGCCCTGGTTAGCCAATGTGCGGGAGCACTGGTTGGTCGGCCCAATTGAGGTAGTATGTACATGAATGTATAGTTAAAGTGACTATGCATATATGATAAAACAGAGAGTAGCAGCAGCGTAAATGAGGGGTTGGGAGGGGCACACAATGCAAATAGTCCGGGTAGCCATTTGATTACCTGTTCAGGAGTCTTATAGTTTGGGGGTAAAAACTCTTGAGAAGCCTTTTTCTCCTAGACTTGGCACTCCGATAACACTTGCCATGTGGTAGTAGAGAGAACAGTCTATGACTAGGGTGGCTGGGTCTTTGACATCTTTTAGGGCCTTCCTTTGACACCGGCTGGTGTAGAGGTCCTGGATGGCTGGCAGCTTAGCCCCAGTGATATACTGGGCCGTACGCATTACCCTCTGTAGTGCCTTGCGGTCAGAGGCCGAGCATTTGCCGTACTAGGCAGTGATGCAACCAGTCAGGATGCTCTCGATGTTGCAGCTGTAGATCCTTTTGAGGATCTCAGGACCCATGCCAAACCCTCAAAGTTTCCTGAGGGGGAATAAGCTTTGTCGTGCCCTCTTCACAACTGTCTTGGTGTGTTTGGACCATTCTAGTTGATGTGGACACCAAGGAACTTGAAGCTCTCAACCTGCTCCACCACAGCCCTGTCGATGAGAATGGGGGCATGCTCGGTCCTCCTTTTCCTGTTGTCCACAATCATCTCCTTGGTCTTGGTTACGTGGAGGGATAGCTTGATATTCTGGCACCACCCGGACAGGTCTCTGACCTCCTCCCTATAGGCTGTCTCGTTGTTGTTGGTGATCAGGCCTACCACTGTTGTGTTGTCTGCAAACTTAATGATGGTGTTGCAGTCATGGGTGAACAGGGAGTTCAGGAGGGGACTGAGCACGCACCCCTGAGGAGCTCCTGTGTTGAGGATCAGCGTGGCAGATGTGTTGTTACCTACCCTCACCACCTGGGGGCAGCCTGTCAGGAAGTCCAGGATCCAGTTGCAGAGGGAGGTGTTTAGTCCCAGGGTCCTTAGCTTAGCGATGAGCTTTGAGGGTACTATGGTGTTGAACGCTGAGCAGTAGTCAATGAATATCATTCTCACATAAGTGTTCCTTTTGTCCAGGTGAGAAAGGGCAGTGAAGAGTGCAATAGAGATTGCATCATCTGTGTATCTGTTTGGGCGGTATGCAAATTGGAGTGGGTCTAGGGATTCTGGGATAATGGTGTTGATGTGAGCCATTCCCAACCTTTCAAAGCACCTCATGGCTATGGATGTGTGTGCTACGGGTCTGTAGTCATTTAAGCAGGTTGCCTTTGTGCTCTTGGGCACAGGGACTATGGTGGTCTGCTTGAAACATGTTGGTATTACAGACTCATTCAGGGACATGTTGAAAATGTCAGTGAAGACACCTGCCAGTTGGTGAGCACATGCACGGCGCACACGTCCTGGTAATCCGTCTGGCCTCGCAGCCTTGTGTATGTTGACCTGTTTAAAGGTCTTACTCACTTCGGCTACGGAGAGTGTGATCACATAGTCGTCCGTAACAGCTGATGCTCTTATGCATGCCTCAGTGTTGCTTGCCTCGAAGTGAGCATAGAAGTGATTTAGCTCGTCTGGTATGCTCGTGTCACTGGCCAGCTCGCGGCTGTGCTTCCCTTTGTAGTCTGTAATAGTTTGCAAGCCCTGCCACATAAGAAGAGCATCAGAGCCGGTGTAGTATGATTCAATCTTAGCCCTGTATTGATGCTTTGCCTGTTTGATGGTTCGTTGCAGGGCATAGCAGGATTTCTTGTAAGCTTCCGGGTTAGAGTCCCGCACCTTGAAAGCGGCAGGTCTACCCTTTAGCTCAGTGGGAATGTTGCCTGTAATCCATGGCTTCTGGTTGGGGTATGTACGTACAGTCACTGTGGGGACGACGTCCTCAATGCACTTATTGATAAAGCCAGTGACTGATGTGGTGTACTCCTCAATGCCATCGGTTACTACATGGATCCATACGTGTTATTTCATAGTTTTGATGTCTTCACTATTATTCTACCATGTAGAAAATATTAATAAAAAATAAATTCCCTTGAATGAGTAGGTGTGTCCAAACTTTGGACTGGTACTGTATGTGTATTATTTTACTGCTCTTGGGATAATATTGTTGTTTGGATAACCTTATTTAATATTATGTATCGATTTTTACCTTACATTTTTTCACTCTTTACGCGATGCGCCACAGTGATACCACAGTGATTTTGTCACGACTTTCGCCAAAGTCGGCCCCTCTCCTTGTTCGGGCGGCGTTCGGCGATCGACGTCACCGGTTTTCTAGCCATCGCCGCTCCGTTTGTCACATTCCCATTTGTTTTGTCTTGTTCCATACACACCTGGTTTTCATTCCCTAATCACACAATGTATTTAGTCCTCTGTTCCCCTCCATGTCTTTCTGTGAAATTGTTTTGATGTTATGTGCGTATTGTTACGCGTCAGACTTTTGTTTATGTTCCATGTTTTGGGCACGTTTTATGTACTAATGTGTTTTCGTTTGGACCGGAATAAAAAGTGTGCCTGTTAACTACACTCTGCTCTCCTGCACCTGACTTCACCTCCAGTACACACCCTTAACAGATTTATTGTAATGTTTGTTTATGTTGCCAATTGGCAATTTGACACAAAAATAACATTTTATTCATTCATTCATTCAACACAGAATCATTGTTAAAAAAAATAATAACAATCTGGAACTAGTTACTTTAAAAAGTCCAGCAATGTCTGAAGGATAAAAAAAAACGTGTTTCGGGAACTATGCCGTTTTTAATCCTGTTGTCACTTAAGGTTAAAGTAAGACGTGAAAGAAGCCAATTTCAGGGTTTTTGGTATTCTATTTACTTCAGAAAAGTGCAAACTGTGCAGACACTAATTAATATGCTCTTGTGGGGATTCCAATATGCTAGAACTGCATTGCAATATTTCTAGACAATACCTTATAGAAAGAATCACAAGAATAGCTCAGTGGGAATGTTGCCTGTAATCCATACTAGTTGCATTTAATTGTTTTTGCTATAGAATCTATAACGGTTACATCGGGTTACATCGACTGATGATGTCAGAGAATGGACTGACGTGTATTTGTCAGATCATGATCAGTGAACTTTGAACCCTATAACTGGATTCCGTCTGGTCTGGAAGGTTGAGAAATACCAATGGAGGTCCAACATGTGGCCACTAATGTTTGCTCAATCTGTCAATGTGTCCATTGACATTGGAGCATTGAAAAGTGTACTGTGTTAGTCATTTTCCACGAAATAACTGTTGCAGACACAAACACGCATCAAACTACACACAAACGCAAAGGCACACACTCATCACACACTCACATGCACAATACACCCCTCCAAACCCCTGTCCCTCACCTGTCCCTCCCAGCCATTTCAAGTTAAAATCTATAGCACAGTGACCCATTGAGATCCCACAGGTGACTCTATAACTGCACCTGCATCAGCTAACATTCAGGTCATCTATCCATCTCCCTCTCATTCTTTCTCTTTTCCCTTCTCTCTTCCTCCCCTCTCTAGCTCTCTCTCTCTCTTTCACTCTCTCTTTCTCCTCTCTTTTTCTCTCCATCCATCTCTCTATATCCCTCACACTATGCAGCTCCCTGTCTCTCTCCCTATCGCTCTCTCTATCCATCTCTCTCTGGGCACAGTGCAGCTCTCTGTTCATCGCTGTAGAGGCGACGCCAGGCCCGACATTCATTACACCGCAACATCTGCACTCAATAAGGGGCCACACAGTTTTTTTTATGGCTTTGGTACTATTTTCACGAGTATGTGGTACATATTCACAACTCTTAATACAAACTTCAAACTGGTCACGCTTGTAACGCAGCCAGTCTTTCATTCAAAACCTGTCATTGTGCATTCATTTGGGACTGTAAATATCTCTCACCACACAACCATTGATACAAAATATACGTGTATTGTGAAATGTAATAAGATTGGTTTAATCACCAAAATCAACATAATGATATCTTTTCAATTTAGTAGTTTTAACTACCAGTTAATCCAATAGAAAGCAATGCTTCCTGACACTTTTTTTGGTTACTGCATGATTCCATATCTGTTATTTCATAGTGTTGTTGTCTTCACTATTATTCTACAACATAGAAAAAGTAAAAAAATTAAGAAAAACCCTGGAATGAAGCTTTTGTATCCAAGCTTTTGACTGGTACTGTATGTACATGTTTTACATATATTTTACATATATTTAACCCCTTTTTTTGAGTAGGCTCAAAACTACCTTCATACTTGGATTCGTTTTTTAAAACCGGTACTGGTTCCCTTCAGACAAGTCCCGCGATACTTGCAGGGGTTGTAAGAGCACAACGGAGAATACCATTGTGTTTGAAAGAGTCTCCCATTTCATAGAGCGGTCATAATAGGTCAAATACAGTTGAAGTCGGGAAGTTTACATACACTTAGGTTGGGAGTCATTAAAACTTGTTTTTCAACCACTCCACACATTTCTTGTTAACAAACTGTAGTTTTGGCAAGTGGGTTAGGACATCTACCTCGTGCATGACACAAGTCATTTTTCCAACAATTGTTTACAGACAGATTATTTCACTTATAATTCATTGTATCACGTTCTACTTTTAAACTCGGACAAAACAGAGATGCTTGTTCTAGGTCCCAAGAAACAAAGAGATCTTCTGTTGAATCTGACAATTAATCTTAATGGTTGTACAGTCGTCTCAAATAAAACTGTGAAGGACCTCGGCGTTACTCTGGACCCTGATCTCTCTTTTGAAGAATATATCAAGACTGTTTCAAGGACAGCTTTTTTCCATCTACGTAACATTGCAAAAATCAGAAACTTTTTGTCGAAAAATTATGCAGAAAACTGAATCCATACTTTTGTCACTTCTAGGTTAGACTACTACAATACTCTACTTTCCGGCTACCCGGATAAAGCACTAAATAAACTTCAGTTAGTGCTAAATACAGCTGCTAGAATCCTGACTAGAACCAAAAAATTTGATCATATTACTCCAGTGTAGCCTCCCTACACTGGCTTCCTGTCAAGGCAAGGGCTGATTTCAAGGTTTTACTGTTAACCTACAAAGCATTACATGGGCTTGCTCCTACCTATCTCTCTGATTTGGTCCTGCCGTACATACCTACACGTACGCTACGGTCACAAGACGCAGGCCTCCTAATTGTCCCTAGAATTTCTAAGCAAACAGCTGGAGGCAGGGCTTTCTCCTATAGAGCTCCATTTTTATGGAATGGTGTGCCTACCCATGTGAGAGACGCAAACTCGGTCTCAACCTTTAAGGCTTTACTGAAGACTCATCTCTTCAGTGGGTCATATGATTGAGTGTAGTCTAGCCCAGGAGTGTGAAGGTGAACGGAAAGGCTCTGGAGCAATGAACCGCCCTTGCTGTCTCTGCCTGGCCAGTTCCCCTCTTTCCACTGGGATTCTCTGCCTCTAACCCTATTACAGGGGCTGAGTCACTGGCTTACTAGGGCTGTTTCATACCGTCCCTAGGAGGGGTTCGTCACTTGAGTGTGTTGAGTCACTGATGTGATCTTCCTGTCTGGGTTGGCGCCCCCCCTTGGGTTGTGCCGTGGCGGAGATCTTTGTGGGCTATACTCGGCCTTGTCTCAGGATGGTAAGTTGGTGGTTGAAGATATCCCTCTAGTGGTGTGGGGGCTGTGCTTTGGCAAAGTGGGTGGGGTTATATCCTTCCTGTTTGGCCCTGTCCGGGGGTGTCCTCGGATGGGGCCACAGTGTCTCCTGACCCCTCCTGTCTCAGCCTCCAGTATTTATGCTGCAGTAGTTTATGTGTCGGTGGGCTAGGGTCAGTTTGTTATATCTGGAGTACTTCTCCTGTCCTATCCGGTGTCCTGTGTGAATTTAAGTATGCTCTCTCTAATTCTCTCTTTCTCTCTTTCTTTCTCTCTCTCTCGGAGGACCTGAGCCCTAGGACCATGCCTCAGGACTACCTGACATGATGACTCCTTGTTGTCCCCAGTCCACCTGGCAGTGCTGCTGCTCCAGTTTCAACTGTTCTGCCTGTGATTATTATTATTTAACCATGCTGGTCATTTATGAACATTTGAACATCTTGGCCATGTTCTGTTATAATCTCCACCCGGCACAGCCAGAAGAGGACTGGCCACCCCACATAGCCTGGTTCCTCTCTAGGTTTCTTCCTAGGTTTTGGCCTTTCTAGGGAGTTTTTTCTAGCCACCGTGCTTCTACACCTGCATTGCTTGCTGTTTGGGGTTTTAGGCTGGGTTTCTGTACAGCACTTTGAGATATCAGCTGATGTACGAAGGGCTATATAAATACATTTGATTTGATTTGATCACAATTGCAGTGGGTCAGAAGTTTACATACATGAAGTTGACTGTGCCTTTAAACAGCTTGGAAAATTCCAGAAAATGATGTCATGGCTTTAGAAGCTTCTGATAGGCTAATTGACATAATTTGAGTCAATTGGAAGTGTACCTGTGGATGTATTTCACTCTTTGCTTGACATCATGGAAAAATCAAAAGAAATCAGCCAAGACCTCAGAAAAAAAGTCTGGTTCATCCTTGGGAGCATTTTCCAAACACCTGAAGGTACCACATTCATCTGTACAACCAAAAGTACGCAAGTATAAACACCATGGGACCACGCAGACGTCATACCACTCAGGAAGGAGACTCATTCTGTCTCCTAGAGATGAACGTACCTTGGTGCAAAAAGTACAAATCAATCCCAGAACAACAGCAAAGGACCTTGTGAAGATGCTGGAGGAAACAGGTACAAAAGTATCTATATCCACAGTAAAATGAGTCCAATATCGACATAACCTGAAAGGTTGCTCAGCAAGGAAGAAGCCACTGAATGGGTCACAATTCACCCAATTTATTGTGGGAAGCTTATGAAATGCTTCCGGAAACGTTTGACTCAAGTTAAACAATTTAAAGGCAATTCTACCAAATACTATTTGAGTGTTTGTCAACTTCTGACCCACTGGGAATGTGATGAAAGAAATAAAATCTTGAAATAAATCATTCTCTCTACTATTATTCTGACATTTCACATCATAAAAATAAAGTGGTGATCCTAACTGACAATAGACAGGGAATTTTTACTCTGATTAAATGTCAGGAATTTTGAAAAAGTGAGTTTAAATGTAGTTGGCTAAGGTGTACGTAAACTTCCGACTTCAACTGTATTTTTGTAGGTCAAATTGTTCGGACGCAACAGACGTGTCTGTGATGTGACACTGGCGGATGCTGTGGATTGAGACGCATCCGATGGCAACAAAACAGATATCTCTACCTTATACTGACGGATTTTGATGGGGATTTTGTTGTCATGTAACTTAGATTGACACACTGGTGCGTCAATCAACTCTAGGGGGTTATAGCAGCAAAGGGGGGACCAACTCCATATTAATGCCCATGATTTTGAAATTATATGTTTAACACTTTTGGTTATGTAGAGTGAGGGGAAAGAAGTATTTGATCCCCTGCTGATTCTGTTCGTTTGCCCACTGACAAAGAGATGATCAGTCTATAATTTTAATGGTAGGTTTATTTGAACAGTGAGAGAAAGAATAACAAAAACAAAATCCAGAAAAACACATGTAAAAATTATAAATTGATTTGCATTTTAATGAGGGAAATAAGTATTTGACCCCCTCTCAATCAGAAATATTTCTGGCTCCCAGGTGTCTTTTATACAGGTAACGAGCTGGGATTAGGAGCACACTCTTAAAGGGAGTGCTCCTA
Organism: Oncorhynchus tshawytscha; assembly: GCF_018296145.1. Classification (NCBI taxonomy): domain Eukaryota; kingdom Metazoa; phylum Chordata; class Actinopteri; order Salmoniformes; family Salmonidae; genus Oncorhynchus; species Oncorhynchus tshawytscha. Next base: position 13,984,302 of record NC_056447.1, read on the forward strand.
ATCTCAGTTTGTTACCTGTATAAAAGACACCTGTCCACAGAAGCAATCAATCAGATTCCAAACTCTCCACCATGGCCAAGACCAAAGAGCTCTCCAATGATGTCAGGGACAAGATTGTAGACCTACACAAGGCTGGAATGGGCTACAAGACCATCGCCAAGCAGCTTGGTGAGAAGGTGACAGCAGTTGGTGCGATTATTCGCAAATGGAAGAAACACAAAAGAACTGTCAATCTCCCTCGGCCTGGTTCTCCATGCAAGATCTCACCTCGTGGAGTTGCAATGATCATGAGAACAGTGAGGAATCAGCCCAGCACTACACGGGAGGATCTTGCCAATGATCTCAAGGCAACTGGGACCATTGTCACCAAGAAAACAATTGGTTACACACTACGCCGTGAAGGACTGAATCCTGCAGCGCCCGTAAGGTCCCCCTGCTCAAGAAAGCACATATACATGCACGTCTGAAGTTTGCCAATGAACATCTGAATGATTCAGAGGACAACTGGGTGGAAGTGTTGTGGTCAGATGAGACCAAAATGGAGCTCTTTGGCATCAACTCAACTCGCCTTGTTTGGAGGAGGAGGAATGCTGCCTATGAACCCAAGAATCCCCACCGTCAAACATGGAGGTGGAAACATTATGCTTTGGGGGTGTTTTTCTGCTAACGGGACAGGACAACTTCACCGCATCAAAGGGACGATGGACGGGGCCATGTACCGTCAAATCTCGGGTGAGAACCTCCTACCCTCAGCCAGGGTATTGAAAATGGGCCATGGATGGGTATTCCAGCATGACAATGACCCAAAACACACGGCCAAGGCAACAAAGGAGTGGCTCAAGAAGAAGCACATTAAGGTCCTGGAGTGGCCTAGCCAGTCTCCAGACCTTAATCCCATTGAAAATCTGTGGAGGAACCTGAAGGTTCAAGTTGCCAAACATCAGCCTCGAAACCTTTGTGAACTTGGAGAAGATCTGCAAAGAGGAGTGGGACAACAGCCCTCCTGAGATGTGTGCAAACCTGGTGGCCAACTGCAAGAAACGTCTGACCTCTGTGATTGCCAACAAGGGTTTTGCCACCAAGTACTAAGTCATGTTTTTCAGAGGGGTCAAATACTTATTTCCCTCATTGAAATGCAAATCAATTTATAAAATTTTTGACGTGCGTTTTTCTGTATTTCTTTGTTGCTATTCTGTCTCTCACTGTTCAAATACACCTACCATTAAAATTATAGACGGATAATTTCTTTGTCAGTGGGCAAACAAACAAAATCAGCAGGGGATCAAATACTTTTTTCCCTCACTGTAGTGTAGCTGCGCACATGGAGATGTTTCCCACACATTGTCCAGGCACTTGGGCAGTCGCCCATTGGCCGATGAGGAACCAGGCTATGTGGGGTGGCCAGTCCTCTTCTGGCTGTGCCGGGTGGAAATTATAACAGAACATGGCCAAGATGTTCAAATGTTCATAAATGACCAGCATGGTCGTATAATAATAATAAGACAGAACAGTTGAAACTGGAGCAGCAGCACGGCCAGGTGGACTGGGGACAGCAAGGAGTCATCATGTCAGGTAGTCCTGGGGCATGGTCCTAGGGCTCAGGTCCTCCGAGAGAGAGAAAGAAAGAGAGAAGGAGAGAATTAGAGAACGCACACTTAGATTCACACAGGACACCGAATAGGACAGGAGAAGTACTCCAGATATAACAAACTGACCCTAGCCCCCCGACACATAAACTACTGCAGCATAAATACTGGAGGCTGAGACAGGAGGGGTCAGGAGACACTGTGGCCCCATCCGAGGACACCCCGGGACAGGGCCAAACAGGAAGGATATAACCCCACCCACTTTCCCAAAGCACAGCCCCCACACCACTAGAGGGATATCTTCAACCACCAACTTACCATCCTGAGACAAGGCTGAGTATAGCCCACAAAGATCTCCGCCATGGCACAACCCAAGGGGGGGCGCCAACCCAGACAGGATGACCACATCAGTGAATCAACCCACTCAGGTGACGCACCCCTTCCAGGGACGGCATGAGAGAGCCCCAGTAAGCCAGTGGCACCATCACCCTCTAAAAATATATTTTGATTAGTTATTTTTACAGTATAGTTCCAATATGATTTTGTGAAATAGTATGTGCATCATAGTAACAGTAATACAATATATCGTGCTGTACCTGAAAATACTCGGCCTCCACTTGTTTAACCTGGTCATTGTTTCTCTCATAAGGCACAAGGTCAATGTTTTTCATAGAAACCTGGTGCCTCTTCAAAAGACAGGCAATTGTTGGTAGGCTGATGGATGCCACATTGGCAAAGGTGTCATCGTTCTCCTCAATGGCCTGATTTATTTCATTCAGCGGAATTTTATTGCTTGTCCTTACCATTTCCACCACTGCCCACTCTTGCTGGTCGGTCAGCACGCGGCCACGTCCACCATCATGGGTCTTCTGTCAATTCTGAGGGTAGAATAGAGTATACTGTCAATATATCATACTGTAAGAATACTGTAACATGTTTTGTAAATTTACATGCACTACAATGTGTAATTTACTGTCAATGTAATGGTAAAGCATGGTGCATATCCTGCAGATTTACCGGTTTTATTGGCGAAATGTTCTCATGACAGTTGATCGTTTGAGATTAGGGTGAACTAATCTGGCAGACTGGTCAACAACGATGGCCCGGACTTCATTAGACAGTTCCCTGCCGTCTGCCTCCTTCTCTGATGTCCACCTCTTTGACAGGGCCCTTGTCCACCTCTTTGACCGGGCCCATGCCCACCTCTTTGACCGGGCCCATGCCCACCTCTCTGACCTCTTTTTGGGGCCCTTTCCCACCTCTTTGACCTCTTTGATAGGGCCCATGCCAACCTCTCTGACGGGCCCTTGTCCACGAGCTCTTCGATTTCTTCCACACCCTTTCTGTCTATCCTGCTCCATGTTGCAGGAAATTGCAAGTGTTCACAAGCCCCTTTAATATGCTGACCAATTGTGGTTACCAGTATGGGAAATCAATTAACAATAATGAGTAGTAATTATGTATGGTTATCATATATCATACATGTCATTTAGGTATGCATACTTTACAAACACACATTTTATTTCTGTAGATCTCAAAATCTATATAGAGTTTAATTCGGAAGATTACATACACCTTAGCCAAATACATTTCAACTCAGTTTTTCACAATTCCTGACATTTAATCTCAGGAAAAAGTCCCTGTTTTAGGACAGTTAGGAGCACCACTTTATTTTAAGAATGTGAAATGTCAGAATAATTGTAGAGAGAATGATTTATTTCAGCTTTCATTTCTTTCATCACATTCCCAGTGGGTCAGACGTTTACATTAACTCAATTAGTATTTGGTAGCATTGCCTTTAAATTGTTTAACTTGGGTCAAACATTTCAGGGAGCCAGCGGGACACCAGCCGACAACATCCAGTGAAATTGGAGGGCGCGCAATTCAAATAAATAATCGTAATATTAAATATTCATGAACATACAAGTATCCTATATCATTTATAAGCTTAAATTCTTGTTAATCTAACTGCCTTGTCCGATTTACAATAGGCTTTACGGCGAAAGCATACCATGCAATTGTCTGAGGACGGCGCCCCACATCAACATATTTTTCAACCAGCGCACACTTCATAATTTCACAAATAGTGTTTAAATAAATCACTTACTTTTGAAGATCTTCCACTGTTTGCAATCACAAGGGTCCCAGCTACAACATGAATGGTCTTTTTGTTAGATAAAATCCTACTTTATATTCCAAAAAGTTTGTTTATTTGGCACCATCGATTTCAGTAATCCACTCATTCAGCATTCAGAAAAAGGAGTCCAAAAAGCTACTGCTAAACTTCATCCAAACAAGTACAATGACGATTCATTTAATCCTCAGGTACTATAAAATGTAAATAAACTCTAATATTTCATACGGAAAATTAGTATGTTCAATAGGAAAGAAAAATAAATAGGTGCGGCCCTCTCCCTCATCCGCCAAAGACTGATATTGTTCCGGTGCTCTTCTCACCAAAACTGACAATTCTTGCTTGTTTTTCAAAAAACAAGCCTGAAACCTTGATTAAAGACTGTTGACATCTAGTGGAAGCCATAGGAATTGCAATCTGGGAGACGGATTTACATAGGACCATAGCATTCCATTATAAGAGCCTGGAACCTCAAAATAAAAAACTTCCAGTTGGGTTTTCTTCGGATTTTCGCATGCCATATCAATTCAAATCTTCAAAGTGTTTTCTATCCAATGCTACCAATTATATGCATATCCTGGCTTCTGGCCCTGAGTAAAAGGCAGTTTACTTTGGGCACATCAGTCAAGCGTAAATTCAGGAAACTAGACCCTATCCCAGAAAGGTTTTAACCAGCACAGTTGGATTAAAATATGGTCAAATGTATTTAAACAAATGAGAAGAGAATCATATCAAAAGTGTTGTGAGCAATTACTTCACATGAAATGTATTCTAGATGAAACTGATTAGGTTTGGTGAAAAAGTTACTGTGTGATTTTGTGTTTTACTTAGTCAATTGAAAATGTTGTTAATGTTTTGAAAAAACAGCCTTTTTGATGATCTGTTTTGAGTTTTGTACTAAGAGTTGTGAACTCTTACCACAAACTTGTGAAAATAGTACCAAAGCAATAAACAAAACTAACAGCAGTGTTACAGACAGGAGATTTGTGTGTGTGTCTCATCAACACATCAACGTCCCTCTTTAGCTCCACTCAGATTGTCCACGACCTAACCCAAGGGATGGAAGTAACCCCAAATTAACCATGATCCCAAGAGTTCCCCTGAGAGATCCGTCCCTGCTCCCCCAACCCCCGACTAACCCCCTAACCTCCTGTCTTCCCCCTGAGACGGATGGGATGGGAGAGGGAAGGAAAGGAGATCACCCACATTGTACTACACGGCTCAGCATTGAAAACAAGCTGCGTGTTGTCTGAGGGAGAAGTTAAGGTTCTGCGAGACATCCTCACTTACTTAAACCCAGTGAAACCTCCCCCCTCCTCACAATAAAACCCCAAAGAGAAAAAAAGAGCGAGAAGAAATAAATAAATAAATGGAAAGAAAAAAAGGAATTTGGAAGAGATACTATTACAACCCCCTGCATTCCACTCGTCACAGGCGTGGGAGTTAAATATTTTTCCAAACCCTGCAATGGACTTGTCCCCCCACTTCACTCCCTCATTGTTCCATTGCTATTGCTTTGAAAGTTGCACTACAGGATTTTAAGCAAAAGAAATGTCTAATAGGTTGCACAAATTGGATTTGTGACATATGAGACAAATTACAAAATTTGTATGATATCATACAAATTGAAAAATGCATAACATATCACACAAAATGGATGACATAATACACAATTGGATTGCGTAGACAAAAAACGGGGACCCGTTTTGGCACATGAGCACCACTTTCAAAACTACTAGCTCGTCGCAGGCGTGGGCGTTGAAACCCAGACAGAGATAGGCCAATGAAATTATGCTGAAGTTAGAGAGAGAATTTTTAAGAGATGCATATCAAGACTCCTTTCCAAATGTCACCCTATTCCATATAAATTGAGTGTACAAAACATTGCTCTTTCCATGACATAGACTGACCAGGTGAATCCAGGTGAAAGCTATGATCCCTTACTAAATCCACTTCCATCAGTGTAGATGAAGGGGAGGAGACGGGTTAAAGAAGAATTTTTAAGCCTTGGGACAATTGAGACATGGATTGTTTTTGTGTGCCATTCAGAGGGTGAAATAGCAAGACAAAAGATGTAAGTGCCTTTGAACAGGGTATGGTAGTAGGTGCCAGGCACACTGGTTTGAGTGTGTCAAGAACTTCAACACTGCTAGGTTCTTCACGCTCAACAGTTTCCTGTGTGTATAAAGAATGGCCCACCACACAAAGGACATCCAGCACCCCTGTGGAATGCTTTCAACACCTTGTAGAGTCCATGCCCCGGGGTGCAACTCAATATCAGGAAGGTGGTCCTCATGTTTTGGACACTCAGTATACATTGCACTACCTTTGACCAGTGCCCAAAGGCCTCTGCTATTCGGTACTCATTCCTTTAATTTAAATGTTTATATAACACTAATATGTGAGAACAATATTCTTTCTTAATTGACAAATGTTTCATTTTGTCTTTATAATGTTCAACCTACAGATCGGTGTGCCTCACAGAGAGGAGTTGAACATTTGCAATGGCACCATGCAATGTACCCTGGACTGAAGAAATGTGTTAGACCCGATGGTGAAAATACACATTTCTCGAGGTAGAATTATCGTAAAAATATGTTCAATTGCTCATTGGACAGAAGATAACCTACCGCGTTATGACATCGGCCAGAATTGAAATATAACATGTATGATAGAGGTTGTCCCCATCTAAAAGTCGTATTCCTATTAACTTCCATTGTAGTGAGAGCGGTTTTATCTCAGTGCTACGTTATACCGGCCGAATTTCTGACTGCTTGAATGACAAAATCTCGGAAACACATGAAAACATGAATTGACCCAGGGAATCGGTAGAACATCACTCAGAGATACACAAAAACAATATAAAGCCTTGGTTTCATGCATGTTAACATCAGAAGCCTCCTCCCTAAGTTTGTTTTACTCACTACTTTAGCACACGCCACCAACCCTGGTGTCCTTGCTGTGTCTGAATGCTGGCTTAGGAAGGCCACCAAAAATTCAGAGATTTCCATACCCAACTACAACTCCCTCAAGATAGAACTGCCAAAGGGGGAGGAGTTGTAATATACTGCAGGGATAGCCTGCAAAGGTCTGTCATACTTTCCAGGTCTATACCTAAACAGTTCGAACTTCCCATTTTAAAAATGAATCTCTCCAGAAATAAGTCTCTCGCTGTTGCCGCCAGTAATCGACCCCCCTACGCTCCCCATCTAGCTTCAGAGTTCGTTCTGTTAGGTGAAAATCCCTCAACTGGGATATGCTTAACACCCCGGCAGTCCAACAATCTAAGCTAGATGCCTTCAATCTCACACAAATCATCAAGGAACCCACCAGGTACAACCCTAAATCCGTAAACATGGGCACCCTCATAGACATTATCCTGACCAACTTGCCCTCCAAATACACTTCTGCTGTTTTCAATCAGGATCTCAGCGATCACTGCCTCATTGCCTGTATCCGCTATGGATCCGCTACCCTTCATCACTGTCAAACACTGCCCAAAACACTTCTGCGAGCAGGCCTTTCTAATCGACCTGGCCCGGGTATCCTGGAAGGATATTGACCTCATCCCGCCAGTCGAGGATGCCTGGTCGTTCTTTAAAAGTAATTTCTAACCATCTTAGATAAGCATGCCCCTTTCAAAAAATGCAGAACTAAGAACAAATATAGCCCTTGGTACACTCCAGACTTGACTGCCCTTGACCAGCACAAAAACATCCTGTGACGGAATGCAATAGCATTGAATAGTCCCCGCCTTATCAGTCAGTCAGCGTGATGTCAGTCAGATATCAGTCAGTCAGTGCAGTCAGTCAGCTTTTTCAAGCAGAAATTTGCATCCTATAGCTCTAACTCCAAAAGGTTTTGGGACACTGTAAAGTCCATGGAGAAGAAGAGCACCTCGTCCTAGCTGCCCACTGCACTGAGGCTAGGTAACACGGTCACCACCGATAAATCCATGAAAATCGAACATTTCAATAAGCATTTTTCTACGGCTGGCTATGTCTTCTTCCTCCAACCCCAGTCAACAGCTCCGCAGGTCATCTATAAGTCTATGCTAGGTAAAGCTCCGCCTTATCTCAGTTCACTGTTCACGATAGCACACATTCCAGCAGGTATATCTCACTGATCATCCCCAAAGCCAACAACCTAATTTGGCCGCGTTTCCTTCCAGTTCTCTGCTGCCAGTGACTGGAACGAATTGCAAAAATCGCTGAAGCTGGAGACTTTTATTTCCCTCACCAACTTTAAACATCAGCTATCTGAACAGCTAACCGATCGTTGCAGCTGTACATAGTCCATCTGTAAATAGCCCACCCAATCTACCAATCTACTAAATAGCCCACCCATCCCCATACTGTTTTTATTTACTTTTCTGCTCTTTTGCACATCAATATCGCTACTTGCACATCACCATCTGCTCATTTATCACTCCAGTGTTAATCTGCTAAATTGTGATTCTTCGCTACTATGGCCTATTTATTGCCTACCTCCTCATGCCTTGTGTCATTGTGTCATTGACTTGTTTATTGTTTTATTGGCTTATTTATTGCTTATTCCATGTTATTCCATGTGTAACTCTGTGTTGTTGTCTGTGTCACACTGCTTTGCTTTATCTTGGCAAGGTCGCAGTTGTAAATGAGAATTTGTTCTTAATTAACTAGCCTACCTGGTTAATTAAATAAAGGTGAAATAAAAAAATAACATTCAAAATAGATGAATCTTTACTTTAAAGCCCAGCCCATTCCATCCGAGCATTGAACGCTGGGCCTCTGCCGGCTCATTGATCTACGTTTATGGTTTCCTTAAACGCCAACTCTGGACGATTGTTTGCCGTCCCAGTAAATAAGAAAAACATGGCCTTTTCTTTTTATAACATGGAGGTGTGGGAAGACTGGGTGGCAAGGCGGAGGAGGAGGAATGAGGAGGATGTGATTGGAGGGACCTGTTTGTCACGGTGTCCAAACAAAGAAGAGTGAGGAGAGTTATGGGTAGACGGGGCCAGGCTCTGATAAGCCCTACATAGGACCACGCCCTCCAGGCAGACTCTCAGTCAAACACCAACAATGCTGTTTACTCTGCAGAAATACCTCCAACTAGGAGTCATTTCCTTCCCTAGGAGAGAGAGAGAAAGCGAGAGAGACATACAGACAGTGTGTGTGTGAGAGAGAGAGAGAGCGAGAGAGAGAGCGAGAGAGAGAGAGAGAGAGAGGGAGGGTGATAAGGGAACTTATAAGACATGTAGAGAGAAAAAGAGAGAGATAGTCAAAAAGAGAGTGAGAGAAAGGTTCCCAAAATTCTGAAGCAGCAAGAACAACAGCAGAGCTCCTGATAAAAGTATCACATTTTTTCTAACTTTTTTCTGATATTGAATTGACAACAAAAACAAACCAGAGACCAAACTGACCATCTTTACAGTACAGAACAGTAAGGACTTGAAGGAAATGTTTATTTATTCATTTATCTGTGATGTGTAGAGCCAGCATGTCGAATTTCAAAATAAATCACTTTTACCACTTAGGGATTGAACGTTAATTATAAAAAGGGTTACATGGAGAAAGTCGGACCTGTCTTCAGCAAAATATATTTGACCTAAACCCTTGCTGAATGCTTGAAAAATAAAAACAAGTCACCCTCCCCATACCCAAAATAATAATTTAAACAAAGTGGATAGCAGAGAACATGTCTACCATTTTCCCTCACTTCTTGGACAGACCAGAGGCTTAGATATTCAGCTTTAGAAACTGTTCTTCCTGCTGTAAGCATTACATGGCAAGACATTCTGATCGCGCACAGGGCTGCGGGCCAGAAGGTTGTGGGTTCGCAGACCACTGTGGACAAGAGTAGAGGGGCAAAATCTCTTATATATTAAAAGCATTGCATGCATCTATCATCATATTTGCACGTCCAAGAAAAAAATTGCCTTTCATAAAAATGGCATGCAGTTCTATGTAATTTTACATCGTAGCGGAATCTTTTTTGAATATCACACAAATTCCCCAAATTACAAGCTAAGAATGGACAGCGAGATAGGCCTATGTGTTAATCTTATGTTATTTTGGCAATGCCAGATCAGTGTGTCTTGTTTGCAACAAAACTGTCACTGTTAGCAATTAATTCAATCTGAGATGTCATTAGGAATCTGAGCATGATACTTTCAAAAGTTAGGCCAACCTTTCCACCCCAGACAGAGTAGACCTACAGACCCAGAAAAATGTAAGCTTTAACTGCTGGCTACTCTTCTTCTATGGCTTAACCCAAGGAGAGAAGGTCACAAGTGTTTCTGTAAAAGCTGTCTGGGTTTCAATATCTTCTATTGTACAGAAAGTGAACAGCTTAATCAATTGATAGTGACAGAATTAGATTACTTCACAAGTAAAGTCAGCCTCTGAATGCCCAATAAAATTAACAATCCTATTTCCATATGAATCGGAGTAACGTCTTTCCCAAGTATTTTATAGCTTGTTTCTGGCATAGTATATTGCGGACCAAAGCGCTGTTATATTTACTTATATTTATATGTTTATTTAACTAGGCAAGTCAGTTAAGAACAAATTCATATTTGTTCTTTTAACTAACAGTCTACCAGGGAACAGTGGGATAACTGCCTTGTTCAGGGGCAGAACAACAGAGTTTCACCTCGTCAGCTTGGGGATTCGATTCAGCAAACTTTCGGTTAATGGCCCAACGCTCTACCTGCCACCCTGAATATATAAAGTTGTAGATCACATTATATAATTGGATCCGTTTTATCTTCTTCAAAATCTTATGCTAACAAAGAGTAGGCCTGTGCTTTTTGCCATTTTCTTTTATAAAAGGTGACGTACTCTCATACCCCTCAATTTGAGTCTTGGTTTTAACTTAGCCTAACTTCTAGTCAATGAAGGGCTGTTATTTAAATAGTGCATAGTGGATGGATGAATTGACCAACACATCTATGGATATAGCAGCCTATAGCCTAATTTCATCTTTCAAACAGGTAAGGACTACCTCTTATTTCTTAAGTAGAAAGAAATAGGCTCCAACACAAAGCACTCTTGTTGTTAGTAAAGTCTAATGAAAATGAAGAAGGTTGAAATGAATTATGCCTACTCGAATTTGCCAACTTTCAGCACCATGAGCTGTCCATTTCCAATTGATTGTGCTGCAGCTGCTGCTTCAAGTTTCAGCACCACAATGTAAGTTATTCAAATCTGGCTTATTGTGAGATCAATAACTCTGATAAATACATCAACGTCAAGAAACATATTGTTTTTTTAATAAATCTATTATATATATATAGTAGTAGCCAGCTATCAAAGTTTACCTCTGGTCCTCCTCCTCATCTTAGCGCTCTCTTCAAACTGAACAGAGCATAGGTTATAGGCAATGTCCACATCAGCAAGAACAGAGTCAGGCTCTTTGCAAAAGCCCTGAAAGACACTGCCCTGGACCTCTCCAATACCCACACCAAGCCCAGAACTACAAAAGTCCCAGGGCTCCTCCTCAACATCCAAAGAGCCCCAAGCCACAGAGGGCCCAAGTCCCCACTGGCCCCAGGACCAGTCACAATAATGCTCTTGGTCCTCATGCCCCCTCATGAGTCATCCCTGGCAGAGTACCAACCAGCCACAACAGGTGGTACAGAAGAACAGCTACTCAGCATTGACCGCAACATGGTCCTCAGCACAGGACAACCAGAGCCAGATAAGAGACCTGTTGGCTCTAATCTGCTCTAAAATACAAATATTGAACTAAAAACACACATACACGACACATGGCATCCAGGGTAACGTGTCTAGGCTATGTAGCCTAGATAATAAAGAGAGAGAAATAACATTTCACTAACTATTATCATTAAAGAAGGTTTAAAACATGTTTATTATATTTAATCCCCATAGCCTGTTATAACACATGACAAAAGCCACAATGATGACAAATGTGTTCACAGCGCAAGCATTCCACATTTGAAACAGAATTCGTATGTGCTGTATAAGCAGCTATAACATTCAGAGTTTGTGCTCTACAACCTTTCCTGTGAAAATCATAGACCCAGACTTTATAGATACTGTATACAGTGCATTCGGAAAGTATTCAGAGCCCTTCCCTTTTGTCACATTTTGTTACATTACAGCCTTATTCTAAAATTGAGAAAGCATTGCATTGTGGGTTTTGTTGTCGACTTGAGCTGCAATAGATTTCCACAACGATTTTCACGTTGCTCCCAACCTCATTAAAATAAAACATTTTCCTCATCTTTATACACACACAATACCCAATAAAGCAAAAATAGGTATTTATACATTTCTTTGCTAATTTATTACAAGTAAAAAACAGAAATACCTCATTTACGTAAGTGTTTAGAACCTATGAGAATCGAAATTGAGAACAGGTGCATCCTGTTTCCATTGATCAATTTTGAGATGTTTCTGCAACTTGATTGGAGTCCACTAATTGATTGGACATGATTTGGAAAGGCACATACCTGTCGATATGTGGTCCCACAGTTGACAGTGCATGTCAGAGCAAAAACCAAGCCACAAGTTCAAAGGAATTGTCCGTAGAACGCCTTGATGGGATTGTGTCGAGGCACAGATCTGGGGAAGGGTACCAAAACATTTCTGCAGCATTGAGGTTCCTCAAGAACACAGTGCCCTCCATCATTCTTAAATGGAAGAAGTTTGGAACCACCAAGACTCTTCCTAGAGCATTCTGCACCAATTCTGACTTGTGCTCTGATATCTGCTTCACTGATATCTACTATCATAAAAGCCTGGGTTTTCTGCACATTAACACTAGAAGTTTATAACCTGAAATGGATCAAATTGATCTGTGAGTTCACAGCTCCAATCCAAATGTGTTGGTCATTACTGAGACATGGTTAAGGAAGAGTGTTTTGAATACTGATGTTAACCTTTCTGGTCATAACATTTCTCGGCAAGACAGATCTTCCAAAGGTGGGGTAGTGGCAATCTTTACCAAGGATTACCTTCAGTACTTGGTTGTCTCCACCATGCCTGTCTCCAAATAGCTCTATGGTATCATCCTCCATCAGCAACGGCGTGTACCCTACCTGCCCTAAACTCTCTCCTTTCCCCTTACACTAAGTCTGAATTTGTCCTGCTAGGTGACCTAAACGGGGACATGCTTAAACCACCTGACTAAGTCCTAAAGCAATGGGACTCTTTCTCAGATTATCACCAATCCCACAAGGTATGACTCCAAACAACCAGAAAAGGCTACTCTCCTCAAAGTTATCCTCACAAATGATCCTGATAGGTCTCAGTCTGGTGTTTTCTGTAATGACCTTAGTGGTCACTGTTTTACAGCCTGGGTTCATAATGGCTGCTCAGTGAAACGACCTGTCCAGATTTGTCATAGACGCTTGCTAAAAAAACTTTTGTGAGCAAGCCTTCCTTCATGAACTGGCCTCTGTGAAATGGTATAGAATAAGCTTGATCCCCTCTGTCGAAGACTCTTGGACCTTCTTTTTTGATATCTTCAGTGGTATTGTTAACAAACACGCCCCCATAAAGAAAATGAGAATTAAAAACAGGTTCAGCCCCTGGTTCAACCGTGATCTTGCAGAGTTACTCCACCTCAAGAATTGCTTTTGGCGAAATGCTCGGCACACGCATACTCAAGTTGACTGGCTCTCGTTCAGGCAGATGAGAAATAAGTGCAATCAGGCTATCTGGAAGGTCAAAGTTAGTTAATTTAAGGAGCAGTTCTCTCTCAGTGGGTCTAACTCCAAGAAGTTCTGGAAACCAGTTAAAGACCTGGAGAATAAACCCTCCTCCTCACAGCTGCCATGTCCCTTAAAGTTGATGATGTGGTTGTTACTGAGAAGAAGCACATGGCTGAGCTCTTTAATCACCACTTCATTAAGTCAGGATTCCTATTTGAATCAGCCATGCCTCCTTGCCCGTTCAACATTTACTCATCTCCCACCTCTTCTAATGTGACTATCCCTAATGCTCCTCCCTCTTTTCCCCCTGCCCCGCTATAAAGTTGCTCCCTGCTGGCTGTCACTGAGTCCAAGGTCCTAAAGGAGCTCCTGAAACTTGACCCCAAAAAAACGATCTGGGTCAGATGGGTTAGACCCTTTCTTCTTTAAGGTTGCTGCCCCTATCATCGCCAAGCCTATTTCTGAACTTTTTAACCTGTCTTTCCTTTCCTGGGAGGTTCCCATTGCTTGGAAGGCTGTTCATCCCTTATTTAAGAGGGGGATATCAAGCTGATCCTAACTGTTATAAGCCTATTTCTATTTTGCCGTGTTAATCAAAAGTGTTGGAAAAACTTGTCAATAATCAACTGACTGGCTTTTTCCTTTTTTTATGTCTATAGTATTCTCTCTGGTATGCAATCTGGTTTCCGCTCAAGTTATGGATGTGTCACTGCGACTTTAAAGGTCCTCAATGATGTAACATTGCCCTTGATTCTAAGCAATGTTGTGCTGCTATTTTTATTAACTTGGCCAAAGCTTTTGACATGGTAAACCATTCCATTCTTGTGGGCCGGCTAAGGAGTATTGGTGTCTCTGAGGGGTCTTTGGGCTGGTTTGCTAAATACCTCTCTCAAAAAGAGTGCAGCGTATAAAGTCAGTAAATCTGCTGTTTCAGCCACTGCCTGTCACCAAGGGACGAACCCAAGGCTCAATCCTAGGCCCCACGCTCTTCTCAATTTACATCAACAACATAGCTCAGGCAGTAGGAAGCTCTCTCATCCATTTATATGCAGATGCTAGTCTTATACTCAGCTGGCCCGTCCCCGTATTTTGTGCTAAATGCTCTACAACACAGCTTTCTTATTGTCCAACAAGCTTTCTCTATCCTTCTTCCGAACACCTCCAAAACAAATGTCATGTGGTTTGGTAAGAAGAATGCCACTCTCCACACAGGTTTGATTACTACCTCTGAGGGGCTAGAGCTTGAGGTAGTCACCTCATACAAGTACTTGGGAGTCCTTCTCTCAGCACATATCAAAGCTGCAGGCTAAAGTTAAATCTAGACTTGGTTTCTTCTATCGTAATCGCTCCTCTTTCACCCCTGCTGCCAAACTAACCCTGATTCAGATGACCGTCCTACCCATGCTAGATTACGGAGACTTAATTTATAGATTGGCAGGTAAGGGTGCTCTCGAGCGGCTAAATGTTCTTTACCATTCGGACGTCAAATTTGCCACCAATGCTCCTTATAGGACACATCACTACACTTTATACTCCTCTGTAAACTGGTCATCTCTATATACCTGTCGCAATACCCACTGGTTGATGCTTATTTATAAAACCCTCTTAGGCCTCACTCCCACATATCTGAGATATCTACTGCTGCCCTCATCCTCCACATACAACACCCGTTCTGCCAGTCACATTCTGTTAAAGGTCCCCAAAGCACACACATCCCTGGGTCGCTCGTCTTTCAGTTCGCTGCAGATAGAAACTGGAATGAGCTGCAACAAACACTCAAACTGGACAGTTTTAGCTCTTCATTCAAAGACTCAATCGTGGATACTCTTACTGACAGTTGTGGATGCTTTGCGTGATGTATTGTTGTCTCTACCTTCTTGCCCTTTGTGCTGTTGTCTGTGCCCAATAATGTTTGTACCATGTTTAGTGCTGCTACCATGTTATTGCCTTGTGTTGCAACCATGCTGTGTTGCCTTGCTATGTTGTTGTCTTGGGTGTCTCTTTATGTAGTGTTGTGTTGTCTCTCTTGTCGTGATGTGTGTTTTGTCCTATATTTATATTGTATTTATTTTTTATTTTTTATCCCGTCCCCACAGGAGGCCTTTGGTAGGCCGTCATTGTAGATAAGAATTTGTTCTTATCTGACTTGCCTAGTTAAATAAAGGTTAAATAAAAACATGTTAAAACATCCTGGGGAGAAGGGCCTTGGTCAAGGAGGTGACTAAGAACCCAATGGGTTAAAGAGTTCCTCTGTGGAGATGAGAGAACCTTCAGAAGGACAACCATCTCTGCAGCACTCCACCAATAAGGCCTTTATGCTAGAGTGGCCAGATGGAAGCCACTCCTCAGTAAAAGGCACGACAGCCCGCTTGGAGTTTGTCAAAAGGCACCTAAAAGGACACTCAGACCATGAAAAACAAGATTCTCTGGTCTGATGAAACCAAGATTGAACTCTTTGGCCTGAATGCCAAGCGTCACATCTGGAGGAAACTTGGCCCCATCCCTACGGTGAAGCATGGTGGTGGCAGCCTCATGCTGTGGGGACGTTTTTCAGTGGGCCTGCTTTTTCAGTGGTCCCCCGGGAAAACTAGTCAGGATTGGGGGAAAGAAGAAAAAGGGAAAGTACAGAGAAATCCTTGATGAAAACCTGGGCCAGGGCGCTCAGGACCTCAGACTGGGGTGAAGGTTCACCTCCCAACAGGACAACGACCCTAAGCACACAGCCAAGACAATGCAAGAGTAGCTTCGGGACAAGTCTCTGAGTCTCCTTGACTCGAGGCTGTAATCGCTGCCAAAGGTGTTCCAACAAACTACTTAGTAAAGTGTCTGAATACACATGTAAATGGGATATTCCAGTTTTACATTCTTAATACATTTGCAAACATGTGTAAAGCTGTTTTTGCTTAGTCATTATAGGGTATTGTGTGTAGATTGATGAAGAAAAAAACTTTTAGAATATGGCTGTAACATAACAAAACGTTATGGGAAGGGAAGGGATCTGAATACTCTCTGAATTTTTACATTTTATTGATTTAACTTTCATTTAACTAGGCAAGTCAGTTAATTAAGAACAAATTCTTATTTACAATGCACTGTATAGTTCAGACATGTAGTCGATGAGAATTACAAACATCGTCTCAGCAGAATTACATGGAGTTTACTGTACCCTCAATGAAAAAAACCTTGTGTAAAATGTGGTGGAGATTCAGGATTATAATCTGGTTTAGAGAATATCTTTCAAATTATATCACAGCAGAGAGAAAAAGAAATATTTCTATGAATTATTTTAACAAAGATTGTTTTCAGACTCTATTCTGATGTCATTTTCAATTAGCAGGCAAAGTTCTGTTAATGTGGGCTCTAAATGCTAGAACTGGTGAAGGAGCAGACTGCATAGATTTAGAGGGAAACACATGTACATGGTACTACATCTGTGTATGAATCACAACTGACTACACAGAGCTATGACAGTATTGTCAACAAAAATGGGAAACTAGTTCTCCAGCTCTGTAAAAGCTTGGGTCGGTACATTGTTAATGACAGGACGAAGGGTGACTCTCTGGGTTTACTTGTTGCTCTGCACTACGAGTCATTGTAGTCGACTATGCCAAAACAGATACGGAGCAAGAAACAAATCTATGCCTTTATGGTCATGCATCAACTAACCACTGTCAGACCACTGCCAAATTAGAATTTATCTGGAAAAATGTAGAAACGACCCCTACATCTTAAACTGGCTAAATCTAAATAAGGAAATATATTAAGTGATAGAAAAAACTACTAAAGGAAAAATGGTTTGACTGCAGTGAAACAAGTAAGACTTTTGTAAAACCAAAAACACAGAGACCCTGTAAACCAGGTAAAATGTTTCCTATACCAACATGCCCTAAGCCAATATAAGTAGTTATTATGAAGAACAAAATACCTCTATGACCAATGAGATGAACAAAATAGAAGAAGTAATCAAAAATAAATTCATTTTGGGAATTATAGAGGAAATTAGATACCAATGTTAAAGGTGATCCCCAAGATTTTGTGCATCACCTTGCATTGTAATTTCAGAAAATGTCCATCATACATCTGGTGCTAATAGTGGAATGATAGTGTTTCACAATACTATTACCCACCAGTGTTGTGAATTCTCCCGCCGGAGCGGTGGACCAAAACAGCTGTTTGAAGCTGGTGGACCAAAACCAAAAGTAGTTTTTGTTTTGGTTCACCAGCTTCAAACAACTGTAAAAAAAAAAATCTTGAAAATATATTGCATAGTGATTTAGATGGTACGGTGATTCCCTAAACTATTCAGTGCTTGTTTTCACACATAAACAGTAATTGAGCGAACAGTATAGAATTTTAGCAACCAGGAAATTAGCGATTTCCACTAGATCCACAAAGTCAGAACAGCTTTCCTAGATTGACAAAAGATGGCAGATTAGTAATATTATGAAACACTATTGGCGCAATTCCACCAGCATGATCTAGCCTATGTTGTTTTTCCATTTTCAGTGGAACTGAAAACAAGACTAGAGCTGTGTTTGAATACCCATACTAACATACTGTATACTACATACTATATACTATTAGTTCATTTTAGTATACTGTAAATGAACGATATCCTTTCAGTTGAGCGCACTATCACTTCGCCTGTCTACCGGAAGTTGATGCTCTTGCTAGCTTGTTAGCATAACAAATGACTAGCTAGACATTTTACGATTTCGGATGTGTGTGTAAATTAGACCTGGAGTGCCAGAGTACGCAAATCCAGAGCATTGTCAGATTGTCTGTTAAAGAATTCAGAGCGTTTCACTCTCGGATCGTACACTGGATGCTCTGGCTGAAGAATAGGGTTGATCCGAGCATTCTGACCTCACAATGGCAGGCAAGCAACCAAGCTAACTGCCTAATGTTGGCTAGCTTGCTAGCTACTTCCAGACAGGAATGACAGAACACCTCACTCTGACCATTTTACTCACCTTAGCAGTGCTGGTGAGGCTGTTTTCATGTTATCCAGAGTATTGGTGACTGTATCTGTGCTGCTGGCAACAATTGAATTATGCTTGATTTTGCCAACATTTACAGACACCAGCCATATTCAATGGGAGTTGAGTACTTATAAATCCATCAGTTATTCTGCGCACTGGCACAGTCAGATGAGAGGGCTCTGATATCGGAGTAGATAGCCAAAATTAACCATGTCCATTTTGAACTCACAACGACTATACCTCTTAGCTAAGAATGACGTGAATAATCAAATCAACTGACGTTGGGTAGATAGATAGCATATAGTTAACATACTGCCTGGCAAGGTCTAGTAGCCAACTAACGTTAGGACGGTAAACTAGCTAACATTACATACTGTAATGCTATGCGGTTCGTAAGGATAGCGTAACGTAACTAACAAATGTCAGCCAACATAGCATGTAACGTAACTTGTTTGAAAAGTCATTACTTTATTACATTGCTCAACATTAACATTTGTCATAATTAGTTAAAGCAATGAATTTGTATTCGCTCTTGTCGGACTTCTGCTGCATATGTTTCGCCATTTTCTAAAAATATGAAAACATTGTGAAGCCAGGCCCATTTTCTGAAGAATTGCGTTATGGGCCCAAAAAGGTCAGAAATAGAGTCCACTGCTTGTATACTTGGCATTTTGATCAATTTAAAATGACTTTTGGCATACTAACTATATCCATACTATGACCAATATGCATCCTACATACTCAATTTACACAAATAGTATGGTTAGAGCTCTTGGGTGGCACAGTGGTCTAACATGCCAACCACACCGCTTGCGTCGTGTGTGCGAGCGTTGCAAAATAAATTTACATACCTGTTATTCAATCATTGCGCCTCAGTGAGCTTCTGCGTGGTGAGGAGCTAAAATAGAAATAGGTTCTATTTGCTCATTGCCCGGCAAGTCCGGCCTCTGTCATCTCATCATTGGTTTTTAGGAGCATATACCTACGTGCCATCTCCTCATTGGTGCTTAGGAGCATATACCCACGTGGGTGATTGAAAGACGAACTGGCGTCCACACGCCAGACGGTTGTAGTAAT
Source organism: Oncorhynchus tshawytscha (assembly GCF_018296145.1). NCBI lineage: Eukaryota > Metazoa > Chordata > Actinopteri > Salmoniformes > Salmonidae > Oncorhynchus > Oncorhynchus tshawytscha. The sequence goes on from NC_056447.1 coordinate 14,003,745, forward strand.
GCACCGTAAAGTTGGTTGCCAACTGCCATGTAAAGTCCAAAGAAGTAAAAAAGAAGCCTGAAGGAAGAGAGATGACGAGAAAGGAATTCGATTTACTGTTTTATCTTTGGACTAATTGTCGGAGTAGAGAACCTTGTTGATTTCAATGTTTATATCCCAGGACAAATTAGCTAGCTAAATTACCATAAATGTTTAATGCTTCTTGACCTGTCCTGATCGTGTCTGGAGTGGGGGTACAAAATCAACATGCACGCGATAGCGCACGCAGGTGCAGGCGTGCATCCAATTTGGTCAGCATGTAAGGCACTGCATCTCAGTGCTAGAGGCATCACTACAAACCCTGGTTTGATCCTGGGCTGTATCACAACCGGCCGTGATTGGGAGTCTCGTAGGGTGGTGCACAATTGGCCCAGCATTAGGGTTTGGCCGGGGAAGGCCGTCATTGTAAAATACGAATTTGTTCTTAACTGACTTGCCTAGTTAAATAAATAAAAACAATCCCCTGCACAGACACAGGGAAGCACAAGGCTGTAAAATCAAACAGGCTCCTGTGTGGAGCACCTTGTAGATTAGACCAAATAGCTATTAAATAATACCACAAAACATCCATTTTACAGAGAAATCTGTAAACTTATTTTGTTACTCCTTGTAATGTTTTTGTTTCATTTTGTAAGAAGTTTTCCCCCCTCTTTCCAATCATTTCTGGTTTCCATAACCACCCACCCCTTGACATTACGACATTTCCAAGTGACTGTCTCTTCCTCTTGTCTTTGAATGATCACCCTACTGGATCAAAATCAGCACGCATTCATCAGCGAAGACGACACCTCACTTAAAAGCAATTTCCTCTGATATATTTTCTTCTCTCACAGACTAGAGAGCAGAGAAGCTGGCCCAGTCTCTGATAATGTATCATCTGTTGGCTGAAGACCCTGACCCGAAACAAATTCTCAGGGATAACAAAAGCTTGGAATGCACTATGAGGAGCTCGTCCACCCCCCCCTTCCCAAACACCCCTCCACTGAGACCCCCATTCCTGGACCCCCCATACCTCTTTAAGGATTGTTAGTTTGGTAAATGATGCAAAGGTGCCATTGATGGGAAGAATACAACATCAAACCACCTCTGAGATGGAGAGAGAAAGAGAGCAAAGGAGTGGTTCAATCAAAGACCCAAAGGAGAGAACACCAAGAAAGAGAGAGGATTAATCAGTCTTTCTTCTTCACTTCTGTTCTTATGCTCTCTCTCTCTCTCTCTCTCTCTGACGCTCTCTCTCTGGCCCTCCCCCTCTCTCTCTCTCTCTCTCTCTCTCTCTCTCTGTCTCTCTCTCTCTCTCTCTCTCTCTCTCTGTCTCTCTCTCTACTGTCTCTCTCTCTCTCTGCCTCTCTCTCTCTGTCTGTCTCTCTCTCTCTCTCTGGCTCTCTCTCTCTCTCTCACTCTCTGTCTCTCTCTGTCTCTCTCTCTGTTTCTCTCTCTCTCTCTCGCCATCTCTCTGTCTCTCTCTCTCTCTTGTTGTTTCTGTGTGTGCAACCAAACGTGCACATGTCGCACGTTTGTGTGCCTGAGCGTGTGTGAGAGCCATCATGTGTGTGTCAGTGAATGAGTGAAAGAGAGAGGTGAAAGGTCAGTTATTTAGGAAACTCAAAACTGCAAAAGTCTTCAAAGCATGCCACCCGGGCTTCAAAAACCCCCTCAGCTCTAAGCTTTGGAGATGCTTGCCCTGGGGCAGACCTTGCCCCCTCAGCAGCAGACGGCCTGATGTCATAGGTCAAATTCCTTGCTAAGAACTAGACCAGGCTCCTATTTGATAGCAGATTGCTAAGTAATCATAGGAGCCAACAGGGAAGGGAGTGAGGGGGGGCCACGGCCCTGACTGAAAGGAGCTTTGTATCAGCTGCACCATTTCAATCCCAGTAAGTGAGAAGTGGACGTGCCCAAATATTGATTGTTGTTGTTGGTCTGTTCCCTTTGGGTGTTTTTTTAATGTGTGTGTGTGGGTTGGTTTTTATATCCTTGTGGGGAGCTAAAATCCACAAAAGTCCCCACAAGGATAGTAGCACAAGGAAAATTTCCCTCGTGGGGACATTTCCCACGTCTCCATGAGGACAAAGGCTATTTTAAGAGTAGGGGTTAGGTTTAGAGTTGGAATTAGGTTAGGGTTTTCGAGTTAGGTTTAAGAGGGTTTATGTTTATGCTGGTATCAAACCTTGGGTTACATGGGCCTATTGCAACTTTATTCCCAAGTGCTACGGGTTAGGGTTAAGTTTAGGGTTAGGGGTTAGGGAAAATAATATTTTGAATGGAAATACATTTTAGTTCCCAACTAGGATAGAGGAACATGTGCGTGCGTGCATGCATGTGTGTATTCAAATGTGGATGCATTTGTGCGTGCCTGCATGGGTTTATGTGTGTGTTTGCGTGCATGTGTTTGTAGAGTCATCGATTGAACTACTCTCTTGCTCTCTACGCATTTTTTGACTTTATTTTTATCCAACACAACTATCTTAATTCAGTGTGCCAATGTTCTGGACCCCTTTGATCCTTTGATCCACTCTACAGGGGCAGGGGATGCCATTCTATAGTGAGCAAAGGAGAGAAGAGAAAACAACAACAACAAAAGGAAAGGGGAGTAGGGGGTCCGTTTGGTGTGTGTGTGTGTGTGTGTGTGTGTGTGTGTGTGTGTGTGTGTGTGTGTGTGTGTGTGTGTGTGTGTGTGTGTGTGTGTGTGTGTGTGTGTGTGTGTGTGTGTGTGTGTGTGTGTGTGTGTTTGTGTGTGTGTGTGTGTACATAGGAGTTGTGGGGAGCAGGAGTAGCCCAGGTGGTCTGGGTTTGCCCACATTTCAGGGCTGGGCATGTCTGTAGAATGCTCGGCTGGAATTCAACGGCCTAGGGGTCTGGCAATCCCCCCCCCACGCACACACACATGCCACACACACACACACACCAGGGAGGCCTTCTGCTGGCCTTCTGAGGGCAGAGGGGAACTTTTTAACTATAACAGTACTATAAATGGTTGTCAGGGTTGGCGTCAATTTCATTTCAATTTCTGTCAATTGTTAAGGTAAAAAATCCTTTCTTTAATTGTGATTGCTTTTACTTTGGCTAAATCATATATTGATGTGAATGGGACATTTGGCACTGTATGTTCCATAATGTGTAACGTGTAAAGTGCAAAGTGTAACGTACAACAACAAAGTAGTTATCCCGACACATTTTGGGGGTTAAACAGCTGAGTGATGGGGTTGGAAAAATGGAAGCACTCTCAAATGCATAGACAGAGCTATGGATTCAAGGCCTGACCATCCTTGAGATCAAATTGATAGTTTTAACTAAGTTCTGAAGCTACACAGTGTTAGTTAACAATGACTTTGTTTACGAACAATGAAGTAAAGCAAGCTTATATTTGGGGTTCTGATTGGGTAAGATGGTTGAACTAAGCTCATGAATGCATTAATAAGTTATGTTCTTCATGAATCAAAGACTATATGAAAGGAATTATAAAGTGCTAGAAAGGGATGTGCATATCCCTGATTACACATTTAATGTCCTATACTTCTGTGGACCTGATTTTAGAAGTGAAACTCCGAGCCTACTCAGTGAAGGTTAATGAAGCCTGAACAGACCCAGACACTCTTGGACAGAAGGGGTACGTGAGGAAAAGCAAAACCTCACATGGAAAACAACTAAACATTTTAATGATGTTAAGATAATTGGACTTGAGGTTGGAAAAATTGTGTTTATAGTTTGTAAGGACAGCGCTCCTACAAGAGCAGCAAGTATATTTTTTGATTAACTTTTTATGGCTGCAGGGGCAGTATTGAGTAGCTAGGATGAAAAGGTGCCCATTGTAAACAGCCAGCTCCTCAGTCTCAGTTGCTAATATATGCATATTATTATTAGCATTGGATAGAAAACCCTCTGAGGTTTCTAAAACTGTTTGAATTATGTCTGTGAGTATAACAGAACTCATATCGCAGGCAAAAACCTGAGAAATTCCACTTCCTGTTTGTATTTTTTCTGGGGGTGGCAGATTTTCAACCAAGCTCTCATTGAAATTACAGCGAGATATGGATGAGTTTTCACTTCCTACGCCTTCCACTAGATGTCAACAGTCAATAGAACTTTGTCTGATGACTCTAATGTGAAGGGGGGTCGAATGAGACAGGAAATAGTCACCACTGCCACGAGTTGACCATGCTTTCACCATCACAGGCAAAGGACCTGCTTTCCACCGGTCATCTGAAGTCATTCTAATTCTCCGGTTGGAATGTTATTCAAGAAAAATGTAAACAACATTCTAAAGATTGATTCAGTACATCGTTTGACATGTTTCTACTGACTGTTACAGAACTTTTGGACATTTCGTCACGTTATAGTGGACGCGCTTTGTGACTTTGGAATTGTTTACCAAACGCGCTAACCAAAGTAGCTAATTGGACATAAATAACTGACATTTTCGAACAAATCAAGCATTTATTGTGGACCTGGGATTCCTAGGACCTCATTCTGATGAAGTTCATCAAAGGTAAGGAAACATTTATCATGTATTTTCTGGTTTCTGTTGACTCCAACATGGCGGCTAATTTGGCTACTGTTTTGAGCTCTGTCTCAGATTATTGCATGGGTTGCTGACACAGCAGTTGCATTAAGGAGAGGTATATCTATAATTCCATGTGTATAACTTGTATTATCATCTACATTTATGATGAGTATTTCTGTTGAAATGATGTGGCTATACAAAATCACTTGATGTTTTTGGAACTAGTGAATCTAATACGCTAATGTAAACTCAGATTTTTTATATAAATATGAACTTTATCAAACAAAACATGCATGTATTGTGTAACAGGAAATCCTATGAGTGTCATCTGATGAAGATATTTCAAGGTTAGAGATCAAATTAATCACTATTTCTGCTTTTTGTGAATGCTATATTTCGCTGGAAAATGGCTGTGCTTAATGTGGTTTGGTGGAGCCCTAACATAATCGTTTGTAGTGCTTTTGCTGAAAAGCTTCTTTGAAATCGGACACTTTGGTGGGATTAACAACAAGATTAACTTTAAAATTATATAAAACACACGTATGTTTTAGGAATTGTAATTATGAGATTTCTGTGGTTTGAATTTGGCGCCCTCTATTTTCACTGGTAGTTGTCATATCGATCCCGTTATTGGGATTGCAGCCATAACAAGTTAAACAGGTAGCTGTTGGTATTGTCTTGCTAGGGACATTTCATTTAAGTTCTGTATTTTACCTAGTAGCCTATTTAATCATTGCTGTTTGAACTGTCTGATTGCTCAGTACTTGTGCCTGTCGTTGTGGACTTGGATTAGTTTCAGGCCTTTTTGTGTAACAGTTTTGCTAATTTGTGGGCTTGTTGTATTGTCGGGGGTGTTTTCTTCACCTCTGCCAGCCAATCAGCAATCAGTCCTGGGGGGTGTCTTTTAGCTCTGCTTGGTAAATTAGTACTAGTACTTCAGCCTCCCCTGTTTTTTCAGCAGCAGCTGTAAGCGGAGGTATTGTCAAGCAGCGGTGTTGTCGCCGAAACAAAGTCCTCACCCCTCTCTCACTTGAGTATCTTTCCTAGTTATTTTCTGGTCTTATTTTGCTCTTTTGTAGCTTTGGCAAGTGTGTGTTTCCCATCCCAGTTTGCTCCTCTCCCTGTGGGTTTTACAGATACTCCCCACCCTGTGGCTGCAACCCTTCTCATTTAGTCTATCCTGCGCGCACAACCGATGTGGAATTCCTAGTCTTCAGCAGCATTTGGAACTGCTGATCTGCGGTCAATATGTCTGAGTTCATCTCAGGCTTTATTGCCCTTCAGTCCCTACACTTTTTGGCCCTGACGGACACATGGATTACCCCAGAGAACACTGCTCCAGTATGGGATCACAATGATGACAGAACTACGTGAGTTTGTATTTTGAATTTCGTGGTTGCACATTGAGATTAGTGTTTGCAAGTGCGATTCGCAAATTATTGTTATTACATTTTTTTCACCAGGCAAATCAGTTAAGAACATTTTTATTTACAATTAAAATGTTTTGTATTTTCTTTTATTTAACCTTTATTTAACTAGGCAATGATGGCCTATCCTGGCCAAACCCTAACCAGGACGATGCTGGGCCATTTGCACACCGCCCTATGGGACTCCCAATCACGGCCGGTTGTGATACAGCCTGGAATTGAACCAGGGTCTGTAGTGATGCCTCTAGTACTGTGATGCAGTGCCTTAGACCGCTGTACCCTTCAGGAGAAAATGTGTCATTTAATTTTGCAAGATAATATTTAAATACAGTAGCAAATTTGTAACTTAACATTTGAATACATGCAATAAGATTTGCAAACAATTTATTTTCAAATCCATATACGAGTATGAATATTCTGCTGTGAATCAAAAAATATACATCATTTTGTCACTATCACATTACCAAGAGATTCATAAACTTGTAGAAAGTTTGTAGTTTGTAGAGAATCACAAGTAGAATTTTGATTTGAGCAGCTCTAACCAGTGGCTGGATTATTCCATCAATCAAATCTCAGGAAGTAGCTACCCACATGAGCAAGGGAGGATGAGGTAAATAAAACCAAAACGATCTACTTGAAGGTAATCATCTCTTTTATCTGTGTACCTCAATATGTGTTTGTTTTTTGGGTGAAAAGGTGACAGTAGTTTGTCTATCATGTCAAATATAATGGTACATTTCAGACGAACTCCACACCAGTCATTGCATTGACAGCCGCTATTGCCTTAGCTCGCTGGCGTCTGACATTCATCATCAAATTGTATTGACTGCATGCACATATTTAGCTCATATTATTGCGGCTGTAGTGAAATGCTTATGTTCTTTGCTCCAACTGTGCAGTAATATCTAACAATACACGCAAATCTTAAAAGAATAGATTAAGAAATATTAGGATGAGCAATGTTGGAGTCCAGAGTATAAATATATGATGGGATGTGTAGACATAATGGACAGTAATGGATAGACTATGTAGTACATTTGTAGAAAGGAAGAGGGGCTGGGTTGAGTGAAAGAGCAGGAAGACAGGAACAAAGGCGAGGCTGTGCTATCGTAAATACAGTATCTTATGCATTCGAAATTACCAACCATTTGGAAAAGGAAAACGCAATAAATATTTACTCTGAGCTGCGCTTCAGTAGGTTGGTGGTAGATGGAAGGCCGTGTTGCCAAACCGAGTCCTCTGTCCTTTGAAGAATGTCTCTGGTTGTCAATTGGATACGTTGTAGTAACATCGTTATGTGATAGACGGGATACTCTGTCTGTTCCTTCCTAACCTGCATTTGCAGCTGTGGTCGCTAACTCAAATCAAATCAAAAATCAAATCAAATCAACAGCTAGGAGGTATCAGTTCTGTAGTGAATAAGAGTTCAAAATTCATACCATTCGCAACCAAAACTCATGCTGATGTTGGCTTCGTTTTGAACCATTCTGACATAGGACCATCGCCCTCATATCCTCGGAACAGGAAGTTATGTTGTCGTCAAGGGCTTATATAGGAAGGGAGAAGAGGGTGTGTTTGAAAAGTTTTATAGCCCATTTCCCTTCACAGAGACGGGCCACTGAGTGAGCAGCCCTAACTTATGAAAACCCACATCTCACATTTTAGAAGCTAAAATCACATTTCATCCCATCACAAATAATTTCATATTCAAACATTTAAATTGAACAACAATTCCATGTGAATCTGATAAGTCTGATGTGTAGACTTTCCACTGTAGAGTTTATGTAATCTTATCATTGATGAGAATGTCTCAGATGACAACCGAACTGACATCATATTCCGGATTACCAGAATATAGTTCATTTCCCCCCACATTCTGATGTTCCCAGAATCTTTATGTTAACCAAGGTTTTTTTAATGTAACCTCCGTAGGTTAGAGAGAGGAAAAAGGGGGGAAGAGGTATTTATGACTGTCATAAACCATCCCCCAGGCCAACGTCATGACAGCATAGAGCCAGGACAATGCAGGAGTGGCTTCGGGACAAGTCTCTGAATGTCCTTGAGTGGCCCAGCCAGAGGCCGGACTTGAACCCGATCGAACATCTCTGGAGAGACCTGAAAATAGATGTGCAGCAACGCTCCCATCCAACCTGACAGAACTTGAGAGGATCTGCAGAGAAGAATGGGAGAAACTCCCCAAATACAGGTGTGTCAAGCTTGTAGCGTCATACCCAAGAAGACTTGAGGCTTGAGGTAATCACTGCCAAAGGTGCTTCAAAAAAGTACTGACTAAAGGGTCTGAATACTTAAAATATAGTAAATGCTATATTTCATTTTTATATATATATTTATTTTATTTATTTTACTACAATTTCTAAAAACCTGTTTTTGCTTTGTCATTATGAGGTATTGTGTGTAGATTGATGAGGGAAAAAAATATTTAATACATTTTAAAATAACGCTGTAAGGTTACAAAGTTTGAAAAAAATGTATACTTTCCGAATGTACTGTATCTGCTTCAAGTTGCCTGACGGAATACTGGGGCCTTCATTGGTACCTTCCCTTTGATTACAGCAAGAGTCTCCACGTTTTTTCGCATTTAAAAATACTATATGTAACCACTCAAATTCAAAAAAACTGCTACGAACACGAGAACTATATTCCCTTGTCCCCGACTGCATTTAGACAGGCAGCCCAATTCAGATTTTTTTCCCCACACTTTTGACCAATCACATATCTGGTCACATAAGAATTATTTCAGAAATGATTCACGCACTTATCAACCGAACATCCCTGGTCATCCCTACTGCCTCTGATCTGGCAGGCTCACTAAATGCAAATGTTAGCTTGTAAATTATGTCTGAGTGTTGGAGTTTGCCCCTGGCTTTCCGTAAATAAAATAAAAACAAGAAAATGGTGCCATCTGGTTTGTTTAATGTAAGGAATTTGAAATGATTTATACTTTTACTTTTGATATTTTAAACAAAATACTCTTTTTTTATTTTAGGATTTTACCCCTTTTTCTCCCAAATTTCGTGGTATCCAATTGTTTAGTAGCTTGTCTCATCGCTACAACTCCCGTACGGGCACGGGAGAGACGAAGGTTGAAAGTCATGCGTCCTCCGATACACAACCCAACCAAACCAAACCGCACTGCTTCTTAACACAACGCCATCCAACCCGGAAGCCAGCCGCACCAATGTGTCGGAGGAAACACCGTGCACCTGGCAACCTTGGTTAGTGCGCACTGCGCCCGGCCCGCCACAGGAGTCGCTGGTGCGCGATGAGACAAGGATTTCCTTGCCGGCCAAATCCTCCCTAACCCGGACGACGCTCGGCCAATTGTGCATCGCCCCACGGACCTCCCGGTCGCGGCCGGTTACGACAGAGCCTGGGCACGAAACCAGTCTCTGGTGGTACAGCTGGCGCTGCAGTACAGTAACCTCTGCGCCACCCGGGAGGCCCTAAACAAAATACTTTTACTCAAGTATAATTTACTGGGTAAGTTTTACTTGAGTCATTTTCTATTAAGTTATCTTTACTTTTACTCAAGTATGACACTTGGGTACTTTTTCCACCAGTGCAATTGGATGCGTAAAAGATGCAGCAACTCAATAGGTTTGGGGGGGCTAGGCTTATTGTGCTGTCAATCAGAAAAGTTGCAAAGACTATCCATCAAACAGTTTTCCGCACCAAACGGTTACGTTGGACATGCATTTTGGTTTGAAGGTAGCCTTACTCTGTGTTTCAACTTGTATCTTCATGTCTGTCGCTCTCACTCCCTGACCCGTAAGCCCTCACCCCTGACCTCTCATTGTCCCAGGGCCTCCAGCAAAACTCTCTAATCATTCTCTGACAGGGAGTTACTCCAGGAGTAGACAGGTTTATGTTGCATATAGATTAGCTATAATATATATATATATATATATATATATATATATATATATATATATATATATATATATATATATATACAGTTGGGAGAACAAGTATTTGATACACTGACGATTTTGCAGCTTTTCCTACTGACAAAGCATGTAGAGGTCTGTAATTTTTATCATAGGTACACTTCAACTGTGAGAGACGGAATCTAAAACAAAAATCCAGAAAATCACATTGTATGATTTTTAACCAGTTATGCATTAGGGGGCGCTCTCAAACTTTTTGGATGAAAAACGTTCCCGTTTCAAACAAGATATTTTGTCACGACATGATGCTCGACTATGCATATAATTGACAGCTTTGGAAAGAAAACGCTCTGACGTTTCCAAAACTACAAAGATATTGTCTGTGAGTGCCACAGAACTGATGTTACAGGCGAAACCCAGATAACAATCCAACCAGGAAGTGCCGCATTTTTTGAAACCGCCTCATGCCAATGACTCCTTATATGGCTGTGAATGAGCTACGAATGAGCTTACGTTTTCCACGTATTCCACAAGGTGTCTACAGCATTGTGACGTCTTTTTACGCATTTCCATTGAAGAATAGCCGTAAGGGACCATATATAGCAAGTGGTCACATGGTGTCTCCTGCAGAAAATCTTGCGTAAAATACTGAGGTATCCATTTTTCCAATCGCTTCTTATGAGAAACCAATTGCCTCGATGGATATATTATCGAATATATATGTTAAAAACACCTTGAGGATGGATCCTAAGCAACGTTTGCCATATTTCTGTCGCTATTATAGAGTTAATTTTGAAAAAAGTTCGGTATTGTAGTGGTAGCATTTTCCGGTCGATTTCTCAGCCAAGCATGATGAACAAACGGGAGCTGTTTCGCCTACAAAAATAATATTTTTGGAAAAAAGGAACATTTGCTATCTAACTGGGAGTCTCCTGAGTGAAAGCATCCGAAGTTCTTCAAAGGTAAATTATTTAATTTGGTTGCTTTTCTTATTTTCGTGAAAATGTTGCCTGCTGCCAGCAGAGCCTAGCATAGCATTATGCCATGATAAACTTACACAAATGCTTGTCTAGCGTTGGCTGTAAATGCATATTTTGAAAATCTGAGATGACAGTGTTGTTAACAAAAGGCTAAGCTTGTGTTTGAATATATTTATTTCATTTCATTTGCGATTTTCATGAATAGGAAAAGTTACTAGGGGTATTTACGTCCGCTGCGTTATGCTAATTCGTTTGAGGCTATGATTACGATCCCGGATCCGGGATTGCTCGTCGCAAGAGGTTGTAATTCATTTGCATTTTATTGCATGACATAAATATTTGATCACCTACCAACCAGAAAGAATTCCGGCTCTCACAGACCTGTTAGTATTTATTTAAGAAGCCCTCCTGTTCTCCACTCATTACCTGTATTAACTGCACCTGTTTGAACTCGTTACCTGTATAAAAGACACCTGTCCACACACTCAATCAAACAGACTCCAACCTCTCCACAATGGCCAAGACCAGAGAGCTGTGTAAGGACATCAGGGATAACATTTTACACCTGCACAAGGCTGGGATGGGCTACAGGACAATAGGCAAGCAGCTTGGTGAGAAGGTAACAGCTGTTGGTGCAATTATTAGAAAATGGAAGAAGTTCAAGATGACGGTCAATCACCCTCGGTCTGGGGCTCCATGCAAGCTCTCACCTCGTGGGGCATCAATGATCATGAGGAAGGTGAGGGATCAGCCCAGAACTACACGGCAGGACCTGGTCAATGACCTGAAGAGAGCTGGGAACACAGTCTCAAAGAAAACCATTAGTAACACATTACGCCGTCATGGATTAAAATCCTGCAGCTCACGCAAGTTCCCCCTGCTCAAGCCAGCGCATGTTCAGGCCCATCTGAAGTTTGCCAATGACCATCTGGATGATCCAGAGGAGGAATAGGAGAAGGTTAAGTGGTCTGATGAGACACAAATAGAGCTTTTTGGTCTAAACTCCACTCGCAGTGTTTGGAGGAAGAAGAAGGATGAGTACAACTCCAAGAACACCATCCCAACCGTGAAGCATGGAGGTGGAAACATCATTCTTTGGGGATGCTTTTCTGCAAAGGGGACAGGACGACTGCACCATTTTGAGCGGAGGATGGATGGGGCCATGTATCGCGAGATCTTGGCCAACAACCTCTTTCCTCAGTAAGAGCATTGAAGATGGGTCGTGGCTGGGTCTTCCAGCATGACAACGATCCGAAACACGCAGCCAGGGCAACTAAGGAGTGGCTCCGTAAGAATCATCTCAAGGTCCTGGAGTGGCCTAGCCAGTCTCCAGACCTGAACACAATAGAAAATCTTTGGAGGGAGCTGAAAGTCCGAATTACCCAGCAACAGCCCCGAAACCTGAAGGATCTGGACAAGGTCTGTATGGAGGAGTGGGACAAAATCCCTACTGCAGTGTGTGCAAACCTGGTCAAGAACTACAGGAAATGTATGATCTCTGTAATTGCAAACAAAGGTTTCTGTACCAAATATTAAGTTTATAAATATTTGATCACCTACCAACCAGTAAAGATTCCGGCTCTCACAGACCTGTTAGTTTTTCTTTAAGAAGCCCCCTGTTCTCCACTCATTACCTGTATTAACTGCACCTGTTTGAACTCGTTACCTGTATAAAAGACACCTGTCCACACACTCAATCAAACAGACTCCAACCTCTCCACAATGGCCAAGACCAGAGAGCTGTGTAAGTGCATTAGGGATAAAATTGTAGACCTGCACAAGGCTGGGACATACAGTTAAAGTCGGAAGCTTACATACACCTTAGCCAAATATATTTAAACTCAGCTTTTCACAATTCCTGACATTTAATCCAAGTAAAAATCCCTGTTGTAGGTCAGTTAGGATCACCACTTTATTTTAAGAATGTGAAATGTCAGAATAATAGTAGAGAGAATGATTTATTTCAGCATTTATTTATTTCATCACATTCCAGTGGGTCAGAAGTTTACAAACACTCAATTAGTATTTGAAAGCATTGCCTTTAAATTGTTTATCTTGGGTCAAACGTTTCAGGTAGACTTCCACAAGCTCCCCACAATAGGTTGGGTGAATTTTGGCCCATTCCTCCTGACAGAGCTGATGTAACTGAATCAGGTGTGCTCGCACACGCTTCATCAGTTCTGCCCACAAATCTTCTAAGGGATTGAGGTCATTGCGTTGTGATGGCCACGCCAATACCTTGACTTTGTTGTCCTTAAGCAATTTTACTACAACTTTGGAAGTATGCTTGGGGTCATTATCCATTTGGAAGACCCATTTGTGACAAAGCTAAAACTTCCTGACTATTGTCTTGAGATGTTGCTTCAATATATCCACATAATTTTCTTTCCTCATCTATTTTGTGAAGTGCACCAGTCCCTCCTGCAGCAAAGCACCCCCACAACATGATGCTCCCCCCCCAGTGTAAGCCTACCCCTTTTCCTCCAAACATAACGATGGTCATTATGGCCAAACAGTTCTATTTTTGTTTCATCAGACCAGAGGACATTTCTCCAAAAAGTACAATCTTTGTCCCCATGTGCAGTTGCAAACCGTAGTCTGGCTTTTTTATGGCGGTTTTGGAGCAGTGGCTTCTTCCTTGCTGAGCGGCTTTTCAGGTTATGTCGATATAGGACTCGTTTTACTGTGGATATAGATACTTTTGTACCTGTTTCCTCCAGCATCTTCACAAGGTCCTTTGCTGTTGTTCTGGGATTGATTTGCACTTTTTGCACCAAAGTACGTTCATCTCTAGGAGACAGAACGTGTCTCCTACCTGAGCGGTATGACGGCTGCGTGGTCCCATGGTGTTTACACTTGCGTACTATTGTTTGTACAGATGAACGTGGTACCTTCAGGCGTTTGGAAAATGGTCCCAATGATGAACCAGACTTGTGGAGGTCTACAATTCTTTCTGAAGTCTTGGCTGATTTCTTTTGATTTTCCCATGATGTCAAGCTAAGATGCACTGAGTTTGAAGGTAGGCCTTGAAATACATCCACAGGTACACCCGCTATTGGCTCAAAGTATGTCAATTAGCCTATCAGAAGCTTCTAAAGCCAGCACATCATTTTCTGGAATTTTCCAAGCTGTTTAAAGGCACAGTCAACTTAGTGTATGTAATGTTCTGACCCACTGGAAATGTGATACAGTGAAATAATCTGTCTGTGAACAATTGTTGGAAAAATGACTTGTGTCATAAACAAAGTAGATGTCCTAACCGACTTGCCAAAACTATAGTTTATTAACAAGAAATTTGTGGAGTGGTTGAAAAACAAGTTTTAATGACTCCACCCGAAGTGTATGTAAATTTCCGACTTCAACTGTATACATAAAAAACATGCACAACTTACTGACACTGACATGGAGTGCTTCATGTTCCTGCTGGTGGCAAGCATCAACCTGGATGAAGGGAAATGTCCTCCCTTGGTGTATGGTTGTATCTTCCCAAGTTACAAGCTTAGCTACAATTCATCATGACAGAGACTAACGTGTGGATCTATTTCTGTCTAACCTTGTGAATAAACTCCAAGAACAAGATGATTTTCCTGGTGGCTAGGAGGTTCCCAAGTTCTTTACGTCTGTCTGGGTGTTAGGGATGTGCTTCAACCTGAGGAAAAGCGCAAAGAGAGGGGGAAGAAATCAAATTTTAGTGCTGGTTCAAGTGGCTGAGAACCACAACTACCTTTTAATAATTTTGTAAACAGTTTTACATTTTCATGAGCTTGACCAAGTTGTCACCCATTTAGTTTTAGCCAGCTTGTCTATTTGCTGTGAAATTAAGGGCATTTTTCTTGACAACCTTTTCAGTCATCAATTAATCAGTAAACAGTCAATGGAATGAAGTAGTTTCACAAGTGTTGAAGTCAGTAACAAGTCTTTATAGCTACTAAATATATAGTTTTTTTCTAGAAACCTAGCTAACTTTAGCTACACTGCAGTGATGATGGTGGGAGTTAGCTAGCTTGCTTTCCTCCAGCAGATTCAATTTAGCTAGCTATCAATCAGATGGTTAACTTCTCTGGGATAGGTGGGATGGTAAGCATCCCAAAAAAACCACACTGGTTCCAACTCGCGCAACATGACAACAAAATATCTCATAAGTTACCTGTAATCTTTGTCCAAACATTTGAAACAATTTTTCTAATACAACTTTAGGTATTTTTTATGGTAAAGAATCGCTAAAATTAAGACAGGATAAACTGTGTTCAATACCGGAGGAAAACAATGTGTAGCGAGCTTTCAGGTCACGCGCCTCTAACAGAGTACACTTCTCTCTACCCTCGTTCTGAACAGTGATACTTCTTCATTTCTCAAAGGAAAAACCTCAACCAATTTCTAAAAACTTTTGACATCCAGTGAAAGCAATAGGAACTGCAAGTAAGTCCCTTAGAAATCTGGATTCCCAATGAAAACCCATTGAAAAGAGAGTGACCTCAACAAAAAAACTATTCTGAATGGTTTGTCCTTGGGGTTTTGCCTGTCAAATAAGTTCTGTTATACTCAAAAACATGATACGAACAGTTTTAGAAACTTCAGATTGGTTTCTATCCAATAATAATATGCATATCTTAGCTTCTGGGCCTGAGTAGCAGGCAGTTTACTTTGGACACGCTTTTCATCCGGACGTGAAAATACTGCCCCCTAATACTGCCCCCTATTTAACTAGCAAATGTATTTGTTTTCCCCTCACATTTTAAAGCTGCCTGATAAAGCTAGCCAGGTGATAGTAAAGCTAGGATGAATTTCAAAGGCCAGCTAATTAACGCAATAGTGGCTGTTTGTGCAATGGCTGGTCTGGAGTGTCTGAAATGTACCATTATATTTCACATGATAAGCTAACTACTGTCATGTCTTTTCATCTATGATGAACTTGCTAATAAACTTGCTCACCAAGTCAGCGTATACAGCAATGGTATTGTCCAAGGTTATCCGGAACATATCCAGATAACTATGCCCTATGCCTTGACCTCTTTCTCCCCTTTCTCTCCAGATTATCAAACTGCCCTCTTGACCCCATCCCTTCCTCCCTTCTCCAGACCATCTCTGGAGACCTCCCATTCTTCAATTCCCTCATCAAGTCATTCCTTACCACTGGCTGTGTCCCTTTTGACTTCAAGATGGCCTGAGTCACTCCCCTCCTTAAGAAACCAACACTCGACCCCTTTGATGTCAAACTACAGACCTAAACTACTTTCCAAAACACTTGAGTGTGCTGTCTCTGACAAACTCTCTCGTTATCTCTTTCAGAACTATCTTCTTGACCCTAACCAGTCAGGCTTCAAGCCGGCTTACTCAACTGAGACTGCTCTCCTTTGTGTTACAGAGGCTATCCGCTCTGCCGAAGCTGACTCTCTCTCTCCTCTGTTCTCATCCTAATAGATCTGTCTGCTGCCTTCAACACTGTGAACCATCAGATCCTCCTCTCCAGCCTCTCAGGGTTGGGCGTCTCAGGCTCTGCACACTCCTGGATTGCATCCTACCTGGCAGGTCGCTCCTACCAGGTGCCGTGGAGAGGATTTGTATCTGCAATACTGGTGTCCCCCAGGGCTCGGTACTAGGCCCTCTCCTCTTTTCTCTTTACACAAAGTCACTCGGCTCTGTCATATCCTCACATGATCTCTCTTATCATTGCAATGGGGATGAAACTAAACTACTCTTCTCATTCCCCCGTTCTGCCACCCAAGTGGCGACGTGCATCTCTGCGTGCCTGGCAGACATCTCTGCTTGGATGTCGGCCCACCATCTCAAAATCAACCTTGACCAAATGGAGCTACACTTCCTCCTGGGGAAGGCCTACCCACTCAGACCTCTCCAACAACTCCACGGTGTCCCCCTCCCAGAGAGCAAAGAAATTTGGCATGATCCTGGACAACACCCCGTTGTTCTCTGCAAACATCAAAGCAGTGACTCGCTCCTGCAAGTTCATTCTCTACAATGTCTGTAGAGTACGACCTTTCCTCACACAGGAAGCGGCGCATGTCCTAATCCAGGCACTTGTCATCTCCCGTCTAGACTACTGCAGCTCTCTGTTGGTTAGGCTACCCGCTTGTGCCATCAAAACCCTGTAACTTATCCAGAATGCCGCAGCCCGCCAAGTTCAACCTTCCTAAGTTCTCCCATGTCACCATGCTCCTCCTCACACTCCACTGGCTTCCAGTTGAAGCTCGCATCATATTCAAGACCATGGTACTTGCCTACAAACAACAAGGTGAATGGCACCTCATTACCTTCAGTCTATGCTCAAACCCTATATCCTAACCCGAGCACACAAGTCCGCCACCTCTGGTCTCTTGGCCCTCCCACCCCTACAGGATGGAATCTCCCAGCAGTCCAGTCAAAGCTCTTCTCTGTCCTGGCACTCCAATGGTGGAACAAGCTTCCACCTAAAGTCCGGACAGCGAAGTTCCTGCTTATCATTTGAAAATTGTCTGAAACCCTACCTCTTTGTAGATCATCTTAAATAACTCTCGCGGTGCATGGAGAGGTCTGGGGGTAATGAGTACTTTGCAGCACATTATTTGAAATGTATGGGTTAAATAAGTAGCAAGGCCAGCCAAAAGTGTCACTAACATTAGCTTGAGTTACTTATGTATGTATTAATATTCCTGTGGAGAAGGTCCAAGTCAGGACACCCTCTGTTATAAATTAGTTTTTATACATTGTTTTGCAAAAAGTTTTCCATATACAGTAGATTATTCAGAAACATATGGCGCATATGGAAGATGTATTTTTAGGAAGGAGTGACCTCAGTGACCCCGTAGAAAACAATTACAATAGGAGAAGGGGAGACGTGAGAAAGAATGATATTAAAAGAGTGCAATGATTTTTGGACAGAGAGAGATGTATTTGTACAGCATGTTCTAACCCACATGACGAACCATGGTAAAAAAAATAGTCTACAGTTGAATTCTGATTCAACTTTAGCCCAAACCATTGTGTCAAGCCTAAGGAATCGCTTGTGATGTGAACCATGGTATTATATACAGTAGTTACCAGAACTATTAGATATAGTTCAATGCTAATTGAATAAATATCGCAAACCAATAAAAAAAAAGACAGTTTACCGCAGACTGTAATATAATGACTAAATCATTTTCTTTGGATGTGAGCTAGTAATAAAAAGGCTATAGTTGTTATAGTAATAAAGTTGATTTATTTAACAAATATCATGAAGGGTAAAAACAAATAGTACAGTCCCCTCTCGTATGGCCACAGAGTGCACATTCAGTACATGGTTTACACAGTATAGGCCGACCTGTTCTTTACTGTGCTGTGCTTTCATTCACATTGGAAAGCACGGATCGCTAAAAGCTTAGCAGTGTTGGAATAGAAAATGCTAATATACTAAAGAAGACCGAACACAACAAAGGCCAGGAATCAATCAGCTCAGCGTTAACCCGCTGTAACTGAGAGTCGGTTAGCTTATTGCTTTTGTTTAGGCAGAGGAGTAACTGTGTTGGAGCTGTAAAATTGGTGAGCTATTGTGGTCATTGTCACGAAACCACACCCGTCCCCCCTGTGTTAGAAGTTCTTAATTTTAACGAGAAAGTGTAGGTTATGTAGAAAAAAATTACACTCAAATTGAAAATCATTAAACAAAATAATAAGGGGTTAGAGCCCCGTCTAAGCCACCTTCTGTCTATTCCCCTACTATGTGTGTCCTTCTCTGTACACAGTACTGCCCCCAAAAAAGACAACATTTGAAAGGGGATCGGATCTCCATTTAAAAAATGGTGAGAATCCACACTTTACAAATCCCACTGCAGTTTCCACAGAGTGTAGGTCCTGGTGCTGGAAACACAGATGCATGACTTTAGCATCTACTTGTTTGTGACAGAGAGGGAGCGGGAAGCATATCTGTGAGCTAGCTCACTCCTCCATGTTTTCCTCTATAGTGTTATGCTTGGCACCTGTTAAGCTGAACACACACCCACACTTGCAGGCACACACAAGCACACACACACATGGACACACACATACATACTCCCTCTCTTCCCTTTCTCCCTCACATTCTCTCAGAGAATAAACTTAAACGCTCCACATTCTTCTTTTAATAACCCTGTTTTCTTCTCTCAAGTTGTTCACCCCTTCCCTCTCTCCCTCTCCCCCTTGCTTTCCATATTTACCGACACTGGCCCCATAGTCACCGATGATGCATCTAAGCCGGCCTGTACAATGTGAAAACCACCCCTATTATGACTCAACACCTCGCAGGATTCCCGGCCCTGTGAAATGTTGAGGGGGGTCAGGTGATGACTTTGGAATGTGTGAGGACACAGGCGGTGGAGGGGATGAGTAAACTTCAAGTGTCATATGTCCCCACGGCAGCGTCAGTTTCCTATACGTGTTCTATAAGTCAATGTGCTGGCAGGAAACAAGGCTCTCTGGATCCCACCATGTGTTTGGTTTGGCAGCCATGTTTGTTTTTTATTGATAAAGCTACCAGTGTTCCATGCGGCTGTTATGCTCCTCGTTCTTTGTTCGGTTTTTCCGTCTATGGTTTGATAACTCCATTTTCCCCCACATTTTCACAAAGCACATTTTTCCAATGATGGAGTTAGCTGTATTTTTCTCAATAAAAAGGCCTTTAGGACAAAACAGCACATGTGCCAATGAAAACGTTAAAGACAAAGATTAACTCAAAGATGAAGCGTCACTGCATGTTTTCATGTTTTATTTAGGTTGTAAAGCTAAAATATTTTAAGATTTTTCTACTTCCACACTTTGACCACAACACTGGTGTGTATGACCAAGGAATGCAGTCGGCTTTTTGAGATTTTCTATTCGAGATCTGATATAAGTGACCTACAAACAGAGTGCTCTCTGAAACCAATGGTCCAAATGACCACAACACTGTGATGTCAAAGGCCCAAACTTCCTGTGAGATTTAAATATCGTGAAATGCTGAAATTAGGCTAAGCACATTCCTGATCTGAGCTTATAGAATGAAGTGTACTGAACACTGTGCATCTACCATATGTCAGGTAAAATCTCCTGTATTGTGTAGAGGATTGGAGCAGAGCTGGGCATGCCACATCACTCTGACCCTGTATCTCTCTCACACACACACACACACACACGCAAATGTGCACACATGCCTGCGCACAAACACACCTGAGATCTCACCTTGTCTCTTACACACTTAGACTAGTGGACAGGTGTTACAGTAGTCCCAGGTGTTGGAGCCTAGTGGACTGGACTTACAGTAGTCCCAGGTGTTGGAGCCTAGTGGACTGGTGTTATAGTAGTACCAGGTGTTTGAGCCTAGTCAACTGGTTTTACAGTAGTCCCAGGTGTTGGAGCCTAGTGGACAGGTGTTACAGTAGTCCCAGGTGTTAGAGCCTAGTGAACTGGTGTTACAGTAGTCCCAGGTGTTGGAGCCTAGTGGACAGGTGTTACATTAGTCCCAGGTGTTGGAGCCTAGTGGACTGGTGTTACAGTAGTCCCAGGCTTTGGAGTCTAGTGGACAGATGTTACAGTAGTCCCAGGCTTTGGAGTCTAGTGGACAGATGTTATAGTAGTCCCAAGTGTTGGAGTCTAGTGGACAGGTGTTACAGTAGTCCCAGGTGTTGGAGTCTAGTGGACATGTGTTACAGTAGTCCCAGGTGTTGGAGTCTAGTGGACAGGTGTTACAGTAGTCCCAGGTGTTGGAGCCTAGTGGACTGGTGTTACAGTAGTCCCAGGTGTTGGAGTCTAGTGGACTGGTGTTACAGTAGTCCCAGGTGTTGGAGCCTAGTGGACTGGTGTTACAGTAGTCCCAGGTGTTGGAGCAGCGCAGTCTCTAATAGAGTGAGAGGAGACAAAGGTACCGTTTGTGACAGAGACAGACAGAAAATCAACGTACTTAAGGCTGTGTGTGCACTGCAATGAATGTTGTCTATGGTGATTGCGAGCTATGGGCAGGTCAGCATCGTAGATGAGCGATGCACAAAATACAAACATTTCCGTTAAATATGTTATATCGTATCATGCTGGCTCCTGCAAGTCGTATTAATGAAAGTTTACCAATACCTTGCAGTGAGGTGAGAAAAACATTCCAGAAATGTAGCTACAAACAGCTTTGAGCTTACTCAAACTGGAGACGGTGGAATAACAATAAAATCAAAGTAAACGATGTTGTCCATAACAGAGCCCTTAAAGAGAGTGCTGGATATACAGACACACAGCATGCGGCATAATTAAATATTCTCTGACATAGAAGAGGTCGAATCTGGAAATCTTGAAGCATCTCTGCGTGAGTTCATATCTACTAAATTGAACATTTCACGAGACCAGGTACAAAGAATTACATTTTTGTGAGTACATAGGATGGGAGGTACATTCCACCATGGTCCACGCCTCATTAAAGTTTGTTTATGAGCACTTCCTGGTGAAAACCCTTGTTCAAAGAAATGGAGGAGAACTAAAAGGCACAAACTGTGGAATGAACGACAAGTTCCTCAAACAAATCTGAGTCCGATATATTGCAGGTACATATATTGCAAGGAACACATCTAACTGATGTTGAACATGAAAAATTACAAATGAAGTGGATGTTCATTTGAACATCTTGGCCATGTTCTGTTATAATCTCCACCCGGCACAGCCAGAAGAGGACTGGCCACCCTCATAGCCTAGTTCCTCTCTAGGTATCTTCCTAGGTTTTGGCCTTTCTAGGGAGTTTTTCCTAACCAACGTGCTAAAACACCTGCATTGCTTGCTGTTTGGGGTTTTAGGCTGGGTTTCTGTACAGCACTTTGAGATATCAGCTGATGTACGAAGGGCTATATAAATACATTTGATGTGATTTGATTTGGATAGGCCAAATGTATTATTCTTCCTTTAATTCCAAGAGCAGAGGGGTCAGGGTAGTGTCTACTAAACTAACATATGGAATTGTTTTAAGACGGTCATACCATAGATTATTCAGCTATTCATATTTTGAATTTTTGGACCCCTTTATATTTACTAATTTTATTTAAAAAATTGGCCTTGACTACTATAGCCCATAGAAACGCATTGAATGGATTAACACATTCATAAATTACAAATAACAATAATATATCTATATATAGGGGACAGATATTTAAACCATTATTTTTATTGTCACAAAAACTACCTCCATACTTCCATTAATTTGTGTGAATAACCTTCATATTAGTTTAGACGCTACAGGTGTTTTTGTGGCAAGACTGATTTTCTCATGGTCTGACAAACACTGCTGTAGCTTGGCCACCTTCAGCCTTAAGACCAACGTCAAGGAGCTTGATACCCTCTTTGCATCCACTCAAACCGATGATATTCATAAGCAACTATTACAGGCCAGACTCAAACTTAATGAACTTTTTTCGGCAGTTATGAGAACACGACAAAATAACCATGAACTCTGGGATAAGTCCGGCAAGTTCTTCGGCTAAAATGCTTAAACATAACAAGGAAAAGCCGGTAATGTAACGAGTGCACTCAGAGTCAGGAAGCAAGTACAGGGAGTGAGTGTTTTAATAAATAAACAACAAAAAAACAATGAACACAAAACACAAACAAAGCACCAACATGAAACAGAGTCAATAACACCTGAGAAAAGAACCAAGGGGAGTGACAGACATAGGGAAGATAATCAAGGAGGTGATGGAGTCTAGGTGAGCGTCATGAGGCGCTGGTGTGCTTGACGATGGTGACAGGTGTGCGGGATAATCAGCAGCCTGATGCCCTATAGGCCGGAGAGGGAGTATACCTGACAGGTAATCTACTCTACTAAAAACATTGAAGGTAATCTAGCGACAAAAAAAAATGGAATTCTTGAAAGTATTTTATTTCAAATGATATATGCCAGAAAGCGACATGGATCACCTCCAAATGAAATGTTTCATTTATAATCTCCAACTTCTAGCAATTTCCTCCCCAGTCCATAACTCCTTAGAGACTCCGTTAACTCCCAACAATTTTCACTCCTCAATTTTGACAGGTTAAAGCACCTGTGAACATTTTTGGTCCCTTCTTTTTGGTTACACATGTGTATTGCTCAAATAATCTCCTGTATTCTATGACCACCACCTTAATCAGTCTCCTACTCAAGAAAGAAAAAGAACACAGACTGTAGTAACTATAGTCTGATTTCTTTTGTTGACATGTATTTCAAAATTATTTAAGCGATAGCCAAGAGATTAGAAACGGTTCTTCCCGAAATAATACATTCTGATCAAACAGGTTTTATGAAATGCCAACACTCTTCAGACAAAACCAGGTGCCTCTTTGACATCATGCATCTCACATCACAAACCAATATTCTTACTGTAGTAGTGATGTTGGATGCAGAGAAGGCATTTGACAGAGTCAATCTGATCTTCCTGAATTTGGCACTCAAGAAATTCAGTTTTAATGTATATACAGTACCAGTAAAAAAAAATGGAAACTCCTACTCATTCAAGTGTTTTTTATTTTATTTGACCAAGAAGGAGAGGGTGGGAATGCTGTATCAGATGACCTGGCCTCCACAATCATCAAAGGGTGGCTACTTTGAATAATCTCAAATATAAATATATTTTGATTTTTTTAACACTTTTTTGGTTACTACTTGATTCCATATGTGTTATTTCATAATGTTGATGTCTTCACTATTATTCTACAATGTAGTCAAGATAAGGAGAAGGTGTGAGTAGGTGTGTCTAATCTTATGACTGGTACTGTATACTGAACAAAAATATAAATGCAACCTTGTAAAGTGTTGGTCCCATGTCTTATGAGCTGAAATAAAAAATCTCAAATGTTCCATATGCACAAAAATCTTATTTCTCTCAAATGTTGTGCAAAAATATGTTTACATCCCTGTTAGTGCGTATTTATCCATTGCCAAGATAATCCATCCACATAATAGGTGTGGCAAATCAATAATCTGATTAAACAGCATGATCATTACACAGGTGCACTTTTTGCTGGGGACAATACAAGGCCACTCTAAAATGTGCAGATTTGTCAAACAACACAATGCCCCATTCAGTATGTCTCAAGTTTTGAGGGAGAGTGCAGTTGGCATGCTGACTGCAGGAATGTCCACCAGAGCTGTTGACAGATAATTGAATCTTCATTTGTCCACCATAAACCGCCCCCAAATGTCATTTGGTAGTACGTCCAACCAGCCTCACAACTGCAGATCACGTGTAATCACATCAGCCCAGGACCTCCACATCCGGCTTCCTCACCTGCGAGATTGACTGAGACGAGCCACCCGGAGAGCTGATGAAACTGCGGATTTGCACAACCAAAGGATTTCGGCACAAACTGTCAGAAACCGTCTCAGGGAAGCTCATCTGTGAACTCATTGTCCTCACCAGGGTCTTCACCTGAATGCAGTCCGGCGTCGTAACCGGCTTCAGTGGTCAAATACTCACCTTCGATGGCCACTGGCACACTGGATAAGTGTGTTCTTCACAGATGAATCCCTGTTTCAACTGTACTGGTAGACAGCGTGTATTGCTTCATGTGGGCGAGCGGTTTGCTGATGTCAACATTGTGAACAGAGTGCCCCATGGTGGAGGTGGGGTTATGGTATGGGCAGGCATAAGCTACGGATAATGAACACAATTGCATTTTATCTATGGCAATTTGAATGCACAAACTGCATGGCCCCATGTCGGTACCAGAGTGCTAAGTCTACGTCCAAAAGGCTTCTTAACAGCTTCTACCCCCAAGCCATAAGACTGCTGAACAGCTAGTGAAATGACTACCCAGACTATTTGCATTGTCCTCAACCCCCTTTTTTTACTGCTGCTACTCGCTATTTATTATCTATTATCTATGCATAGTCAATTTAACCCTACTTACATGTACATATTACCTCTATTAACCTGCACCCCCACCCTATTGACTCTGTACCGGTAAACCCTGTATATAGCCTCGTTATTGATATTTAATTTTTTTACTTTAGTTTATTTAGTAAATACTTTTCTTAACTCTTATTTTACTTAAAACTGCAATGTTTGTTAAGGACTTGTAAGTACGAATTTCACAGTAAGGTCTACTACACCTGTTGTCTTTGGCACATGTGACAAATAACATTTGATTTAATGTCACAATGATCTGTGCACAATTCCTGGAAGCGACGTGTACGACAGCGTGTTCGACTTCCTGCCAATATCCAGCAACTTTGCACAGCCAGTGAAGAGGAGTGGGACAACATTCCACAGGCCGCAATCAAAAGCCTGATCAACTGTATGCAAAGGACATGTGTCTAGCTGCATGAGGCAAATGGTGATCACACCAGACACTGACTGGTTTTCTGATCCACGCCTCTACCTTTTTTTGATGTATCTGTCATTTGGGCTGCCGATTGGCACAGTGGTCTAAGGCACTGCATCTCAGTGCTAGAGTTATCACTACAGACCCAGGTTCGATTCCAGGCTGTATCACAACCGGCCATGATTGGGAGCCCCATAGGGGAGTAGCACAATTGGCCCAGCGTCATCTGAGTTAGGGTTTGGCCGGGGTAGGCCGTCATTGTAAATAAGAATTGGTTCTTAACTGACTTACCGAGTTCAATAAAGGTTAGTTCAAATAAAATCTGTGACCAACAGATGCATATCTGTATTTCCAGTCACGTGACATCTATAGGTTAGGGCCTATTTTATTCATTTAAATTGACCGATTTCCTTATATGAATTGTAACTCAGTGAAATTGTTGCATGTTGCATTTTCTATGTCTGTGTATATGCAAATTATTTAAACTTCTCTATAGCTCACCATAAACCTCCGTAATTACCAATAATATATTCTCAAATCTATTCAAATTACTGAGAAGGACCAGACAAGGCTGTTCAATGTCTCCATGACTGTTTAACATTTTTCTAAAAGCCTTGGCTGCAGCTGTTCGCCAAAATAGCTCAACCATAGGCATCTGATCCCCAAACATAAATCACAAAATAAGTCTCTACTTTGATGATATTCTGATGTTCATTAGAACACTTGTTCTTGACGATCAACACGTGGTAGTACATCAGGATATAAGATTAACTGGGGCAAATCAGAGATCCTCCCCATAAATCAATTTAATTAAGACTATTTAACCCCCAAAAAATCCATTCAGATGATCATTTCAAGTTATTAAATTTCTCGGAGTACAAGTACCACACAGGCTAGATAAATGTTTTAATATAATTTCCTGCAACTATTGAAATTGGTCAAAGAAGACCTAAAAAATATATATCTTCCTCTTTCCCTTACTGGTCATATCAATACAATTCAAATTAATATTTTGCAGAAATGGTTAAAGATATCAACCATTTATATCTCAAGATTTTATTGGAGACAGAAAAAGGCCAGAATGATACTTACTACATTACAATATGATAATCCCAAATGTGGATTAGTAGCACCAGACAAAAAAAAACTATTGTCACTGGAACTGAGGGCTATGGGTGGCGGCAGCAGCTTGAAGAGGGCCTATTATTGAAACGTTCTAGGAATGTTATAGAACACCCGCAAATCTAATGAGACTTTCTACAGAGGAAATTACGAGGCAAAAGTCTTATTCATAATCCTTTTTCTGAAGGTTGTTTGTTCCCAAATGTATTCCCTCCTGCAGTTATGAAAACATTGCTGGACTGGTTTCTGGTAGGGAACACTTTCCAAAAATTGGATAAACCGATGTTAGAGAAACGTTACCCTCGCAACAAACCATAAACCTTCAAGAAACCAAACAGAGTGTGCTGGGAGAGCTGACGTAAACAGATGGCTTTAGGTGCATTAGTGTGTCTGGGGAGCCTCTCCCTGTTTCAGCCAACCCTGAGACAACAAGCTAACTTTCTCTAACACTAATAACATGGCTGAACATAGTAAAGCTTCTCTCCACAACCACAATTGCCAGCCTGGTGCACGGCGTACGCACACTGTCTGGGGACCAAGCCACGGGCGGGAGCAGATAATGCCTGTTTACCTGTTAGAAGCAGGTCTCACAAACACACAGACAAGTGTGCACATATGCATGAGCCCCCACGCACATTATATCCACTTCTTTACCCTCCCTACAGTGCAATCAGGTTACAGATACTCCACTGAGGGTTTTGGTTCACCAAAACAGGAACTAAAACAGTGGTCACCTTTAGTGTCATGCAGTTCAGTGAACTGATTGGCTAGCTTAATGCTCTAATGTGTGCAAAGTTCCATAATTTGTGGCCTACTGTTATTCGTCATATGACCAGTGGTTATCCATGACAACTTATGCGAACTAAAACGCAATTTGCTGAGGATATAAGCTGATGGGCTATGCCCCAATTATCTCTCCTTCATCTCAAAGTGTGCATGTGTTCACTTACTTTCTCTGATTTGAAAGGAAATATGAGAAATATGGTGTAAACTCCTAGCCCATTCCATCACCAATCCCATATATGGGTAGTAGTGAACAAGTGCTCACATAGAAAAAGGACATAATATTGGGACGCACACATGTTCTATCTTTTTCACAACAATGAGGCTGCAATTCAAAAGCAGACACTTTTCAGATCACCCCTTTTTACAGGACAACCCTTAACCTCTGTAATGTTATACGGACATATGTTATTTTTAACCAGAGCTATACAGTGAGGGAAAAAAGTATTTGATCTCCTGCTGATTTTGTACGTTTGCCCACTGACAAAGAAAGGATCAGTCTATAAATTTAATGGTAGGTTTATTTGAACAGTGCGAGACAGAATAACAAAAAGAAATCCAGAAAACCGCATGTCAAAAATGTTATAAATTGATTTGCATTTTAATGAGGGAAATAAGTATTTGACCCCCTCTCAATCAGGAAGATTTCTGGCTCCCAGGTGTCTTTTATACTGGTAACGAGCTGAGATTAGGAGCACACTCTTAAAGGGAGTGCTCCTAATCTCAGTTTGTTACCTGTATAAAAGACACCTGTCCACAGAAGCAATCAATCAATGAGATTCCAAACTCTCCACCATGACCAAGACCAAAGAGCTCTCCAAGGATGTCAGGGACAAGATTGTAGACCTACACAAGGCTGGAATGAGCTACAAGCCCATCGCCAAGCAGCTTGGTGAGAAGGTGACAACAGTTGGTGTGATTATTCGCAAATGGGAGAAACACTAAAGAACTGTCAATCTCCCTCTGCCAGGGGCCCCATGCAAGATCTCACCTCGTGGAGTTGCAATGACCATGAGAACGGTGAGGAATCAGCCCAGAACTACACGGGAGGATCTTGTCAATGTTCTCAAGGCAGCTGGGACCATAGTCACCAAGAAAACAATTGGTAACACACTACGCCGTGATGGACTGAAATCCTGCAGCGCCCGCAAGGTCCCCCTGCTCAAGAAAGCGCCCGTCTGAAGTTTGCCAATGAACATCTGAATTATTCAGAGGAACACTGGGGGAAAGTGTTGTGGTCAGATGAGACCAAAATGGACTTCTTTGGCATCAACTCAACTCGTCGTGTTTGGAGGAGGAGGAATGCTGCCTATGACCCCAAGGATACCATCCCCACCATCAAACATGGAGATGTAAACATTATGCTTTGGGGGTGTTTTTCTGCTAAGGGGACATGACAACTTCCCCGCATTAAAGGGACGATGGACGGGGCCGTGTACCGTCAAATCTTGGGTGAGAACCTCCTTCCCTCAGCCAGGGAATTGAAAATGGGTAGTGGATGGGTATTCCAGCATGACAATTATCCAAAACACATGGCCAAGGCAACAAAGGAGTGGCTCAAGAAGAAGCACATTAAGGTCCTGGAGTGGCCCAGCTAGTCTCCAGACCTTAATCCCATAGAAAATCTGTGGAGGGAGCTGAAGGTTCGAGTTGCCAAACATCAGCCTCGAAACCTTAATGACTTGGAGAAGATCTGCATGGAGGACTGGGACAAAATCCCTCCTGAGATGTGTGCAAACCTGCTGGCCAACTACAAGATTTCTTGTAGTCATTTCTTTGTCAGTGGGCAAACGTACAAAATCAGCAGGGGATCAAATACTTTTTTCCCTCACTGTACTTATTTGCATGTTTGCTCTATTTATTTAAGCTCAAAGAAAATCCTGACTTCTCTGCAAGGTGTTTTTTGTACCTTTTGGATGGTGCGCTGTAAATATTTACTCATTGGCTAGGTAGAGTGCTATTTGGGACATAGTCATGGTTCATTCCCATGTGGTCAATTATCCCTGCGTTCATTACTCCCGATTGGGCACAGGGCACACTGGTCAAGGAAGGTCCAGGAGAGAGAGTGAGTGATTGAGTGATTGAGTGGGTGATTGAGTGAGTGAGTGAGTGAGTGAGTGAGTGAGTGAGTGAGTGAGTGAGTGAGTGAGTGTGATTACATTTTTTTAACCTCATTTGGTTCTACCAACACTAAACATTTATTTATCTCGTTAATACATACTAAATGGGTAGAAAATAGATGTAGTACACTTGACATCTTTATCAATTAAGCTCTTGCATGGTGTAGCTGTCACGTTCTGACCATAGTTCTTTTGTGTTTTCTTTGTTTTAGTGTTGGTCAGGACGTGAGCTGAGTGGGCATTCTATGCTGTGTGTCTAGTTTTCCCGTTTCTATGTTTGGCCTGATATGGTTCTCAATCAGAGGCAGGTGTTAGTCATTGGGAACCATATTTAGGTAGCCTGTTTTGTATTGGGTTTTGTGGGTGGTTGTCTTCTGTCTTCGTGTGTCTGCACCAGACAGAACTGTTTCGGTTTTTTCACATTTGTTGTTTTGTATTTTGTAGTGTTCACGTTTATCGTCTTTATTAAACATGATGAACACTAACTACGCTGCGCTTTGGTCCTCTCCTTTGTCCACAGAGGAAGGACGTTACAGTAGCAACCTCTTGAAGCCTGTAGATCATTTCTGGATGGGAATGGTCCACTTCTATCCCCCAACATGGTATACAGGGATGGAATTAGGGGGAATGCATGGGAACGCCCTTAAAAATATATATTTTTTAAAACCGCGTGAAGCAATACGTGGTTTTCGAACACATTAATGAACATAGACTATCGTTCAAAAGTTTGGGGTCACTTAGAAATGTCCTTGTTTTTGAAAGAAAAGCTGCATTTTTTATCCATTAAAATAACATCAAATTGATCAGAAATACAGTGTAGACATTGTTAATGTTGTAAATGACTATTGTAGCTGGAAACAGCTGATTTTTTAAATGGAATATCTACAGTGCCTTGCGAAAGTATTCGGCCCCCTTGCACTTTGCGACCTTTTGTCACATTTCAGGCTTCAAACATAAAGATATAAAACTGTATTTTTTTGTGATGAATCAACAACAAGTGGGACACAATCATGAAGTGGAACGACATTTATTGGATATTTCAAACTTTTTTAACAAATCAAAAACTGAAAAATTGGGCGTGCAAAATTATTCAGCCCCCTTAAGTTAATACTTTGTAGCGCCACCTTTTGCTGCGATTACAGCTGTAAGTCGCTGGGGGTATGTCTCTATCAGTTTTGCACATCGAGAGACTGAAATTTTTTCCCATTCCTCCTTGCAAAACAGCTCGAGCTCAGTGAGGTTGGATGGAGAGCATTTGTGAACAGCAGTTTTCAGTTCTTTCCACAGATTCTCGATTGGATTCAGGTCTGGACTTTGACTTGGCCATTCTAACACCTGGATATGTTTATTTTTGAATTTTTTCAGTTTTTGATTTGTTAAAAAAGTTTGAAATATCCAATAAATGTCGTTCCACTTCATGATTGTGTCCCACTTGTTGTTGATTCTTCACAAAAAAATACAGTCTTATATCTTTATGTTTGAAGCCTGAAATGTGACAAAAGGTCGCAAAGTTCAAGGGGGCCGAATACTTTCGCAAGGCACTGTATTTTAAACTTAGTGCTTAGAATAGCCAATTATATTCCCAAAGACCATTTCATTTGTTTGGCTTCTTTTTGAAGACTTCAGTGTCAACTTGAAGGTTCAACTAATGAAATGTAGTATCTGGGAAATGTAGTATTGTCGACAACATGGGGTGATCGCTACATGAATAGTCATATTAAACATTCGTGGAAATACCAGTGTCTCACATGTTTTGAAATCCTAGAATCTTGCTAATCCAACTGCGTTGTCAGATTTAAACAAGGATTTACTGTGAAAGAATCCGATGCAATTATCTGAGGATAGAGCCCCATAAAAAACAACTATTTCAACCAGCACAGGCATAACAAAATCACAAACTGCAAAAAAAATAATTGTTTACCTTTGACGATCTTCCTCTGTTTGCAATCCCAATGCTCATTTTTACACAATGAATGGTCTTTTGTTTGATAAAATCAATTATTATAGCCTAACAAGAAACATTTTTTGAACCGCTTGTGTCGTGAATTCCGTCTCATTCCATTTTCGATGACACATTCGAGGTAAATACACACACAAAATGTGACTTTTCCAGTCATGTTTGGTTTCATTGCAATCAACTGGTTTGTTTGTAACACAACCAAACCTAATGGGTCATTTCGCGGGACGTATTGACTGAAAGAAACCGATTTGAAGACAACAAGTAATGACATCATTGTGCACCAATGATTTGCCCACTGTTTCGTTGATTGACTGTATTTTAACCCAATGACCACTGATCGTATTGAAATCTAGCTGGGTAGATAGCCAATGAGCTGAGGTAAACGGCAATATGTAATGTTTATGTGTTGGAAGACCAACCCATGAAGTAAAATCCGGCGTAAAGAGGTTCATTCGCCATTGACGATTCATACCGGAAGGAGCCACGCATGTTGCTCACAGCATTGTTTTGGTAAAGCGCATATTCAGCTGTTTATATATCAATCAGTATGGCGACTAAGTCAGGGAAAGCTAAATCTAAGTCTAGATATACAGATGTACACACAATTTTAGAAGAAATTGATCGAGGACGATTAATTTAGCGATTCCCAAATGGAAGAATATTTTTTGAACAGAGAGGACATCGTTTTGGACTGGTAAGTTCTTCTCATGCTAATGCCGTTGTTTGAAATTAATAATATAAAATATTATTTGTGAAATGAAATAGCCTCAACAGCCTATTTGAGGCTGTTGAGGGGAGGGCAGGTCCACAACAATGGCCAAAGTGAAATGGAGACAGTAGATACAGCTGGTCTGTCATAATATAATAGAGACAGTAGATCTAGCTGAAATGTCATAATATAAATGAGACAGTAGATCTAGCAGGTCTATAATAATATATTCAACTTTATGTTCCCTGTACTCTATATATATCTGTTTATTATACCTGTTGATACAGGGCTCATATGTGAAACTATTCTAACTGAACATTTTCTTTCACAGTGACACTGACTCCGAATGGGAGCCCCCAGTGCCAAGATGTCCATCCCCCACTGAAGCTGGTTCATCCAGCTCCTGCCACAAGTGGTGTTCATCTGCCCAAATGTATTTCTGCAGGCATGGATGTTCTATGGCACCTGGCATCAGCAGCATAATATTGTGTAGAGGACAGAGGGTCTTCCAAATATTATTTTGTAAATGTTATTTTATAAATGTATATATATTTTTTCATGTTTTTCTCCATTTTGGGGGGGGGGGTTGTGTTAGAATACCATTTTGGTATTTTGTATATAGTTATTCCATTCAAAATGTATAATAATTTGGCCACTTGGGTACATTTGGGCTACTTTTGTGGGACACCTGGGTGACTTCATGATAAATGTCATGTAGCACACTCATTTTGGAAGTTATGGTTCTGAAACTTTGCACAAGTACTGTTGCCCTCTTATGTTTTTCACTGAAATTGTCCCCATCATCCTATCTGAATGTTTGTTTTATCTTGTTCATTTTAAAGATGATGATACAACAATAAATAAAAAAACGTATGTTTTTTTTCATTGTATTATCTAAACCAGATCTATTGTGTTATATTCTCCTACATTCAATTCACATTTACACAAGTGTTTCAGAGTGTTTTCTTTCAAATGGTACCAAGAATATGCATATCCTTGGTTCTGTGCCTGAGCTACAGGCAGTTCGATTTGGGTGTCTTCGGGCGGAAATTGAAAAAAGTACAGTGGTAGCTCTAGCCTTGAGACAACTGAGACATGGATTGTGTATGTATGCCATTCAGAGGGTGAATGAGCAAGACAAAATATTGAAGTTCCTTTGAACAGGGTATGGTGGTAGATGCCAGGGGCACCCGTTTGAGTGTGTCAAGAACTGCAACGCTGCAGGTTTTTCAAAGATTTCCCAAAGGATATCAGGCCAACTTGACACAACTGTGGGAAGCATTAGAGTCAACATGCCCTAGAGTCCATGCCCTGACCAATTGAGGCTGTTTTCAGGTCATAAGGGGGTGCAACTCAATATTAGGAATTTGTTCCTAATGTTTTGTATACTCAGTGTATATTTGTATAGACTACACCTAATAGAGTTCATTCAAATTCGATTTGCAATTCTGTATCCTGCTTACTAGTTCAAAACAAACTGGACCAATGACATTAATTTGGGGACAGGTCAAAAAGCATTAAACATGTATGGCAATTTAGCTAGTTAGCTTGCACTTGCTAGCTAATTTGTCCTGGGATATAAACATTGAGTTGTTATTTTACCTGAAATGCACAAGGTCCTCTACTCAGACAATTAATCCATACATAAAACAGCCAACCGAATCGTTTCCAGTCATCTCTCCTCCTTCCAGGCTTTTTCATCTTGAACTTATATGGTAATTGGCATCTAAACCTTCATAGTATTACCATGAATACCGGCAAAACAGTTCGTCTTTCAATCACCCACGTGGGTATAACCAATGAGGAGATGGCACGCGGGTACCTGCTTCTATAAACTAATGAGGAGATGGGAGAGGCAGGACTTTCAGCGCGATCTGCATCAGAAATAGAAAGGAGCTCTATTTTAGCCCTTGGCATCGCAGACGCTCATTGGTGCGTGCGAGCAGTGTGGGTGCAATAATTGAATAACATGGATTTCTACATTTATTTTGTGACGCTCGCACACGGTCTGGTCAGCATGTTAGTCAGACTGATTGAGGTAGTATGTACATGTAGATATTGCTAAAGTGACTAGAGAGTAGCAGTAGCGTAAAGGGGGGTTGGCGGGTGGTGGGTGGTGGGACACAATGCAGATAGCCCGGTTAGCCAATGTGCGGGAGCACTGGTTGGTCGGGCCAATTGAGGTAGTATGTACAGTTAAAGTGACTGTGCATATATGATAAACAGAGAGTAGCAGCAGCGATAAACAGAGAGTAGCAGCAGCAATTTATGAGGCATTCTCAGTTCAATTCAGAATTGAGCACAACCCTGATGGTGTACAGGGTTCGATCAGTATAATGAAGCATATCGATGTATAGTGGAACCTCATGTCCCATTTCCCAGCTGTGTTTGTGTGTGCTTATCAGTTTTGACCAAGCAGATACAGTAGATACTGAAAGATCCTCTAGACCAGAAACTATGTACTTCTCAATCACTTCGGTAGCGAAACAGAATCCCAGGTCATCTACTTAGTAAAATGTAGAAAGGTCAGATGCTTTGACATGAGTAGTCAATGGCTGCAATCCATGGGATGTAAATGTTCAAATAAGAGACCATGTTTTAATATTGTTTTAATAATTCAAGTGCAGTCTCTTTGCTTCAATAACATTCTCAATATTGAAACCTTGTTCAAAGTATCTCTGAGTTTCCCACGGCTTTCTTGAGAGAGAGGTAGTGAATGCATCATGGCGAATGCTGGGTTCTTTGATGTTTTCACAGATCTGTAGGCTCTCCAACAAAATGTTCCCGAAAAGTTTATCATATAATTTACATTGTATTTATTTAAAAAAATGATAGCTGGATAAAGTTGAAAGAAATAAGGTGTACGGAAGGAACTCGACCAGAAATGAGAAATAGATTAAACAATGTTTTTGATGGAGTACATTTTTTAAAACTTTCTGTACAAAGATAATTTTTGTTAAAGGAAAAGACAATAGATTAATTCAATAATAAATAAGCCTCATGGATATCCCTCCTCAGTGTTGATTTCTCAGCCTCCTCCCATTCATCATCTGCTGGACTTTAGACATGTCTGTACACTGCACGGTTATCGCTGCCAAAAGCACTGAGCAAATGTTGATGATGTCAATTGGCCCATGAAATATGGTACTTTATCATTTGATAATAAAGAAGAGAAATATAGGTCACAGCCAAGCAATACTTTCAGCTGGTTCTATTGAATGGGTTCTTGCATCACTGTTTGCCAGTGTGTATGTTCTCTGCAGTAGCACAGTTTACTCTCATACTTAAGGCAGACGATTAATTGCTTGGCGCCTCTCTTTAAAAAAATGCTAACAAAGAAACAGTTTTGTTAATAGCCACTGTTGCAGTTGGCTGGGGATTTGGGCATTCTAGTAATGCCCATTTTTTTGTGGAACACACTCGCACACACAACATGCTGCCACCGATCATTAGTAAGCCTGTGTGTGTGCTTCTCTGGAACTGAAAAGACTTCATCAGCAGTGCGCCAGACTCCTGGCGCTTCTTCTAACTCTGTATTGACTGAGGCACACACGCACACACACACAAACACACACATACAGTCCTGCTGGCCATGCCTCTGTGTTGAAACATTTCTGGTCGCTCTCCTGTCCACATTACTGAAGCATGAGAATGAAATTGACAGTCTTGGGCTGAAGGATGGCACAGTAGAAACCAGCGAACACACACTGTCTGCCAGATTCTTCAGGCTGGTCCCAACGGACAATGGTTTTGACTAGCCAAATGGCAAAGTTGCATACACAGTTGCAATGTCCTTCTCGACCAATTTCACCACAAATATGTGTGTGGTTGGATTTGGGGGGTGTGTGTGTGTGCTCTTACAAACAAAAAAAACGTGAACCTTTTCAGTTTCACATCTGAAAATCTAATTTTCACATTTGAAATTCCATTTTTACATTTGCAATCACATTTTCACATGTGAAATAGCTATTT
Source organism: Oncorhynchus tshawytscha (assembly GCF_018296145.1). Taxonomy (NCBI): domain Eukaryota; kingdom Metazoa; phylum Chordata; class Actinopteri; order Salmoniformes; family Salmonidae; genus Oncorhynchus; species Oncorhynchus tshawytscha. Next base: position 14,039,522 of record NC_056447.1, read on the forward strand.
TCACGTTGATCTTAAATTTCACGTGAAACCATATTTTCACATTACATTTAGAGATCACATGTTAATACCACCTTTTCACATGAGGAGAACAGTACGTTTTCACCTCACGCTGTGAAAAACATTCACATGTGAAAATCACATTTGCCTTTTCACATGTTAAACATGTGACAATCACTCAAGTGAAAGAAATATAATTTGCAGGTTCCCATGTAAAAACTCTACATGTAAAATTCACATTTGCAGTTTGATATATGAAAAAGAGATTCACATGTGAACTTGCAATTCCACATGTGAAAATTAGATTTTAACATGTTTAAGTGTTTCACATATTAAACTACAAATTAGATTTTTTACATGTGATTGTCTTTCACATGTGAACTTGAAATTCGAAAATGTGAAAATCAAATTTGCAGTTTCTTGTGTAAGAAACTCCACATTTACTATATTGTTTATAAGCAAAGTAGATATAAACAAACACTGTATAGCCTAAATACATGGTTAAAACTATCATTTTTATATAATGTGTGGTCAGTCCTTGCATTCATAGCATAGTCATGGATTTGAAAGTGGTTGCATTTCTCCAGCCCCATCCCTCAGCTTTTTACCGAAACTGTGGAGGGGACAAGACTTTAATGTTTAAATTAAGTATTGCTTCTTCCTCTAATAGCGTAATAGTGTTATTATATAGTGTAATCCTCTAGTGAGCGAGTTACTTTTTTTGTAAGGGTGTGTGAGTGTCAAACAAAATCATATTGTATTAGTCACATGCATCGAATACAACAAGCTTACAGTGAAATGCTTACTTACGAGCCCCTAACCAACAACGCAGTTTAAAAAATAAGAAAAAAAGAGAAATAAAAGTAACAAGTAATTAAAGAGCAGCAGTAAAATAACAACAGCGAGACTATATACAGGGGGTACCGGTACAGAGTCAATGTGCGGGGCACCGGTTAGTCGAGGTAATTGAGGTAATATGTACATGTGAGTAGATTTATTAAAGTGACTATGTATAGATGACATCAACAGAGAGTAGCAGCTGTGTAAAAGATGGGGGGGGGGGTCAATGCAAATAGTTAGAGTATCCATTTGAATAGATGTTCAGGAGTATATCAGCTTGGGGGTAGAAGCAATTTAGAAGCCTCTTGGACCTTGACTTGACGCTCCGGTACCGCTTGATGTGCGATAGCACAGAGAACAGTCTATGACTAGGGTGACTGGAGGGGGCCTTCCTCTGACACCGCCTGGTATAGAGGTCCTGGATGGCAGGAAGCTTTGCCCCAGTGATGTACTGGGCCATTCGTACTACCCTCTGTAGTGCCTTGCGGTCGGAGGTCGAGCAGTTACCATACCAGGCGGTGATGCAACCAGTGCTCTCGATGGTGCATCTGTAGAACATTTTGAGGATCTTGAGGATCTGAGGACCCATACTCCTGAGGGGGAATAGATTTTGTTATGCCCTCTTCATGACTGTTCCATGTGTGCTTGGACCATGTTTATCCCACGTGTAACTCTGTGTTGTTTATGTTGCACTGCTTTGCTTTGTCTTGGCCAGGTCGCAGTTGTAAATGAGAACTTGTTATCAACTGGCCTACCTATTTAAATAAAGGTGAAATTAAAAAATGTAATAATTTTTGAAGCTCTCATCCTGCTCTACTACAGCCCCGTCGATGAAAATAGGAGCGTGCTCGGTCCTCTTTTTTCCTGTAGTCCACAATCATCTCCTTTGTCTTGATCACGTTGAGGGAGAGGTTGTTGTCCTGGCACCACACGTCCATTTCTCTAAACTCCTCCCTATAGGCTGTCTCGTTGTTGTCAGTGATCAGGCCTATCACTGTTGTGTCATCGGCAAAATTAATGATGGTGTTGGAGTCATGCCTGCCCTTGCAGTCATGCGTGAACAGGGAGTACAGGAGGGGACTGAGCACACACCCCTGAGGGGCCCCTGTGTTGAGGATCAGCGTGGCAGATGTTTTGTTAACTACCCTCTGGTTGCACATTTAACCTCGGGACGGATGAGCTAATTATAAGTAACAAGAACATTTCCCAGGACATAGACATATCTGATATGGGCAGAAAGCTTAAATTCTTGTGAATCTAACTGCACTGTCCAATTTACAGTAGCTATTACAGTGAAAGAATACCATGCTATTGTTTGAGGAGAGTGCCCAATTATGAGCTTGAAAATGTATGTATGTGTGTGTGTGTGTGTGTGTGTGTGTGTGTGTGTGTGTGTGTGTGTGTGTGTGTGTGTGTGTGTGTGTGTGTGTGTGTTAATAATTTGTTCTTGTGAAGCTGATATTTTTCTTGTTGGTGCATTTGTCATTACCAAGAAAGGGTGTTTTTACAGAAAAGTGAAAGTTAATTATGCACAAGACAATGTAATATGACCAAGGCCACCACTGACACAGCCCAATACTACAAAACAATTTTTGTGGATATAACTTAATTAATAATCAAATAACAATACATAAATAACTGGAAGCCATTATTAAACTTTTTTGAATCCTAAAGATCTTTTTTTCCGAAATGATACAGTACATGGTGAAGAAGTCCCTTCTAAAGTAGTCTCTATATAGTCATGCCAGACAGAACAAATGTGAAAATATCGCTGAACGTTCAGCCAAGTAGGCACTGTTTTGTTATGGGATTTCTGGCTAAAGGGTCAAGTTTTGGTGTAAATTTCAGACCTTTGTAGCACCGCTGGATAGTGATGACAAGCAGGGTTCCTCTAACAGACACGCCCAGGAAATACATCAAAGACTCACCAGCCACCATCATGTTCAACATTGTGAATGTTGTTTGCGGATTATTGCATGTGTGTGTGTTTCTGTGTGTGTGTTTCTGTAAGTGATTGTGCATTCATGGGTGTGTGGGTGCATGCACTTAATCACCAGAAATGTGGATAGTGTTATGTAAAACAGTGTGAAACACAGGATGGAATGGGGGAAGGTAGTGATTGAAAAAATGGGAGGGGATGCAGAGAGAGTGTCAGAGACCGAGGGAAAGAACAGAGAGATAGCAAAGGTGAGGTAGAGAACTCCATAACCGTTGAGTTTGCAGAGCCTTGGAGGGCCAATAGACTGGCCTTATCTTGTTTATGTGGGATAGATATCATGTTCATCTGTTCTGCTCCCCTCTCCTGCTGTACCCCTCTCTTTCTCTAATTGGGGAGAGGAACCTTCTTGCAAGGCTTCTGATTGACATTGCAACCTCTCCAGATTGTGAATATGTCCTGCTGAATCTACATATGCAGTACACTATTCTGCATTCTGCATCACAGCACAGCATGCCACAGTGCACAGAAGAGTTCAAACACAGTGAAGCCTGCACAAAATAATATCACTTCCCTGCTGATGATGGGTGGCATTTGTTATTTCAATTTAATTAATGCATTTCTTTTTTTTTAAAGGTAATTTTGAGCCAGGTGAGTGTGGCATGCTGTGTGCAAAAAAGGTACATTATATATAAAGAAAAGGACTCGGGTGGACTTTAGGGCAAGGGAGACGAATGGTGATTATCGTAGTGAGTTCAGGTGTGGTGAGTTGGCAGGAGACAGAGCATGTCCAGAGGGTAATTGGAAGTTGGTGGAATTGGCATGATCCTTTAGATTACAACAATAAACAATTGAGTTTCAATTAATTTCACTCTAGCCATGTTTGTACCTGGTTTGACATAGGTCCTTTGTCCTGATCTTGTCCGCATTCTGATCGTGCCTACTTTATTAGACGGGTGTAGACGATTAAAAGACGCATTGTGATCGTCTACGCCTATCTACAAATGTGGGCACAATCAGAATGTGGATGAGATCAGGACAAAGGATGCGTGTTTGTAACCGGTGTAAATGAGGCTACTGTGAAGATTAACTAAACCCAGCGCAAGAAGGATCATATGTGTCCCCTGGATTGATAAATTGAATGGGGTCTAATCGTATTTCAAGTGATGCCTTAGGTATGGATAAGAGCTTACCTTGTGTTTAGGAAAGATTGCTATTTTCTCTCAGAATGAGCTTTCACTCTCCTGATCTTCAATTACATGCTGTTGAAACACAGAGGGGAGTGGGACTTTTGCATTGTTGCCTGGCACAGTAACATTTAAGTAATTTAGCAGATGCTCTTATCCAGAACAACTTACAGGAACAATTAGGGTTAATTGCCTTGCTCACGGGCATATTAAAATATTTCTTCACCTATTTCTTCACCTAGATGGCTTGGGGATTTGAACCAGGGAAGAGAGGAGACTTAAGACTTGAGTCGGAATCGTGCTCAAAAAGACTTGAGACTTGGCTCAGACTCATGCTCAAAGACTTGCCTCAGACTTGCGCTTAAAGACTCAATACTTAACTCAGACTCGTGCTCAAAGACTTGAGACTTCACTCAGACCTCATTAGTCCATTGTTGACAAAAAATGTTTTGCTTGTCAGCGATCAAGTTTTCAAGATATGTCACTTTCAAATATAGAAATCATCCCCGTACAGATTATTTAGTCATTATAAGCATCTTTAACACAGGCTTAATACCTAACTCTTGGTACCTTTTTAAACAATTTTACCATAGGCCAGGCTCTGGACCAAGATGACGCCGAAAAACATGGCTGACGTTTTACATTCTCCCAACCAATTGTGCTATTTATTTTATTTTTTTGCGTTATGTGTAACACATTTTTTTACTTATTGTGTACATAATGTTGCTGCTCCATCTCTTATCATCGAAAATAACTTCTGAACATCAGAACAGCGATTACTCACCGCGGATTGGAAGAATCGTTTTCATTTAACGAGTCTGACGAGAAGGATATCCTGCTTTCACTGGAACAGTTCCACGACATTTGTGTGAAGAAAAGACGCAGGAAAAGGGGACACAGATCGGGCAGCCTTCTGAGAATCCGTAGGCGATCGAGTAAACTCCCACTGCCATCCATACTTCTTGCTGACGTGCAATCATTGGAAAATAAAATTGATGACCTACGATTAAGATTGTCCTACCAACGGTACATCAAAAACTGAAACATCTTATGTTTTACCGAGACGTGGCTGAACAACAATACGGACAATATAGAGCTAGTGGGATTTTACATGCACCTGCAGAACAGAGACGCTACATCCGATAAGAAGAGGGGTGGGGTTGTGTGAATATTTGTCAACAGCTGGTATAATACTGAAGAAGTCTCAAAGTATTGCTCGCCTGAGGTAGATTACCTTATGATAAGCTGTAGACCACACAATCTACAAAGAGTTATCATCTATACTATTCGTAGCCGTCTATTTACCACCACAGAACGAAGCTGGCACTAAGACCGCTCTCAATTAACTCTATAAGGCCATAAGCAAAGAAGAAAATGCTCACCCAGAAGCGGCGCTCCTAGTGGCCGGGGATGTTAATGGAAGCAAACTTAAATCAGTTTTACCAAATTTTTACCTGCATGTCACATGTGCAACCAGAGAAAAAAAATCCACACACAGAGATGCATACAAAGCTCTCCCCCGCCCTCCATTTGGTAAATCTGTCCATAATTCTATCCTCCTGATTTCTGCTTACAAGCAAAAACAAAGCAGGAAGTACCAGTGACTCCCTCAATACGGAGGGGTCAGATGACGCGGATGCTACACTACAAGACTGTTTTGCTAGCACAGACTGGAATATGTTCTGGGATTCATCCAATGGCATTGAGGAGTACACCACCTCAGTCATTTGCACAGTGACTGTACGTACATTTCCCAACCAGAAGCAATGGATTACAGGCAACATCCACATCAAGCTAAAAGCTAGAGCTGCCACTTTCAAGGAGTGGGAGACTAATCTGGACTCTTATAAGAAATCCTGCTATTCCCTCAGACAACCATCAAACAAGCAAAGCATCAATACAGAATTAAGATCGAATCAACCTCTCCATCATTGTGAGCAAGACAAAGGAGCTGATCATGGACTACAGGAAAGGGTGGGCCGAACACGCCCCCATTAACACCGACGGGGCTTTAGTGGAGCGGATCAAGAGTTTCAAGTTCCTTCCACATCACCAATAAACTCTCATGGTCCAAACATACCAAGACAGTCGTGAAGAGGGCATGACAAAACCTCCCTCAGGAGACCGAAAAGATTTGGCATGGGACCCCAGATCCTCAAAAGGTTCTACAGCTGCATCAAAGAGCATCCTGACTGGTTGCATCACAGCCTGGTATGGCAACTGCTCGGCATCTGACCGTAAGGCACTACAGAGGGTAGTGCGAACAGCCCAGTACATCATCGAGGCCAAGCTTCCTGCCATCCAGTCAGAGGAAAGCTCATAAAATTGTCAGAATCCAGTCACCCAAGTTATAGACTGTTTTCTCTGCTACCTCACGACAAGCGTTACTGGGGCGCCAAGTCTATGACCAAAAGGCTCCTCAACAGCTTCTACCCCCAAACCATATGACTGCAGAACAATTAATAAAATCGCCACAGGACAATTTACATTGACCCCCCCCCTCCCTTTTGTACACTGCTGCTACTCGCTGTTTATTATCTATGCATGGTCACTTCACCCCCACCTACATGTCCAAACTGTGACATGCTTAACACCCTGGCCATCCTACAATTGAAGCTTGATGCCCTCAATCTGACACAAATTATCAATGAACCCCCCCAGGCACAACCCCAAATCCGTAAACACGGGCACCCTCGTAGATATCAAAGATACAGTGCCTTGCGAAAGTATTCGGCCCCCTTGAACTTTGCGACCTTTTGTCACATTTCAGGCTCAAGAATCAACAACAAGTGGGACACAATCATGAAGTGGAACGACATTTATTGGATATTTCAAACTTTTTTAACAAATCAAAAACTGAAAAATTGGGCGTGCAAAATTATTCAGCCCCCTTAAGTTAATACTTTGTAGCGCCACCTTTTGCTGCGATTACAGCTGTAAGTCGCTTGGGGTATGTCTCTATCAGTTTTGCACATCGAGAGACTGAAATTTTTTCCCATTCCTCCTTGCAAAACAGCTCGAGCTCAGTGAGGTTGGATGGAGAGCATTTGTGAACAGCAGTTTTCAGTTCTTTCCACAGATTCTAGATTGGATTCAGGTCTGGACTTTGACTTGGCCATTCTAACACCTAGATATGTTTATTTTTGAACCATTCCATTGTAGATGTTGCTTTATGTTTTGGATCATTGTCTTGTTGGAAGACAAATCTCCGTCCCAGTCTCAGGTCTTTTGCAGACTCCATCAGGTTTTCTTCCAGAATGGTCCTGTATTTGGCTCCATCCATCTTCCCATCCATTTTAACCATCTTCCCTGTCCCTGCTGAAGAAAAGCAGGCCCAAACCATGATGCTGCCACCACCATGTTTGACAGTGGGGATGGTGTGTGCAGGGTGATGGCCTGTGTTGCTTTTACGCCAAACATAACATTTTGCATTGTTGCCAAAAAGTTAAATTTTGGTTTCATCTGACCAGAGCACCTTCTTCCACATGTTTGGTGTGTCTCCCAGGTGGCTTGTGGCAAACTTTAAACGACACTTTTTATGGATATCTTTAAGAAATGGCTTTCTTCTTGCCACTCTTCCATAAAGGCCAGATTTGTGCAATATACGACTGATTGTTGTCCTATGGACAGAGTCTCCCACCTCAGCTGTAGATCTCTGCAGTTCATCCAGAGTGATCATGGGCCTCTTGGCTGCATCTCTGATCAGTCTTCTCCTTGTATGAGCTGAAAGTTTAGAGGGACGGCCAGGTCTTGGTAGATTTGCAGTGGTCTGATACTCCTTCCATTTCAATATTATCGCTTGCACAGTGCTCCTTGGGATGTTTAAAGCTTGGGAAATCTTTTTGTAGCCAAATCCGGCTTTACACTTCTTCACAACAGTATCTCGGACCTGCCTGGTGTGTTCCTTGTTCTTCATGATGCTCTCTGCGCTTTTAACGGACCTCTGAGACTATCACAGTGCAGGTGCATTTATATGGAGACTTGATTACACACAGGTGGATTGTATTTATCATCATTAGTCATTAAGGTCAACATTGGATCATTCAGAGATCCTCACTGAACTTCTGGAGAGAGTTTGCTGCACTGAAAGTAAAGGGGCTGAATAATTTTGCACGCCCAATTTTTCAGTTTTTGATTTGTTAAAAAAGTTTGAAATATCCAATAAACGTCGTTCCACTTCATGATTGTGTCCCACTTGTTGTTGATTCTTCACAAAAAAATACAGTTTTATATCTTTATGTTTGAAGCCTGAAATGTGGCAAAAGGTCGCAAAGTTCAAGGGGGCCGAATACTTTGCAAGGCACTGTATCATCATAACCAACTTGCCCTACACCTCTGCTGTTTTCAACCAAGATCTCAGCGATCACTGCCTCATTGCCTGACACCGTAATGGGTCTGCGGTCAAGCGACCACCCCTCATCACTTTCAAACGCTCCCTAAAGCACTTTACCGAGCAGACCTTTCAAATCGACCTGGTCCGGGTATCCTGGAAGGATACTGACCTCATCCAGTCTGTAGAGGATGCCTGGTTATTCTTTTAAAGTGCCTTCCTCACCATCTTAAATAAGCATGCCCCGTTAAAAAAAGTTAGAACCAGGAACAGACATAGCCCTTAATTCTCTCCAGACCTGTCTGCCCTTGACCAGCACAAAAACATCCTGTGGCGTTCTGCATTAGCATCGAATAGCCCCTGTGATATGCAATTTTTCAGGGAAGTTAGGGACAAATATACACTGGCAGTTAGGAAAGCTAAGGCTAGCTTTTTCAAGCAGAAATTTGCAACCTGTAGCACAAACTCCAAAAACTCCCAGGGACACTGTAAAGTCCATGGAGAATAAGAGCACCTCCTCCCAGCTGCCCATTGCACTGAGGCTAGGAAACACTGTTACCACCGATAAATCCACTATAATTGAGAATTTCAATAAGCATTTTTCTACAGCTGGCCATGCTTTCCACATGGCTATCAATACCCCGGTCAACAGCCCTAAACTCCCCATAGCAACTTGCCCAAACCTCCCCCACTTCTCCTTCACCCAAATCCAGATAGCTGATGTTCTGAAAGAGCTGCAAAATCTGGACCCCTACAAATCAGCCGGGCTAGACAATCTGGACCCTCTCTTTCTAAAATTATCTGTCGAAATTGTTGCAACCCCTATTACTAGCCTGTTCAACCTCTCTTTCGTATCGTCTGAGATTCCCATAGATTGGAAGGCTGCCGCGGTCATCCCCCTCTTTAAAGGGGGAGACACTCTAGACCGATACTGCTACAGACCTATATCTATTCTACCCTGCCTTTCTAAGGTCTTCGAAAGCCAAATTAACAAACAGATTACCGATCATTTTATGGTTTCTCAAATGATTGCCTCACCTGGTTCATCAACTACTTCTCTGACAGAGTTCAGTATGTCAAATTGGAGGGCCTGTTGTCCGGACCTCTGGCAGTCTCTCTGGGGGTGCCACAGGGTTCAATTCTCAGGCCGACTCTCTTCTCTGTATACATCAATGATGTCGCTCTTGCTGCTGGTGATTCTCTGATCCACCTCTAAACAGACGCCTCCATTCTGTATGCCTCTGGCCCTTCTTTGGATACTGTGTTAACTAACCTCCAGATGAGCTTCAATGCCATACAACTCTCTTAAATGCTTCCAACTGCTCTTAAATGCAAGTAAAACTAAATGCATGCTCTTCAACCGATCGCTACCCACACCTGTCCGCCCTTCCAGCATCACTACTCTGGACGGTTCTGACTTAGAATATGTGTCTGGTTAGACTGTAAACTCTCCCTCCAGACTCACATTAAAACCTCTTAGAGCTACCCCCTACTTGTTTTAATTTCCATCTGAAGACATACCCAAATCTAACTGCCTGGAACTCAGGCACAGAACCAAGGATATGTATATTCTTGCTACCATTTGAAAGAAAACACTCTGAAATTTGTGTAAATGTGAATTGAATGTAGGAGAATATAACACAATAGATCTGGTTTAGATAATACAATGAAAAAAAACATATGTTTTTTATTTTTATTGTTGTATCATCATCTTTAAAATGAACAAGATAAAACAAACATTCAGATAGGATAATGGGGACAATTTCAGTGAAAACATAAGAGGGCAACAGTACTTGTGCAAAGTTTCAGAATGTTAACTTCCAAAATGAGTGTGCTTACATGACATTTATCATGAAGTCACCCAGGTGTCCCACACAAGTAGCCCAAATGTACCCAAGTGGCCAAATTGGTGAAGTTATACCTTTTGAATGGAATAACTATATACAAAATACCAAAATGGTATTCTAACACACACACCCCCAAAAATGGAGAACAAACATGAAAAAAATATATACACATTTACAAAATAACACTTTCAATATTTGGAAGACCCTCACACAATATTATGCTGCTGATGCCAGGTGCCATAGAACATCCATGCCTGTAGAAATACATTTGGGCAGATGAACACCACTTGTGGCAGGAGCTGGATGAACCAGCCTCAGTGGGGGATGGAAACCTTGGCACTGGGGGCTCCCATTCGGAGTCAGTGTCACTGTGAAAGAAAATGTTCAGTTAGAATAATTTCACATATGAGCCCTGTATCAACAGGTATAATAAACAGATATATATAGAGTACAGGGAACATAAGGTTGAATATATTATTATAGACCTGCTAGATCTACTGTCTCATTTATATTATGACATTTCAGCTAGATCTACTGTCTCTATTATATTATGACAGACCAGCTGTATCTACTGTCTCCATTTCACTTTGGCCATTGTTGTGGGCCTGCCCTCTCCTCAACAGCCTCAAATAGGCTATTTCATTTCACAAATAATATTTTATATTATTAATTTCAAACAACGGCATTAGCATGAGAAGAACTTACCAGTCCAAAATTATGTCCTATCCGTTCAAAAAATATTCCTCCATTTGGGAATCGCTAAATGAATCGTCCTCGATCAATTTCTTCTAAAATTGTGTGTACATCTGTATATCTAGACTTAGATTTAGCTTTTCCTGACTTAGTCGCCATACTGATTGATATATAAACAGCTGAATATGCGCTTTACCAAAACAATGCTGTGAGCAACATGCGTGGCTCCTTCCGGTATGAATCGTCAATGGCGAATGAACCTCTTTACGCCGGAGTTTACTACATGGGTTGGTCTTCCAACACATAAACATTACATATTGCCGTTTACCTCAGCTCATTGGCTATCTACCCAGCTAGATTTCAAGACGATCAGTGGTCATTGGGTTAAAATACAGTCAATCAACGAAACAGCAGGCAAATCATTGGTGCACAATGATGTCATTACTTGTTGTCTTCAAATCGGTTTCTTTCAATCAAAAAAATGACCCATCAGGTTTGATTGTGTTACAAACAAACCAGTTGATTGCAATGAAACCAAACATGACTGGAAAAGTCACGTTCTGTGTGTGTATTTACCTCGAATGTGTCGTCGAAAATGTAATGAGACGGAATTCACAACACAAGCGGTTCACAAAATGTTTCGTGTTAGGCTATAAAAATGGATTTTATCAAACAAAAAAACATTCATTGTGTAACAATGAGCATTGGGATTGCAAACAGAGGAAGATCGTCAAAGGTAAACGATTTCTTTTATTGCAGTTTGTGATTTTGTTACGCCTGTGCTGGTTGAAATAGTTGTTTTTTATGGGGCTCTATCCTCAAATAATCGCATCGTATTCTTTCGCAGTAAATCCTTTATTAAATCTGACAATGCAGTTGGATTAGCAAGTTTCTAGGCTTTCGAAACATGTGAGACACTTGTATTTTCATGAATGTTTAATGTTTAACGTTTTTTTTCCAAAAATGAAAATACTGCCCCCTAAAACCAAGAGGATTAGCATTAGGGGGCGCTATTAAAATTTTTGGATGAAAAACGTTCCCATTTTAAACAAGATATTGTGTCACGAAAAGATGCTCGACCATGCATATAATTGACAGCTTTGGATAGAAAACACTCTGACGTTTCCAAAACTGCAAAGATATTGTCTGTGAGTGCAACAGAACTGATGTTACAGGCCCAGATAGAAATCCAACCAGGAAGTGCCGCATGTTTTGAAACCGCCTCATGCCAATGATTCCTTATTTGGCTGTGAATGAGCTTATGTTTTCCACGTATTCCCAAAGGTGTCTACAGCATTGTGACGTCTTTTTACGCATTTCCATTGAAGAATAGCCGTAAGGGACCATATATAGCAAGTGGTCACAGGGTGTTTCCCGCAGAAAATCTTGCGTAAAATACTGAGGTAGCCATTTTTCCAATCGCTTCTTATGAGAAACCAATTGCCTCGACAGATATATTATCGAATATATATGTTAAAAACACCTTGAGGATGGATCCTAAACAACGTTTGCCGTGTTTCTGTCGATATTATGGAGCTCATTTTGAAAAAAGTTTGGCGTTGTAGTGGTAGCATTTTCCGGTCGATTTCTCAGCCAAACATTATGAATAAATGGGAGCTATTTCGCCTTTAAAAATAATATTTTTGGATAGAAGGAACATTTGCTATCTAACTGGGAGTCTCCTGAGTGAAAGCATCCGAAGTTATTCAAAGGTAAATGATTTAATTTGGCTGCTTTTCTTATTTTCGTGAAAATGTTGCCTGCTGCCAGCAGAGCCTAGCATAGCATTATGCCATGATAAACTTTTTTCTTCTTCAAATCAAATCAAATTTTATTTGTCACATACACATGGTTAGCAGATGTTAATGCGAGTGTAGCGAAATGCTTGTGCTACTAGTTCCGACAATGCAGTAATAACCAACAAGTAATCTAGCTAACAATTCCAAAACTACTACCTTATAGACACAAGTGTAAGGGGATAAAGAATATGTACATAAAGATATATTAGTGAGTGATGGTACAGAGCGGCATAGGCAAGATACAGTAGATGGTATTGAGTGCAGTATATACATATGAGATGAGTATGTAAACAAAGTGGCATAGTTAAAGTGGCTAGTGATACATGTATTACATAAAGATGCAGTAGATGATATAGAGTACAGTATATACATATACATATGAGATGAATAATGTAGGGTATGTAAACATTATATTAGGTAGCATTGTTTAAAGTGGCTAGTGATATATTTTACATCATTTCCCATCAATTCACATTATTAAAGTGGCTGGAGTTCAGTCAGTGTGTTGGCAGCAGCCACTCAATGTTAGTGGTGGCTGTTTAACAGTCTGATGGCCTTGAGATAGAAGCTGTTTTTCAGTCTCTCGGTCCCAGCTTTGATGCACCTGTACTGACCTCGCCTTCTGGATGATAGCGGGGTGAACAGGCAGTGGCTCGGGTGGTTGTTGTCCTTGATGATCTTTATGGCCTTCCTGTGACATCGGGTGGTGTAGGTGTCCTGGAGGGCAGGTAGTTTGCCCCCGGTGATGCGTTGTGCAGACCTCACTACCCTCTGGAGAGCCTTACGGTTGTGGGCGGAGCAGTTGCCGTACCAGGCGGTGATACAGCCCGATAGGATGCTCTCGATTGTGCATCTGTAGAAGTTTGTGAGTACTTTTGGTGACAAGCCGAATTTCTTCAGCCTCCTGAGGTTGAAGAGGTGCTGCTGCGCCTTCTTCACGATGCTGTCTTTGTGGGTGGACCAATTCAGTTTGTCTGTGATGTGTACGCCGAGGAACTTAAAACTTACTACCCTCTCCACTACTGTTCCATCAATGTGGATAGGGGGGTGTTCCTTCTGCTGTTTCCTGAAGTCCACAATCATCTCCTTAGTTTTGTTGACGTTGAGTGTGAGGTTATTTTCCTGACACCACACTCCGAGGGCCCTCACCTCCTCCCTGTAGGCCGTCTCGTCGTTGTTGGTAATCAAGCCTACCACTGTTGTGTCGTCCGCAAACTTGATGATTGAGTTGGAGGCGTGCGTGGCCACCCAGTCGTGGGTGAACAGGGAGTACAGGAGAGGGCTCAGAACGCACCCTTGTGGGGCCCCAGTGTTGAGGATCAGCGGGGTGGAAATGTTGTTGCCTACCCTCACCACCTGGGGGCGGCCCGTCAGGAAGTCCAGTACCCAGTTGCACAGGGCGGGGTCGAGACCCAGGGTCTCGTGCTTGATGACGAGCTTGGAGGGCACTATGGTGTTAAATGCTGAGCTGTAGTCGATGAACAGCATTCTCACATAGGTATTCCTCTTGTCCAGATGGGTTAGGGCATTGTGCAGTGTGGTTGAGATTGCATCGTCTGTGGACCTATTTGGGTGGTAAGCAAATTGGACTGGGTCTAGGGTGTCAGGTAGGGTGGAGGTGATATGGTCCTTGACTAGTCTCTCAAAGCACTTCATGATGACGGAAGTGAGTGCTACGGGGCGGTAGTCGTTTAGCTCAGTTACCTTAGCTTTCTTGGGAACAGGAACAATGGTGGCCCTCTTGAAGCATGTGGGAACAACAGACTGGGATAGGGATTGATTGAATATGTCCGTAAACACACCAGCCAGCTGGTCTGCGCATGCTCTGAGGGCGCGGCTGGGGATGCCGTCTGGGCCTGCAGCCTTGCGAGGGTTGACACGTTTAAATGTTTTCCTCACGTCGGCTGCAGTGAAGGAGAGTCCGCATGTTTTAGTTGCGGGCCGTGTCAGTGGCACTGTATTGTCCTCAAAGCGGCAAAAAAGTTATTTAGTCTGCCTGGGAGCAAGACATCCTGGTCCGTGACGGGGCTGGTTTTCTTTTTGTAATCCATGATTGACTGTAGACCCTGCCACATACCTCTTGTGTCTGAGCCGTTGAATTGAGATTCTACTTTGTCTCTATACTGACGCTTAGCTTGTTTGATTGCCTTGCGGAGGGAATAGTTAAAATGTTTGTATTTGGTCATGTTTCCGGTCACCTTGCCCTGATTAAAAGCAGTGGTTCGGGCTTCGGGCAGTTTCACGCGAATGCTGCCATCAATCCACGGTTTCTGGTTTGGGAATGTTTTAATCGTTGCTATGGGCACGACATCTTCAACGCACATTCTAATGAACTCGCTCACCGAATCAGCGTATTCGTCAATGTTGTTGTCTGATGCAATACGAAACATATCCCAGTCCACGTGATGGAAGCAGTCTTGGAGTGTGGAATCAGATTGGTCGGACCAGCATAGAAAAGACCTCAGCGCGGGAGCTTCTTGTTTTAGTTTCTGTCTATAGGCAGGGATCAACAAAATGGAGTCGTGGTCAGCTTTTCCAAAAGGAGGGCGGGGCAGGGCCTTATATGCGTCGCGGAAGTTAGAATAGCAGTGATCCAAGGTTTTTCCAGCCCTGGTTGCGCAATCGATATGCTGATAAAATTTAGGGAGTCTTGTTTTCAGATTAGCCTTGTTAAAATCCCCAGCTACAATGAATGCAGCCTCCGGATAAATGGATTCCAGTTTGCAAAGAGTCAAATAAAGTTCGTTCAGAGCCATCGATGTGTCGTCTGCTTGGGGGGAATATATACGGCTGTGATTATAATCGAAGAGAATTCTCTTGGTAGATAATGCTGTCGACATTTAATTGTGAGGAATTCTAAATCAGGTGAACAGAAGGACTGGAGTACCTGTATGTTGTTATGATCACACCACGTCACGTTAACCATGAAGCATACGCCCCCGCCCCTCTTCTTACCAGAAAGATGTTTGTTTCTGTCTGCGCGATGCGTGGAGAAACCAGCTGGCTGCACCGATTCCGATAGCGTCTCTCCAGTGAGCCATGTATCCGTGAAGCAAAGAACGTTACAGTCTCTGATGTCCCTCTGGAATGCTACCCTTGCTCGGATTTCATCAACCTTGTTGTCAAGAGACTGGACATTGGCGAGAAGAATGCTAGGGAGTAGTGCACGATGTGCCCGTCTCCTGAGTCTGACCAGAAGACCGCTCCGTTTCCCCCTTTTACGAAGTCGTTTTTTTGGGTCGCCGGCTGGGATCCATTCCGTTTTCCTGGGTGAAAGGCAGAACACAGGATCCGCTTCGCGAAAGTCATATTCTTGGTCGTACTGATGGTGAGTTGACGCTGCTCTTATGTTCAGTAGTTCTTCTCGACTGTATGTAATGAAACCTAAGATGACCTGGGGTACTAATGTAAGAAATAACACGTACACAAATGTCTAGCGTTGGCTGTAACATATATTTTGAAAATCTGAGATGACAGTGTTGTTAATAAAAGGCTAAGCTTGTGTTTGAATATATTTCATTCATTTCATTTGCGATTTTCATGAATAAGAAAAGTTTCTAGGGTTATTTATGTCCGCTACGTTATGCTAATTCGTTTGAGGCTATGATTACGATCCCGGTTCCGGGATTGCTAGTCGCAAGAAATTAAACATCTCCAATCCAAAATTAAATCTAGAATCGGCTTCCTATTTCGCATCAAAGCATCCTTCACTCATGCTGCCGAACATACTCTCGTAAAACTGACCATCCTACCGATCCTCAACTTCGGCGATGTCATTTACAAAATAGCCTCCAACACTCTACTCAAAAAATTGGATGCAGTCTATCACAGTGCCATCCGTTTTGTCACCAAAGCCCCATATAATACCCACCACTGTGACCTGTACGCTCTCGTTGGCTGGCCCTCGCTTCATACTCATTGCCAAATCTACTGGCTCCAGGTCATCTACAAGTCTCTGCTAGGTAAAGCCCCGCCTTATCTCAGCTCACTGGTCACCATAGCAGCACCCACCCGTAGCATGCGCTCCAGCAGGTATATCTCACTGGTCACCCCCAAAGCCAATTCTTCCTTTGGCCGCCTCTCCTTCCAGTTCTCTGCTGCCAATGACTGGAACGAAATGCAAAAAAATCACTCAAGTTGGAGACTCTTACCTCCCTCACTAGCTATAAGCACCAACTGTCAGAGCAGCTCACAGATCACTGCACCTGTACATAGCTCTTCTGTAAATAGCCCATCCAATCTACCTCATCCCCATACTTTATTTATCTTTCTCCTTTGAACCCCAGTATCTCTAATTGCACTTTAATCTTCTGCACATTCTACCATTCCAGTGTTTAATTGCTTTATTGTAAATACTTCGCCACCATAGCCTATTTATTGCCTTACCTCTTTTATCCTGCCTCATTTGCACATGCTGTATATAGATTTTTCTACTGTATTATTGATTGTATGTTTGTTTATTCCATTTGTAACACTGTGTTGTTGTATGTGTGTCATGCATAGGTGTAATAGGTGGCAGGGAAGTCAGGTGCAGGAGAGTCAAATGGAGTGTAAAATGGAGTCTTTTAATAAAGTCCACGGAGTATGCTCCATAACACTAAATGTACATAAACACACAAACATGGGTACGAGGACCCGACGCGCACCTATACAACAATCACACTACACTGACAATAAAACAATCTCTGACAAAGACATGAGGGGAAACAGAGGGTTAAATACACAACAGGTAATGAATGGGATTGAAAACAGGTGTGTGGGAAGACAAGACAAAACCAATGGAAAATGAAAAAAGGATCAATGATGGCTAGAAGACCGGTGACGTCGAACGCCGAGCACCGCCCGAACAAGGAGAGGCAACGACTTCGGCAGAAGTCGTGACAGTATCCCCCCTGACGCGCGGCTCCAGCTGCGCGTCGACACCGGCCTCAGGGACGACCCGGAAGGCGAGGTGCAGGGCAATCCGGATGGAGACGGTGGAATTCTGATAACATGGAAGGATCTAACACGTCCTCCACCGGAACCCAGCATCTCTCCTCCGGCCCGTACCCCTCCCAGTCCACGAGGTACTGAAGGCCCCTCGCCCGACGTCTCGAATCCAAAATGGATCGAACAGAGTACGCCGGAACCCCCTCGATGTCTAGAGGAGGCGGAGGAATATTACGCACTTCAGCCTCCTGGAGCGTGCCAGCAACCGTCGGCCTGAGGAGAGACACATGGAACAAGGGGTTAATACGGTAATGAGTGGGTAGTTGTAACCTATAACATACCTCGTTCACTCTCCTCAGGACTTTAAACGGCCCCACAAACCGCGGACCCAGCTTCCGGCAGAGTAGGCGAAGGGGCAGGTTTCGGGTCGAGAGCCAGACCCTGTCCCCTGGTGCGAACACTGTTGAAGGTGAACGTGGGCTGCCTCCCAGGTCTCCTCAGCGTGCCGAAACCAATTGTCCACCGCAGGGGCCTCGGTCTGGCTCTGATGCCAAGGAGCCAGAACCGGCTGATACCCTAATACACATTGAAAGGGAGTAAGGTTAGTGGAGGAGTGACGTAGCGAGTTCTGAGCCATCTCTGCCCAGGGCACGAACTTCGCCCACTCCCCCGGCCGATCCTGGCAATAAGACCGGAGAAACCTACCCACATCCTGGTTAACTCTCTCCACCTGCCCATTACTCTCGGGGTGAAAACCTGAGGTAAGACTAACCGAGATCCCCAGACACTCCATGAACACCTTCCAGACCCTTGATGTGAACTGGGGACCCCGATCAGACACTATATCCTCAGGCACCCCATAGTGCCGGAAAACGTGTGTAAACAGGGCCTCTGCAGTTTGTAAGGCCGTAGGGAGACCGGGCAAAGGGAGGAGACGACAGGACTTAGTAAACTGATCCACAACGACCAGGATCGTGGTGTAACCCTGTGAAGGTGGAAGATCAGTCAAAAAATCCACCGACAGGTGCGACCACGGCCGTTGAGGAATGGGTAGAGGTTGTAGCTTACCTCTGGGCAGGTGTCTAGGAGCCTTGCACTGGGCGCACACCGAGCAGGAAGAAACATAAATCCTCACGTCCTTAGCTAAAGTGGGCCACCAGTATCTCCCGTCAAGACAGCGCATCGTCCGACCTATCCCAGGATGATCAGAGGAGGGAGACGTGTGAGCCCAATATATCAATCGGTCGCGGACAGCAGACGGAACGTACAGACGACCAGCTGGACACTCAGGGGGAGAAGGCTCTGCACGTGACACCCGCTCAATGTCCGCGTCCAGCTCCCACACTACTGCCGCCACCAAACACGAAGCTGGGAGTATGGGAGTGGGATCCATGGACCGCTCCTCTGTGTCATACAGCCGAGACAATGCGTCTGCCTTAACGTTCTGGGAGCCTGGTCTGTAAGAAAGAGTAAACACAAAACGAGTGAAAAACATGGCCCACCTTGCCTGGCGAGGATTCAATCTCTTCGCCTGCCGGATATACTCCAGATTGCGGTGGTCAGTCCAGATGAGAAAAGGGTGTTTAGCCCCCTCAAGCCAATGCCTCCACACCTTCAAAGCTTCTACGACAGCTAACAGCTCTCAGTTCCCCACATCATAGTTTCGCTCCGCCGGGCTGAGCTTCTTTGAAAAGAAAGCACAGGGGCGAAGCTTCAGTGGCGTACCCGAACGCTGAGAGAGCACTGCTCCTATCCCAGCTTCGGATGCATCCACCTCCACTATGAATGGCAAAGAGGGATCCGGATGAGCCAGCACAGGCACCGAGGTAAACAAAGTCTTCAGGTGCTCAAAAGCCCTGTTCGCCTCAGCCGACCACTGCAAGCACACCGGGCCCCCCTTTAGCAGTGAGGTAATGGGAGCTGCCACCTGACCAAAACCCCGGATAAACCTCAGGTAGTAATTGGAAAACCCCCAAAAACGCTGTAACTCCTTTACCGTGGTTGGAGTCGGCCAATTACGCACGGCTGTAATGCGGTCGCTCTCCATCTCCACTCCTGAAGTGGAAATCCGATGCCCTAGGAAGGAGAAGGATTGTTGGAAAAACAAGCATTTCTCAGACTTGACATATAGATCATGCTCCAACAGGCGACCAAGCACCCTGCGCACCAGGGACACATGCTTGGCGCGTGTAGCAGAGTATATCAGAATATCATCGATATACACCACTACACCCTGCCCGTGCAGGTCCCTGAAGATCTCATCTACAAATGATTGGAAAACTGATGGAGCATTCATCAACCCATATGGCATGACCAGGTACTCATAATGACCTGAGGTGGTGCTAAATGCCGTCTTCCACTCATCACCCTTCTTAATACGCACCAGATTGTACGCATTCCTGAGATCCAATTTTGTGAAAAAATTAAGACCTCGATAATCAACGCACGGGCGCAAACCGCCATCCTTTTTTTTCACAAAAAAGAAACTCGAAGAGACGGGTGAAATGGATGGCTGAATGAACCCCTGATGCAGGGATTCAGAGACATATGTCTCCATAGCCTCCGTCTCCGCTTGCGACAGGGGATACACGTGACTCTTGGGATATGCAGCGTCTACCAGGAGATCTATCGCACAATCCCCCCGTCGATGGGGTGGTAATTGAGTCGCCTTCTTTTTACAGAAGGCGAGAGCCAAATCGGCATATTCGGGGGGAATGCGCACGGTGGAGACCTGGTCTGGACTTTCCACCGTAGTAGCACCAACGGAAACCCCTAAACACCTACCTGAGCATTCTCGCGACCACCCCGTGAGAGCCCTCTGTGGCCAAGAAACAGTGAGGTTATGACAAACTAACCAGGGTAGGCCTAGCACCACAGAATACGCAGGAGAATCAATAAGGAAAAGACTAATCTTCTCCTTGTGACCCTCCTGCGTTATCATGCACAAAGGTGCGGTTACCTCCCTGATAAACCCTGAGCCTAATGGTCGACTATCTAAGGCATGAATAGGGAAAGGCATATCCACAGGAACAATAGGGATCCCTAAACTATGAGCTAGACTTTTATTAATGAAATTCCCAGCCGCACCCAAATCTACTAGCGCCTTATACTGGGAATGCAGTGAAAAATCAGGAAAAGAGACAGAGACAAACATTAGTGCAGCAGAGGGTTCTGGATGAGAATGGTGCCTACTCACCTGGGGTGACGCCAGAATGCCCTGCCTGCCCTCTCTATTCCCAGAGGAAACAACCCGGCACCGACCAGCAGTGTGCTCTCTGCGACCTTGAATGATGCTCGAGCGGGAACCCCATCCGGTCTCCCTGCGCACCATCCCTCCCAATTCCATAGGTTCGGGAGAGAGGGTGCGGGAGGATGGAACAACCAGACCCCGATCTAGACGTCCACGAGTAGCCAGCATGTTGTCCAGCTTGATGGACATGTCCACCAGCTGGTCGAAGGTGAGGGTGGTGTCTCTACAGGCCAGTTCCCGACGGACGTCCTCGCGTAGACTACAATGGTAATGGTCGATCAGGGCCCTGTCGCTCCATCCAGCGCCGGCAGCCAAGGTTTGTGGGGCTTCTCACGGTCAGATGGTACTGGGGAGGCCGTGGCTAGATACAAGTTCAGTTTAAGGAGGAAACCCTGGCAGCCGGCAGTATCTCCGTTGTATCCCGTAGGTAGGGATAAATGGATCCTCGATTCCGGAGAGGAAAAAACGTTCACGGGAGATTCCGGTTGTGGTGGTGGTGGCGCTGGAGAAACTCCCTGTCTCTCCCAGCGATCCATTTTCATGACAATGTGATCCATGACGAAGCTGATAACGTCAAGCTCCCTCGCTTGTTCCTGAACGCGTTCCTCCAGCTCCATGGGCATAGTGTCCTCTCCTGCTGACTTCATATATTGGTCAGAGATTCTGTCATGCATAGGTGTAATAGGTGGCAGGGAAGTCAGGTGCAGGAGAGTCAAATGGAGTGTAAAATGGAGTCTTTTAATAAAGTCCACGGAGTATGCTCCATAACACTAAATGTACATAAACACACAAACATGGGTACGAGGACCCGACGCGCACCTATACAACAATCACACTACACTGACAATAAAACAATCTCTGACAAAGACATGAGGGGAAACAGAGGGTTAAATACACAACAGGTAATGAATGGGATTGAAAACAGGTGTGTGGGAAGACAAGACAAAACCAATGGAAAATGAAAAAAGGATCAATGATGGCTAGAAGACCGGTGACGTCGAATGCCGAGCACCGCCCGAACAAGGAGAGGCAACGACTTCGGCAGAAGTCGTGACAATGTGTCAAACTGCTTTGCTTTATCTTGGCCAGGTCGCAGTTGCAAATGAGAACTTGTTCTCAACTAGCCTACCTGGTTAAACAAAGGTGAAATAAATCAATTAAATAAACACCTCTGCCGACAGAGAGAGCTGCCTCACTTATAGTTCTAAGAAAACTTTGTTATATTTGTTTTTTTTATGTATTATTTCTTACATTGTTATCCCAGAAAATGTTATGTGTTATTACATTCAACCGGGAAGAACTATTGGATATCAAAGCGGCGGTAACTCACCAGTACTACCAGTATTACAACCAGGAATATGACTTTCTCGGAGTGGATCGTTTGTTCTCACCACCCAGGGCAATTGAACTGATTCCAGAGGCCTACCCAAAACAACGCCGGCAGAGAAGAGGGATTCGGAGCGGTCTTCTGGTCAGACTTAGGATGCACCCACACACCACCCATCGCTTCCGAGTATATTACTTGCTAATTTTCAGTCCCTGGATAACAAAGTTGACGAGATCAGAGCAATGGTTTCCTTCCAGAGAAACATCAGGGAATGTAACATACTCTGTTTCACGGAAACATGGCTCACTCGGGATATACTATCAGAGTTGGTCCAGCCATCTGGATTCTCAGTTCATCTCGCCGACAGGAATAAACATCTCTCCGGGAAGAAGGGCAGGGGTATATATTTCATGATTAACGACTCATGGTATAATTGTAATAATTGTAAAAACCTCAAGTCCTTTTGTTCACCTGACCTAGAATACCTAACAATCAAATGCTGACTGTATTATCTCCCAAGAGAATTCTCTTCGGTTATTGTCAAAGCCGTGTATATCCCCCCTCAAGCCGATACCACGACCTCCCTCAAGGAACTTCACTGGACTTTATGCAAACTGGAAACCATAAATTCTGAGGCTGCATTTATTGTAGCTGGGGACATTAACAAAGAAAATTTTAGGAAAAGGCTACCTAAATTCTATCAGCATTTTGACTGTAGTACTCGTGTAGTATTCCAACTTCCGGGATGCATACAAGGCCCTTCCCCGCCCTCCTTTTGGCAAATCTGACCATGACTCCATTTTACTCCTACCTTCCTACAGGCAGAAACTCAAACAGGAAGTACCCGTGCTCAGGTCTGTTCAACACTGGTCTGACCAATCGGAATCCACGCTTTGATCACGCGGACTGGGATATGTTCCAGGTAGATTCAGAGAATAATGTTGATGTATATACCAAGACGATTACTGAGTTTCTCAAACAGTGTATAGGTGATGTTGTACCAGTTGTGACTATAAACTCCTACCCTAACCAGAAACCGTGGGTAAATGGCAGCATTCGCGCCAAAGTGAAAGTGTGAACCACCGCATTTAACCATGGCAAGGGGACTGGGAATATGTCAGAATACAAACAGATTAGTCATTCCCTCCGCAAGGCAATCAAACAAGCAACATGTCAGTATAGAGACAAAGTGGAGTTGCAATTCAACAGCTCAGACATGAGACATATGTGGCAGGGTCTACAGACAATCACAAGATACAAAAGGAAAACCAGCCACGTCGCAGACACCAACGTCTTGCTTCCGGACAAGCTAAACAAGTTCTTTGCACGCTTTGAGGAAAACACAGTGCCACGTGAGCAAGACATTTAAACGTGTTAACCTTCGCAAGGCTGCCGGCTCAGACGTCATCTCTAGCCGCATCCTCAGAGCATGCGCAAACCATCTGGCTGGTGTGTTTCCGAACATATTCAATCTCTCCTTAAGCCAGTCTGCTGTCCCCACATGCTTCAAGTTGGCCACCATTGTTCCTGTACCCAAGAATGCAAAGATAACTGAACTAAATGACTATAGCCTCGTAGCACTCACTTTTGAGAGACTAGTCAAGGATCATAACACCTCCACCTTACCTGTCACCCAAGACTCATTTGCTTACCACTCCAATAGGTCCGTAGACGATGCAATCACCATCACACTGCACACTGCCCTATCCCATCTGGACATGAGAAATACCTAAGTAAGAATGCTGTTCATTGACTATAGCTCAGCATTCAACACCATAGTACCCTCCAAGTTCATCATTAAGCTTGAGGCCCTGAGTATGAACCCCGCCCTGTGCAATTGGGTACAGGACTTCCTAACGGGCAGCCCCCAGGTTGTGAAGGTAGGAAACAACACCTCCACTTCTCTGATCCTCAACACTGGGGCCCTACAAGGTGCGTGCTCAGCCCCCTCCTGTACTCCCTGTTCACCCATGGCTGCGTGGCCAAGCACGCCTCCAACTCAATCATCAAGCTTGTAGATGACTGTCACGTTCTGACCATAGTTCTTGTGTGTTTTCCTTGTTTTAGTGTTGGTCAGGACATGAGCTGGGTGGGCATTCTATGTTGTGTGTCTAGTTTGTCTGTTTCTGTGGTTGGTCTGATATGGTTCTCAATCAGAGGCAGGTGTTAGTCATTGTCTCTGATTGGGAACCATATTTAGGTAGCTTGTTTTGTGTTGGGGTTTGTGGGTGATTATTTCCGTGTCTGTGTTTGTTTCACCACACAGGACTGCTTTCTGTTGTTGTTACATGTATTGTTTTGTATATTTGTAGTGTTTTCTCTGTATTCGTCTTTATTAAAGATGTTTAACCCTAACCAAGCTGCGTTTTGGTCCGCCTCTCCTTCCCAGGAAGAAAGCCGTTACAATGACACAACAGTAATAGGCTTGATTACCAACAATGACGAGACAGCCTACAGGGAGGAGGTGAGGGTTCTGTGAGTGTGCTGTCAGGAAAAAAACCTCTCACTCAGCATCAACTAAACAAAGGAGATGATCGTGGACTTCAGGAAACAGCAGAGGGAGCATCCCCCTATCCACATCAACGGGACAGCAGTGGAGAAGTTTTAAAGTTTTACGTTCCTTGGCGTACATATCAATGACAAACTGAAAGGGTCCACCCACATAGATAGAGTGGTGAAGAAGGCGCAATGGCACCTCTTCAACCTCAGGAGGCTGAAGAAATTTGGCTTGTCACCTAAAACCCTCACAAACTTATACAGATGCACAATTGAGAACATCCTGTCGGGCTGCATCACCATCTGGTATGGGAACTGCACAGCCAACACCTGCAGAGCTCTCTGCACCACGCATCACCGGGGGCAAACTACCTGCCCTCCAGGACATCTACAGCAGCCGATATCACAGGAAGGCCAAAAAGACCATCAATGACAACAACCAATCAAGCCCCTGCCTGTCCACCCCGCTATCATCCAGAAGGTTAGGTCAGTACAGGTGCATCAAAGCTGGGACCAAAAGACTGAAAAGTAGCTTCTATCTCAAGGCCATCAGACTGTTAAACAGACATCATTAGCACAGAGACGCTGCTGCCTACATACACAGACTTGAAATCATTGGCCACTTTAATAATGTCACTTTAATAATATCACTTTAATAATGTTTACATATCTTGCATTACTAATATCATATGTATATATTGTGTTCTATACTATCTACTGTATTTTAGTCTATGCCGTTCTGATATTGGTCGTCCATATATTTATATATTCTTAATTCCATTCCTTTACTTAGATTTGTGTGTATTAGGTATTTGTTGTGAAATTGTTAGATATTACTTGTTAGATAATGCTGCACTGTCGGAACCAGAAGCACAAGCATTTCGCTACACTCGCAATAACATCTGCTGAACACGTGTATTTGACCAATAACATTTGCTTTGATTTGATTCCTCCATACCTTACTGTGGGAACCATACATTCAGAGATCATCCGTTCATCTATTCTGCGTCTCACAATTACAAGACGGTTGTAACCAAAAATCTCTAAATTAACATATTTCCACCAGTCTAATGTCCATTGCTCGTATTTCTTGGCCTAAGCAAGTATCTTCTTCTTACTGGTGTCCTTTAGTAGTGGTTTCTTTGCAGCAAACCATGAAGGCCTTTCCTGTGGCGGTCCTCATGAGAGCCAGTTTCATCATAGTGCTTAATGATTTTTGCAGCTGCACTTGAAGAAACTTTCAAAGTTCTTGAAATTTTCCGGATTGACTGACCTTCGTGTCTTAAATAATGGATTGTCGTTTCTCTTGCTTATTTAAGCTGTTTTTGCCATAATATGGACTTGGTCTTTTACCAATAGGGCTATTTTCTGTACACCACCCTTACTTTGTTACAACACAACTAATAGGCTCAAATGCATTAAAAAGGAAAGAAATTCCACAAATGCACTTTTAAAAAGCACACCCTTTAATTGAAATGCATTCCAGGTGACAAGCTCATGAAGCTGGTTGAGAGAATGCCAAGAGTGTGCAAAGCTGTCATCAAGGCAAAGGGTGGTACTTTGAAAAATCTCAAATATAAAATATAACATTTTTTGGTTACTATATGATTGTGTTATTTCATAGTTTTGATGTCTTCACTATTATTCTACAATGTAGAAAATAGTAAAAGTAAAGAAAAACCCTGGAATGAGTAGGTGTGTCCAAACTTTTGACTTTTACTGTACATGCTAAGAACAAACAACAACAACAACAACAACATCACATGTGGAGGTATAAGATTGGGTAAATATAGCTGGCAATTATGAATTATTATCACCATAATTAGCTATAATTAAATTAATTTCAAGGACAATGTTGCTAGCTAATATGGATGTCGTTGGCACTCCACTGGCTCCATAAAAACACAACCCCTCCACTTCCTGGATCTGTGTTTTCTGCACCTTACATGACTGTTTCGTTTTTCTCACGTTGTTATTTTGTATTTCAGTGTTCAGTAAATAAAATACCATGAACACGTACCAAGCTGCGCATTGGTCCGATATTTCATACTCGTCGTCAGACGACGAAGACAACCGTTACACATAGCTACCAAGCAAGTGAAGTCCTTTAATTTGTGTGTGTATATATATATATATATATATTTATATATATATTTATAGTTATAGTTATTATTTTTGTACTTTTTTACCTCCAATTGGTAGTTACAGTCTTGTCCCATCTCTGCAACTCCCGTACGGACTCGGGAGAGGTGAAGGTCGAGAACCGTGAGTCCTCCGAATCACCACCCTGCCAAGCCGCACTACTCACTTAACGCAGAAGCCAGATGCACCAATGTGTCGTAGGAAACACTGTACAACTGGTGAACGTGTCAGCGCCCGCCAGGACAAGGACATCCCGGCCTGCCAAACCCTCTCCTAACCCGGACGACGCTGGGCCAATTGTGCGCCGCCTCATGGGTCTTCAGGTCACGTTCGGCTGTGATACAGCCAGGGATCAAACCCGGATCTGTAGTGCGCATCAAGCAATGCAGTGCCTTAGATCGCTGTGCCACTCGGGAGGCCCCCTAATTTGTGTATTTAATCATCATGATGAAAAAACAATAATTGCTCTCTGGCTCTTTGAATTGACATGTTTGTTGGACAGTAGACATACTCATTGTGATTTTAAAAAATGAAAAAATTATGTGGTGTAATGCAAGGATGAGAACTGACTGATGTGTGGAAAAGAGAGGTGAGGCAAAGGGGTGATACCTGACAAATGCAGAGGTGAGGGTTGAGAAGGAGGGGTGACATTTGACTAGTGCAGGGTTAAAACTTGACTAGGTGAGGGGTGAAGTCTGAGGAGGAGGGATGATGAAGTCCCTAACTTGGTTTTCGTATATTACTGTCAATTTCACTTTGCACAAAGGCCAATACATCATCCAAGTCCGTCTGGTTACTTCTTCTGAAAAGACAGAATCTCCGGCACAACCTCTTCAAGGTCATAACACTTTTATAATTGCAAGGATTTCCTTGTTACTACAGCTAATTCTAAAGTATAGTTTCACCAGGTCATTTAACTCAGGCATGTCAACGGTGGAGCAAAGCAACAGCCAAATGCTCTACTTTAATCTTGAAATATAACTGTGACTTTATTCTCCCAATTTCAACCTCATTCTATACATGTTTATTATTGTAACGTGTACGCTAATAATCAGGAAGCAAGTACAGGGAGTGAATTGAATAAATAAACGAACATGGAACAAATCAAGGAACCGCAAGTAGCGTACAGACATGAAACATAGAAACAGAATCACTAATGCCTGAGGAAAAAACCAAAGGGAGTGACAGATATAGGGGAGGTAATCAGAAAGGTGTTGGAGTCCAGGTCAGTCTCATGAGGCGCAGGTGAGGGTAACGATGGTGGCAGGTGTGCGTAATAATGAGTAAACTGGCAGCAACGAGCGCCAGAGAGGGGGAGCGGGAGAAGACGTGACAATTCTAGGAATTACGAGATTTTGAAAATCTAAGTACGTCACGTTTTTTTTCTTCCCTTGGCCTATTCTTAAGTAGTAGCAGGCACTCTCTCTCTCCAGTCTCAATTTTAACATATGCCCCTTTCAAGTCCCAATTTGTTGCAGTGTTTCCAGGACTGTTAAATGGCTAACAACTAATACTCCCTCTCACACCTACGGTGCTTCTAAAATGATTATTGATTTGATTTATTACTACCACTACGCTGCTGTACATTGATTATTGATTGACATTACTATTAGTATCTACTGTAACTATGTATCCTGCTACTGGTCACTATTCCTCCTGTTCACATGTACAGTGCCTTCAGAACACATTTTGTTATGTTACAGCCTGAATTCAAAATGGATTAAATAGATTTTTTTCTCACCCATCTATACACAATGCCCCAAAACGACAAAGTGAACACATGTTTTTAGAAATGTTTGCAAATTCATTGAAAATGTAAATACATAAGTGCTTTGTTGCAAACAGGATTCATGTTTTGGAATATTTTATTGGTGCCCTTCATTGCGAGGCATAAAATCTATGCTTGAAATTCACTACTAGATCGAGGGACCTTACATATAATTGTATGTGTGAAGTACACAGATGGGTTAGTCATAAAAAAATCATGTTTACCACTAGTATTGAACATGGAATGTGTCCATGCAACTTATATATAGCCTACCATCACCTAAATAAACCATTCTTTGTGTTTCGGCAGGTCTTAAGAAATATTATGATACTAAGAAAATGTATTTCAAAACAACAGAATAGCATAAAGTATTTTAAGTTGAATTATGTTTCTGTGTTTAGTAGGCTATATGGCAATGTGCCATGCCAATTAAATCAACTACATCATAAGTTATTTTAGCATGCTTATATTCCCCTTCCCTTATCACAGTCAATGCATATTTTATAGTAAGACTATGATGGAATATAACAGAATATAGTAGAAATAATGTTTTTCCCAAACTATTGTTGAGTATCTCAAATGCTCACTTGTGGAAAGTGGGTAACTGCAGTTAATATAAAAAATCACATATTATTAGAGTTATTTGGCAAATGTAGGTGTGTTAGAAAACTTTCCGGTGGTGTATAGGAATCAAAATGTATGGACTGCAAAGTCACTTTGATTTTTAAATAAGCATGTGCTACGTTCCCTGCCTCTGTCAATTACACATGCTGAGCTGTTCATCAGTCTCATTCACAAATTTACAATTTATAGGTAATAAATCAAATCCAATCCAATTTTATTTGTCACATACACATGGTTAGCAGATGTTAATGTGAGTGTTGCGAAATGTTTGTGCTTCTAGTTCCGACAATGCAGTAATAACCAACAGCTACCTTATACACACAAGTGTAAAGGGATAAAGAATATGTACATAAAGATATATGAATTAGTGATGGTACAGAACGGCATAGGAAAGATGCAGTAGATGGTATCGACTACAGTAATATCATCACCCATAAGGTTATTGTCAATTTAATATTGTCTTTAGGTATCATCTATTATTATATTAACGAACAAAAATATAAATGCAACATGTTTCATGAGCTTAAATAAAAGATCCCAGAAAATGTTCATATGCACAAATGTGTTTGCATTGCTATTAGTGAGCATTTCTGCTTTGACAAGATAATCCATCTACCTGACAGGTGTGGCATATCAACAAGCTTATTAAAATTCATGATCATTACACAGGTGCAGCTTGTGCTGGGTACAATAAAAGGCCACTTTAATATGTGCTGTTTTGTCACACAACATAATGCCACAGATGTCTCAAGTTTTGAGTGTGTGTGCAGTTGGCATGCTGACTGCAGGAATGTCCACCAGAGCTGTTGCCAGAGAATTTAATGTTAATTTGTCTACCATAAACTGCCTCCAATGTAGTTTGAGAGAATTTGGCAGTACGTCCAATTGGCCTCACAACTGCAGCCCACGTGTAACCACGCCAGACCAGGACGTCCACTTCCAGCTTCTTCACCTGCAGGATCATCTGAGACTAGTCACCTGGACAGCTGATGAAACTGAGGAGTATTTCCATCCGTAATAAAGCCCTTTGTGCGGAAAGACTAATTCTGACCGGCTGGGCCTGGCTCCCAAGTGTGTGGGCCTGTGTCCTCCCAGGCCCACCCATGGCTGTGCCCCTGCCCTGCCAGGCCCACCCATGGCTGCGCCCATGCCCAGTGATGTGAAATCCATAGAAAATGGCTCAAGGAAAGTATTTCAATTGACTGATTTCTTTAACTGAGCTGTAAAATTGTTGAAATTGTTGCATGTTGCGTTTATATTTTTGTTCGGCATATAAGTGTGAAATTTGTTTTGATAAAGTTTAGGTGCAGTTTCAATGGGCCATTATCAGCTTGGCAGGCAACTGGCAGTGAAAGAGGAGACGGAGGAGGGGGAATTACCTGTCCTCCTAAAGCTGCTTATAATATATACCCCGATTACACAGATTTATACAAGGCAATGTGTAACGAGCAGGTAAAGTCAGAACCATGGGGAAATAATTAGGTCTAGGCTACACCTTGTTCTTTAGAATAGTTGGACATAAATAAAATCACATCAATCATGTGAGATTAGGTAGACAGCGTTTTGCAACATAAGCAGGAGACACATCCACATCAATTTGATATTGCTTCTGTAGTCAAGCACAAGGAACTGAATCCTACTACTTCACAGGAGAAGCATGTGAACGTAAACATGTACTTTTTATCAAAATAGCGTTTTTAAAAAATTTACAAGCCTTGGTTTAGCCATGGAAAAAGGCAGGAACCTCCCGCTACCCATGATGGCTGAGATAATGGATGGGCTGGACATGCCGGGAGATCAATTTGCATTGGTCTGCCATGTAGCTTCTGTCTATAACATGAGCTGCTCAGTATGTGTTGATAGTCCTTCCTACCGTGCTGTTTTTGAAAGATATAATGTAAGTCATCGAGAGCTACAAATGTTTTGCTACTTTTCTCAACAACATTGATGTCCTGAATTTAGCAGGTGCTATCGACAGATCAGTTGGTTGAAGTTATGGACTACTTTCTGCACATGCCACGGTCAGTGTGAACCGGAGTGACTTGACATAATGCTGGCCAAACAAGCTACAAACAAAACAGAGTTAAATGGTTCCAATCTGCACTGAAGCATTCACCCATGTATACGGGTAAGAGTCTTGCTACATTTTCAGATAAGTTTCACATTTTGGCAGAAAGTCGTTTTCATTGCAAGTTAAAGCGTACTGTTCGCTAGCTAGTTTGCTAGCTAAAGTTACGTGTATGATCCGTGTAGTAAAATTATTCTAAATATAAATTAATTTGCATTGCTAGTTATAGCCTAATATTAGCTAGCTAACATTGAACCTAGTTGGTTAGCTCTTTAGCTACCTGCAGATTCATACTGCATGACAATGTTTGTATCGGTTGTAGTATGAGTTATGCCAGGTTCATTGTTTAGCTTGCCAGCTAGCTAGCTAAACGTCTAAACAAAAGACTCCACCAGATGATTACATGACCCATCCAGTTACCCAGGTGTGTCTGGGGGTGATTATTTCTAGCTGCTGTATTTCATTAACATGTGTAGATGTCTAGAAAATAGTGAGACATCCACTTCGTATTTGTGGTTGGGGCGTGGTTATAGCATTTCCTTCACATGACCGATCAATTTAGATTAGTGTGTCAGGTAAGCGCCATCTAATAATTATCTGGACACTTTCTGTTTCTAATATTGCTACAATGCAAGTAACCATTCCATTGTACTGTTTACACCTTCTGTATCCTGTGCATGTGCCAAATACTGGGGTGGCAGGTAGCCTAGTGGTTAGAGCGTTGGACAAATAACTAAAAGGTTGCAAGATCAAATCAACAAGCTGACGAGGTAAAAGGCTGTCATTCTGCCCCTGAACAGGCAGTTAACCCACTGTTCCTAGGCCATCATTGAAAATAAGAATTTGTTCTTAACGGACTTTCCTAGTAAAATAAACATACATTTAATTTGATATAGTGTGTGTTTATCAGAGACGGTAATGTGAAGAACAACATGACCTGCGCCAATGTCAGATTAGGATATAGGCCAAGGACTAGATATAATACTAGTGTATTTTTACCTGGAGATTTTTCCTTATTGTAGGCTACTCTTTTACTCTTGAAATCTTTGGTTGTTTACTAAACTACTCACTCTGTTCAGCACATGGCCTCATTTGAATCCTTAAAGAGAAGGGTGGGGTTAGGATTGAGAGGGTGTGAACGATGCTGAATGGGCCATTTTCTCAAAAGTAGGGTTACAAGCTTATCAATTTTCTAAGCAGAATTTATTTCCCATTGAACTGCATTGTATGATATACCATTTTCTAGTCTCTACTTTAATTTCAATGTAAAAAACACCATTTCACATTTTTGCTACAACGGACTGGATCGAGGCGGTCGGTCACATGTATACAGGATCTTAATTTGAGCCAGTTTTCAACAGCTGGGAAAAAATTCTGTAGCGTCAGTAAATGTGAACTATTATGTGGATTATAATTCATGGACATTTTTTGTAGGGATTGATACATTTTACATTAGGGCAAATCAAGTGGAAATTACAAAAAACATCTCTTCAACAAATGAGTGATCAAATTAAGATCCTACATCTGTAACACACATTCAACCTAATCATCTGATATAGAATAGTTTACCTTAGCTTTCAGATGCCTTTCAAAAACAAGTTCCAGGAAAGGTCACTATATTCAGTCTATACTCACCAAAACTATTTGTCACGTGGGAAAAAAAGTAATTCAAAGGCAATCATGAAACAATTGTATTTCAACTCAAAAACAATTTGCCCATAAGACACATTTCAAATGTTTTGTTATTTTATTTTACCTTTATTTAACTAGGCAAGTCAGTTAAGAACAACTTCTTATTTTCAATGACGGCCTAGGAACAGTGGGTTAACTGCCTGTTCAGGGGCAGAATGACAGATTTGTACCTTGTCAGCTCGGGGATTTGAACTGTGACCCACCACCTTGATTCAGTTCTTTGTGCAGTAGCTACATTTGAAATTGTGTTTTTTTATGTTGGATAAAAGTAAAGACTCAGAGTTAGGTGGTATATCATACACTGCAGTTGAGGAACAATGGGGAAATAATTCTGCTTTGAGAGTTTATAAACATGAAACTCCACTTTTGAGAAAATGGCCCGTGAATAATTTGGTCCATCTACTGGAGAGGTCTTCTTTGTCTACACCCATTCAGCATCATTAATTCTTCATCATCATTCTTAAGCCTCACCCATCTCTATACGGATTCACGTGTGAAGCTATGTGCTAAACAGAATGAGTAAGGTAGTGTAGTAAACAACCAAAGATTAAGACCAAAAGTCCTTGGCCTAGATCCTAATCTGACTATGGTGTAGGTAATATTATTTTTCACATTAACCTCTCTGATAAACACACACTATATCAAATAAAATGTAAGTTTATTTCTCACATGGACAAGATACAGAAGGTGTAAACGTTACAGTGAAATGGTTACTTGCATAGTGGAGTCTTTTGTTTAGACCCATAAACCTATACTACCATGCACCATGCATGAATCTGCACATAGCTAAAGCTAATGAACTAGGTTAATAAATATTCGCTAGCTAGCTAACATTAGGCTATAACTAGCAATGCAAATGTCATTCTGAGATACAAATGATATAGCGAGCCAGCTAATGTTAGCTAGCTAACAGCATGCCTTATCTTGCAATGAAAATGACTTTCTGACTAAACGTGAAATGTATCATATCTGAAAAAGTACAGTAGCTAGGGTCTTACCCATATACATGGATGAACACTTCTCCCTCTCTGTCATCGATGCCATGGTTTCCCTTACTTTGAAGATGTAATACGGAGACAGAAGTGTTATACAACAGTCTTCTGTGTTCTCTTTTCGACTCCCACTACATTTGCAGTCAAAAATAAATACTCTGCTTCCACCGGGCATTCCAATGATTTCAAAACACTGTTGATCGCCGTTTCTTCACTATTACAGTCAACAGAAAACTCTACAATATCTGTTTTATAATTTTTTTAAACAAAAAATCTGGGATTTCCTCATGGTCTGATTGATTTTCAGAGTCAGAGAGTCAGCATGGCATGACCGTCCTCCAGAAAGTAGTCCATCACAACCTTTTCCCATTGATCTTTGTTGATAGCGCCTGTTAAATTCAGGGCAGCAATGATGAGAGCAGTATCAACACTTACACTTTTGCTGTTCTTCATGATACTATATCTTTCAAGAAAGCTGTGATAGAAAGGCGTATCAACACATACTGCGCAGCTCATGTTATAGACAGAAGTACGCTACATGGCAGACCATTCCGAATTCATCTCTCAGCATGTCCCGCCCATCCATTATCTCTGCCAATCATGGCTAGCTGGAAGGTTCCTGTCTTTTTCCATGGCTAAACCAGCTAGACTATGGGGCTAAACCAACAAGTGTATTAGTATTCACAGATGGCATACACATTTGTTATTAACCCTTTAGACCCCAATAGAATTCTAGAATGCTGCTGTAGATTACCCATTTTCTCACACATTTCAAACAAACAGACAGCTCAAAAACGAAGAACAAATGACAATTACAAGTTAACTAAGTTTTAAAGAGCACAGACTCTTCTATATGACACCACATTAATTTAATAGGAATAACACTAATTTTGTCTCTCATTGTGCAAAGACACTCACTATGAAACCTTTTTTATTATTACAACAAAAAATATGAACTTTCATGTGCCTTAATTTACCCTTACAAAAAAAGCAAGTTTTGAAACTGCAGTAAAAGTGAAGTACCTGCAGTCGACTGTGGTATTTTGGACTCAGTAATTGCAGAATGATAACTATTTAAATGTACTAAATGACTCACTCAAAATGTACCAACTCTAATATATTACACTTATAAATATTATTTACATAAATAATAAATAGAAAATACCAAGAGTGCGCAAAGCTGTCATCAAGGCAAAGGATTGAAGAATCTAAAATTCATTTTGTTTTGTTAACACTTTTGTGGTTTCTACATTATCCCATATGTGTTATTTCATAGTTTTGATGTCTTCACTATTATTCTATAATGTAGACAATAGTAAAATAATAAAGAAAAACCCTTGAATGAGTATGTGTATAAGGGCACAGGGCGAGACCCAGATGCAGAGACTGGAGGCAGATGGTTCAAGTCTCTGATAAGTATTATAATCTAAGGGGCAGGCAAGAGAATGGTCGTGGACAGGCAAAATATCATAAACTAGGTCAGAGTCCAGGAGGTACAGAGTGGCAGGCAGGCTTGAGGTCAGGACAGGCAGAATGGTCAGGCAAGCGGGTTCAGAGTCAAGGAAGGCAAGGGTCAAAACCGGGAGAACTAGCAAAACAACGATAAGGGAAAAAGCAGGAGCACAGAAAAAAACACGTTGGTTGACTTGACAAGACAAGACGAACTGGCAACAGTCAAAGAGGGAACTCAGCAATAAGTATCCAGGGACTAATGGGGAAAACAGGTGACACCTGGAGGTGGGTGGAGACAATCACAACGACAGTTGAAACAGATCAGGGTGTGACAAGGTGTGTCAACTTTTGACTGTACATATTAAAAAATGTCTTAAAAGGTTGACTAGAGGACAATATTGGATTGGCAAAGAGTCTTACTTCTTTTACAATGTAGAAATGAAAACAACAATTTCAAAATGTAGATAACCTCCCCCAATGCAATTTAGTAGAGACCACAGGCCTGACACAAAAGTGTGGAAATAGACATTTTACAACAATTTTGTGAATGCAAAAAGTATCAGATAGAGAAATATTAAGGTAAACACAACAACTGTTCAGAGACTCTTTTATTTTAAAACATACACAATATGTCTATTTGTAGATTTGTAGTAAAAATATGCCACACTGTCACCCGAGTGTTGCGTTTAGCCTACAACATGTCATGGAAAGCATGGCCCCATTCCACAGTGGCGCAAAATGTACAAAAAATAATACTGACAACAATTCAGTAAATGCAATAAGTATTAGATAGACACAGATAAAGAGAGAAAGTAAAAAACACAGTAAGTGTTAGGCTAGCTTCAGATTTCTTTTGCCTATGAAATTTGTAGGACAAATTCATATTTCAAACTATCACATTAGTGTTTGCATTTAGCCTACAACATGTCATGGAACTTCTGGAAACACAGCCCCATCCTGCAAAGTGGCACAGAACACCTAGAGCACCCAAAGGGAGGTTTCTACACATCGCCCACTCTTTGCCCTGCGTTCACTCCGGATGCACACCACACACCCTCCAACATTATGGCAGCCCCTGAGCTGGTTGAGATGGTCAACCTCGCCCATTTTCTTGTTGTAATCCAGGACCAGCTCTGAAATAAACGGTATGATTTTGTTCTGCCTGTATTTTGATACTGGTTTTAGGGTCTTTTCCTGAGCTGTTAGAACATAGAATGTACACATCTGTGTGCACACTGAAAGCAAGGAGTCACAGAGAGACCATATTTTTTATCCCCCACTTTACTGTTTTTGGGGGCATATACTGCTTCCACAGTAGTTTACAGTCTAATTGTATCGTAGCCTCATCCACTGAGAGGGCTTGCCATTGGTGAGGTAGTTGAGGGAATTCTCTTGCAGTATTTTGACAAAAGGCCTGACTTTGTATCATTTGTCTGTCACATTAGCTGAATTTGGATCGGAGAAGTGCATGTATTTACATAGCTGCTCAAAGCGGTTGTGTTGCATTTTACTTGTGATGTATGGTACCCTGAGGGCAGAGTCAGAGGACCAGTAGTCAATGAGAGAGGGTAAGCGGTGGATGCCCATGAGAATATTGATTCCAATAACGCATTTAATCTCATCTTTAAACGTGCCAAATGGGGTGGGATACCGGTTGGTGTTAAACACCAGATCAGAAAAGAGCAGACTACTACCATTTTCAAAAACAATTTTCAAAAACTGCCAATGTCACTTAAGGGCCAGGCTGTGTGGTTCAAGGGTGAATGGTGGGACTTGGGGCAGATGCACTCCATAGAAACATAGGCTGGGCTATTGCCCCCATAGATACCCTTCTCTGGTGTTCTCTCCCTCTTCCTCCTCCTCTCCTTCATCCTCTCCCTCTTCCTCCTCCTCTAATTCCTCTTCCTCTCTTCTTCTTCCTCCACTCCCCTCTCCTTCCACTCCTCCCTCCTCTTCACTCTCCTCTTCCTCTCTCTCTCCCTCCTCTTCACTCTCCTCTTCCTCTCCCCTTCCACTCCCCTCTTCCTCCTCGCTCCGAATCTCTATCCCTTCAATCGTCTGCAACTTTTCCTCCTCCCTGCCTTCTGGTGCTGAGCACTTATTCTCCCAATAACTTCTCTCACTGCTGTCACGGACCTAGAGGAACATAGTAACAGACTGAGAGAGAGCGCGAGAGTTTGAGAGAAGCGGAGAAACAAATAGGATACAATTGTGGTCAGGAACAGCATCTCTGTCTCCCTCTCCCACTGTCTCTCTCTTCCTTCCGCTCTCTTTTTTTTCTTAACCATACACATGCTTGCTTCCTAATAATCACCTTTTGGGGTTTCCATAATATATTGTGTGGTACAGTTAGATGCCTTACTTTCCACTCACACACACACACACACACACACACACACACACACACACACACACACACACACACACACACACACACACACACACACACACAGTAAACAGTATCATCATGATGCTATACAACTCTTTCTCTTCCTCTTTTTCTCTCTCTCTGTCTTATATACACACACACACACACACAGCAAACAGTATAATCAGAATGCTATACAACAATTTCAATCAATCAATCACATTTATTTTATGAAGCCATTAGAGGCCAGGATAGAGCAAACAAAATGTAATTCATGAATATGTTCATGGATAACCAGCAGGGTTAGATTATAACCGTAGACTATAAAGGATAAACACACTTCAAGGCCCATGGCCAGATGATTAATTGGGCATCGTTAGCCAGTTATCTTTGTAGAAAATAAGAATTTGTTCTTAACTGACTTGCCTAGTTAAATAAAGGTACAAGTTTTTAAAATAAAAAAGGGAGGGAGTGAGACAATCAAGTGATAGCGCTGCGAACGAAGCACAATGTTGCCTCCAGTCAACTCTTGTTTTCTTGCCCGACAAACTAACTACAGAGTTTGCAAATGTTAGCTGATTAGTGACAAAGCTTGGACAGTTTCCAAATAAATAGCGTCGGTAGAAACAGGACAAAACAAGCAACTTGTTAGCTGGCTATGCAAACAAATATCACTGCAACTCAATATCATACGATCTCCACAACACGGGCTTCTACCATAACATGACAGCTAAGATGTCAAATTACCTAGAAAATATGACAAACCATAACCTAAGCCTAACAGATAAACAAAACATACTCTAATCTCTATTTTGACAGCTAGTTAGATGGTTGTCTGCATGGCTAGCTAGGTGAAAGTGACAGCTAAGGTTGACACTTCGCAAGAGCAGCCCAAATTCAGAGCCACACAACATTTCTGGCCTGACAGACTAAAGCAAGCAGCTTGGGCAGTTTACATATGAATTACATCAGTAGAAACAAGACTAAACAACCAACTAGTTAGCTGACTGTGTACAGCTAAATACTGCAACTATTTCCATGACAGGATTGGCTCATCTGAGAGCTATTCCCCAAGTTTCACAGCTTCAAACTGTTTATTTATACTCACCATGACATCATTATCGCTTTCTAAGTGCAAGGACGGGTCCGAATCCCTATCAAGTTAATTTTGCGGTATTGACACAGATGTTATTGTTAGAAAAACAAAGGCGCAATAGTAATTTTTTAAAAGGCAGTCAACGGCCGCGATGGATTCTACCCTTACGAAAAAAGATTGTAGTCAGGGTGCAGTATAACTGCAGTACACTGCAGTATAACTGCAATTAGAGTGCAGTATAACTGCAATATGCTGCAAATATTGCATCCAAAATAACACAGTTTTTTTACTGCAGTAATTTTGCAGTGTAACTGCAGTTAGATTCCAGTTATTCTGCAATTACATATGCAATTACACATGCCTGGCTTCCTGGAATGGGTCTCAAATTATTACTCTTCGTACTGGCAATTTTTTTATTTAATATTTTTATTTTGTTATTCAATTATATGCTTACTATAAAATAGATGTGTGATAAGGGCATGGGAATATAAGAGCATATATTCTGATCAATTAACAAACATAGCCATAATCACTATAAAATAGGCTACATTAAACTCAGCATTTATTTTGTTTTCAGATACAGTATTTAGTTTCCTAATGTTTCTTAAGACCTGCCTAAACTAAACAATGGATTATTTCTCTGATAGTAGCCTACATATTAAATGGCTTCATTTGACTGTTTAAAATGCAAACAATAGGTGTAATTGGCTGCTTCTTGTGGCCTACCTTATGTCCCGGAGGTGTAATAACTAAATAGGCTACACTCTTAGAAAAAAGGGCTCCAAGAGGGTTTTTTGTGAAGGGACAGTAGAATGCCAAGCTGTCATCAAGGCAGAGGGTGGCTTTTTAATTGAACATTTATTTAACTTTTATTTAACTAGGCAAGCCAGTTAAGAACAAAATTTTATTTACAATGACGGCTACTTTGGAGAATTTCAAATATAAAAAATATTTAGATTTGTTTAACACTTTTTTGGTTACTACATGATTCCATATGTGTTATTTCATCGTTTTGATGTCTTCACAACGTAGAAAATAGTAAAAAATAAAGAAAACCCCTGGAATGAGTAGGTGTGTCCAAACTTTTGACTGTGTCCAAACTTTTGACTTATGTCAAGCTCAAAACCACACACAAACAAACACATTCTCTTTCTCTGGGACACACAGACAGTATACTTTAGGGAATGGCAGTGTACCCCTCGTTCTCCAGTATGAGGAAATCATCATGCAATGACCCAGTGACCACATTTGAAACCGCTTGTCTCTTTGTTGTGATTATGTATGGCGTAACCACATGGCTTCCCATGGGCCTATCCAGCCTGTCCAACACACATTGTCCCATCCACTCACTTCTGTCTGACACACTTTCTTGGACACCCCCCCCAATACCCATACAGTAATTTTATTTGCTAACCTTTCTCTGACCTTTGACTAATTGATGCAATTGTACTAAACTGATGCAGTTAGTACAACAAAGTGGTGGGGACAGATACAGATACAGGTAACTAACACACAGTATACTCCAACAGGACGACAACCAACAAACAACATTCACTTCCCTGGTGAATTGTTCCAAACTCTCTTAGCACTCCACCACACAATTTCATACATCTTCGAACCACAAAACTAGTTCCCTTCCATTGATCACAAGTCAGAAACTATGGTTACATAATTAGGAAGGCCTCCACGCAGGGCCTG
This sequence comes from Oncorhynchus tshawytscha, assembly GCF_018296145.1. Lineage (NCBI taxonomy): Eukaryota > Metazoa > Chordata > Actinopteri > Salmoniformes > Salmonidae > Oncorhynchus > Oncorhynchus tshawytscha. The sequence continues at coordinate 14,080,053 of NC_056447.1, forward strand.
GCTGATTAGGAGCTGACAATTAGATGCCTTTGTGGGGCACTGAAGAAACACAAGCTCTTCTTTATGCCTTAGCCCTGCGCTAACTAACATAGCACAGCCCGGGATGTGGAGTGAAAGTGATTTCATTATGAAATCAGCCCCTTTGGAAGGAGGAGACATGGGAGAAAAATAATTATTTAATTGTTTAATGTAAATTACTCCACCTTCGCATAGAGATAGAAAGAGCAGGAGAAGGAAGGGAAAGGCAGGTGGGACACACACAGAACTAGGCTAATCCAGGGTGTTTGGGGGGTTCGGACAGTTTGTCCTGGTCATAGAGAAATGGTGGTATGACCCCCTTTCCCTCTCTCTCTCTCTCTATCTCTCTCTCTCTCTCTCTCTCTCTCTCTGTCTATCTCTCTCTCTCTCTCTCTCTCTCTCTCTCCCGCTGTCTTTTGAGTCCAGAGCAATTAGGGAGGCATTGAGGGGACAGAGGAATGTGTGAGCACACTTTGCCCAGGAGAGAGCGAGAGAGGTGGAAAGAAAGGGGAAAGATAGTTAAAGGAAAGACAAAAAGATAAAGGGTAGTAGAGCTTGATAAAGAAAGGAGAGATATAGAGAAAGAGAAAGAGAGAGGAAAGAGAGAGGAAATGGGAGGAGACAGAGTCCTGGCGTTGGCCTCTTGTGGTTGAGCCTCTGTGGCCAGGGATGAGATTGCCAAACCCTGTGTTTCAATAGTTGGCCTGGGCTTCTGTGCATCCCGTGCGTCCGGCCAACCACAACTAACACTAGTGTGCTCTTTGGCACTTTCCAATGTCAGGGGCCTGGGAGAACTGTGCCACCCACATCTCTTCTCTTTTCTTCCCCTCCCCTCCCCTCCCCTCCCCTCCCCACCCCTCTCCTCCCTTCCCCTCCCCTCCTACTCCTCTACCCCCTCCTCCTCCTCTCCCCTTCTCCTCTTCCTCTTCCTCTCCTCCTCTCTTTATTTCTCCTCTGCTCTCTTCACCATTTGTTTACAGAGCCCTTATCTTGATATCCAGAACCAAATCATACATGCCACTACTTGATTTCAGTCTTGGAGTAAAGGTTTTCAAATCTGGACTGACGAGCAGCAGACAAATCCATGTCCCCCTCTGAAAGCCACTCCCAATGCCCGTACCCAGCCCCTCCTCTTCTGAAAAGTCCACCTGTGTTTACAATCCAGGCTGCACCCACAAGATGTATGACCACATGGAAGAATCTGATGTGGCATTTAATTAATTTAAAGCCATTGCAATGCTTTTGTTGAGAACCTTCATTGCAAAAGGGACGTTCCTTACTTCAAGCACCTCCTCCGCAAAGTAATGATTTGTTCAGATATTTAGTGATGCTAATCCTTCGCATCTAAAGATGTTATCTCCTTCACCTCACCTCAAGAGAGGTTACAGACAGACGTGAACATTTATGCAACAGATACCTGACCTAGTCCACACCCTTAACCGATTCCTCTCACCTCAAAGAACCTCTCCTCCTGATGACGAAACAGCAATGGCCTGAAATGCCTGGACAGGTGCTGGCTAAGTTTACAGAAAGAGAAGGAGAAATAATCAATTGTTAATAAGTCTGTTGAGGTTTTGGTTGTGATGCCGTGCCAACTCCTTCTCCATCATGCACCATCCTGACAGCCCCCGAGGCCTGAGTGAACCACATCTGAGACTTTCCCTCATCACCAGCCTCTTAGGAATTCTTACATAAACATCTGCAGGGCATGGGCACACACCAAGGCTAGCTCCAGCCTGGCGCACACACCAAGGCACACACCTGTGGCACACACATTCATAGAGGTATGCAGTCATGCAGTCATGCATGAACACACACACACACCACACACACACACACACTCACCGGTGTGGTGAGTCCAGAGGAAGCCTGTAAGAGCAGGTCTGTCTGGTGCTTTGCAGCTGCGGACCATTCTAGAACAATGCTTCTTAAAGGTAGCTGCTTTTAGGAACCGTGCATGTATTGCAGAACTCTGACTCTTATATTGAGAACATCTGCTGTTCATTGTCATGCCATGTATTGTGTTGTTTGCATGACAGACAAAGGAGTTGGTGAAAGCCAGGGGTGGCATTGAGGGGGGACTGGTCTCACTGGTAATTCAGTTTATACAGAAATATTACCGGTGAACCACCATACATGTTTTCGTTTTAAGATGTTGCTCCCATTTTCAATATACCAGTAGATTGTGACTGCAGGCTGTAAACTAAATTTGGAGGGACCAACAGGAAACTATAAGACCTGAGGACAGTGAGTTCCAGTCATATAATATAAATGACAAGATCCGGTGTCTTCGGCACAGTTTCTATTCCAACGTTTCCTGCCAAGGTTTCTGGCCCTGTGTGTGTGTGTGTGTGTGTGTGTGTGTGTGTGTGTGTGTGTGTGTGTGTGTGTGTGTGTGTGTGTGTGTGTGTGTGTGTGTGTGTGTGTGTGTGTGTGTGTGTGTGTGTGTGTGTGTGTGTGTGTGTGTGTGTGTGTGCAAAAAGGGTAATATTTCCAATGTCTTATTTGTCTGTGTTTGCACATGCCTGTGCATATCAATTAGAAAATGTGTGTTTTGGAAAAAGTGTGTGTGTGTGCGTATGTGTGTGTGCATTCAAGTCGGCGTGTGTGCTTACAGTGTCTGTTGTCAGCATTATAATTCACAGACAAACTATTCCGTTCTACTCTCCTGGTTCAGTCCTGTTGTCAGCAGGTTTCTGGAGTAGGGTGAAGTTGCTCCTAGATGGTGATCTTGGATGATTTATGATTTTAGCATTTTCTCCACTAATGGTTGAGGTTAGGATTAGGGCAGGGAAAGCTGATCCTATATCTGTACCTAGGGGCAACTTTACCCCTGAGCCGGGTTTTTTCCTGTGCAGGGAAATAGCCTCCTGATGAGCAATAAGGTTTCATGAGACTGGGGAAGGTAATTGAGCGGCTTACGATCATGTAAATGAAAAGAGGGTACACCGTTAGGAAGTCACAGAAACACTACACATGGACACACAGCAAACGCGCACTTTTGACACATTTTGTTACGTTACAACCTTATTCTAAAATGGACTAAATATTTTTTTCCCTCATCAATCTACACACAGTACCCCATAATGATAAAGCAAAAACAGGTTTTTATAAATGTATACATAAGTATTCAGACCCTTTACTCAGTACTGTTTAAGCACCTTTGGCCGCGATTACAGCTTTGTGTCTTCTTGGGTATGACGCTACAAGCTAGGCACACCTGTATTTAGGGAGTTTCTCTCATTCCTCTCTGCAAATCCTCTCAAGCTCTGTCAGGTTGGATGGGGAGCGTTGCTGCACAGCAATTTTCAGGTCTCTCTAGAAATGTTAGATCGGGTTCAGGTCTGGGTTCTGGCTGTGCCACTAAAGGACATTCAGAGACTTATCACGAAGTCCCTCCTGCATTGTCTTGGCTGTGTGCTTAGGGTCGTGGTCCTGTTGGAAGGGGAACCTTCGCCCCCAGTCTGAGGTTTTGAGCGCTCTGGAGCAAGTTCTCATCAAGGATCTCTCTATACTTTGCTCCGTTCATCTTTGCCTCGATCCTGACTAGTCTCCCAGTCTCTGCTGCTGAAAAAACTCCACACAGCAAGATACTGCCACCACCATGCTTCACCGTATGGATGATGTCAGGTTTCCTCCAGACGTGACGCTTGGCATTCAGGCCAAAGAGTTCGATCTTGGGTTCATCAGACCAGGGATACTTGTTCTCTTGGTCTGAGAGTCTTTAGGTGCCTTTTGGTAAACTCCAAGCGGGTTGTCATGTGCCTTTTACTGAGAAGTGGCTTCCATCTGGCCACTCTACCATAAAGGCCTGATTGGTGGAGTGCTGCAGAGATAGTTGTCCTTCTGGAAGGTTCTCCCATATCCACAGAGGAACTTTAGAGCTCTGTTCTTGGTCACCGCCCTGACCAAGGCCCTTCTCCCCCAATTGCTCAGTTTGGCCAGGCGGCCAGCTTTAAGAGTCTTGGTGGTTCCAAACTTCTTCCATTTCCGAATGATTCGAGGCCACTGTCTTCTTGGGGACCTTCAATGCTGCTGATTTATTTGGTACCCTTCCCCAGATCTGTGCCTCGACACAATACTGTCTCAGAGCTCTATGGACAACTCCTTCAACCTCATGGCTTGGTTTTTGCTCTGACATGCACTGTCAATTGTGGGACCTTATATAGACAGGTGTGCTTTTCCAAGTCATGTCCAATCAATTGAATTTTCCACAGGTGGACTCCAATCAAGTTGTAGAAACATATCAAGTTTTATCAATGGAAATAGGATGTACCTGAGCTCAATTTTGAGTCTCATAGCAAATTGTCTGAATACTTACGTAAATAAGGTATTTCTAAAAACCTGTTTTCAGTTTGTCATTATGGGGTATTGTGTGTAGATTTACTGAGAACAAAATATTTAATCCATATTAGAATAAGGCTGTAACGTACCAAAATGTGGAAAAAGTCAAGGGGTCTGAATACTTTCCGAATGCACTCTACCTGTATCCATGCATTCGCATGGACACACACTCTCTCTCTCTCTTTCTTTCTCTCACACACACACATTCCTTTTCATCAGAAATCGGTCCCACTTCCCAGCAACAGCAGCACATGTGCATCCCATCGCTAGACTACAGAGCTTCGAATTAAATGCTAAAACACAAAGGCCAAAGAAAACAAGATTACGCTCTACTTCTTAAGTTAAAAGCTTTTGATAGCAACCAAAGAACAACATTTAAAAACATTTAAAACGTCAATACACGTCATTGTGACCATAGTATATCTTCCAATCATCATTTTCTGGGAAGTCTCAGACCGAACCAAGATATTGCACTCCCCCCCCGCCCCCCCCCCTTGGTGCATGTTTAGTTTTTTTCCCTAGCACTACACGGTTGATTTAAATAATCAAAGCTTGATGATGAGTTGGTTATTGACATAGGTGTGTTTTGACCATAGTACGGCATATTTCTATCTGAACATTCCACCAACATTGTGTTCAGCTGAACGCAGCATTGGTGTGGCGTGCGGTATAGAGTGACATTTCCCTGTGGGTCAGTTTTGCATTTCCCCCACTAATGGTTAAGGTTAGGATTGGAGGAGGGTGAGCTTATCCTAGATCTGTACCTAGGGGAAACTTCACCCCGGAGCATGATGTACTGTGGAGGGACAAGGCGAGAGAGTGAGAAAAAAAGTGAGATATTTTGCCGGCCGGTCCTTCACAGTCCTCTGAGTGCATGTTGGCACACTTTCACACAGCAGCCAGGGCCAGAGTGAGAGGGTGCTAAAAGCAGCAATAGAGGAGGTATTCTTTGTAAGGCCTGGAGACGTACTAAATCATTTACATTGAACATAGTTTAACTGATTTAAAAAAAGATTATCCAAAAAGATGCTTCGACTTGACACTTTCTTTTGTTCTCACTCTCACTTCTCCTTCTCGCAGAGACACGCGCACACAAAACATGTACAGGCAATGGACACATCAAGACATTGTTAAAAAAAAATGTACTGAAGAGACTCCAGGTGTTTGATAAAATGTTTATTTTATTGATATTAAAAATGAAAGTACATGAATTGTGCATTTCAGACGTTCTAGCGTGCAGAGGTTAAATCGATAAAATATGCACAGGCTGAGTGGGTTACTGACACAAAAAATGTAGCCGATGCTCGGCAAGAGATCCCTTCATATCCAGCGCAAAGAAGTGGTTGTCTTCCACGCCATTCAAAAGAACACTATAGTAGCCTGTTTGAACAATACAATAGTGAATGCAGTCCTACCAGGAAGAACAAATTTCAAATAAAATAAAAAATAAACCATGTCGTTGTCACTGTCTGGAAACAAGATACATAACCGTCTGGGAAATATAATAATAATAATAATAATTGCACTGCTTTGTTACACAAGTGGAATATAGAGTCAAAGACAGGACATATAGGCATGGGGGTCATAAAGGTCGTAGTTCATAGGCTAGGTTAGGGCCCTCTTAAGGTGGAGGGGAAGAGAGAGGATATTCAGTATTGGCTCGATTCACCTCTACCCCTACTGGGACGAGTATCCGTTAAATATCCATCCATTTTATGGGCCAAAATCATATAAAATAGCATGAAAAAAAAGTTGTGGCACAGACTTCCATGGAGCCTATAGTGCATGGGGAGCAGTGGTTTGTCACCTGGAGAGCAGTGTCACTGTTGCCAGATATGGCTTAGAGCTCTGTCGCCCTAATCCCACTATACTACTTCATCCCTTCAACTCAACATCTCCCTCTTTAGAAACCAAAGATTTTCCTGAGTAGTTCAACTGCTTCAAAACTGGTCCAGTATGGTAGCCCTTCATCGAATACATGTCGATGATAGATCAGGGAAGGGGTGGTATGGGAGGAATGCTGCACTCCTGTTCCCATGGCAAAAGGCAGATAGAACATCTGGGGAATGTTGATGAATAAGAAAGGGATTGAGAGAGGATGAGTGAGAGTTGAGATTGCTGTAGGTGACCTTTGTTTGACTTATGGCCAAATGTCACAGTGACATCATCAAATCCAGAGCAGGGTGCCCAACACACTGACTGACCACCAGCACATGCAAGTTACCCAGACTGCACTGGGAGGAAGGGTAGGGTGCTCTCCAATCCCCAAGAGCCAATCAGAACGGAAGTCTCTAATACAACTATGACAATAGACCCTCTTGTCATAGTCTCTGGCCAGCAATACTAAAGTGGTTTAAAACGTAGTGGGTTGTGTACAATCAACGCATAATGTTGTTGAACTGGTATTTGCAATCAGGTCAGTCATGGATATGTTCCTTTTTCCCATCCAGGCTTCTAAACGTCCATGCCGACCTGTGTAGTCAGAGTATGTGCCTATTTCTGTGACATAACATACCTAAGCAATCCAGGCTATTCTACTATTAAAATATTAATTTAAAGTAACTCTGTGGCAAATGAAAATGAAAAAAAAAAGAAATTTTTTGGTACAAAGCATCTACAAAAAGAATTACAAGTCAAATGGGAAAAAAGAGATCATACAAAATAAATCTGTCAGTTGAGCATCAGTGCTATGTATATTATTTGGACCAATTTTTCATATATATTTTTATAACAAAATAAATAATGCCTTTATACAGTGCCCTTATTTGTATTTCAACAAACAAACAAAAAAGCTTGGCGGCTCATTACGCAAGATACAGCTCAGACTAAAAGAAAATAACACAACGTCCCTGGAAACTAATTTTATGTATATATATACACATATATATATATATATATATATATATATATACATGTGTATGTATATATATATATATATATATATATATATATATATATATATATGTATATATATATATATATACATATACATACATGTATATATATATATATGTACACACTGTACATATATATATATACACACACACACACATGTAAATGTATATATATATATATATGTGTATATATATATATGTATATATATACACATACATATATATATATATACACATGTACATATATATATACACATATATATATATACACACATGTATATATACACACACATGTATATATATATATATATATTCAAGTATTTGTTTTCAGGCAAAAGCATGAGAATACTACTGATATACAATTAAAAATAAAATGTTAGTTGACATTATTGCTGTTTTTTCCCTTTGAATTGAAATTTGTGCCTTTCTTAAAAACTGTAGAATAATATTATAACAATAACGATGGACAAAATGTTTAACCAAAAAATGCCTATTTCGCAAAAAGCAGGAATGTCACGGTACCAGAAACTGACAGGGTTTAACTTTTTTTTTCTCCTTGAAACACAGATGTGAAAAGAAAAAAGAAATATGTCAATACCCCAAAATATTATCATCATTATCCCACTCGTTCTGTGTCCATATTAACGTGTCACTTCCTTCCAGAGCAGGCCAGGGTTCTTCAAAGCCATGACAAAACAGGAAGTACTGTCCCGGAACAAGAAGTCAAACTACTGTTCCAATCCAGGCGGTCCATAATGTCCTGTTATGTCCCCACACTGCTCCCAGTTCTCGTAGGGCCTTGGGGGCCAACGGAGAGGGGAGTGGGTCTCAGGTCCCCCTACCACTTCCTCAAGGGAGCTGTTAGCGCATAGTGCTAGCACGCACCGTCTTTTATTCTCCTTTTTAAAGTCACACTTTCCTTAAAACGGAAAGTTTTAATATTCATTAAAAGCGGGAAAAAAAACGTGCTTTTCAACCCCTTCTTCTCTGAGTCCATTCTAAAAGCTAGCACCATGACATTTTTTTAAGCTACACGTTCATTGTTCATAAAAAAATAGTGCTTTTTTTTTCTTTCCTTTGACGTAATCCGTGGCGATGTGCAATTTTGCAGACTTCTTTTTCTGCTTTTTGTTTGTGATTAAAAGGTGCTGGAACAGGAATCTAATTTTACAAAATAATTCCTTACAGTGTGGAAGTCCATTTATAGTTAGAGGTGCAAACTAATAACAAAAAGGACTAACAGAGAGATAATTTTTCTGCTTCGGGAAAGCGTTCTTTTATGCAAGCCGTTTCTTCACTTTCTGTTGTCTTCCACAAGGACAAAAAACATTCCGCCTGCTGTCCTCTTGACACTTGCAAGCCATAGAGCTCTTTCATCTTCCTTTTCTTCCTTTCTTTCTTTTTTTTTTATTTAAGGATCCACCTAAATTGCATTCAGCCAAATAGTTCACTTTTTGTTCATTGATTGTGTTGGTGTCTTTTGTGTTGGTGAATGAAAGAGAGAGCGCAAGAGTGAGAGTCAGGACAGGAAGAATGTGAACGTATGTTTGAGTGTCTGGGTGAGGGGGTCTAGGGTAGGTTTGGGGTCAAAAAGTAGTAGATGGGCAGGGGGTGGGTGGGGGGTTGGTTGGTTGGTTAGTTGGTGGGCTCGGATGGGATTTGGGGGTGGGCTGGGTGGGGGAAAGGTCAAACGAGGACTTGCCACAGAAATGACGTCAGAGACAAAGCTATAATCCCCTAGTCTTTTTTTCTTCTTCATCTCCCTCCAAACTCGTTGTCTGTGCAAAGGGCTTTCGATGGGGAGTTGGGGTGCTGGTGAGGAGGCTCAATTGTGGCTGACGTAGTTGTCCGTGGGGGGCAGGACTGGGGGAAGCTTGCTGGGCAGGGTGATCAGAGGCCGGTGGAACATCGCCTGCTCTTGGGCCTTGATCTTCACCGCCTGCCTCCGGAACTTCCGGGCCCTGAGGATGGCCGGGACGCCCCTCCGGAGCCGCTGAGCAGCCTTCCTCTGCCACGCCTCATATTTGGAATACTTCACAGTCGCATGTTTTCTTGGGACATCCTGTGGAGTTGGGAAAAAGAGGGAGAGAGAGTTTAAAGAATTGTCGTTACATTTGGAGCTCACCGTACCTTTGAAGGTCGCCGCTGATTCTGATTACAACGGCTATTTTCCCCTGACAACCCCTAAAGAAAGTTGTCAACAAGAGCTCGGCTCCGCCCCCTCATCATAATGTCTGAGGGAATGCGGGACACTATCTCAATGTGACCACACATTCATTGTTCACTAAACAAACCCTCCCCCAACACACACCTATCTCGGCAGTAAACACATTCCGGTGAAAAAACACTATCCCTGGCCAATTCCTTAAAACGGTGAGACTGGGAAATCCCCAATCAGAGGGGGAGGGGGGCTGTTTGTGTGTGTCTGCGCATGCATGCATATGAGAGAGATAGAGAATGGGTGGGTGGGGCAGAATTTATGCGTAACTAGTACTCCTCCTGAATGGCTTGTTTGGGTCATGCCACTTTGAGAGTACTCTGTGTGAAAGTGTCTCTTTCTCCCTAGACACACACACACATCAATTGCAGTTTATCTCCCCATTCACTCCCCAGCCTGGAAACATCTGGGCGAGAGAGAGAGAGCAGTCAACTCATTTCACTGCCAAGGCACGACTGGGGATGTGTCCCAACATATCCCCCTCGCACTCACAACACCTAGTAGACATGTACCATTAGTCTTTAACATACCTAAACAGTCAAATAGTGCTAAACGGTCTTAAACAGTCATTAGCTGTCCTAAATAGTCCTATCGCCACCTTATTTCACAACCAACTGATGTTGACATTAAATGGCAGTTGAAAGTCAAAACGGAGGGATATCTATCTATCCAGCCCTGAGGGGGTAGTCGTAAAGAACAGGAGATGAGAAGAGGAAGACATTTAAGAGTTTTGGAATGCTGCCCACAGTTGAGGTTGTTGTTCACAGAGTTAAAAAGCCTGCAGCTTCTTTTGAAGTTTTCGTGTGCACGCTTTTGACTTGATTCACAGTGACTGTTTCTCAGGGCTCGATAGCTATTGCTGTTTCAGTGAAGGTTGCCAAATGTATGCACATTTTGGAGCATCTAGTGTTCCATGACTAATCGAGGCACATTGCAAATGTTGAAAAAAGGAACTTGATGTTCTTTTGTTTGGGTTGTTTTGAAGGGGGCTGAATGGATCTGACCCTAACAGGCAGGTGTAACGTGTTACAACAACATTTTCTAATCTGCTCACTTTCGCACCAGCCGTGACCAACCTGCAGTTGAACCTTATCCGCTCTACCCAAATGTACTCTCGGGCCCTGGTGTTTTCCACCTCGGTCAGCAGTCTCGGAAGGAGATACTTGCTTACCACCGACTATTTTCGCAAGATAACACAACCCTCAAAACGGCTTTATCGCCACTCCCACAGACGGGGGCATACGGGTTCAGCATGCGGTGGAACGGAGACAAGGGAGATGTGGGGATAGATAGGGACACATACGGACAGGTCAAGGACAGAGGAGGACAGGTAGGGCTGGTTTCCTGGTTTTCCCATACAGGCCATACCTGTTTGATTGTGGGCACCATGGGAATGATCTGTAGAGAGGTGGCCGACACGTCCCTCTCTGACTTGGCAGGTTTGGCACAGTACTGCTCCAACAGGTTGAGGTCACAGCTACGGAAACAACACTCCTCCACGATACCACGGTTCTGGGAGCGTCTGCTGTTAGACCTGCTGGTTGGCCTACCTGCAGAAAGAGAGAGGAAGGGAGAGTGAGATCATTAGGAGAGGAGAGACTTGTAATTCAATTACAATGAAAGTGAATCAAGATAGCAGCGTTGGCAGTTTGGCCAAATCCATCAAATCCATGTTTCCCCCCAATTGACAGATCCAATTGGCCCACTTCACTTTGACCAAACACAGGATAAAAGGCTATCTGAGCCCAACTCTGACAAAAGTTGATGTTTGTTTGTTGGTGTGTTTGTTTTTGGAAGTGGTCATCTTGTTATGGTATTTAATTAAGCCATCCAGAAGTCCTTTAGTTGGTAAATACAGCAGTAAATACTCCTCACACACTGGAGAATATGCAGACACAACACAGCCAAGCACAGAGAGACATAACCGAGCACAGAGACGGGAGACACACCGCCAAGCACATACTCACACAGCCAAGGAGAGAGAGACAGAGACACACATAGCCAAATACAGACAAAGAGACACATAGATCTGAAACCCTCACTATTTGGGTGAGTAAACACACAACATGGACACTCTCCTTTGACCTTATCCCTTGCCAACTCAACAGTGGGAAAGGGGGAGTCCACATACAGTACATCTGAAAGGCTGGGGAAAGACAGGGGGAATGCTGATAGGGAGACAGAGGGAGAGGAACAGAAGACGAGAGGAAGAAATAGAATGGAGAGAAACACACCTAAAGACATTGAGAGTGTGAGTGCCTTGCATTATCTATCGGCAAAGAGGTAGATCATGCAAGGGAGGCAGAAAGGAAAAGAGTGAATGAGAAGATATGGGGGAGAAAGGTTTGAGAAAAGAGAGACAGAAAGGGGGGTGGGGGTATGAGAAGAGGGAGAGAGGTGGAGGGTTAAGTAAGACGTGGCACAGGGGAGTACTATCCATGATCAATAACGGCCTTGTTTTGAAGTCCTTCTTCAACCCCTACACAATGTTGGAGAAACCTCAGGAGAGGCCAGACCAGTGTTTCATTGCAGGAAGAGGGAACATGAGAGAAAAGGAAAGGGTGAACCAGAGGGGGGCATCTATGTCGGCCCAAATTGGATAATGACCTCTCTTAGCAAGCAGCAGCACAAAGATTTTTTTGTCAATGCCATTGGGTGGGAGATGACAATTTTTTTTTTTTTAAAGTGAAATTGTCCATGTTTAGTTTTTTCTGTCTGTGTCAGGGGGAGAGGAGAAGACGGGGAAGAGAGGACAGGAACCATTTCAGTTCTACATACTGATAACTGCATGTACAAGTTTTTGTAAAAATTCATTTTAGGTCAGCTAATAATAACAATCACATCATTGTTACTATATGCTATAGTCTAGATGAAGTCTACTAGAAGAGCAATAACAGGGCTATTAATAATAGTACCGTAGTAATCCTCCCTCAACCGAAATAATTGAATCCTTCAAATCTAGATCAAACGCAGTGTGGTTGCCTATAGCCTGGGAACATTCGTGGTGAGGTGACTGGTATGCCTCTTGGGTGCTATTACTTTCCCCCACGGAATGTGTGGTAAACAAGTGGCCCATTGTGTCGCATTGAGTTGTGTGTGCCTTCCCTGCTCGCCGCCCTTTCATATGCAATCTGAGGTAGGCTACAGCAACAGAATGCGTCCACTCAGTAGTATCGCAAAGGCTTTCGTCTTCAGACACATAGCAGCGAAACACAGCTGGTTGTGTGTGTGTGTGTGTGTGTGTGTGTGTGTGTGTGTGTGTGTGTGTGTGTGTGTGTGTTTGTTTGTGTGTGTGTGTGTGTGTGTGTGTGTGTGTGTGTGTGTGTGTGTGTGTGTGTGTGTGTGTGTGTGTGTGTGTGAAAGAGAGCGAACACAAGCATACCACATACAGTGGCAGACAAAAAAATGTGCTCTCTGTACAGGAACACGAGCGAGAGACAGTCAATGTAGTTGGGAAAGCCAGAAGAAAATAAAAGGGGAAACACAATGAAATAAAAGTTACAGCGGCTATAAGTGGAACCTACTGAAATAGAATCCTCTATCTTCACAGACGAACTGCAGCGCGTCCACCAGTTCTCCTCCACATAGCGTTTCTGCCGAGGCCACTTCAACGATGTACAGAGTAAGTGCCAGCGCAATGACCAGCACTCGATTTGACGAAGACATCATCTTGACCTGAGGATAGAACACAACACATCTCAAATCAAACATTCACTGCATACAATACAAACGGACAGGCTAATTGGTGGTGCCTTCCATAGCCACTGTTCAGACGTGTCGGTTAAATATATAGCTTTCAGAATCAAAACCCAAAAGTCAGATAATAAGCTTCTAATCAATATCTTGCATAAACGACCCTCACAAATAACCTACCGCGTCTTGAAATGTATCCAATATGATGCGTAAAACAAAATGATTATTTTTTACAGTTAAAAGTCTGGCGCAATTAAACATTTTAATTATGTGCTACTTTGTATTTGAGCTGTACTTTACGCAGTGATCAGCTATCGCCCTATTGCAACTCGAAGAGTTGCTTATTCTGTGGGAAAAGATACCATATCTCTGCTGAACTCTTACACAACCGGCTCAACAAGTTGCAAGACATGCTATTCAATCGGCAACCATCTCAATCCCCATACTCAGCATATATTCCCCCTAGCTCACCCTCTGGTAACGGGGAGATTGAGCTCTATCACCCGCAGGACTCGCCCCCTAGCGGTCTTTGAGGTCTCTCCTGTTTGTCCCGAGTTCAGCAAAGGGACGCACTAACAAGATGCGAGTGGAGAAGATCATGTTTCGGCACAACAGTGCCCAGAGTAAGGATCTTAAAAGTGACGGTATTGTAGCCGACTGAAATGTAGCTAAATGCAAGAATCAACCCATCTCAATATCTGCACCTTCAACATTCTCACCTCGTCAAGTTATTTATATTTCACCGTGTTCTCAAATTGTCCCTTCTCACCAAAACGCGCAAACACACAAAAAAAACAAGCTAGGGTAAAAGCCCAGGAGAGGTTGTCCCAGCCAGCGTATTCGATTACGCATGTTTTTGCAATGTAGAAATAATGATTGTTTTACTTGCATAAAACAAGCAGAAGAGCAAGAAGTGTTGGGTCTCCATAGATTACCTTCATTCTTGTGTTTTCCGTTCTCCGGCAGGTGTGGCAAACTGAGTGGTGTTCGTGTCTTTTCTGGGTTTCCATGTCAATTGGCAGTAATCTAACGTTGAGCGTTATTTGGTTGGAGAGGTTGCAGTTGAGTTAGTTTCCCAGTTGGTGAGGGCTATAGAGATGTTGAGTGAGAGGCTGTCCCAAAGACCAGGCGACAGGCAAAAGTTCTCAGGGAGAAGTATTATATACCAAAACCCGCCCCTTACCTCCCCCCCTTCTCCATGCCCACTCCCCGCGCATGTCTGAACCGACCGAGAGGGCTCGCGGTCAAGATAAGTGGTCCAACGACACTCTACGGAAAAGTGCAAGAGAGAGAGCGAAAGAGAGTGCGCGCGCGTGTGTGTGTGTGTGTGTGTGTGTGTGTGTGTGTGTGTGACAGAGAGACGGAGAGAGAGATTCAGTGATCCAATATGGAACAATTCCATAGTCATTTTCCACATTTAGTGTTAGTATTGGTAAAGTGGGACTCTTCCTGAAAACGAGCTTCCTGGAACACCTTACAGAATCATCCCATTGTCTCAACCCCCAACATGATACCATTCTAAATAGCTTAAGAACTCTAATACACTATACAAAATAAAATAACAATTTAACACAGAATGGATGACTCTTCTTCAAACATAAATTGTCCTAAGACCACATTTTTTTTCAGTCAATACTGGCAAATTGAGACATCTCGATTGGCCAAGTGAGACACTTAATGCTTTATTGTAACGGATAAATGAGAGAGTAGGCTGCAAATGGAGTGTACAATGGCTACTTTTTTGATAAGCATATGTAAATGTCAGGCGGCGATGGAAGTGAACAATACCGCAGTCACCTGAGGCAGCAGGTTTAAAAAGCACCTGTAGTTTCCTTCTATAGGTGGATGCTGCCAAGAGGTCTGTTGACTTAGCTCGTGACATGGAACTGACATTGACACTGTGGGAGCCATTGGCCAGTGTTGCAGAGGTCAGAAAAAAAGCAGAGACAGAGAGACACGGAGCTCTGCAATGTGAAAGTGGACTTTGATATCACCTGTGAATCTATGAACTAACTCTAGTAAAGGGAAGGACATGGTGGTTGAACAGGAAGATTTGATCTGCACAATGGACTAGGTCTGTATTTTGCTCAATTAGCTGAAATAATTCATATAATTCATTAAAATAATTCCTTTTAAATATATTCAATTTCATTTCAATGGCAAGTGAAGTTCCCTCAGGAAAAAAAATTGAATTGTTGTTGTTATCAGGGGGCAACCCAAACTCATTCAAAATGTAATATTGCGCATCGATCAGAAAGAGCTTCTTCTTCTTTTTCCAGCCTAGTTCCATAGGTTTTATCACACAGTAATTTATGACAAGCTGTGCAACAAATTAATTGAGTATTGTATCTGCACTGTGCCTAGGGCTCTACTATGGCAATGACACTTAAACAAGTTCCTTTTGTTCGTGCATCATTATAATGTTCTGTCTGCGTTCTCTGATGATTCTACCCTTCTAAATAATCATCTTAACAGCCATCAAAGGGATGGCAAACTTGGCTGACGGCTGATGTCATTTTGGAATATTATACCAAACTTTTCTAATAGATTTTTTTATGAATATTTCAGCATAAATATTTAATTCTAAACATCCATTTATTTTATCACAAGTTGTTGGTTTAACATCTAATTTAAAAAATAAAACATTGAAATGATGTGACATTACAGGTGCAATCAATGATGCCTGAAAGCATCAGCAATGCCCTATATATACATAAATAAATATGCATATTTTACATCCATAATTGTTTCAATACAGGCAAGCTAAAGTGTATGGACATAACAAAACCACATTCATAATATTCTCCCCAAAGTGTGCTGAATAAGTGGATAACATCATTGAAAATCTTGAAGTACTAATAACTGCAAAACATGAGTACTTACTTATTATAATATCATTATTAACTGTAATAATTGTCATGCAACTAGACTAAGGACTAAGTTTAAGTCCGTTTGCAATAATTTGCTTGAAATAATTCTCATTTGGTAGATGGGTAACATTTTCTGACAAGGTAATACGTCACAGACTGATATGTAATTCAGAGTCATATAGAGATGTATATGGCTCTGATGACACCAGCTTTCTGCATCATATTTTGATGATGTCATTGCCATTGGTGCTGTTGGTTGGGGATGAGTAAAGGGTGTACGTTCCCAAACAGGAGCGCGAGAGAGAGAGAGAGAGAGAGAGAGAGAGAGAGAGAGAGAGAGGGATCCATCAAGTACAATAAGGAGGGGAGTGGAGGATAGGAGGGGAGAGGATGGGAGGAGGTATTCTTCCTTCGAGACTGGTTTCCCTAGTGGCTATTACTCACTGGTCTCCCGAGTAGCGAAGTGGTCTAAGCCACTGCATCTCAGTGCTACAGGTGTCACTACAGCCCCTGGTTTGATTCCAGACTGTATCACAACCAGCTGTGATTAGGAGTCCCATAGGGCTGGGGTAGGCCACCATTGTCATTGTGGCGGCAGGGTAGCCTAGTGGTTAGAGGGCTAGTAACTGAAAGGTTGCAAGTTCAAATCCCTGAGCTGACATGGTACAAATCTGTTGTTCTGCCCCTGAACAAGGCAGTTAACTAACCCACTGTTCCTAGGCTGTCATTGAAAATAAGAATTAGTTCTTAACTGACTTGCCTAGTAAAATTGTAAAGAAGAATTTCTTCTTAACTGACTTGCCAAGTTAAATAAATGTTATGTAAATACAATTTTAAAAAAGGAATAGGAACAGGAATAGGCCAATGACATATATACTACCTGTCAATCAGGTCCTTAAGTCCTAGGTTGTGTTCCATTTTCCCTTCTCTCCATTTAATCCCTCTTGGATTTATCATGGATTGGTGTAAGAAATAGAGTGGAAACTCCTTCTAGCCCATGTAAACACCAATCCAATGCTTTTATATCCATTAGGGAGAGCAAACAGGTAGTGTGGGAAATCAGAAGACAACCCCTATGTTCTCTAAATATCTAAAGGCTAACTCCAGTTGGTTCAATCTATTGAACCAAATTCACTAGTGCCACATCTGAACAATGAGTCAGAGGATTCCCAGTGATAGTGGGTTAGAATCCAATGAGGGCCTCCCCATGTACACATCTTTAGACTGACACCTAGTGGCTGTGATAGGAATTCTGTCTGTAAAAGCCTGTGGAGAAAAGACAATAGCACTTTTTGAAAAGACAATTGGCCCTGTACTTTAAAAATGGGTCCTTCCTTCCTACTTTTCTTAAAGTAAATCACTACTCTGACATAATGTGGATTGGTGGAAGCTGTGTGGTAGAACCCTTACTTTCTCCTTTCCAATGGTGTCAAATCAGTGATTACTTAGGAGGAACGCATTTTTTAAGGATTCGAACAAGGCCCAGGTCCACTCACTGGAGCAGCAAACATTCTCTATAGTGGGTATTTTTTTAATGTCCAGCTCCTGTGGTAAGCTGGATGTAAAAATGTTTCCACATTGCTCCTCATAACCACTAAAACAGGGTCCAGTATTTAGTTATCCCAGCAGAGGTTAGGATTGGGTAGAGCAATCTGATCCTAGATCTGTGGCCAGGGGCAACAACTACCAAGAGCGCAAAATGTGTTTTTATTCGAATCTGTTGCCAAATGACTTGTTGCTCTTAAACAAATTAGTCAGAAAGCCCATACATATGGATGAGACCTAATACAGTATGTGGTGATAGTACATTTTTAGTTACTTGATGATGAATATTTTAACTTGTTGTTTGACTCGGTGAAAAAAACTGAATGGCGATAGATTTGAGGAGAAATCTTAAGTGGTTTGTTTGTAATGATTTACCAAGGCAAATGTTCAACATATCTTGTAAAAATAAAAAGAATGTGTATCCTACAATGACATTCAAAAACATTTCATTTCAATTCAAATGTTTAGTTATTTGTTCTCTGTAAATTTAATCTCAAATCATTTGTAAAACAGCCATTTTACATGCATTCAGAAGTGTATTGACAGTAGATAGTTGTATTGACTGACTTGCAAGCCTGATTTGTGTCGAGATCCCTGTGCTGACCCCTCCCCCTAGCGGTAGACAGGGGTACTCACACCTGCGTTTCTTGTAACCAGGAAGGGGGTAGTGAAGCGACCATAAGCCAACACCTAGGACCTCGTCAAGAGAGGTTGGGATCTCTTGGTGTAATGGCTCTGACTCTACTGAAAAATGTGGTTGTCCCATCTAGCTATCATGAATGCACTAACTGTAAGCCACTCTGGATAAGAGGGTCTACTAAATGACTCAAATGTCAAATAAAAATGTGTTGGGATGACAGTCTCCCTTCCCCCCTAAAATCGCTATATGCTGATACCTCAAGTCCTGCAAGCCCTCCTAGTCCAACAGACAACTGTTCACTTCTTTACATGATTCGTTACACTGATTACCAGGGTTGGGGTCAATTCCATTTGAATTCAGCCAATTCCTGAAAAATTGTCCTCATCTCATTTCCTCATTGCTTTTCAATGAGGAAAATTGGAATGTGACCCATACTCTGGCAATGGCTGTCAATATTGTGGCAAATTCTAAGACGATATAGGCCTGATGCATGTTCAACGTTTATTTTTATCACATAATTTTCACATTTCAGAAAGTCAATACAATTCCATTCTGTCTGGACAGATGTGAAGTGAGAAAACGGGATAAAGTGGCAAGTATTCTATAACTTGTATTTACATACTGTGATACAACATCATTAAATAGCTTATTAGGCTACACTGTATTTACCCTTTGCTAATGGTTAATTGCTATGTCGTGTAAAGTGTTGCTAAAACCTAAAAGCCACATAAGACATCAGCAGCAGCAGTAGAGGGAGACCTCGTCCCATCGTTCCCCTCAAACCTCCACCAATACCTCCAGCCCCTGCCTCTGACCCTCACACCCCGATCCGGGGAGCCTGCTGTGGGGGTAAGAATGATGCAGAGCAACCTGAGAGGAACATGAGTCCCTGTCACCACTGGTTTTAGCCCTGGTAGGGGCAGATAGCTTACAGCCCACCGACAAACCCTGTGTCAGGGAAGTTTCCATCACCTGAGAGACCTAGGCCAGAAGCAGCCCCTAGCCCTTGGCCTTCGATACACTTGTTGTGTAGATCTGAAAGGACTGGATAGGTATAAGCAATGCGGCAATCTATGGACCTAGCCTATGAGAGGGAAAAGTGGTGCTACAACCTTATTGTTGTTACCTACTGTATCAAGTTCTTTCAGATCTAATGTGCATACGTATTTCATTTTTTAAACTTCTGGACAGGGTTCCTCTAGGATGTTGTTTTGTACATAGGGTAAATTGCACCCGAGAAGTAAGAGGGAAAGTGATTTTCCCCTTTGTCGTTCTCTTTATTTACTGATGGAATTAAAGCTCTCCATTCTTTACTGACAGATCAACAGATGCTCTTCCAAATATATGGACTCTCAAGTAACTTGTAAATAGAGTTATACATATTATTGAATACATTAAATACTTATTTCATTTAACCATTTAGTCATATTTAATCGTGTGTAATAATGTAATAATGTTAAACTGTTGTTATTCATACAACTTATGTATTAATCAATGTACATCATTTGCTTTTGTTGTTTAAAGGGTGTTATGAATAATGTACTTAATTTAATCCGAATTTGTTTTAGAAGCAGTTTTGGAAGCGAACCTTCAAATTAGGTGTAACTAATAGCTACTATTCATGCAGTTATTCCATAGAGTGTGATCCCTCTGACACATAATACAGACACAACAGTCTTCTCCAGCAGTGCTATATCAGCCAACACGTGACCCACTTGTGACAGATCTTATTACTAGATTCATAAACAGGGACATTTAATACGAATAGGCATCCAGCAAGACCAGTTTGTGATGGCTATTGCTTGTTGAAATGTAGTAAACATGTTTTACATTGGAAAAGGGTTATTATTATCATGGGATAGTTCACTTTTTAAAAGTTTTAGCTTATTTTGCATAGGGTGTTGATGTTTCATCCAAACTGTTTTTAAGTTAGTTAGGTGGTTACATCCAGAATCTTCTGACTAGCAAAGGAATAGGTTTCCCTTACCCTGTTCAGTCTATGGACAAGGTATGACAGCAATCCATGCTTTGGTTTTGCTTAGCTGGTCACTGTTTTAAATGCTAACTTTCTAATCCCAAATCCAATGCAAGACAATAGTACCTGTATTAGCATTTTCAGGCTTAAAGTCCAAATCATCCTAAAGTGTCTAAAAATGGATTGTGTAACTTAACCGTCACGTTCTGGCCATAGTTCTGTTATTTTATCTTTGTTTTAGTATGGTCAGGGCGTGAGTTGGGTGGGCAGTCAATGTTTGTTTTTCTATGTTGGTTTTTGAGTTCGGCCTGGTATGGTTCTCAATCAGAGGCAGCTGTCAATTGTGGTCCCTGATTGAGAATCATACTTAGGTAGCCTGGGTTTCACTTTTGGGTGGTGGGTGTTTGTCTTCCGTGTGTCAGTGTTTGTTGCCACACGGGACTGTTTCGTTCATTTCTCGTTTATTGTTTTGTATTTCGTAGTGTTCAGTTTTTGTTTTAAAATTAACATTATGGACACTTACCACGCTGCATTTTGGTCCTCCGATCCTTCTCGCTACTCCTCCTCAGAAGAGGAGGGCGAGAGCCGTTACATTAACCCTCCTGTTGTGTTCGTTTTATGTTAATTAATTCTGTGTTCCCGGTCCAAAATGACCGCCCCATTATAGCTGATTAGAAATCCATAATAATACATATATTATCACCTAATGTTGTGCTTGATATTTTTATCAACTTAAGTTCTTGTGAACATTACAAGTTTTGAACTTCTATGTGCGATTTATGGCCTGTAGGCCTCATTGACCTGAGCTCATACAACTCGTTTTTGAATTTAAAAAAGCATAATGTGTGGATTATTTTGACTATAACAAATACTCAGATGAAACATATTGTGCTATTTATCACAGACTGCTTTGTGTCAAAGTCTAACAAGGACATTTGTTTTGAAACAATAAAAAATAAAAAAATAGTGGCAGGATTTTATGTCATCACCCGGGATATGGCGTATCTCGTTGGCCCTGGGATCATCCTGATAACATTTTCAGCCGACAGCAGACCTCTCCTCTCAGCTGGGGATGAAGACCAGGACAAAATCCCATTCTTTGACAGGAATGTAACAACATCCTCAGCAGGGCCCTCTTCCTCATCACTGGATTGTTCCACATCGGTTGTCTCTTGGTCTGGATCATATTCTGTGTTGTCTTCAACTTCTGACACGTCCTCCTCTAATGCATCTTCATTGTCAGTTTCCTGGCCTCTCTCCTCCTCGTCAGTGTCATGATCAAATATATGATCAAGAGCCTCACATACGTATATCGTTTGGTCATTGTGCGGCCACAGAATGAATTGTGAGCAAGGCCTCAAAAAAGCTTTATGTACCAGAGCTGCGAGAAAAGTTCTATATATTATTGAAACAATGAAGCAATTATTTGTGAGAATGCCAACAGGTGTGGTTCCCTTGGGGGAAATATTCTATTGGGGAAAGTTTGTCCTGTGTGGACAAAGTCATGGAACCTTATGACAATCAAATTGAATTAACTACATTTTTTCAGAGAGAAAACTTGTAAATAGGTCCAATTCGACCAGAACACAGCAGGAGGGTTAAAGAAGTAATCTATAGATGATTTAGACATGAACCGTGAAAATGCTAATATAGTTACCATTGACTTGTGTTGGATCTGTGCCACCAGAACCCTAGGTCAGGTGTCGGAGATTTGCATTTGTGCCTGTTGATCTCACAGCTGATGTGTTTGTTAATGGGTCCTCCTGGGAGAGTGCACTAGAGCAGCATAGAGGAAGGGGGTGGAGAGGGGGGTATCACTGGAGAGGAGAGGGGTATCAGGGTATCAAAATGGGTGAAAAGTGGGTGGGGGGTAGGCGTGAGGTAACAGCAGGGATACCAGCAGCAGAGGGGTCAGAATATCGGTAGAGAGGAGAGCTGAGAGACAACCGAGGTGTGTGTACCTGTGTGCGCGCATGTGTGTCTGGATGTGTCTGAGAAAAAGAGAGTTGGGTTTGGCAGACCTGGAACCAGTGTATTGTTTTGGGGGGAACAGAGGGTGTGCTAAAGCAGACAGGAGGTATCCTAGAGCAGTTCTTTTATGGGGACATGAGAGGGCCAGAGTCAGAATGGATCAGTCCAGTGAAAGGTTCTCTAAGCCTGGCCTGAACAATGTTTCTTGGGGCCCCCTTGGCCCTGATCCCTGGATCCTGGAGCCTACTATGGGACCTGCAGCAGTAGCAGAGGTGGCCCTGTAAGGCTGCCAATGTTTAGTGAGGGGCCTGGCCAGGACAGGCCACAGACCCAAGCCGAGAGAGAGAAGGGGGAGATTTGTGGTGGCAGGGTGTGGGTGGGATGGTTGGTGGGGTGGTTGGGGGAGTGCAACACGACCCCTCTCAACCTTCAGCCCCGGTGGGGGTGGGGGGGATGCAACACGACCCCTCTCAACCTTCAGCCAAAGGTCTGCTCATACACCGTTGTCCAACTTTGCCATTTATAGACGCAGAAGGCCCTGAATGGCCAGTCTGTTGTGTCCAGCAGTAGCTCTCTGTTAGACTGTGGGGAAATAAAATGGTAAAGTGGATTATATTATCTCATTCGACTGTTTGTGACATCAGTAATATGTGGATGGGGTTGCTGTAAATAGTTTTTTAAGCTGTGCGGCACCATTTTATCAAATTGGGTTTCAACCAATGAGCTTCAGCCCCTCGCCATTTGAGTGACAGCTAGCAAGACGCAGACACAGTCGAGTGAGAGAGAGCGCATTTGTGATGTATTACGCAATTTTCGGGGACCACTTTTGGCTCGTGGGCGGGCACTGGTTAAAAAGTATACAAAAGTACCAAAGAATATCTTTATCCTTCTCAACTTCATATTCATAATCTCCAGCACCACCCCAACATCAACATATGTGAAAACAGCAGGTTTGTGTGTTTTGTAGTCAAAACAATGTGCACTGGATGATGTAAAAAAAAAAAGTTTCCTCATGATGTCATCAGAAATACTTTTGACATCATCTGCTGTGCATTGTGATTTTAACCAACTATGTGCAGGCAAAGACCCAGATAATGTCAAAAGTGTTTCCAGGTGACGTCATCAGAAACACGTATCTACCTCTATCTTCCAATGTATGATGGTCCCATGTTTCATGAGCTGAAATAAAACATTCCAGAAATTTCCCATATGCACAAAAAGCTTATTTCTCTCAAATTTTGTGCACAAATTTGTTTACATCCCATTTAGTAAGCATTTCTCCTTTGCCAAGATAATTCACTCATCCATTCACCTGACAGGTGTGGCATATCAAGAAACTGATTAAACAGCATGATCATTACACATGTGCACCTTGTGCTTGGGGACAATAAAAGGCCAATCTAAATTGTGCAGTTTTGTCAAACAACGCAGTGCCACAGATGTCTCAAGTGTTGCCTAGGTGTGAGTGCAGAATATTTCCTTGCATTTAAGCCCTTGGTGTGCCAAAGTAACTTTAAATAATACCAACAACTTCTTCATTTCCGCGCTCATGTGTGTGGAATGTGGTGTCAGGGTTTGGGCATTGTAAAATGCCTCAATGCCTCCAAAAAAAAGGAGTGTGAAAGAGACTGGGAGAAAGAGAGGGAAAAAGGTGGATGGATGGAAACGGCAGAGCTGCATGGAACCCCCCCCACTCAGTCAGTCAGGTGTCTTGGGAGAGAGCTGCCGGTATTGAATATCGCAGAGAAAAAGGAGGAAATGGTACATTTAAGATCCAGACGGGAAGATGGAAAAGTTTGTCAGTTGAAGTGAATACTTGTTCTTGTAAAGGGACCCAGGGTTTTAGTGCATTTGTCAGAAGACATTAGAGTATTCTTGATTGATGGTGTGCTGCACTGTACTCTTTTTCCCATACAAAGAGTCAGACAAGGCTCTTTGCTGATAGTCACAAAAAAAGTGAAAGTGACTGGGTTTAATGAACATGGTAAATTCAATCGGCTTCAATTGGTAGCAACTGTCAACAAGCCATGGACATGAACTATAGTTATTACATATTGTAATTTATGTCATTACTTTTGACAGCTAGTACATTGTTAAAATCAGGTACTTTGCAACATCAAAACTAGTGGCAACGGAAGGGAGACAAAACCTTAACTTTGCTGGAGTATTGAAGCACATCATCCTGAGATGTTTTGAGAAAAGACACAGTGTGTTGAAACACCACTTAATCAAGTGTTTTGGAACACCCTGCCAGGGACTGTGAGCACTAACGGAAAAGGTTGAAAAACCCACCCTCAGGACTGGGCCGCTCAACACAGGGGCCCCACAAGGGTGCGTGCTCAGCACCCTCCTGTAATTCCTGTTCACCCATGATTGCATGGCCAGGCACGCCTCCAACTCAATCATCAAGTTTGCAGACGACACAACAGTAGTAGGCCTGATTACCAACAATGACAAGAAAACCTACAGGGAGGAGGTGAAGGCCTTGGCGCAGTGGTGCCAGGAAAATAAACTCTCCCTCAATGTCAACAAAATGAAGGAGCTGATCGTGGACCTCAGGAGATAGCAGAGGGAGCACGCCCCTATCCATATTGAAGAGGCCGCAGTGGAGAAGGTAAAAAGCTTAAGTTCCTCGGCGTACACATCACTGACAATCTGAAATGGTTCACTCACACAGACAGTGTTGTGAAGAAGGTGCAATAGCGCCTCTTCAACCTCAGGAGGCTGAAGAAATTTGGCTTGGCCCCTAAGACTCTCACAAACTTTTACAGATGCACCATTGAGAGCATCCTGTCGGGCTGTATCCTCGCCTGGTACGGCAAATGCACCACCCACAACCGCAGGGCTCTCCAGAGAGTGATGCTGTCTGCCTGCCCTGCAGGACATCTACAGCACCTTATGTCACAGATAGGCCAAAAAGATCATCAAGGACATTAACCACCTGAGCCACGGCCTCAATCAAATGTATATATAAAGCCCTTTTTACATCAGCCGATGTCACAAAGTGCTGTACAGAACTCAGCCTAAATCCCCAAACAGCAAGCAATGCAGAAATAGAAGCATGGTGGCTAGGAAAAACTCCCTAGAAAGGCAGGAACCTAGGAAAAAAACTAGAGAGGAATCAGGCTCTGAGGGGTGGGCAGTCCTCTTCTGGCTGTGCCGGGTGGAGATTATAACAGGACATGGCCAAGATGTTCAAACGTTCATAGATGACCAGCAGGGTCAAATAATAATAATCACAGTGGTTTTAAAAAAACGTTTTTCATTGAACCTTTATTTAACTAGGCAAGTCAGTTAATGAAGAACACATTCTTATTTACAATGACGGCCTAGGAATAGTGCCTTGTTCAGGGGCAGAACAACATATTTTTACCTTGTCAGCTCTGGGATTCAATCTAGCAGCCTTTCGGTTACTGGCCCAACGCTTTAACCACTAGGCTACCTGCTATTTTAGAGGGTACAACAGGTCAGTACCTCATGAGTAAATGTTAGTTGGCTTTTCATAGCCAAGTATTCGGAGTTAGAGACAGCAAGTGTGGTAGAGAGAGAATCGAAAACAGCAGGTCCAGGACAAGGTAGCACGTCCGGAGAACAGGTCAGGGTTCCATAGCCGCAGACAGAACAGTTGAAACTGGAGCAGCAGCATGACCAGGTGGACTGGGGACAGCAAGGAGTTACCTGCCCAGGTAGTCCTGAGGCATGGTCCCAGAGCTCAGGCCCTCTGGGAGGAGAGGGAGAGAGAGAGAATTAGAGGGAGTATACTTAAATTCACACAGAACACCGGGTAAGACAGGAGAAATACTCCAGATATAACAAACCCTAGCCCCGACACAAACTATTGCAACGTAAATGCTGGAGGCTGAGACAGGGGGGGTCGGAAGACACTGTGGCCCTATCCAAAGATACCCCCGGATAGGGCCAACCAGGCAGGATATAACCCCACTCACTTCGCCAAAGCACAGCCCCCACACCACTAGAGAGATATCTTTAACCACCAACTTACTACCCTGAGACAAGGCCGAGTATAGCCCACGAAGATCTCCCCACGGCATGAACCCGAGAGGGGCGCCAAACCCGGACAGGAAGGTCACGTCAGTGACTCAACCCACTCAAGTGACGCACCCCTCCTAGGGACGGGATGGAAGAGCACCAGTAAGCCAGTGACTGTAATAGGGTTAGAGGCAGAGAATCCCAGTGGAGAGAGGGGAACCGGCCAGGCAGAGAAGTGGTTCGTCGCTACAGTGCCTTTCCGTTCACCTTCCCACTCCTGGGCCAGACTACACTCAATCATAGGACCTACTGAAGAGATGAGTCTTCAATAAAGACTTAATGGTTGAGACTGAGTCTGCAACTCTCACATGGATAGGCAGACCATTCCATAAAAATTGAGCTCTGTAGGAGAAAGCCCTGCCTCCAACTGCTTAGAAATTCTAGGAACAATAAGGAGGCCTGCGTCCTGTGACCATAGCATACCTGTAGGTATCTACGGCAGGACCAAATTGGAGAGATAGGTAGGAGCAAAGCCCATGTAAAGCTGATAGGTTAGCAGTAAAACCATGAAATCAGCCCTAGCCTTAACAGGAAGCCTTAGAGGCTAGCACTGGAGTAATATGATCACATTGTTGGGTTTTAGTCAAGATTCTAGCAGCCGTGTTTAGCACTAACTTCATTATTTAGGGCTTTAAACGGGTAGCCGGAAAGTAGAGCATTGCAGTAGTCTAATCTAGAAGTAATAAAAGCATGGATTAAATTTTCTGTATCATTTTTGGACAGAATGTTTCAGATATTGCAATGTCACGAAGATGGAAAAAGCTGTCCTTGAAATAGTCTTGATATGTTCGTCAAAAGAGAGATCAGGGTACGGAGTAACGCCGAGGTCCTTCACAGTTTTATTTGAGACAACTGTACAGCCATCAACATTAATTGTCAGATCCAACAGAAGATCTCTTTGTTTCTTGGGACCTAGAACTAGCATCTCTGTTTTGTCTGAGTTTAAAAGTAAAAAAATGTGCTGCCATCCACTCCCTTTATGTCTGAAACACAGGCGTCCAGGGAGGTCAATTTTGGGGCTTCACCTTGTACAGCTGTGTATCGTCTGCATTAGCACTGAAAATTAACATTATGTTTACGAATGACATCCCCAAGAGGTAAAATATATAGTGAAAACAATAGTGGTCCTAAAACGGAACCTTGAGGGGCACCGAAATTTACAGTTGCTTTGTCAGAGGACAAACCATTCACAAAGACAAACTGATATCTTTCCGACAGATAAGATCTAAACCAGGCCAGAACTCTGTATAAACCAATTTGGGTTTCCAATCTCTCCAAAAGAATGTGGTGATTGATGGTATCAAAAGAAGCACTAATGTCTAGGGGCACGAGGACAGATGCAGCGCCTCGGTCTGACGCCATTAAAAGGTCATTTACCACCTTCACGAGCGCAGTCTAAAACCAGACTGAAGTGTTTCGTATACATTGTTTGTCTTCAGGAAGGCAGTGAGCTGCTGTGCAACAGCTTTTTCTAAAATTGCAACAGATTTTTCTAAACCGCTATCACCCAGAAGGCGAGGTCAGTACAGTTCCATCAAAGCTGGAAGTCGGGGCACAAAGGAAAATCTTCAGTTTACAAAGTTATAATTTTCCTAATATACAGTGGGGCAAAAAAAGTATTTGGTCAGCCACCAATTGTACAAGTTCTCCCACTTAAGATGAGAGTGGCCTGTAATTTTCATCATCGGTACACTTCAACTATGACAGACAAAATGACAAAAAAGAATCCAGAAAATCACATTGTAGGATTTTTTATGAATTTATTTGCAAATTATGGTGGAAAATAAGTATAAGTACATATGATGAAAATTACAGGCCTCTCTCGTCTTTTTAAGTGGGAGAACTTGCACAATTGGTGGCTGACTAAATACTTTTTTGCCCCCCTGTAACTCTTCAGATATTTTAACATCTGATCAATTAGTCTTCTTATTAATGAATTAATATTTACCTCACATCAGTCTCATTCCAAACGTCGTAAATTGTTGGTTATCTGCATGAACGCAGCCTTTACTATGAATCATCCATACACAAATTGGCTTAATCATTTATTTACTAACTAACTAAATAATCACAGAAATGCATAAACAAACAAACAGGAGATATGGTTACAAGGAAATGATAGGGGAGGTTCCCTAGTGGGCTAAGCCGATATGGCGGCTTGGTGGACAAAGGGAAGTGGGTGTGGACTGAGTACATGCGGGAAAGACGAAAGGGATCATTACACAGTTAATAATTATATGAATTGAAATGCTAATCCTTTACACATGAACGCTCACTCATTTGGGAATAATTGCAATATTTACACCCAATGTGTCGTCGTGATCTCTGTTGGAATCGTCAGTTCGTCTGTTGGAGAGTTCATCCGAGTCTCTTTCTCTCTCTCTTCTCTCTCTCTCTCTCTCTCTCTCTCTCTCTCTCTCTCTGCTTATTTTGTGGTTAGAATGGATACTTCAGAGTATCATTCAGAAATGTTCTCATAGAGTAGATGTTTTGGCGGTTGTCGGTAATAGCATCCCAGGTTTATGTAATTTTTAGCTGCAGACTAGTAATTAGTATCTAAGATTTTCTCTTATTCTGTCGGGATCGATAGTCTCAGAGTTTAACCATTTCCAGCTGTGTAGCCAATACTACATGTGGTATGGTTAGGAATTCAACAACCATTGCAACCTTAGCTTACACTGAGGTTTTTGTGGTCTGAAGAGGATTTCCTCAGGAGGGGGTTTTATTCGTAACAACAGGAAAGGGCAGTTCCATGATGCCAGATCATGTCTGTGCTCACGGGGGCGGGCCAATGACTTAGTTAAACTTGAAAGGGAATACAATTCTCTCACATTAAAGAGTTATTAACATCACATTACATCATTTCACATATAGTTTCATCTTTACTCATTCATTTTACACAATAATTCGATGCAAACCCCATAATTGAGAAATGTACACATTCAGAGATATAGTTGTGTGTGTTTCCTGTCCTCTCTGAGGTCACCAAATGAAACACACTCGTCATAACCGTCCCTTAAGAGTCCACGGACCATTCCCACCTTCTCACAAGTGTACATTTTGTTTCAAATTCCCATTTGGGGGATTTAGGAGTTCGCCGTGTGAAATCCTTTGTTGTTTGTCTCTCTGTGTCTCTCTTTCTGCATGACCAGGGGGAGAGAGTCTCAGCCAGGAATTTACGACCTGAGATAACAGAACCTGGATGTAGGAGAGAGTGAGAGAGAGGGGGAAGCCACTATCTATACCCAGAAAGTGCCACGTCATGACAGTCCCCCCCCTGGTGGTTTGGATCTTGTGATTATCCTGCAAGTTACTAATCAACATAAAAAATAATGACCACGTGATGTCCTGTTTGTAGATCATCATTGCAGTCTGGTGGTTGAACTTGGTAGGCTCTCTGAAAGCAGAGCAGTCCACCACAAGGATGGGTAGTGGATGTCCGGTTGGTGATCGCTGTTGCGGTCTCCCTCTAGTGGTTTACCTTGATAGGTTTCCTGGAAGCTGCAAAGTACCACAGGAATCGCCAGGGGATGTCCTGGTTTGTGATCGCCGTTGCGGTCCCCCCCTCTGGTGGTTTACCTTGGTAGGATCGCTGATAGTGGGGCAGGCCACCTCAAGCATGGGGAGTGGGTGTCCAGATTTAGGATCGCCGTTCTGGACCCGTCGTCTGGTCGTCCAGTCTGGAAGATCTTGGCAGTAACTTATGCTGATGTTAACAATGCACACACACCCACAACGCACACACACTCACGCAATTTTATATAAATACAGTAATTCCCCAATGAGCGGTGTTGTGCCACTAAGTGATGGTTTTTATATCGACTTTGTTTATGGCTCTATCACTTCCTAAGTGTCAAAGGAACTGAACCGAAAAGGAATGAAAGCATAAACAAAATATATACAAAATATAGGTCTCACACCAAAATCATCTAATTGGACTGTATTCTATATTCGTCCAATGTCCTGGCAAAATGACTATCATGGCATTGTCTCTAATGTCACGTCTAGGGTTTTCCTACTTGGTGTGTTGCTTAGGCACTATCCAAAGTTGATAACTACATGATAAGTTTACAGCTGTAAGGCACTAGTTTTGGTCAGTCTACAGGGATGACCTATGGACTATTGGTAAAACAACTGGTGAGTACTGTAGCTGTAAAGTCAAAGGCCTCAAAGTAAATGTTCAACTTCACTAAGGCTGGTATTTTGCTCGGACCCTGAAGTGAGCCTAGGATTAATCGGATGTTTGTTGGATGTTGGATGTTTCGTTGTACACGTGTGTTTATGCTTACACAAGCGGGAAGGGGAAGAAAACCAAGTATCCTGGCAGATTACAACTTGTTCAGAATGAGTCTGACGTAATCAGGTAATTTTCAGGTCAATGCCTGGAGGTCAGTCAGAATTGGTGTTGATGGAGTCTGTAGTGGTTTTACTACGGGTCACTGCATCTTCCACTATTATAATGGCGATAGGTATGTGGAGATAGGTATGAAGAAGTCTATTCCATAACTATGTTATCCACAGAGGAGCTAACCTCAAAACGGAAGTACTCTATAAGCACTGGGCCAGTCGTACGCCTTGTGATCATGGCTCATGACTTCTAATAACTTTCCTCCTGAATGGAGGATTCTATTTATTAGTGGCATGTGTGTTAACCTTTGGAAGAGTGTTCTGGAGATTTCCTTACACGTGTTGCACTCTGAGTGACTCCTAACTACTATGTCAATGTTGTCATGGGTAATTTGATTGGTTAGTTCTATAACCTTCTTACTGATTGCAGCTGGTCTGACTGTTGCTGGCATTGGTACTGGTACTAAAGGGGACCAGTTATCCTACCGATTTATTCAGAAATATTATCCTACCATAACACGTGATTAGAGAATTTTACTAGTTGTATTGTAGTTGAACCTACACATGGCAAGGAATTACTATTTTTGCCATTTGTTTGAGGTGGAAGTCTTCTTCTACGACCAGTGTGGTACACCTCAGTAATATCTTAGATGTGTTTTAAGATTATCCCCATCTAGGGGCCTGCTCTGCTCCTCACTGTTCTCATAGGGGAGTTTACAACTAGATTTGTTTTATGCTTTGGTGGCCTCGTACGGTGTTGCACGTAGTCTCGACCCCCCCCCCTTTTGTGTCTCAGGAGCCCCCGAGATGCTGGTGCTGGTATCCGAGGCACAAACGAAAAGTTTGGACCCTGTGTATGAGTTGTCAGCGGCCCCATTGTTATGAGAATGGCTGTAACCTTTCAACCAAATCTCCTGGTGTTTGTGCTTCAAAACGCTCAGTGGCTGTTGAGGGCTGTCAGTCATCATAGCGTCCGCGTGTGGCAACCTCTTCGGTACCTGCGAACTGAGACGAGGATATCTGTCTGTGATATCGTAAAGTGTTTCACCAGTGGGAATCATCGAGTCAGTTGCTGGACTGACACAATTAGTGTCATTGTAAGGGGTGACAGTCCCCCACAAAGCGGAAGGTGTATCATCGGAAGCAGAGTAAACTCTGTGCATCAATGTTATTCTTTCTGAGACGCCTGTAGTGCTTGTCCGAAGGGCAAGAGAAGTTCATCTCAACTACCGGATTGCACGACTGCAAGTAGGAGGGAAGTTGCTCATTCACAGAGACAGCTGAAAAGAATGGTCAATCAGGTTGGCTGATGGAATGTGTCAAGATATTGTAATATCTCCTTGGATTGGATTCTGCACCAAGAGGTTTCTAAACGTCTTTTCCCCAAGGGGTGCTTTCGACAGATACCCCTCATGAATGACTGCGTTGCAGCTAGTGTTAGGGGAAGACAGTGTGGTCAATGGAGAAGGCCCTGTGGCCTGTGACCATACATGGTTGGTTTTCCAATCCATCAGTGGGAGTAACCGATCCATCAAGTCTTCTCCAAGTAGAAGGGGTTCAGATTCGAGGCTGGTAACATACACAGGGTGATCGATCGAACGAGCGAAACGTCCTGGAAGTGTAGTTTCAGCATGACTTTCAACATGTGAGGCGAGGTAGCCTGAGCCCTCGAAGTGTAGTATTGCATCATTCTACTTTTAACCACCGTTTAGTTGGTTTCAAAGCTCTTTTGAGATCATCGAACAATGTTTGACAAATGAGCGATATTGTCTCGCCCGAGTCATTTAGCGCATGACAAGTTAAGCAGTCCTCCAGGACTTGGCTTTAACGAAGCGTTTGACCTTTTTCTTCGCAACCTTTGTATCAGAGTCTATAGACAAAGCCTGTGGGCTTGTTTCTTGATCAAGCGGGCCCTGGATAGGGTCTCAAGAAATTTGAGTTTTTAACGTCCTTGCTATGGGTGTTAATTCCTGCAAACCTGGTGTCCGTAAATTCCCTGTCTTGTCCTTGTGACTTCTCTTTTACCCTTTTCTCAAATTTTTCTCACTTTAGTTCTTCACGTAGTGGACCTTCTGGAGAACATTGGTCTACATTTTGATCATCCTTTAACCCTTTGTTACCCACACAAAGTGCTCTGACACTTTGTGTGGGTTCGGTGCAGGAATGTAGTGAACAGGTCGACTGTAGCGGTAGTCGTTTCGAAGGCAACGTACTTTACAGTTATTTCGACTGCGGAGGTTATTGGAATCATGGTTTTGTGGTAGAAACCGTTGTTGTGAGTCATCTCTCTACACTCCAATACCTGATAATGCACCCTCAAACTGGAGTGAGTGCTCCTGGTCAAACTTCAAAACCGACTGGTCAGGGCTCTTAGCATTGCGAACTTTAGATGCCTCAAAAGCTGTGCTTGCAAGCTCTCTGAGTTGTAAGATAGGCTAGCCAACGTGGGCTTCAGGGTCCAAGTAGGTAATGAAGGTGGGATACATGTTTGACAGAAGCATTTGTTTGAATTGTAAAAACTCTTCCATTCCTGTTTCAGTGAGTAGGCCAAAGTAAACTGAACGAAGCCTATGACAGTAATTATAGTATGATAGTAAGCTTGTGGGTGTTCATTCCGAGCTTGTTTGACGGTGTTAACCAGTGAGATATCGTGTTTGTGAGTCGCAGAACCACTGGATTCTAATTTCAAAGCTGTGGCAAGTTTAGCGTAGTTATTTAGCACCTGTTGCTGTTGTAGACGAATGAACCTCATCAACCTCATTCGCTTCAACAGGTAAACCCTGTCAGAACCCGTAGAGTTCAGGTAGCCATCCAATGCGTCCTCTATTTCAGCTAGGAACGTCTCAGTATCGTTTGGCTGACCTGGAACGGGGTCAAAGGTGGGGAAATTCTTACGAGTTTGTCAAGGTATTCCGCGACAAGCGGGCGGAGAGGGTTGCCTTCATTCTGTGGGGAAATTGGGGCCGAAGGACCAAGAGGAGAAGCCAAGCTTTGGCTTTATTGGCCAAGAGGCGCCATATTACTCAGACTGG
The DNA here is from genome assembly GCF_018296145.1 of Oncorhynchus tshawytscha. Lineage (NCBI taxonomy): Eukaryota > Metazoa > Chordata > Actinopteri > Salmoniformes > Salmonidae > Oncorhynchus > Oncorhynchus tshawytscha. The sequence continues at coordinate 14,113,650 of NC_056447.1, forward strand.
GGGACACATGAGGGAGGCAAAATCTGAAACCTATCGTCTTTACTACTTTGAGTACAGGGCTCTGGTTGCTTGGATGGGTAATTCTGGACTTCCTCCATATGGTACCTAAGGGTGGTATTCTACTGCATTGCAGAGTCCACTTGACCACTTAGAGAACTGATTTTGGATACGTGAGTGTCGCACTTGCTCCTTTCGCTCTCAAACTTATCTGTCATGATTTGCAGATAGAGGTCCTGAGTACGGAGCGAGAGATTCAGTGATGATATTTCCTCGGCTTGCCTAGAAATCAATATTTCTATCTTCATCACCTGAGTTCTCTCATCATTCATTTGGTCAGCGACTTCAATGAGATCTGCTGATCTGTCATCCAACTTAGTCATTGTGTTCATTAACTGATCGTCTTTGGTCTGCAGCATGTTGAGTAGAACATTGTTACTTTGAGTAGCTTTCAACAAAACTGCATGCACGTTATCAAGTTGAGCGCTCCTGGTTGTAGATAACTCTTCAGATTTATCTAGTTTGGCATGGACATCATCGTATTTAGTTTTGTCTAAATTTAGTTGTTCCTGTACCATACAATTTTGTTCCTGTAGAAGACGATTTTATTGAAAAGTTTGTTCTTGTTCATCATCATATGTTTTTGCAGTTACATTTAATTGTTCAGTTTTCAAATGCAGTTCCATAGCTAACAGAATTTTTCCCTTTTCGGCATTTGTCATTGGTTTCTCGGTTCTCTCCACCTGTCCCTTTATGTCTACCGTTACCTGCTCGTGCTTCTGCTGTGCACTCTGGTATTGGACCGATGCCAACCTTGGATGGCAAGACAAGGCCTGTTGCCGATGGTTGATTTTGTTGAGCGTTGTTCGCCATGTCTGCTGCTTTTCCACTAATGGCATAATTGGGGTTAGTATCGCTGCTGAGGTCAGAGATCAATTCATTTATGGGTGGAGGTCCACTAATTAGTGGGGACTAACCCCTCTGATAGCTTGCACATTATTAGAACATTTGAAAGGAAATATGTTTTTCCTCATTTTCCAAAGTTTGGTTTTGGAATACGTTGGAAGCTGCAAAGACAATTTTAATCTATTTATAGACGTTAATGAACCATCAGTACTGTACCAGTAATGTGGGAGTTGGACGTGAAGGGATTTGCAAAAGCAAATTTAATTAATTAATCAATGATAATGATTAATCATACCTGGATAGGCTATCTGGGAATTAAACTTTACTTAACCAGGGAAGTTGGTTCATCTAGGTTACTATTGCAAAGTTTAAAATGTCTAATTTAATTGGAAGAACCTAGAAAGTTATGTTCGACAATTTAACTTAATAAATTGAATGAGACAATGATATCAAAGCAATTGGGATTGTCTGGTTATCATAAAAGGTGTAAACAGTAGTTTAAATGTTAGGTTACATTCACCACTAGGTTCACCTCTCCCTAAGGCCAAAGCCACATGGGGTTCCTGCTGGAGGCAGTACTTGGGTTTACTGAATGTGCTTTGCAAAAGCAGATTTTACTGTTTGATCAATTATAATAATAAATCAAGCCTGTATAGCCATTTGAGAATTAAACTTTAAATTAACCTGAGAGCGTTGCTTCATCTAGGTTAATGTGGAAAAAGTAAAAAATGTCTCATTGTAAAAACCCAATCAATTTGGATATTATTTAAAAGATCCACATGAAAAGGTAAATCTTGTCATTTCACTTGTTAGTTAAATGGAATGAGACATCGATATCCAATCAATTGATTTGCTGGATATACAAAGTACCCACTTATTGAACGTGATCCATATTTGGGTGTCACCTAATTCTTTTTCCAAGAAATGTACAGGCAATTCTTCACCACCAGAGGGGTCACTGATCGCAGAAAGCTAAAATCCCGGAAGTATAAAGGGCGGGACATCCGTCACACAAGGCGGAGGAATTTCAAAGTGACACAGGGAAAAGAAAATGTTGTTTACCTTTGTTAGCTTTGCATCTCATGTAAGCTAATCCTACTTTGTACAGAAAGCTCACTTCCAAGCACAAAATAGGGTTGCCTTCACCATGGAAAGGGGGGTTTACTAGGGACGTCTCACATTAACCCATCTGGCACGCTATTTGTTTGCATTATATTACCGGAACAACATGGTAAATAAATACAGATACGCCTGTGGCCTACCTGCACTGGCAAAGCGCGGTAGACAGATAATACTATTCTCTAACTTCTAACACTACGGGCACTATGCCCTTGCTCTAGAAATTAATATTGACTGACAGAAACAGTACCGTTTGGCCTAAAGGACTAAATCTGGAATTTACAACTCATTGCTCTGATGCTATCGACCACAAACGAAGCCACTTCCAAATAGCTTGTTCAAATAGAAACGCATACAACCAATATCTTTCTCTATTCACATACAACTGTCTGTTTGCACAATTCTGTTTGCACAATTTATATATACAGTTGAAGTCGGAAGTTTACATACACCTTAGCCAACTACATTTAAACTCCGTTTTTCACAATTCCTGAAATTTAATCCAAGTAAAAAATTCCCTGTTTTAGGTCAGTTAAGATCACCAATTTATTTTAAGAATGTTACATGTCAGAATAATACTAGAGAGAATTATTTATTTCAGCTTCACATTCCCAATGGGTCAGAAGTTTACATACACTCAATTAGTATTTGGTAGCATTGCCTTTACATTTTTTTACTTGGGTCAAACGTTTTGGGTAGTCTTCCACAAGCTTCCCACAGTAAGTTGGGTAAATGTTGGCCCTTTCAGGGCCTCCCGGTTGGCGCAGTGGTTAAGGGCGCTGTACTGCAGTGCCAGCTGTGCCACCAGAGACTCTGGGTTTCCGCCCAGGCTCTGTCATAACCGGCTGCGACCGGGAGGTCCGTGGGGCAACGTCCGGGTTAGGGAGGGTTTGGCCGGTAGGGAAATCCTTGTCTCATCGTGCACCAGCAACACCTGTGGCGGGCCGGGCGCAGTGCGCGCTAACCAAGGTTGCCAGGTGCACGGTCCTTTGCTGTTGTTCTGGGATTGATTTGCACTTTTTGCACCACGGTACGTTCATCTCTGGGAGACAGAACGTGTCTCCTTCCTGAGTGATATGACAGCTGCATGGTCCCATAGTGTTTACACTTGCTTACCATTGTTTGTACAGATGAACGTGGCATCTTCAGGCATTTGGAAATTGCTCCCAAGGATGAAACAGACTTGTGGAGGTCTACAATTTTTTCTGAGGTCTTGGGTGATTTCTTTTGTGCCTTTTTGTCAAGAAAACAGGCACTGAGTTTGAAGGTAGGCCTTGAAATACATCCACAGGTACACCTCCAATTGACTCAAGTTATGTCAATTTGAGTATCAGAAGCTTCTAAAGCCATGACATCATGTTCTGGAGTTTTCCAAGCTGTTTAAAGGCACAGTCAACTTAGTGTATGTAAACTTCTGACCCACTGGAATTGTGATACAGTGAATTATAACTCAAATAATCTGTCTGGAAACAATTGTTGGAAAAATGACTTGTGTCATGCACAAAGTAGATGTCCTAACTGACTTGCCAAAACTTTAGTTTGTTAACTTTTTGAGTGTAGGCATTATTTTCGTTTTTGGCTAAAAAACGTACCCATTTGAAACTGCCTATTTCTCAGGCCCAGAAACTAGAATATGCATATAATTGTCAGATTAGGATAGAAAACACTCTAAAGTGTCCAGAACTGTCAAGATATTGTCTGTGAGTATAACAGAACTGATATTGCAGGCGAAAAAGCTTTATCCTGAAAGCTCTCTGTTCCATTGGATGCCTTGCCTCCATTTAAAGGGATATCAACCAGATTCCTTTTCATATGGCTTCCTCAAGCTGTGAACAGTCTTTAGACATAGGTTCAGGCTTTTATTTTGAAAAATGATTGAGAAAGAACCCATCGCGTCAGTGGATGGCTGGGTGCCAGTGGGTGCCAGATGGCTGGGTGCCAGTGGATGGCTGGGTGCGCAACAGTCATTTTCTCTCTTTCGCCTATGGAAGAAGCTACATTCCGGTTGACATATTATTGATTATACATTGTAAAAACAACCTGAGGATTGATTATAAAAAACATTTGACATCTTTCTACGCACTTTACGGATACTATTTGGAATTTTTGTCTGCGATGTCCTGACCGCTTGAGCCTGTGGATTTCTGAACATAACGCGCCAAACAAATGGAGGTATTTTGGATATAAAAATAATCTTTATGGAACAAAAGGAACATTTATTGTGAAACTGGGAATCTCGTGAGTGCAAACATCCAAAGATCATCAAAGGTAAGCAATTTCATTTATTGCTTTTCTGACTTTCGGGGACTAATCTACTTGGCTACTAGCTGTTTGTAATATTTTGTCTACTGAGAGAGATGTTCTTACATAAACGCTTGTTATGCTTTCGCCGAAAAGCTTTATTGAAATCTGACACGTCAGGTGGATTAACAACAAGCTAAGCTGTGTTTTGCTATATTGCACTTGTGATTTCATGAAAATTAAATATTGTTAGTAATTTAATTTGAATTTGGCGCTCTGCAATTCAGCGGATGTTGATGAAAATGATCCCACTAACAGGATGGGTGCATCAAGAAGTTAACAAGAAATTTGTGGAGTGGTTGAAAAACAAAAGTGTATGTAAACTTCCGACTTCAACTGTACATAGTTCAACAGCAAAGACCAAATCTATCTTAGATTCCTAGCACTGGGTGTCATAATATGTTGTGTCTTTTGCATCATTAAAAGTGAAGACTGTTATTTTATCAAATCAATTCTCTGTAATTATTATTATGTGATTAAACTATTTGTGTAAACGTAATTAACTAGGAAGTCATGTGAACCCAGGAAAATCTTCAGGTTACAAAGTTATAATTTTCCTAATATAACTCTTCAGATATTTTAATATCTGATCAATTAGTCTTCTTATTGATGAATTATTATTTTCTCATGTCAGTCTCATTCCAAACGTCGTAAATTGTTGGTTATCTGCATGAACCCAGCCTTTACTATGAATCATCCATACACGAATTGGCTTAATCATTTATTTACTAATTAACTAAATACTCACAGAAATGCATAAACAAACAAACAGGAGATATGGTTACAAGGAAATGATAGGGGAGGTTCCCTAGTGGCCTAAGCCGATATGGCGGCTTGGTGGAAAAAGGGAAGTGAGTGTGGACAGAGAACATGCGGGAAAACAAAAGGGATCACTACACAGTTGGTAATCATATTAATTGAAATTCTAATCCTTTGCACATGAACGCTCACACATTCGGGAACAATTGCAGTCAATATATATTTACGCCCAGTGTGTCGTCGTGATCTCTGTTGGAATCGTCAGTCCGTCTGTTGGAGAGTTCATCCGAGTCTCTTTCTCTCTCTCTGCTGCCATGAAGATCAAAGTATTCCCTGGTTAGAATGGTTACTTCAGAATACCTTTCAGAAATGTTCTCATAGAATAGATAGATGTTTCGGCGGTTGTCGATAGTAGCATCTTAGGTTTACATCATTTCTAGCTGCAGACTAATAAATAGTATCTAAGATTTGCTCTTATTCTATTGGGATCGATAGTCTCAGAGTTTAACCATTTCCCACCGTGTAGCCAATGCTCCACGTGGTATGGTTAGGAATTCAACAACCATTGCAACCTTAGCTTACACAGAGATTTTGTGGTCTGAAGAGGATTTCCTCAGGAGGGTTTTTTATTCGTAACAATAGGAAAGGGCGGTTCAGGGCGCCAGATCATGTCTGTGCTCACGGGGGCGTGCCAATGACTTAGTTAAACTTGAAAGGGAATACAATTTTCTCACATTAAAGAGTTATTAACATCACATTACATAATTTCACAAATAGTTTTATCTTTACTCATTCATTTTCTACAAGAATTTGCTGCAAACCCCACAATTGAGAAATGTACACATTCAGAGATATAGTTATGTGTGTTTCCTGTCCTCTCTGAGGTCACCAAATGAAACACACTCATCATAACCGTCCCTTGAGTGTCCACGGATCATTCCCACCTTCTCACAAGTGTACATTTTGTTTCAAATTCCCATTTGGGGGATTTAGGAGTTCGCCAGGTGAAATCCTTTGTTCTCTCTGTGTCTCTCTTTCTGCATGATTAGGGGGAGAGAGTCTCTGCCAGGAATTTATGACCTGAGATAACAGAACCTGGGTGTAGGAGACAATTGAGGGGGGAGCCACTATCAAAAAAAATATGAAACATTCTGTACAAAAATTATCCAGATAAGAAAAGCCATGCTTATGTCACTTCTAGATTAGACTACTGAAATTTTCTACTCTCTGGCTACCCGGATAAAGCACCAAATAAACTTCAGTTAGTGCTAAACACGTCAGCTAGAATCCTGAATGGAACAAAAACATTTGATCATGTTACTCCAGTGCTAGCCTCTCTACATTAGCTTACTGTTAAGGCTGGGGCAGATTTTTTTTTTTACAGCTATCCAACAAACACTCAGGAGGCGCCTCACCGTGTATGCCGGATGGCCATCAATGAGACGGGGCCGAGAGGTGGGCATGGAAACAGGAGACAAAGGAAGGTGAGACAGGGGTTTAATTCTAGATACATGGTGTGACGACCCATCTGCTGAATTCTTTAACTTTGCTCTTGTTTTCCTTAACAGGATGTCGGTGGGCGGAGCCGGGAGGGTCGTCAGCGAAATGGGACACACCTGTGCTCGGATGTGTCCCAGGGATAAATACACCTTTCCCCCATTCATTGAGGAGACTCTCGCCACACAGGCACACTGTATTTTTGGTTGTGGCATTTTGTGGCTTGTTTGTTTTGTCACCTCTCAACACCCCTCATTATCAAATCCCAAAACAATTTTGGGACAAGGATGAACCTTCTAGAGCCACATAACTCACCGTGCAATACCGACTGAAGCCCTAGAATAGGTTTATAAAGTTTCAGAGCTCTAGGTCTGACGGTTCTTTGATAGTTCGAACCCAGGTAACTATTGCAGGCTCTGTGTGTCTTTAAGCCCCACACTGTGTCACTCCACATTGACTGTGTGCGTGTGTGTGAATACAGAAAATCACAGAAATCACGTAGAGCTCCGAAACCCGCCTTAACGGATTCGCCTTAACATGCCGCAACTGGATCTATAACTTTTTTGAATAAAAAAAGCACATTTATTTAACTTGATGGGACAAGGCGAACTGGCAACAGACAAACAGAAACCGCAGTTATAAATACACATGAGATAATGGGGACACATGGGAGACACCTGGTGGGGGGTGGTGACCAGCACAAGACAGGTGAAACAGATCCGGGTGTGACAGTCCTATGATCGAATGTAGTCTGGCCCAGGAATGCAAAGGTGACTGCCCTTGCTGTCTCTGCCTGGCCGGCTCCCCTCTCTCCACGGGGATGCTCTGCCTCTAACCCTATTATGGGGGCTGAGTCACTGGCTTACTAGTGCTCTTCCACGCCATCCCTAGGAGGGGTGGGTCACTTGAGTGGGTTGAGTCACAGACGTGATCTTCCTGTCTGGTTTTGTGCCCCCTTGGGCTCGTGGGGTGGATGAGATCTTCGTGGGCTATACTCAGCCTTGTCTGAGGGTAGTAAGTTGGTGGTCTGTTCATATCCCTCTAGTGGTGTGGGGGCTGTGCTTTGGAAAGTGGGTGAGGTTACATCCTGCCACAGTATCCCATCACCCACCCTTGTTTCAGTCTCCAGTATCTATGCTGCTCTCTTTCCCCTCCCGGAGGACCTGAGCCCTATGATCATGCCACAGGACTACCTAGCCTGATGACTCCTGGCTGTCCCCAGGCCACCTGGCCGTGCTGCTGCTCCAGTTTCAACTGTTCTGCCTGCGGCTAGGGAACCCTGACCTGTTCACCGGACGTGCTACCTTGTCCCGGACCTGCTGTTTTCAACGCTCTCTCTCTACGGCACCTGCTGTCTTGACCTCTGAATGCTCAGCTATGAAAAGGCAACTGACATTTACTCCTGAGGTACTGACCTGTTGCACCCTCTACAACCACTGTGATTATTATTTGACCCTGCAGGTCATCTATGAATGTTTGAACATCTTGAAGAACAAGCATGTACTCTTATAATCTCCACCCGGCACAGCCAGAAGAGGACTGGCCACACTTAAGAGCCTGGTTCCTCTCTATGTTTCTTCCTAGGTTCCTGTCTTTCTAGGGAGTTTTTCCTAGCCACTGTGCTTCTACATCTGCATTGCTTGCTGTTTGGGGTTTTAGGCTGGGTTTCTGTATAGCACTTTGTGACATCTGCTGATGTAAAAAGGGTTTTATAAAGAAATTTGATTGATATATTCTTAATTCCAATCCTTTACTTTTACTTTTATTTGCGTGTATTGTTGTGAACTGCTAGATATTACTGCACTGCTGGAGCTAGGAACGCAAGCATTTCGCTACACCCGCGATAGCATCTGCTAAATATGTGTATGCGACCAAAAAAAATGGATTTAATTTGATTTAAAGAGATTCTCTGGTACTTTTGTATACTTTTTATCCAGTTATTCTGAAAGTAGCACTCATGAGCCAAAAGTGCCCCCCTTGACTTTATCCACATTTTGTTGTGTTACAGCCTGAATTTAGAATGGATTAAATTGAGATTTTGTGTCACTGGCCTACACACAATACCCCATAATTTCAAAGTGGAATTATGTTTTTAGATTCTTTTACTCATTAATAAAAAATGAAAATCTGAAATGTATTGAGTCAATAAGTATTCAACCCATTTGCCATGGTAAGCCTAAATACGTTCAGGAGTAAAAATGTGCTTTTTAAATAGTTGCCTAATAAGTTGCATGGATTCACTCTGTGTGCAATAATCGTGTTAAACGTTACTTTCGAATGACTACCTCATCTCTGTAACACTCACATAGAATTCTCAGTCGAGCGGTGCATTTCAAACACAGATTCAACCACAAAGACCAGGGATGAATTCCAATGCTTCGCAAAGAAGAGAGCCTGTTGGGAGATGGATCAAAATAAAAAAGCATACATTCAATATCCATTTGAGCATAGTGAAGTGATTAATTACTCATTGGATGGTGTATCAATAGACCCAGTCACTACAAAGATAGTTGCTGGAGAGGAAGGAAACCTCTCAAGGATTTCACCATGAGGCCAATGGTGACTTTAAAACAGTTACAGAGTTTAATGGCTGTGATAAGAGAAAACTGAGGATGGATCAACAATATTGTAGTTACTCCATAATACTAACCTAAATGACAGAGTGAAAAGAAAGAAGCCTGTAAAGAATAAAAATATTCCAAAGCATGCATCATGTTTGCAATTAAATACTCAAGTAATACTGCAAAGAAATGTGGCAAAGAAATGTACTTTATGCCCTGAATACAAAGTGTTACATTTGGGGCAAATCCAAGACAACTCATCACTGAGCACCACTCTTCTTCACCACTCTTTCAAGCATGGTGGTGGCTACATCATGTTATTGGTATGCTTGGCATCGGCAAGGAATAGAGAGTTGTTTAGGATAAAAAATAAATGTAATAGAGCTAAGCATAGGCAAAAACCTAGAGGAAAACCTGGTTCGGTCAGCTTTCCAATAGACACTGGGAGACAAATTCACCTTTCAGCAGGACAATAACCTAAAAATCAAGACCAAATCTACACTGGAGATGTTTACCAAGATTACATTAAATGTTCCTGAGTGGCCTAGTTACAGTTTTGACTTAAATCGTCTTGAAAATGGCTGTCTGGCAATTATCAACAAACAACATGACAGAATTTTTTGAAAAATTTGAAAAATAATATTATTCAAATAATGTACAATCCAGGTGTGCAAAGCTCTTAGAGACTTACCCAGAAAGACTCACAGCTGTAATCACTGCCAAAGGTGATTCTAACATGTACAGGTGAAGTCGGATGTTTACATACACCTTAGCTAAATACATTTAAACTCAGTTTTTCACAATTCCTGACATTTAAACTTAGTAAAGATTCTCTGTCTTAGGTCGGTTAGGATCACCACTTTAATTTATGAATGTGAAATGTCAGAATAATAGTAGAGAGAATTATTTATTTCAGCTTTCATTTCTTTCATCACATTCCCAGTGGGTCAGAAGTTTACATACACTCAATTAGTATTTGGTAGCATTGCCTTCAAATTGTTTATTTAAGCTTGCTTCCACAAGCTTCCCACAATAAGTTGGGTGAATGTTGGCCCATTCCTCCTGACAGAGATGGTGTAACTGAGTCAGGTTTGTAGGCCTCCTTGCTCGCACACGCGTTTTCAGTTCTGCCCACATATTTTCTATGGGATTGAGGTCAGGGCTTTGTGATGGTCACTCCAATATCTTAACTTTGTTGTCCTTAAGCTATTTTGCCACAACTTTGGAAGTATGCTTGGGGTCATTGTCCATTTGGAAGACCCATTTGCGACCAAGCTTCCTGACTGATGTCTTGAGATGTTGCTTCAATATCTCCACATAATTTTCCTTCTCATGAAGCCATCTATTTTGTGAAGTGCACCGGTCCCTCATGCAGCAAAGCACCCCCACAACATGATGCTGTTGCTGTTGTTCTTGGATTGAGTTGTACTTTTCGCACCAAAGAACGTTCATCTCCAAGAGACGGAACGCTTCTCCTTCCTGAGCGGTATGACGGCTGTGTGGTCCAATGGTGTTTATACTTGTGTACCATTGTTTGTACAGATGAACGTGGTACCTTCAGGTGTTTTTAAATTGCTCCCAAGGATGAACCAGACTTGTGGAGGTCTAAAAAAAAATTCTGAGGTCTTGGCTGATTTCTATTGATTTTCCCATGATGTCAAGCAAAGAGGCACCGAGTTTGAAGGTAGGTATCACGGCCGTCGAATGAAGCAGACCAAAGCGCAGCTTGGTGAGCGTACATATTCCTTTTATTTAGAAATAACGCCGACAAAAACAATAAACAATACAGCACAAAACAATACAACCGTGAAGCTACCTTCATCAAAGTTAACTTCCCAACCTGAAAGGAGGGAAAGGGCTACCTAAGTATGGTTCCCAATCAGAGACAACGATAGACAGCTGTTCCTGATTGAGAACCATACCCGGCCAAAACATAGAAATATAAAATCATAGAAAACAAAAACATAGAATGCCCACCCCAAATCACACCCTGACCAAACCAAATAAATATTTAAAAAGGCTCTCTAAGGTCAGGGCGTGACAGTAGGCCTTGAAATACATACACAGGTACACCTCCAATTGACTCAAATTATGTCAATTAGCCTATCAGAAGCTTCTAAAGCCATGACATCATTTTCTGGAATTTTCCAAGCTGTTTAAAGGCACAGTCAACTTAGTGTATGTAAACTTCTAACCCACTGGAATTGTGATACAGTGAATTATAAGTGAAATAATCTGTCTGTAAACAATTGTTGGAAAAATGACTTGTGTCATGCATAAAGTAGATGTCCTATCTGACTTGCCAAAACTACTAACGACTTACCAGCAGCATACCACCCTGCATACCACTGATGGTTTGCTTCTGAAGCAAAGCAGGGTTGTTCCTGGTCAGTTCCTGGATGGGAGACTAGATGCTGCTCCAAGTGGTGTTTGAGTGCCAGTAGGAGGCACTCTTTCCTCTGGTCTAAAAAAATATCCCAATGCTCCAGAGCAGTGATTGGGGACACTGCCCTGTGTAGGGTGCCGTCTTTCGGATGGGACGTTAAACGGGTGTTCTGACTCTCTGAGGTCATTAAAGATCCCATGGCACTTATCGTAAGAGTAGGGGTGTTATGCCCGGTGTCCTGGCTAAATTCCCTGGCTAACACTTACATTTATATTCAAACACCCTCCCAACACCAGATTTCAGGTTAGATGTACTACTTTTCATGGTTTCATTATACAATCATAGTGTTTTGAGTCTTTCTATTTTTACAGTGTAGGATTTGGGGTAGGGACAGTCAGAGACAGTAGGCGGTGGGGTAGGGACAGTCAGAGACAGTAGGCTGTAGGGTAGGGACAGTCAGAGACAGTAGGCTGTGGGGTAGGGACAGTCAGAGACAGTAGGATGGGGTGGGGTAGGGACAGTCAGAGACAGTAGGCTGTGGGGTAGGGACAGTCAGAGACAGTAGGCTGTGGGGTAGGGACAGTCAGAGACAGTAGGCTGTGGGGTAGGGACAGCCAGAGACAGTAGGATGTGGGGTAGGGACAGTCAGAGACAGTAGGCTGTGGGGTAGTGACAGTAAGAGACAGTCAGAGACAGTAGGCTGTGGGGTAGTGACAGTCAGAGACAGTAGGCTGTGGGGTAGGGACAGTCAGAGACAGTAGGCTGTGGGGTAGTGACAGTCAGAGACAGTAGGCTGTGGGGTAGTGACAGTCAGAGACAGTAGGCTGTGGGGTAGGGACAGTCAGAGACAGTAGGCTGTGGGGTAGGGACAGTCAAAGACAGTTGGATGTGGGGTAGGGACAGTCAGAGACAGTAGGCTGTGGGGTTTGGACAGTCAGAGACAGTAGGCTGTGGGGTAGGGACAGTCAGAGACAGTAGGCTGTGGGGTTGGGACAGTCAGAGACAGTAGGCTGTGGGGTAGGGACAGTCAGAGACAGTAGGCTGTGGGGTAGGGACAGTCAGAGACAGTAGGATGTGGGGTAGGGACAGTCAGAGACAGTAGGCTGTGGGGTAGTGACAGTAAGAGACAGTCAGAGACAGTAGGCTGTGGGGTAGTGACAGTCAGAGACAGTAGGCTGTGGGGTAGGGACAGTCAGAGACAGTAGGCTGTGGGGTAGTGACAGTCAGAGACAGTAGGCTGTGGGGTAGTGACAGTCAGAGACAGTAGGCTGTGGGGTAGGGACAGTCAGAGACAGTAGGCTGTGGGGTAGGGACAGTCAAAGACAGTTGGATGTGGGGTAGGGACAGTCAGAGACAGTAGGCTGTGGGGTTTGGACAGTCAGAGACAGTAGGCTGTGGGGTAGGGACAGTCAGAGACAGTAGGCTGTGGGGTTGGGAGAGTCATACACAGTAGTGGGTGGGGTTAGGACATAGACATTAGGGTGTGAGGTTGGGACAGAGTCAGAGACGATAGGAAGTGGGACAGAGTCCGAGACAGTAGGGTGTGGTCTTGGAGCGGCAACGATATGGTGTGTTCTCCAATTCCAGAGGAAGGGCTATTTGAGCTATGAGTCACAGCCAGGGATGAGGCTGACATGGGGGGACGCAGACAATGCGTGCATCCCCTTTCTAATGATTTGGTGGAGGTTGCTTGGATGCTATTTTAGACGGTGTGTTGAGGGTGGGGGGGGTTGAGTTTGGAAACAGTGGCTTGAGAATAAGATATTATACTAAACCAATCTCATCAGACTACATTAAATTAGATATATTAAATAAATCTGATTATACTATCTAGTATAAAGTGCTCTAGCACCTTTATACTTTATATATTGGCTAAAAAACAGAGGAATCTGACCTGAACCAGCCACAGCCACCAGCTAGGCAATGCACTAAGGGTTTTACTGGGGCCAAAGGTTTGTGAGTTTGTGACAATGAGCTTTAACTTCATTGTAAGCTTATTAATACATTAGTAACATGTTAATAACTATAACTGACAGGTAAATATGTGGTGTTGTCAAGTATCCTATAATATTTATTGTCTTGTGATGTTGTGCCTGACAATGTGAGCTGTGTGAGCTGTCTGACAGTGAGAGCTGTGCGAGCTGTCTGACAGTGAGAGCTGTGTGAGCTGACAGTGAGAGCTGTGTGAGCTGTCTGACAGTGAGAGCTGTGTGAGCTGTCTGACAGTGTGAGCTGTGTGACCTGTCTGACAGTGAGAGCTGTGCGAGCTGTCTGACAGTGTGAGCTGTGTGAGCTGTCTGACAGTGAGAGTTTGTAACTAGTACAGGCATGATGTATCAAATGTTGTTTTCTAAATTCATTGTCACAATAAATTGTTACGTCTGGCTTATTCTTCTTTTAGCCCATATATAAAGTATAAAGGTGCTAGAGCCGTGTGGCATGCCACAACACTCAGAGAGGGAGCGAGTGTATGCATGCCATACGGCAGCTTCCCGCCTATATTTAGTCTGGGACGATTTGTGGGGGGGGTTCCGTTGATGTCATCACATTGACCTTTAACCCGGGAGCTGGGCAGCCACACGGCTGACGTGGAACTTGAATTTCAGGGGAAAGAGAGAGATACACACTCATACAGAGATGGATACATGCATGTGTACAACACAAATACACGGTAAAGATACAGCACATTATACTTATGTACTCGTGTACACTTTTATACACAGACACATTTTCTCTCTCTCTCTCTCTCTCTCTCTCTCTCTCTCTCTCTCTCTCTCTCTCTCTCTCTCTCTCTCTCTCTCTCTCTCTCTCTCTCTCTCTCTCTCTCTCTCTCTCTCTCTCTCTCTCTCTCTCTCTCTCTCTCTCTCTCTCTCTCTCTCTCTCTCTCTCTCTCTCTCTCTCTCTCTCTCTCTCTCTCTCTCTCTCTCTCTCTCTCTCTCTCTCTCTCTCATGGCTTTGGTTTCTGGGAATGTAGTACAGATCAGAAGACTAGGTGCTGAGACACACACACACACACACTGATGGTTGGGATAATAAAGTAGGGCGCTCACAGAGGGTGAGGTTCCCACAGCCTTATCCATTGACTGTGAACCTGCCAGAGGTACAGTATGTGGTGGTTCAGGAAGCCTGACATGCACCAACAGGGCCAGGGGACACTGATTTTTAATGCATTTGAGCCGACACTCACTGGCTACACGCCGCACTGCATCAGCACCGCGACAGCTCCAAACCTAACAGACATTAAATTACAACACCCAGATATCAATTTATGACATGTAATGACGTTCTCTTGTCCATGCACAAAACATCAGCGATACACACAGTAAACTGATGATGACTTACAAGATAAAAGATTTGTTTGTTCATTCTTAGTTGCTCATAAACGTATATGTAGGCTATCTATGAGTTAGAGTAAATACATTTTATACTAGCCCATGCACAGTATGCACGAAACAACAAACCTCCACTAAAACATACTCTGAATGCATGGGAGAAAGAGACAGTAGAGAGGGGGGAGGCAGAAAGAGAGAGTCAGAGAGAATGAGTCAGAGCGGGGGAGAAGGGGAGTCAAGTGCAATGAAAGCTTGAACAATTACATAATCAATGAGATGCCACCGTTTGTAGTGGGGGTGCCTCCAAGATGCTATGAGTACATTTTTCTGGCGGAAGAAAGTGTTCGTGATGGTAAGGTCGTACTCCATTGGAGTTGATGTTGCCAATGCCTTCTTTTCTAGTCTTAATGTAGTCTTAATGCATCTTTGTAGTCTTAATGCATCTTGTCTTACCAATTTTATTGTCCACAATAATTATTTAGTAATGTCAACCATGTGAGTTTTGAAGACACCGTGAAAGACAGACTTGGGATTTATATATACACTACATATACAAACGTTTGTGGACACCGCTTCAAATGACTGGATTCAGCTATTTCAGGCACACTCGTTGCTGACAGTTATGGTATAAAATCGAGCACACAGTCATGCAATCTCCATAGACAAACATAGGCAGCACGTAAACATTTCTGTTTTTTATTTTAATACACTTGCAAAAATGTATTTAATCCATTTTGGAATAAGGCTGTAAAGTAACAAAATGCACTGTAAATAACACCTTAGTTCTCTTATTTGTATCTGGTGCTGTTGGCCCATATTTATTTTTTTTATTTTACCTTTATTTAACTAGGCAAGTCAGTTAAGAACAAATTCTTATTTTCAATGACGGCCTAGGAACAGTGGGTTAACTGCCTGTTCAGGGGCAGAACGACAGATTTGTACCTTGTCAGCTTGGGGATTTGAACTTGCAACATTCCGGTTACTAGTCCAACGCCCTAACCACTAGGCTACCCTGCCGCCCCATATACATTTATCCCTCTTCATTTTGTTCCTCTGAAGAAGCAGTACGATATTGAATGATCGATGTCTGCAAAGTCTGTTATTCTAAGCTCTTTTAGATACATACCTTCTGCTGGAGACTTTGTTTCTCACCTTTCTTTTTAACATGGCTTTGGAGTGGTGGTGGTGGGAACTAACTCTGGCAGGGAAGGGAGCAGAGGGGAGGGGGGCATTGGGGGAAGGGAATCATTGTCATCTCTCTCTCTTTTTCGGGGGTTGGGGAATTAGTGCTGAAGTCTGATTTGCTCATGTCCTCAAAGGACACTTCTTCCTCATTCTCGCTGCGGCTGGACCTGAAGAATTGGATACCCTCATCGACACCTTCGTCTGAAAGCTGGTCACACTCACATTTGGATTCAGCTCCCTTTCTCATTCACTGGCACCTGACTTTCAGCTGCACTCTGACCTGTCGTGGTGACCACCAGCTCGGCTGTGGCACGAGGGATGGAACTCCCTCTCGGGGTCAGTGGCTCTGCCACTCTCTCTCTCGCATCTTTTAGCTCTTCCTCTGGGCTAGATGGGGGACCAGCCCTCGCTTTGTAAGCATACGACTGGGGACACTTGAAGAAGTCGTGGTCCTCTTTTGCACACAGGGTCCACTTGCTTGGAGTATCACAGTACCTGGATTTGTGTCCAAGTTCTCCGCAACTCCGCATCTCATACTTCATATGTGGGAAATCCTTGACCTGTTGGCGGCCCCTGGCAGATGTAACACCGAGGGATCTGTCCAGGGTAGGACTTCCCGTTGTACAGGCCCAGGGAGATTTAATTAGGGGTTGTTATTTACTGCCCACTGGTGATTTTGCGCAGGAGCACTTTGTACTTGCCACCTCCATACCATATCTACCATATCCCAAACATATCCACAGGTTTCACTGCAGGTTGCAAAATAGTTTAGTACCTGTTTAGAAACACTTAATCGTTGTGATCTGGAACTCTTTCCTTCCAGAACTTTACAAAGACCATCCTAACACGCAGCTTAATGGAAGATTCCATTGTCCAGTCCTTCCACTTTGCAGCTGTCTCTTGGGCTGACTGGACTTCTAAGAAGAGGCATAATGGAGGTTCTTCCTTGAAAACAAGTATGACATCTCTCCAGTTAGGCAGTGGAATGAATGAGTAAACATCAGCTGCACTAATCCAATTGATTGGAATAAGAGTGTCTCTCCAACATAGTCACGGTTTGGTGGATCTAGATTTCCGGTGGATTTCAATCTTGCCCAGTATTGACCAAAACGTGCGGCATATGCCACCCAAGGATGTGCCATATGGCTCTGAGAGTCCAGAGATACTACAATATTGGACTATTATTATGGGAAATATTTGATCTACACTTTGGTTTGTAAAGGAGAACCGCAAGGTCGGCCAAACATCATGTTTACTAGTTGAGTTCAAGGGAATGCCTTCCTTTCCTATTGTTCCTGTCCAAATGTTGTGACCCCGGCCGACCCTGGCATTGAAGTCCCCAAGAATAATTATCTTATCCTAATTTGGGATGCTTGACAGTGTTGTGTCTAAGCTGTCGTATAAAGTCTCCTTTACTTCCTGCTGTGAGTCCAGAGTTGGAGCATAGGTACTCAAAACTGTTGCCATCTCATTGTTAGCAAGAACAAGATGGATGTTCATGAGATGCTCACTGATCCCAATGGGAAATTCAGAGAGGTGGCTGATGAGCTGGTTCTTGATAGCGAATCCAACGCCATGGATCCTGGACTCATCAGCGGCTTTCCCTTTCCAGAAGAAGGTGTACACAACCTTCTCCTCCTTTATTCGCCCTCCATCTGCCAGCCGGGTTTCAGAGGGGGCAGCTAGGTCAATCTGGCAACAACGAAGTTCTCTGGCTATGATTGCAGTTCTCCTCTCGGGTCGATCACTGGTTGCACTATCCATTAGGGTGCACACATTCCAGGCTCCAAAATATATTTTCCTTTGTTTCTGACCGCATGTAGGTGATCCCTCTGGACATGGTGATCCAATCAGGATTTTTTTGAGGCAGGCTATTTTTAGGGCACCTTTTCTAGGCCCTTCCCCTACTGGGGTGAGCAGTGGATCCTAAAGAGGGCTGCTCAGTCATGGGCGCAGCTGCCGAAGGGCTCTGCTTCAGTCCAAGAGCCCAGCAATTGAATCTAACACCCACTGCTTGATGTGTCAGCTCGTGACTAGGAGCTTCCAGATCAGTGTTAATTTCATCAACAAAAAGAGTGACTAAAATATTCATAAAAAACACAGATTTTTCAGTGGCAATTGACAAGACTATAACTGACCAAACAGAAAAAAACTATAACTAAACTTTCTGTTGACCAAAATTAGACAAAATTATCTCTGACTAAAATCTGACTACTAAGTGGACTGGACAAGAGTTTATGGAGATATTGAGAGCTTTTCAGTGATAAGCACAATTCATTTTAGCAGCTCAGATATGCAACGCAGTGCTGTTCAGCAGTGGGAAAGACTGCACCACACCCGGCACACACAAAGTGATGACAGTAGCCAGACATGCAGACCAGCTCCGCTCTGGCTCCACCTCCGATTAAACACATTGCGCAGGCAACTCTCTTTCTTCCCTGTAGCTATCCAGTCACCACCAGATTTCTAGTTAGCTATCCTTTGCCTGGTTAAGAAACACCAGCTGCTTTACAACAACAAAAAAATTGCAGCATTGAGTTTACTAGTAAAACAACAGTATAGCAATGTTTTTTTTCTCCCTTGAGAACATAAAAGTAGTCTTTGAATTTGTAGTCATGCTCAACCCTCCCACTGCATTTCATATCCAGGTTCTGTAGTCAAGTCTCCCTCTATCCCTCAGAGAAAACGGCTTGAGAGATTACCTTAAAAAATGTGACCCATGTTACCGGTTTTCTTCTTTCTATCATACATTGACGGGTTGCATTTTACATTCATAAAGCATGTCTCCCAACAGTTCCAAAACCGGGCTACTTGCAGACCGGACCATTAACCATTTGTTCAGTCATGTTAACTCATTAGTTAGCTATAGGACACAATATTTTGGAACGTGCAGATAGAAATATGCTATGTAGAACAAACATGCCTCTCTGACATGTTGAATGAGGAATAACGTTGGCTTTATTCATGGATTTTCTATCTGCAACATTCGAGAACGTTTTGCAACTGAACATGGCCCTGGTAACATTAGCAGTAGCCTATATTTAAATATTTGGTGGCACAGAATGAAAGGAAAAGGGATAGCAAACAATTTCTTTCTACTACACTATATCTGACTGGGTAAATAATTGTATTTTGAATTAATGTTGACTCAGCGACTCAGACTTGAGCACTTGGACCAGGAATCAATCACTGGGACTCGGACTTCAGCCATAGGGGCTCATGACTCGACTCGTGACTCGATCAATGGTGACTTGGACTTGGACTCAAGCACAGGGGGACTTGGGACTAAAGGTTTAGTGACTGGTCGAAACAGTCATTAGCCCCCGTTCTACTTTTGGGCATCAATCTTGATGCGGCATCTGTTGAACGTTGATAACAATGGCAATCCTACTTTGCCAATACTTTGCAGAACCATCTGGTGATGAACCACCTCCCCCTTGACCTTACCACCATGGGTGAACCTACCAGGAACTAGCTTAGCTCCAGACGGCATCGCTCTCGGGATCATTGGAACTGTGTAAGCTTCTCTACCAAGGCAAGGTGGCGATACTCTGAGAAGATGATATGCAAATTAATTACTTAAAAATCATACAATGTGATTTTCTGGATTTTTGTTTTAGATTCCATCTCTCACATTTGAAGTGTACCTAAGATACAAATTACAGACCTCTACATGCTTTGTAAGTAGGAAAACCTGCAAAATCGTGAGTGTTTCAAATACTTGTTCTCCCCACTGTACATGGCATTCATAGTACATAGTGGACCGCCACGCTCTCTGGCGGATACTCTCAAAATACGGCTTCCGTGACAAGCTTGTCAGAATACTAAGACTGCTTCATGATTTTAATTTTTTATTTTATTTATCCGTTATTTTACCAGGTAAGTTGACTGAGAACACGTTCTCATTTGCAGCAACGACCTGGGGAATAGTTACAGGGGAGAGGAGGGGGATGAATGAGCCAATTATAAACTGGGGATTATTAGGTTACCGTGATGGTTCAAGGGTCAGATTGGGAATTTAGCCAAGACACCGGGGTTAACACCCCTACGCTTACGATAAGTGCCATGGGATCTTTAATGACCTCAGAGAGTCAGGACACCCGTTTATGTCCCATCCGAAAGACGGCACCCTACACAGGGCGGTGTCCCCAATCACTGCCCTGGGGCATTGGGATATTTATTTTTTTAGACCAGAGGAAAGAGTACCTCCTACTGGCCCTCCAACACCACTTCCAACAGCATCTGGTCTCCCATCCAGGTACTGACCATGATGACGTCTGCCACAGTGCTCAGCAACAGTGGCTCAGTCAAAGCCCTTCACTGTAGAGACAGAGGTCAAACAGGGCTGCATCATTATGCCCACCCTGTTTGCAATCTTCATTGCTGCCATCATGCACCTTGTTGGCCAATAGCTGCCACAGTGAATTAAAATCCTGTACCGGAAAGATGGCAGGCAATTCAACCTCATGGAGCTTCATTATGCCGACAACAATGTCATCGCAGCAGACTCCGAAGAAGACCTTCAGTGTTTCCTGGATGCCATTGCCAAGTCATAGAGGCTCCTGGGTCTAGCCTTGAATTTAAAGAATACTAAAATCTTCACCAACCACCACCCAACAAGCCCTCTACTCCACCCACAATACAGGTTGACGATAACACCCTTGAAAATGTGTCTCACTTCCCATACCTCGACAGCCTTACCTTCTCCAAAGCCGACACTGACTCGGCGATAAACCACCCCCCGAGTTGTGCCTATGGAGCTTATGCAAGAACAAAGAACATTTGTGTTTGAAGACCATGACCTATACAACTAGCTCTCAAGTCAGAATGATGTTCATCCATGTTTCTCAAATGTCAAATTTCGAAGTTCTTTCAAACATCAAATGTCAAAGTGTTTAAGGGTAGTATTAGTCATTAAATCAGAATTTTTAAGGTTAAGGTTAAGTTAAGGCATTACATCCAAATTGTTAAGGTAAGGGTTAAGGTTTGGGATAGGCTTAAAACAAACATTTTTAAATTGACTTTCTATTGCTGGATTTGAAAACACAACCTTTGGCATCAGGCAGATTCTTACACCCATCTGGCATCCCTGTCCACAAAGATCTAGCAAAACCGAAACCTACTTGACGGTAACAGTGCTCACTGTTGTCCCTAGTGGCTGGTTTCTACGACATCTCTCGACGTCCTCAGACATGGATGGACGTTGAATACTGACTTGTATCACAGGTGACCTGGCTGGACCTACAGGTCCAAACGAAACTCCTGGTCTACAGGACACTGTACTAAACAGACATAACTGAAGAGAAAACACTCGAGAGGGAATTGCACTACACAAAAAAGATATCCACAATGCCGCGGAGGACTAGTGGCAGCTACACAAGTAGAGGCCCAACCAGGAAGGCCCAACCACCACCCCTGCCCACACTGCACCAAAATATGTGGCTCCCGGATTGGCTTCTACAGCCATCTAGCCCACATCTAGAAGGCACAATGGAGGACAATCATACTTGACTTAAGTGATCGCCGATGATGGTGTATAAGTAGACTACCATGGTAATGTGAGTACCGGTATATGTGCTAATAGCTCTATGGGTGTGCTTCAACAGCACATGAGTGTGGTAATGTGTATGTCCCCAGACCACAGTATTACTGTGACAAGCGGAGTGATTTCTATGTGCTTATTTTGGACCGAAGCTTGTCACCTCCTTCCCGCCTTTGGGACAATGACTCCCACTGTTAGGGTGGAAACATGAGCATCCCATAATTATATAGAGAACTCTGGCTGTCACCAGCTGTCTACTACCTTAGGTATGGATAAAGTGATTAGCAGACGTGATCAGCAGAGATCGCACCATGGATAGAACACACGTTTTGATTGGTTTACAGTTTAGTACTAGGCAGCGTTTGCCTGTCCAGCTAGCAAACATAAAAATAAGTATTTTACAAAAATGTGCAAGAATTGACATTGCCAACACATGGAAATGTGTTCAGATGAAACAAATACAGTGCCTTCGGAAAGTATTCAGACCCCTTGACTTTCTCCACCTTTTGCGTTAAGTTACAGCCTTATTCTAAAATTGATTAAATCGTTTTGTCCCTCATCAGTCTACACACAATATCCCATAATGACATAGCAAAAAAAAACAGATTTTTAGAATCTTGGCAAATTTACAAAAAATAAAAAAATATTACATTTACATACAGTTGAAGGAGGAAGTTTACATACACTTAGGTTGGAGTCATTACAACTCGTTTTTCAATTGCTCCACAAATTTGGGGACAAAGATTGTACTTTTTTGAGAAATGTCCTCTGGCCTCATGAAACAAACTTAGAACTGTTTGGCCATAATGACCATCCTTATGTTTGGAGGAAAAAAGGGGAGGCTTGCAAGCCGAAGAACACCATATCAACCGTGAAGCACGGGGGTGACAGCATCATGTTGTGGGGGTGCTTTGCTGCAGGAGGGACCAGTGCACTTCACAAAATAGATGGCATCACAAGGAAAGAAAATGATGTGGATACACTGAGGCAAAATCTCAAGACATCAGTAAAGAAGTTAAAGCTTGGTCACAAATGGGTCTTCCAAATGGACAATGACCCCAAGCATACTTCCAAAGTTGTTGCAAAATGGCTTACAGACAACCAAGTCAAGGTATTGGAGTGGCAATCACAAAGTCCTGACCTCAATCCCATAGAAAATATGTGGGCAGAACTGAAAACGCGTGTGCGAGCAAGGAGGCCTACAAACCTGACTCAGTTACACCAGCTCTGTCAGGAGGAATGGGTCAAAATTCACCCAACTTATTGTGGGAAGCTTGTGGAAGTCTACCAGAAACATTTGACCAAAGTTAAACAATTTAAAGGCAATGCTACCAAATACTAATTGAGTGTATGTAAACTTCTGACATACTGGGAATGTAATGAAAGAAATGAAAGCTCATTCTCTCTACCATTATTCTGACATTTCACATTCATAAAATAAAGTTGTGATTCTAACTGACCTAAGAATTTTTACGAGGATTAAATGTCAGGAATTGTGAAAAACTGAGTTTAAATGTATTTGACTATGGTGCATGTAAACTTCTGACTTCAACTGTAAGTATTCAGACCCTTTACTCAGTACTTTGTTGAAACACCTTAGGCAGCGATTACAGCATCGACTCTTCTTGGGTATAACGCTACAAGCTTGGCACACCTCTATTTGGGGAGTTTCATTCTTCTCTGCAGATCCTCTTAAGCTCTGTCAGGTTGGGTGGGGAGTGTTGCTGCACAGCTATTTTCAGGTCTCTCTAGAGATGTTCGATCGGGTTCAAGTCCAAGCTCTGGCTGGGCCACTCAAGGACATTCTAAGACTTGTTCCGAAGCCACTCCTGCATTGTCGTGGCTGTGTGCTTAGGGTCGTTGTCCTTTTGGAAGGGGAACCTTCACCCCAGTCTGAGGTCCGGAGCGCTCTGAACAGGTTTTCATCAACGATCTCTCTGTACTTTGCTCTATTCATCCCTGCCTTGATCCTGACTAGTCTCCCAGTCCCTGCCTCTGAAAAACATTCCCACAGCATGATGCTGCCACCACCATGCTTCACCTTAGGGATGGTGCCATGTTTCCTCCAGATGTGATGCTTGGCATTCAAGCCAACGAGTTCAATCTTGGTTTCATCATCTGAGAGTCTTCAAGTGCCTTTTGGTGAACTCCAAGCGGGTTGGCATGTGTCTTTTACTGAGGAGTGGCTTCCGCCTGGTGGAGTGCTGCAGAGATGGTTGTCCTTCTGGAAGTTTCTCCCATCTCCACTGAAGAACTCTAGAGCTCTATCAGAGGACCACCGTGTTATTGGTCACCTCCCTGACCAAGGCACTTCTCCCCCGATCGCTCAGTTTGGCCGGCTGGCCAGCTCTAGTACGAGTCTTGGTGGTTCTAAACTCTTTTCATTCAAGAATTACGGAGGCCACTGTGTTCTTGGGGACCTTCAGTGCTAAAGACATTTTTTGGTACCCTTCCCCAGATCTGTGCTTCGACACAATCCTGTCTTGGAGCACTACGGACAATTAATTCGACCTCATGGCTTGGTTTTTGCTCTGACATGCATTGTCAACTGCGGGACCTTATATAGAAAGGTGTGTACCTTTCCAAATCATGTCCAATCAATTTAATTTACCACAGATGGACTCTAATCAAGTTGTAGAAACATCTCAAGGATGATCAATGGAAACAGGATGCACCTTAGCTAAATTTCGAGCCTCATAGCAAAGGGTCTGAATACTAATAGATTTTAATAGATTTGCAAACATTTCTAAAAACCTGTTTTCGCTTTGTCAATATGGGGTATTGTGTGTAGATTGCTGAGAACTTAAAAACAAATCCATTTTAGAATGAGGCTGTAACTTAACAAAATGTGGAAAAAGTTAAGGGGTCTGAATACTTTCCGAAGGCACTGTATACACAATATGTGACCAACTGGCTCGATTCGGTCTTATGTAGCAAAGTTTGAAATTGTGTTTTTTACATTGAATAAAAATAGAGACTGTGCTAGAAAATTGTATATCATACACAACAGTTGAGGAACAATGGGAAAGTAATTATTGTAATTATTAATTATTGTAATTATTGTAATTATTATTGATCGGAGGACCAAAATGCGGCGTGGTATGTGTTCATGATGAATATTTAATAAAAGAAAGCACTGAACACTGAATACAAACTATACAAAAACAATAAACAAATAACGACCGTGAAGCTATAAATGAGACCTGTGCTGACACAAGCAACTATCATAGACAATCAACCACAAACAAACAGTGAAACCCAGGCTACCTAAGTATGATTCTCAATCAGAGACAACTAATGACACCTGCCTCTGATTGAGAACCATACTAGGCCGAAACATACAAATCCCCAAATCATAGAAAAACAAACATAGACTGCCCACCCCAACTCACGCCCTGACCATACTAAATAAATACAAAAACAAAGGACATAAAGGTCAGAACGTGACAATTAGGCTTTGAAAGTTGATAAACTTGTAACCCCACTTTTGAGAAAATGTCAATTGAATTTTTTCGTACACCTACTGGAGAGCTCTTCTTTGTCTATACACATTCAGCATCAATCACACCCTTGTAAGCCCTACCCCCACCCATCTCTTTTTTTATTTTTTGTTTTATTTTAAGGGGTGGACCAGCTTAAAATTGAGGAAAGAATGTTGCTTCCATCAATGTAATTGTCTGCATCATTTCCAATCCCCCATATATATTTTTTATATACAGTGCCTTGCGAAAGTATTCGGCTCCCTTGAACTTTGCGACCTTTTGCCACATTTCAGGCTTCAAACATAAAGATATAAAACTGTATTTTTTTGTGAAGAATCAACAACAAGTGGGACACAATCATGAAGTGGAACGACATTTATTGGATATTTCAAACTTTTTTAACAAATCAAAAACTGAAAAATTGGGCGTGCAAAATTATTCAGCCCCTTTACTTTCAGTGGAGCAAACTCTCTCCAGAAGTTCAGTGAGGATCTCTGAATGATCCAATGTTGACCTAAATGACTAATGATGATAAATACAATCCACCTGTGTGTAATCAAGTCTCCGTATAAATGCACCTGCACTGTGATAGTCTCAGAGGTCCGTTAAAAGCGCAGAGAGCATCATGAAGAACAAGGAACACACCAGGCAGGTCCGAGATACTGTTGTGAATAAGTTTAAAGCCGGATTTGGATACCAAAAGATTTCCCAAGCTTTAAACATCCCAAGGAGCACTATGCAAGCGATAATATTGAAATGGAAGGAGTATCAGACCACTGCAAATCTACCAAGACCTGGCCGTCCCTCTAAACTTTCAGCTCATACAAGGAGAAGACTGATCAGAGATGCAGCCAAGAGGCCCATGATCACTCTGGATGAACTGCAGAGATCTACAGCTGAGGTGGGAGACTCTGTCCATAGGACAACAATCAGTCGTATATTGCACAAATCTGGCCTTTATGGAAGAGTGGCAAGAAGAAAGCCATTTCTTAAAGATATCCATAAAAAGTGTCGTTTAAAGTTTGCCACAAGCCACCTGGGAGACACACCAAACATGTGGAAGAAGGTGCTCTGGTCAGATGAAACCAAAATTGAACTTTTTGGCAACAATGCAAAACGTTATGTTTGGCGTAAAAGCAACACAGCTCATCACCCTGAACACATCATCCCCACTGTCAAACATGGTGGTGGCAGCATCATGGTTTGGGCCTGCTTTTCTTCAGCAGGGACAGGGAAGATGGTTAAAATTGATGGGAAGATGGATGGAGCCAAATACAGGACCATTCTGGAAGAAAACCTGATGGAGTCTGCAAAAGACCTGAGACTGGGATGGAGATTTGTCTTCCAACAAGACAATGATCCAAAACATAAAGCAAAATCTACAATGGAATGGTTCAAAAATAAACATATCCAGGTGTTAGAATGGCCAAGTCAAAGTCCAGACCTGAATCCAATCGAGAATCTGTGTAAAGAACTGAAAACTGCTGTTCACAAATGCTCTCCATCCAACCTCACTGAGCTCGAGCTGTTTTGCAAGGAGGAATGGGAAAAAATTTCAGTCTCTCGATGTGCAAAACTGATAGAGACATACCCCAAGCGACTTACAGCTATAATCGCAGCAAAAGGTGGCGCTACAAAGTATTAACTTAAGGGGGCTGAATAATTTTACACGGCCAATTTTTCAGTTTTTGATTTGTTAAAAAAGTTTTAAATATCCAATAAATGTCGTTCCACTTCATGATTGTGTCCCACTTGTTGTTGATTCTTCACAAAAAAATACAGTTTTATATCTTTATGTTTGAAGCCTGAAATGTGGCAAAAGGTCGCATAGTTCAAGGGGGCCGAATACTTTCGCAAGGCACTGTACATGCATGCATACATATACACATATACATACCTATATATTCATACTTTTTTTAGAATATACCTTTATTATCCCTACCACCCTTCCCCCAATTAGAGTAAACCAAAAAACACTTAGGCTTCTAGCTTCAGTTTATATATCTTATACACATTTTACAGACACAATCTATTTTACAATAGTTATATTTTGTTTGTTTTTAGTCTCTATTTCTGATGTCCATCCAGTTTGATTTCTATTTGAAACTGTGCTATTTCACAAAAGTTCTGAACCTATGTACATACCCCCACTCATCTCTTTAAGGATTCACATGTGAGGCCATGTGCTAAACAGTAAGTACATTCGTGTAATAAACAACCAAAGATTTCAAGACAAAGGCTGGTTTATACTACATCTATCGACATGTCTGTATACAGTTAAATTTTACAGGAAAATAAACTCACAACAAGATCATTATTTATAAGTTACAGAATATAAAAGAAAATAGCTTACAGTTGTGAGTGTGAAGAAATAAAAGCAGGGCATTCTACTGGAAGAATTTTAGAACATGGACTCTGTCTCGTTGGCCTAACGTTATATCGTGATTTGACTTTGGTTGGGGTAATGTTGTTCTTTACATTACTGTCTCTGGTAAACACACACTATATAAAAAATAAAAAAAAGTTTATTTCTCACAGGGACAGGATACAGAAGGTGTAAACGGTACAGTGAAATGGTTAGTTGCATAGTGGAGTCTTTTGTTTAGACATGTAGCTAGCTAGCTAACCAATTAACTATAATCTCAACTCATAACAATACCTGCATGAATCTCCAGGCAGCTAAACGCTAACAAACTAGGTTCAATGTTAGCTAGCTAGCTAACATTAGGCTATAACTAGAAATACAATTTGCTCTGAGATGCTAATTATAGTACTGCATAGTTCATAAATGTAATTGTCACGACTCCTACCGAAGGTGGCTCCCCCTCCTGTTCGGGTGGCGATCGGCGGTCGTCGTCACCGAACTACTATGTCACGTTCTGACCTTAGTTCCTTTGTTTTGTCTTTGTTTTAGGATTGGTCAGGGCGTGAGTTGGGGTGGGCAGTCTATGTCCTTTTTTCTATAATTTGGGATTTCTGTGTTTGGCCTGGTATGGTTCTCAATCAGAGGCAGCTGTCAATCGTTGTCCTGATTGAGAACCATACTTATGTAGCCTGGTTTCACCGTTGAGTTGTGGGTGATTATTTTCTGTTCTGTGTTTTGCTTCAACGTTCAGGACTGTCCGATTTTTTGTCGTTTTATTGTTTTTTTGTTCAAGTTTTCAGTATTCGTATTAAATACAACATGGACACCGACCACGCTGCGCATTGGTCTGACATTTCTTACTCCTCGTCTGAGGAGGACGAAGACAAGCGTTACAGAATCACCCACCACAACCGGACCAAGCAACGTGGTACCCAGGAGCAGAGGGTTCAAGACTCCTGGACTTGGGAGGAGATCTTGGATGGCAAGGGACCCTGGGTACAGCCGGGAGAATATCGCCGCCCCAAGGCAGAGCTGGAGGCGGCGAAAGCCGAGAGGCGGCATTATGAGGAGCTAGCACGGCAGCGCGGCTGGGACGAGAGGCAGCCCCAAAAATGTCTTGGGGGTGGCACAGGGGGAGTGTGGCTAAGTCAGGTAGGAGACCTGAGCCAACTCCCCGTGCTTACCGTGGAGAGAGGTGGACAGGGCAGGCACCGTGTTATGGCGTGAGGCGCACGGTGTCCCCGGGGCGCAGGCATAGCCCGGTGCGTTACATAGCAGCACCTCGTATCGGCCGGGCTAGAGTGGGCATCGAGCCAGGTGCCATGAAGCCGGCTCAGCGCATCTGGTCTCCAGTGCGTCTCCTCGGGCCGGGGTACATAGCACCAGCCCTGCGCATGGTGTCCCCGGTTCGCCAGCACAGCCCAGTGCGGTCGATTCCACCTTGCCGCACTGGCCTGGCTACGGGGAGCATCCAGCCAGGTAGGGTTGGGCAGGCTCGGTGCTCGAGACCTCCAGTGCGCCTCCACGGTCCGGTCTATCCGGTGCTTCCTCCACACACCAGGCCTCCGGTGGCAGCCCCCCGCACCAGGCTGTCTCTCCGTCTCCTCCCTACAGAGTCTCCTGCCTATCCAGATCTGCCAGAGTCTCCCGTCTGTCCAGAGCTGCCAGAGTCTCACGTCTGTCCAGAGCTGCCAGAGTCGCCAGTCTGTCCTGAGCTGCCAGAGTCGCCCGTCTGTCCTGAGCTGCCAGAGCCGCCCGCCAGTCAGGAGCTGCCAGAGCCGCCCGCCAGTCAGGAGATGCCAGAGCCACCGGTCAGTCAGGAGCTGCCAGAGCCGTCCGTTACTCCGGTCAGTGGAGAGTCCAGACCAGGGTTCCACGGTGCGCATCCCCCCTGAAAATGCAGATTTGGCAATCGCTTTCAGTAAGAAGAGAGCGACTAAATTACCACCTCATCGACAGGGCGATTGTGCGATAAATCTCCAAGTAAACGCTGCGCTTCCCAAGAGTCACGTGTATCCCTTGTCCCAGGAGGAGACGTTGGCTATGGAGACATATGTCACGGAATCTCTGGGGCAGGGGTACATTCGGCCCTCCATCTCACCCGTCTCCTCAAGTTTCTTTTTTGTGAAGAAAAAGGAGGGAGGTCTCCGCATCCGTGCATTGATTGGCCGACTCCTACCACGGTGAAGGAGGTGCAGCGGTTTTTGGGGTTTGCCAATTACTACCGGAGGTTTATCCGGGGTTTTGGCCAGGTAACGGCCCCCATTACCTCACTGCTGAAGGGGGGGCTGGTGCGTTTGTGGTGTTCGGCAGAGGCTGACAGAGCCTTCAATAGGTTGAAGGCGCTGTTCACAGATGCACCCGTGTTGGCGCACCCGGACCCCTCTCTATCATTCATAGTGGAGGCGGACGTGTCCGAGGCTGGGGTGGGTGCCGTGCTATCACAGCGTTCGGGTACGCCACCAAAACTCCGCCCCTGCACTTTCTTGTCAAGTAAGCTCAATACGGCGGAGTGTAACTATGATGTGGGGGACTGGGAGTTGTTAGCAGTGGTCAAGGCCCTGAGAGTGTGGAGACACTGGCTTGAGGGGGCTAAGCACCCCTTTCTCATCTGGACCGACCACCAGAATCTGGAGTATATTCGGGCAGCTAAGAGACTGAATCCCCGTCAGGCAAGGTGGGCCATGTTCTTCACCCGATTTAGGTTCACTCTGTCTTATAGACCAGGCTCCATGAACATAAAGTCTGACGCGCATAAAGTCTGATGGTCACTCCTTGACGAACCTATCATGTAGGTTGTTGTACACGGTTGTAGGTCATGGTTGTCCGTGTATTTTGTATTTTGCTGGACTGTTTAAGTTCCCCGTGTTTGGGGCATTTGTTTGGGTTGGCGTTGTTTTCACCGTTGTGGTGCAAATAAAGCAGCGCTACCCTGAACTCTCTGCTTCCTGCGCCTGACTTCTTCCTCCACTGCACCCTGGGCGTAACAGTAATATTAGCTAGCAAGCCAGTTAACGTTAGCTATCAGTACGCTTTAACTTGCAATGAAAAACAACTCTCTGACAAAATTAGAAAATTATAATATTTGAAAATGTAGCTAGCAAGACTCTTTCACCTGTAAACATGAATGAAGGCTTCTCCTTTTCTGTCATGGATGACATGGTTGCCTTTAGTTTGAGGATGTGATCCAGAGAGGTGTTTTATACAACTGCCTTCTGTGTTCTCTTTTCGACTCCCTCCACATTTGCAATCAAACGCCTACATTTTCTCCATCTCCTTAGCTATCATACTCTGCTTCCACTGACTTCAAAATTTGGGCCTCCAGAAAGTGGCTAGATATCTTTAAAAGAAATCCCAGTTAGAAAGGATTACCTACAACAACTGAGCAGCTCATTATAGACAGAAGTGTGCTAGATGACAAACCAATCCTAACTCATCTCTCGGCATGTCCAACCATCCATTATCTCATCCGATGATGGCTAGCGGGAAAGTTCCTGGCTTTTTCCATTGCTAAATCAACTAGGCTCGTAATTTAACAATTGTATTCGTATTTACAGATGGCATACAAGTTTGCTACTAAGGCACTTGAAAGTTCACATGTTCCAGAAGGTATTTCTGTCAAAAAGGCATTTTGAAAACCAGTCACATATGTAAAAAACACCTTCTCCCTCAACAGAGATCAATCATCTCCCAAACTAAAGCAGATAGCTTGCTATGGCTCACCACCTAATTGTGACACACCCAAGACACACGTTGTTAGTGAAGCTGCGACTGCCTGTCTGTTACGCCATGCTCCGGTTCAGTAATAAATCACAGTTTATAAAGAGCCACTTCTTCCAAGGCATAAAGAGTTCCATGTGTTATTACAATTTCATGTATCATTTTTTTATCCAAACATTTGGTAATTGTAAAAGCATCGATCTTGCCAAAAGGTTGCCTGTTTGCAACCATGTTTTACCAAGCTAGCTAGATAACCAGGCTAGTGATGAGCTAAGCTAGATATCTAGCTAGTGCAGTTCACGTTGGACAATTTCAGTTGAAACTGGAACGAGAAAAGTTTGGGTTCACTTTTAAAATTACATTTATTGACAGCTAGACCATGTACATAAACCTTGACTAACCATGGGGTCTAGAATTTGTTATACATTTCCCATTTGGCATATATATTTTGTTGTGGTTTGAAGCAGCAGTAACAGCTGTGTTGACATGACAAATGGGTTCCTAACAGAATGGTATTGAGCTGACCAGCTTGTGGTCCTAAAAAATGGAAATGGGTTACCTCTGGTTTGTTCAGCCATTCATACTGTATGGGGGACATAAGTGGGAAAAGAATGGGGTTTTATGATAAATGCCAAAAATAAGGTCTGAGGTTAACACAGACTTAGTACATCTGACACATTTTATTCTATGATATAATATCAGTCAGCATGACCTATATGAATTATGAAGCCTTTATGCGCTTGTTTTGATGACATAAATGCTTCAAAATTCACAAAAGGTTATGTTAGCTGAAGAAGATTGTCATAGAACAAAATGTATAAGATCTCCTACACCTGTTTTTATCACATACCTTATTTTCAGCATTTATCCAAAAACCCTACAGAAAAACCCATTCATTTCCCAATAGGCTTTGACCAACGAGCCATGGCAGGGTTAGTGCCTACAAAAAGTGACCATTAGGCTATTGCTCTATGATTGATTTATATTTCTTGTGATGCAATTCAATTAAATTGCAGGCAATCTTTGGAGGTTGAGACACTGACCAACCCAGATGCAACTTTATTGCAAGCAACATAAATTGCATCCAGATAGCTTCCTGTGAATATCGGCTTTTAGGGTCAAATTTAATTGCAACTGGCCAAATGTAGCCTACTTGTTGATGTTTTGCCCACTATAGGCCTAGGCCTACTCCATAGAAAGTCAAGTCAATTGCAACCTAAAGACATTGAGTTCCAAAAATTGTTAAGCTACACCATTTTACCCCTCTCCAAATTAATATTTATTCGGCTGATATTAACTTAAGCGCAGTGTTGTAAAAACGTGCAATGGCGAGCCTGCCAGTTGGAGCGCATGCAAGGGGAGCGAGCACCGGTCACTCCCCACCGCCAATGGCCTGCTCGCCCCAACCGGCTGCTCTGGGACTGCCTGTCAAGCCAAGCTCCTCGCGTCTACCGGCTCCCTTATCACTATATCTTCTCTACTCTACCTTTCTGAAGAAACAGCCTGGCGTTACGTCAGACCCGGGCAAAAACCGCAGGGCAAGCAAGTCGGAGTCTGAGGAGCTAGGCATTGCTGCCAAACCAGGACTAAGGCTGCTCACTCACAGCTCAGCGTTCAATGTCATTAAAAAGGAACACTTTTAAACCGCGGCAGCATGTGGTAAGTCAATTTTTCTCTGATTCGTTTTTCCAGCCGTTGGGATTTTTTTTTTATACCGTTTTCACTCACATGACACTTTGACCAGTTGTCTCTGGCTGGCATAATTGCGCAAAAACTGCGGTAACACCGCGTGTTGGAGATTGTTCAAAAGTAGACTAACAAACGTTCAGCCACTTTGAAACCAACATGACATGATGATGAGGCACCCAAGCTTTTCAACAACCACTTGCAGAGATTTTTTCTTCATTTTTTAAATTTGATTATTAATCATTTCAAAAACAAACATGCCTCATGCTCGAAATAGGAACCCTAGCCCCATCCCTGAGGTAACATGGGATACGGGATTGAAGGAGATGAACGAAACTTGGAAGGGAGCTATTGCCTGTCTCGGGGTGGCAGTCTTTTTCGTCATGACCATTGGGATCATATACTGGCAAGTGGTGGATCAGCCTAACAAGAACTGGATCCTAAAGGGGAGTTATAGCGGGCTTATCTGGGAGAGACGGACTCACTCTCTGGTCATACAGACACTGACAGAAGACAAGACCTACGTGGAGATTGACGTGGGCAACGTGGGGAACCCCGATATTGAAGTGCCGTTTGTCAGGAACCTGTGCTGGCTCAATAAGACGGAGTTCTGCTACACATGGGATTCGGTGGCGGACGTTAAAATCTCTTTGGAGGTGAATGAGGCGACGGAGACGGAGTGTTATAGCATGACATGGTCGCCGGTGCACTGTCATGTGGAGCTGAAGGTACGGGAACGGTTTCTCTCTCTCTCTATCTCTCTCTCTCTCTCTCTGAGTGTGTGGCATACACACAGCCGGTTCAGCCTGTCAGACAGATATCAGACTATTCAGAGGTGTTTTATTCACATAAACCCATCAGGATATGTTTTCCAAAATGGTCGTTTCCAAATCAATCAATTTACATACATAAGTGGCTTTTATGATGGTTGTCACACTTTTCATTCTTGTGTGTATTTGTCAGCACCAGTATATTTTACAAGAGTCTTTTCAATATTGTGAGAAAGACCAAGGTCTTTGGTTGAAATGGGGTTCCGTTTTATCCTGCATATCTTATTCCAACATGGAGTTAGTTATAAGCCATCAAACCCTCTGTCCACTTGTGACAACCAGCCCCATTGTGGGGTTGGTTGTCACACAGTATGGGGGTTGGTTGTCACAATGTTTGCTAGTAGCTTATTCCTTTTGTAACAGGAAATTAAGCAATATAGCATATAGCATATGATTTAACAATATTCCTAACAACATTCAGCATTTTATCCCTTGATAATAACATGACATAGAGTAAATTTGTACGTGTGAATGTAAATTTAAGAGTGCTGTCATATTTTTGTTCTAAAAATATGTGTGTGAGAGGGAGGCACGAAAGTGAGCTCTCTATAGTACTAGCAAAAAAAGATCTTAGGATATATTGTAATGTCCCTGAACAATATGCCCAGCAAACCAAAATTGGTTCTGTGAAAGTTCCCAGAACATTTGTTAGGTTGTGGCAAATGTTCTCACAACACAAAAACTGTCAAAAAAAAACATTTTCCTGATGTTGCAAGAATGTTCCCAGAATGTTGTTCTCGCATTTTGTTGCAGCAGTATGTTAATAATAATAACCCGGTCCAAAAAACATTACTGGTACATTGTGCTATTACATTACCTGGAAACCTAATGAGAACGTTTGGGTTCGGGAAATGTTCTTTTGTGGTTGTTACATTTTAGTGAATGTTAGGACAACATTCCAAGGATATTTTAATTTAAATATTAATGCTATCGGTATGTTGTCATCCTAATGATTTCTGGTCAAACAACATATGGAAGAGGGGTCTTAGAAAACAGTTTGAGTACAATACAGTACAGTAGACTAGAGTTCAGTACAATACAATAGAGTTCAGTACAGTACAGTACATTTGAGCACACTAGCGTAGAGTACAGTATAATTTACTGTATTGTACTATACTGTACTCTTTTGTGTGTACTGTACTAAACTGTGCTGTACTGTTCTCTACTGTGCTGTTCTGTGATGTCCAAACCTGTGAAACATAGATGTCTATGATTGGTACAGATTTGGTCCAGTCTGGGCGAAACCAAATTTGGTTTTGTTTGGAGGTGAAGCTCATTAGAATAATAGCCAGTATATAGAATAATATTATAATAATATAATAATAACGATTCTAAAATTTTATCATGAAGATAATGACATTCATTATTATGCATTTCTGTATTGTACAGATCAGGGACCAATGATGTCATTCTGTTACTGTCACGTTCTGACCTTAGTTCCTTTGTTTTGTCTTTGTTTTAGTATGGTCAGGGCGTGAGTTGGGGTGGGCAGTCTGTTTGTTTTTCTATGTTGCTTTCTGTGTTCGGGCCTAGTATGGTTCTCAATCAGAGGCAGGTGTCGTTAGTTGTCTCTGATTGAGAATCATACTTAGGTAGCCTTTTTCCACCTGTGTTTCGTGGGTGTTTATTTTCTGTCTTTGTGTATGTCGCCAGACAGGACTGTTTCGGTTTTCTTTCGTTCACTTTATTGTTTTTTGTATTTCAGTGTTCAGTTTGATTCATTAAATATTACATCATGAACACTTACGACGCTGCAAATTGGTCCTCCGATCCTTCTCGCTACTCCTCCTCAGAAGAGGAGGACGAGAGTCGTTACAGTTACCATCCTTATGTTACCATAGAATTGCCCACAATCAACACCAATTTGTTTTTATAATGGAGTTGATTATGACAACCACCCACCCAATGCTAATTAAGATGCTAGTTACCACATGACCTAGGAACTCAGAAATAGGTTTGAAATATATCTCTCCCTTTCCTCTTTTCAACAAACATAATTGTTCATGGCTACAGCTGCACCATCTACAGCTGCACCATCGAGAGCATCCTGACTGGTTGCATCACTGCCTGGAATGGCAACTGCTCGGCCGCCGACCGCAAGTCACTACAGAGGGTAGTGCGTACGACCCAGTACATCACTGGGGCCAAGCTTCCTGCCATCTAGGACCTATATATTAGGCAGTGTCAGAGGAAGGCCATAAAATTGTCAAAGACTCCAGCCACCCTAGTCATAGACTGTTCTCTCTGCTTCCGCACGGCAAGCGGTACCGGACACCAATTCGAGGTCCAAAAGGCTTCTGAACAGCTTCTACCCCCAAGCCATAAGACTCCTGAACAGCTACTCAAAGGGCTACCCCGACTGTTTGCACTGCCCCCCCCTCTTTTTACGCTCTGTTTATTATTTATGCATAGTCAATTTACCTCTACCTACATGTATATATTACCCCAATTACCTCGACTAACCGGTGTCCCCTCACAGTGACTCTACCGGTACCCCTGGTATATTGCCTCGCTTGTTATTTTACTGCTGCTGTTTAATAATTTGTTACTTTGATTTTCTATTTTTTACTTAACACTTATTTAAATGTTTTTCTTAACTTAAAGCATGGTTGGTTAAGGGCTTGTAAGTAAGCATTTCACTGTAAGGCTGTTCTATTCGGCGCATGTGACAAATACAATTGGATTTGATTTGATACCCACATTTTCTTTTACTGTCACCTACGCTACTGTTCAAAAGTTTGTGTCTAATTTTGTTGTTTTTGTCCATTAAAATATAATCAAATTGATCAGAAATACAGTGTAGACATGGATATTGTTGTAAATGACTATTGTAGCTGGACACGGATGATTTTAAATGGAATATCTACATAGGCGTACAAAGGCCCATTATCAGCAACCATCACTCCTGTGTTCCAATGGCACGTTGTTGTTAGCTAATCGATGTTTATCATTTTAAAATGCTAATTGATCATTAGAAAACCCCTTTTCAATTATGTTAGCACAGCTGAAAACTGTTGTGCTAGTTAAAGAAGCAATAAAACTGGCCTTCTTTAGACTAGTTGAGTATCTGGAGCATCAGCATTTGTGGGTTCGATTACAGGCTCAAAATGGCCCGAAACAAAGGACTTCTTCTGAAACTTGTCGGTCTATTCTTGTTCTGAGAAATGAAGGCTATCCCATGTGAGAAATTGCCAAGAAGCTGAAGATATCGTACAACACTGTGTACTACTCCCTCCACAGAACAGCGCAAACTGTCTCTAACCAGAATAGAAAGATGAGTGGGACGCCCCGGTGCACAACTGAGCAAGAGGACAAGTACATTAGAGTGTCTAGTTTGAGAATCAGATGCCTCACAAGTCCTCAACTGGCAGCTTCATTAAATAGTACCAGCAAAACACCAGTCTCAACGTCAACAGTGAAGAGGCGACTCCGGGATGCTGGACTTCTAGGCAGAGTTGCACAGAAAAAGCCATATCTCAGACTGGCCAATAAAAAGAAAAGATTAAGATAGGAAAAATAACACAGTGACTGGACCAAGGAATATTGGAAAAAAGTGTTATGGACAGACAAATCTTAGTTTGAGGTGTTCAGATCACAAGAAGAAAGAACAACATTCGTGAGACGCAGAAAAAAATGAAAAGATGCTGAAGGGGTGCTTGACACAATCTGTGAAGCATGGTGGAGGGAATGTGATGGTCTGGGGGTGCTTTGGAGGTGGTAAAGTGTGAGATTTGTACAGGGTAAAAGGGATCTTGAAGAAGGAAGGCTATCACTGCATTTTGCAACGCCATGCCATACCCTGTGGACGGCGCTTAATTAGAGCCAATTTCCTCCTACAACAGGACAATTACCCAAAGCACAGCTCCAAACTATGCAAGAACTATTTAGGGAATAAGCAGTCAGCTGGTATTCTGTCTATAATGGAGTGGCCAGGCCAGTCACCGGATCTCAACCCTATTGAGCTGTTGTGGGAGCAGCTTGACCGTATGGAATGTAAGAAGTGCCCATCAAGCCAACCCAACTTGTGGGAGGTGCTTCAGGAAGCATGGGGTGAAATCTCTTCAGATTCCCTCAACAAATTGACCACTAGAATGCCAAAGATCTGCAAGGCTGTAATTGCTGCAAATGGAGGAATCTTTGACGAAAGCAAAGGGCACAATTATTATTTCAATTAAAAATCATTATTTATAACCTTGTCAACGTCCTGACTATATTTCCTATTCATTTTGCAACTCATTTGATGTATGTTTTCATGGATAACAAGGACATTTCCAAGTGACCCCAAACTTTTGAATGGTAGTGTATGAAAAACATGTATATCATGCTGACATAAATTAACCAGGTGGATGAGTTCTTTCAAAGAGTTCACATATTCGAACCTTAAAAAATAACACACAGTGCCATTTTTATTGGGAGTAATTAGCACTGTGACAACCAACTCCTGAGACAAGTAACCCCAGTCTCCTCTATACTTTAATATTGTGCCAATTTTTCATAAATACTGTAACAGTGAAGCTTTTTGGATTGTGTGCACTAGGCCTACTGTTTGTAGCCTATTGTTTGTAGAAGTTTTGGGGGACTGACAAATTAGTTAATTGATTGTTAAAATATACCCTGGAAACAGTTTCATTTGTGACTTGTTTCAGCAAACTAGGCGTATGCCGCATGTCGCGGGTCACTACTTCACAGGAGAGCCATTTGAACGTAAACTATTTTTTTGCTGTTGCCAGAAATGCCTTCTGGAACATGTGAACTTTTATGTGCCTTAATAACAAACTTGTATGTGATTTGTAAATACGAATAAATTGTTAAATTACGAGCCTAGTTGGTTAAGCCACAGAAAAAGTAGTAACCTTCCCACTAGCCATGATTGGCTGAGATAATGAGCAGGCTGGACATGCCGAGAGAGGAGTTCAGATTGGTCTGCCATATGTTCTGTCTTCTGTCTGTTTGTTTGAGCTGGTCAGTCTGTGTTGGTAATTCTGTCGAACGCAGATTTTTTATGTATCGTGTAGTGGAGCTGCATATGGGTTGATCTCCACTTTATGGAGGATCGAGATTTGAAATCAGTGGAATTAGAGTATGATAGCTAAACAAATTGAGAAAATACCTGTCTCCGGATGACATCTTCAAACTAAGGGCAACCGTGGCATGGCATCCGTGACAGTCCATCATGCATGATAAGGTATACAGGTAAGATAGTCTCGCAAGCTACATTTTCAGATATTACACATTTCTAATTTTGACAGAAAGTGGTTTCATTTCAAGCTAAATTGTACTGTTAGCTATCTAGCTGACGTTAGCTGGCTGGCTCCCTAGCTAATGTTACGTGTATGATATTATTATTCGTATCGCAGAGCCGTTTGCTTGGCTAGTTAGAGCCTAATGTTAGCTAGCTGCCTGGCTTGCTCGCTAGCTAACATTACGTATATGATGTTATTATTTGTTTCTCAGAGCCATTTGCTTTACTTGTTAGTCTAATGTTAGCTAACTAACATTGAATCTAGTTGGTTAACGCCCATCCGATTCATGCAGGGTAGTAACGACATTATTTGGCTCTATGTTCATTGTTGTTTAACTAGCTAATGTTAGCTGGCTGGCTCGCTAGCTAATGCTACGTGATGTGTATGATCTTACATGTTGTTTACCTAGCTAGGTTCATTGTTTACCTAGCTAGCTAGCTACATGTCTTAATAAAAGATTCCACTATGCAAGTAACCATTTTAGGTAAGTTTGTAAATTCAATCTGAGTATGCCAGAGCGCAGAAGAACTGATGAATTTATGAATGCGTCACACCCGTTGAATATGGCCAGTGTCAGTAAACGGCAAAAAAGAGTAATGCAATTGTTGCCAGCAGAGCAGGTTAGGCTGTTTTCATGTTATCCAGAGGTAAACAAATAATCGGCCAGAGCGTCAAGTCTGCGTTCCGAACGCTCCGACAGCGAAACGAGATGGGTGGGGCTAAAGCTTAAGAGGGTGTGAATGATGCTGAATGGTTGTAGACAAAGAAGAGCTCTTCACTAGGTACCACAACTTTCAAAGGCCATTCTCTCAAAAGTGAGTTTACAAGTTTATCAACTTTCAAAGCAGAGTTACTTTTCCATTGTTCCTAAAAAAAATGCATTGTATGATATACCATTTCTCTTTTTTTATCCAATGTAAAAAACACAATTTCAAATGTTGCTACATAAGACCAATTTGAGCCAGTTGGTCACATTTATCTTAGACATTTATATTATTTGGTTGAACTTGAATACATTTTAATCAGATGTCCAGTGCACGCACGATGCACAGACATGGCTGTGGAAGGGAAGCGGGATCTTGAACGTCCAGTCTGCTTCGTCATGGCACTGGGTTCTAAGACCACAGAATTACTCTCCTTCTATCCCTCTTGCTGCCTAATGATTAATCGCTTAACAATTCGGATGTTTTGAAAGTTTAATCCTTGTATTGGTACATTCCCTGGCATAAGTATGTTGTCCCGTGTCATTTGGGGATTCCAGTGGCTTCATATCCTGAAAGATGGTCATTTCATAAGTCCCAAATCCTATCACGTGTGTGAGAGAAATTACAAGATTATGTTATAATGCTGTTATTGCATCAAATGGTTGTTTTATGCAACAGAATAAGGGGTTGTTAGAACACTCATCTAGAGCACTCAATCGATTCACTTTATATGTGTGTGTTGTCTTGATCTGCTCCCTTATTAATAAACTAAATCTTTATTCACTAAAGTATAACTCTGTCTTGTGTGATAAGTTTGTCTCTCCTCATTTGATAGTAAAGAAAGTAACTGTCACACGTGTCTCAGGTGACCGCCTGGCACTTGTATAAATTCCTGGCACGGAGCGGAAAATCATTTGGAGAAAAAGCAGAATGAACATCATAGAGGCTAGGGTGAAAGACTACAAATGTGGCGTGATGGGGTTTACGTGGACATATTTTCTTCTTTAGGCTACAGTAAAGCAGTGAAGTGGAGATAGATTCAAGTGCCACATTTGAATTCATGTGGAATCATATGACCGGCCAGCAGACCATGTTCTCTGCACATTTGAAGAAAATGTTATGTAATATTGTAGGCCTGTCATTTTTCATTTGATTCAATGTCACATGCCATTATTATTCCACATAATTCACCAGCTTTACTATAAGTGGAATATTAATCAGGTATATTTTAAATTTAACCAAATTTCGATGCTCAAAAATGACAAAACACAGTCACTTACAGCACTACAGTACTTATCACAATTGGATTAGAGTATATAATGAGTATGTTATCAAAGCAGGTACTGTGTAATTACACACAGTACGATACCATACAATTGCATGTATTATACTGTAAAAAAGTAAATGCTACTGTAATCATAATGAATGAATGAATGAATGGATAAATGAATGAAATTCATTGAGGGGAGGGGTTTGTATTTCACAATATTTTACTGTAATTACATAGGATTGGTGTAAGCAGGTTGGCTGCTAGGTAATGCATTTATGAATATTTGGTGTTTTATATTACTTGCCCTACTAGAGGCCTTAACAAAGGCTTCCAACCTGGCAGAGACTACAGGGCAAAACAGACCAAAAATAAATGGCAAAATGTTCAACCATTTAAGGCTTAAAGGCCCAATGAAGCCATTTTTATATACATTTTAAGTCATTTCTGGGTAACAATTAAGTAGATTACTGTAATAGTTTTCCATTCAAAAGGTTAAAAATAATCCTAAATAGCTTTTTAGCAACAACTTTTTCGCTCTTTGTTATTGGTTCATTAACTATTTTACAAGCTGAAACCCCACCCATTCGAAACATGCTGATTATATACACTGAGTGTACTTAACATTAGGAACACCTGCTCTTTCCATGACATAGACTGACCAGGTGATTGCAGGCGACAGCTATGATCCCTTATTGATGTCAGCTGTTAAATCCACTTCAATCAGTGTAGATGAAGGGGAGGAAACAGGTTAAAGAAGAACTTTTAAGCCTTGAGACAGGGATTGTGTATGTGTGGTATCCAGAGGGTGAATTGACAAGACAACATATTTAAATGCCTTTGAACGGGGTATGGTAGTAGGTGCCAGGCGCACCAGTTTGAGTGTGTCAAGAACTACGTGGTTTTCACGCTCAGCAGTTTCCAGTATCAAGAATGGTCTATCATCCAAAGGACATAACACTGATCACATTTGTTCACACTTTTACAGTGTTAGTTTCATCAGCTGTAAAATGTTTCACAGTATTTTACTGTTGATGATACACCAAATTACTCTATAAATGACAGTTTTACGTCACAGCGTACAGTTAAGTCAAGTGGATATAGCGATCACTATAATTAAGATTTCATTGGATACATTTGTTGTAAGATTGTTCTGACAGGCTACACCTAAGTGTATCCTGACCAATTGGCCCTCCAAATACACCTCCGCTGTCTTCAATCAGGATCTCAGCGATCACTGCCTCATTGCCTGTATCCGCTACGGGCCCGCAGTCAAACGACTACCCCTCATCACTGTCAAACGCTCCCTAAAACACTTCTGCGAGCAGGCCTTTCTAATCGACCTGGCCCGGGTATCCTGGAAGGATATTGACCTCATCCCGTCAGTTGAGGATGCCTGGTCATTCTTTAAAAGTAATGTTCCTCATCTTATATTAGCATGCTCTGTTCAAAAAATGCAGAACTAAGAACAGATATAGCTCTTGGTTTACTCCAGACCTGACTGCCCTCGACCAGCACAAAAACATCCTGTGGCGGACTGCAATAGCATCGAATAGTCCCCGCAATATGCAACTGTTCAGGGAAGTCAGGAACCAATGCACGCAGTCAGTAAAAAAGCAAAGGCCAGCTTTTTCCAAACAGAAATTCGAATCCTGTAGCTCTAACTCCAAAAAGTTTTGGGACACTGTAAAGTCCATGGAGAACAAGAGCACCTCCTCCCAGCTGCCCACTGCACTGAGGCTAGGTAACACGGTCACCACTGATAAATCCATGATAATCGAAAACTTCAACAAGCATTTCTCAACGGCTGGCCATGCCTTCCTCCTGGCTACTACAACCTCGGCCAACAGCTCCGCCCCCCCGCAGCTACTTGCCCAAGCCTCCCCAGCTTCTCCTTTACCCAAATCAAGATAGCAAATGTTCTGAGAGAGCTGCAAAACCTGGATCCGTACAAATCAGCTGGTCTTGACAATCTGGACCCTCTATTTCTAAAACTATCCGCCGCCATTGTCGCAACCCCTATTACCAGCCTGTTCAACCTATCTTTCATATCGTCTGAGATCCCCAAGGATTGGAAAGCTGCCGCAGTCATCCCCCTCTTCAAAGGGGGAGACACCCTGGACCCAAACTGTTACAGACCTATATCCATCCTGCCCTGCCTATCTAAGGTCTTCGAAAGCCTAGTCAACAAACAGATCACTGACCATCTCGAATCCCACCGTACCTTCTCCGCTGTGCAATCTGGTTTCCGAGCCGGTCACGGGTGCACCTCAGCCACGCTCAAGGTACTAAACGATATCATAACCGCCATCGATAAAAGTCAGTACTGTGCAGCCGTCTTGATCGACCTGGCCAAGGCTTTCGACTCTGTCAATCACCATATTCTTATCGGCAGACTCAGTAGCCTCGGTTTTTCTAATGACTGCCTTGCCTGGTTCACCAACTACTTTGCAGACAGAGTTCAGTGTGTCAAATCGGAGGGCATGTTGTCCGGTCCTCTGGCAGTCTCTATGGGGTTGCCACAGGGTTCAATTCTCGGGCCGACTCTTTTCTCTGTAAATATCAATGATGTTGCTCTTGCTGCGGGCGATTCCCTGATTCACCTCTACGCAGACGACACCATTCTATATACTTCTGGCCCTCCCTTGGACACTGTGCTATCTAACCTCCAAACGAGCTTCAATGCCATACAACACTCCTTCCGTGGCCTCCAACTGCTCTTAAACGCTAGTAAAACCAAATGCATGCTTTTCAACCGTTCGCTGCCTGCACCCGCACGCCCGACTAGCATCACCACCCTGGATGGTTCCGACCTAGAATATGTGGACATCTCTAAGTACCTAGGTGTCTGGCTAGACTGTAAACTCTCCTTCCAGTCTCATATCAAACATCTCCAATCTAAAATCAAATCTAGAGTCGGCTTTCTATTCCGCAACAAAGCTTCCTTCACTCACGCCGCCAAACTTACCCTAGTAAAACTGACTATCCTACCGATCCTCGACTTCGGCAATGTCATCTACAAAATAGCTTCCAATACTCTACTCAGCAAACTGGATGCAGTTTATCACAGTGCCGTCCGTTTTGTTACTAAAGCACCTTATACCACCCACCACTGCGACCTGTATGCTCTAGTCCGCTGGTCCTCGCTACATATTCGTCGCCAGACCCACTGGCTCCAGGTCATCTACAAGTCCATGTCAGGTAAAGCTCCGCCTTATCTCAGTTCACTGGTCATGATGGCAACACCCACCCGTAGCATGCGCTGCAGCAGGTGTATCTCACTGATCATCCCTAAAGCCAACACCTCATTTGGCCGCCTTTCCTTCCAGGTCTCTGCTACCTGTGACTGGAACGAATTGCAAAAATCGCTGAAGTTGGAGACTTTTATCTCCCTCACCAACTTTAAACATCTGCTATCTGAGCAGCTAACCGATCGCTGCAGCTGTACATAGTCTATCGGTAAATAGCCCACCCAATTTACCTACCTCATCCCCATACTGTTTTTATTTATTTACTTTTCTGTTCTTTTGCACACCAGTATATCTTCCTGCACATGGCCATCTGATCATTTATCACTCCAGTGTTAATCTGCTAAATTGTAATTATTCGCCTACCTCCTCATGCCTTTTGCACACAATGTATATAGACTCTTTTTTTTCTTTTTTTCTACTGTGTTATTGACTTGTTTATTGTTTACTCCATGTGTAACTCTGTGTTGTCTGTTCACTGCTATGCTTTATCTTGGCCAGGTCGCAGTTGTAAATTATAACTTGTTCTCAACTAGCCTACCTGGTTAAATAAAGGTGAAATAAAAAAAGTGTTTTCCAGATATGGCAGATTTGTCTGGATAATTTGTTGAGAATTTCTACTTGAGATTATTATTAATATATTTATTTAAATC
Source organism: Oncorhynchus tshawytscha (assembly GCF_018296145.1). NCBI lineage: Eukaryota > Metazoa > Chordata > Actinopteri > Salmoniformes > Salmonidae > Oncorhynchus > Oncorhynchus tshawytscha. The sequence continues at coordinate 14,158,433 of NC_056447.1, forward strand.
TCAGCTCTTGGTAGAGAAGTCTGTTGTCCTCAGTCACAACCAGCTCATTATTTTTGTAGACTTTTAAAGTTAGATCTTCAACGCTCGTCCGCTCTTACATGGCACCTCCTTTTTCTTCTTCCTTATCCTCCTCTTCCCCCTTCTCCTTCTCCTCCCCCCTGCTCCTTTATTTTTTATGAATATATCTATTAGTGTGTGAGACTGATTCTAGATGACACTAAAGACCTCAGATCAACCCCTTTAGATTTTCTGTCTCAATCTCTGTTTTCTTCCACGGTGTATTCTTTATCATTCAACTACCTTTCATCTATTTCTCATCATTTACTCCCTCCTTCTTTACCCTGTTCCAATTCACCTTTCTCTCCCCATTCTGTTTCTTTAGAGGAATATTCTCTCTTCCTCCCGCCTTCCACTGTCACAAGCCCAGTCTCTTTTTTCTTTGTCCATCTCTCACTCCCTCTTGCTGCCATTGTATTAATCTCCTCTCTCCTCTCTTTTCCAACCATCTACTTCTCTCTCTCCTCCTCCTATTTCACTCACTCTTTAACTGTATCTTCTCTGTGTGTGTGTGTGTGTGTGTCTCCCCCTTCCCCAGGACTGCTTCTCCATGGCTAACATGTCGTGGTACGGTGGCGCCAGCGTCCAGAACCAGAGCTGGCCAATCAACGAGCAGAATGTCACCATGCAGCCGTTCACTGTTAGCAACCTCAGGGACAACCCGTCTGGCTTTGGCTCAGTCCTCGAACGCTACTTCCTGGGCTCGTCAGGTAAGGGGTCTTCGCCTTGACAACGAGCGCAATATCTGGTCCGTCGGCTTAATAACGGGTGCAGAATGAGAATGTTGAGCCAGATTGATTTAGCTAAAAGTTGCCCCTATTCACTGATACAGGGTTAGATACGTTTTCCATCCCCTAATGGTTATGGTTAGGACAGGGGAAGAGATCTGTGGTTATTGGTGACTTGATGAGTCAAAGTGACAGGGGAAAGCCCTGTCGTTGTTCTTTTGTTGACTTACTGTATCACTTACAGGCCTACGGGACACATGCTCTGTAAATAGAGTGTAACACAATACAGGTTGTCCCTGGGTTTATTCATTGAGAGATTATACTACAAAAGGCAGGAAAACCACCACATTTACATGAACTCCTAGGGATGCAGCACTAATTGCCTTTTATTTCTATTATTAGAAGCAACAGATTACTTTATTGGAAAGGTTATTTTGGGGGGGGTGTTGGTTTTATCGAGATAGGAGTGTGGGGAATGCCATGCTAGTGGTCCCAGCCGGATGTAAATGTGTGTGTGTGTGATGAGGGGTATTGCAATGACCCCCGGGGACTATGGACCACCACGCCTGCTATGTGTGGCATGTGTGACAGGGCTTCTGAGCTCCAAACCCAGTCTCTGCTTAAAGTGAGCCATATGTAAATGCCAAACACACACACACTCACACAAACACACACACACACAAACACACACACAATGAGAAAAGGGTACAAAATACAAAGACATCTTAATGCAATGTGTGTGAGTCGAGGTTTGTTTGTGTACGTGTGTGTCTGAGTTTGTGTGTATGTGTGTGTATGTGCGCACGCGTGTGTCTGTGTGTGTGTGTGTGTGTGTGTGTGTGTGTGTGTGTGTGTGTGTGTGTGTGCACATGTGTGAGTGAGAGAGTGTACCATGACTGTGTGTGTTTGTTGGAGCTAAAACATGCTAATCTTTGTCCCAGACAGCTTTGCCAGTCCAGATCAGAGCATGGGGCAATACATCAACTAAAAGCCATAATTATCATCATGTGATACAAACAAAAGCCCTTTGTGATTCATCACACCATTGTTTCCCCTCTCACACACACACACACACACACACACACACACACACACACACACACACACACACACACACACACACACACACACACACACACACACACACACACACACACAGTCTTATATAACACAGTAGCAGGGGCTTAACTGTCACATGACTTAAATCTCTTCTCCACCTTCTGAGAGGGCAGCAGTAATGTCCAGGACCTTTTAACCCACTGTCTATCACTGTGCTTTGAAGACAAATAACAAAAGTGCTCTGGGCTGAAGCTACTGCCGCTATCTCTGGGCATAGCAAAGCTGATCCCCAACCATGCCAGACATGCTAATGTGATACTAATGCTAACATTTTGCAGGTAATATTTCCGCATTCAAAAATGTAGTGCCGGTTTCCCAGACACAGATTAAGCCTAGTCCTGGATTAAAAAGCTCCACTGAAAGCGCTTTTCAAATCAAATTGTATTGGTCACATACACATATTTAGCAGATGTGATTGATTGTGGGTGTAGTGAAATGCTTGTGTTCCTAGCTCCAACAGTGCAGTAATATATAACAATTCACAATAATACACACAAATCTAGAAGCAAATAATGGAATTAAGAAATATACAAATATTAGGTTGAGCAATGTCGGAGTGGCATTGACTAAAATACAATAGAATAGAATACAGTCTCACCTGCTCCCTCTCTCCCTCCCTGGCACTCGAGGGCACCAGGCTGCCCTGCATTACTCACTCCTGACACCATCATTACACACACCTGCTTCCCTCGTCACGCGCATCAGCGACCATTTGGACTCACCTGGACTCAATCACCTGTATTATTTCCTTCCCTGTATTTGTCTGTCCCCAAGCTCTGCTCCCCACTTCCGAATTGATTGCCGTATGTCTCGGTTTTACCCGGTTCTGATGCTGTTCCTGTCCTGTTCCATGTCTGTGTAAATTAAATGTTCACTCTCCGTACCTGCTTCTCATCTCCAGCGTTGGTTCTTACAGAATACAGTATATACATATGAAATTAGTAAAGCAGTATGTAAACATTATTAAAGTGACTAGTGTTCCATTATTCAAGTCACCAGTGATTCCATGACTATGTACTGTATATAGGGTAGCAACCTCTAAGGTGCAGGGTTGAGTAACCGGATGGTAGCTGGCAAGTGATGGCTGTTTAACAGTCTGATGGCCTTGAGATACAAGCTGTTTTTCAGTCTCTTGTTCCAGCTTTGATGCACTTGTACTGACCTCGCCTTCTGGATGATAGCGGAGTGAACAGGCCGTGGCTCAGGTGGTTGATGTCCTTGAGATCTTTTTGGCCTGCTTCTGACATCGGGTGCTGTAGGTGTCCAAGAGGGCAGGCAGTGTGCCCCTGGTGATGCGTTAGGTAGACCGCACCACCCTCTGGAGAGCCCTGCGGTTGCAGGCAGTGAAGTTGCTGTACCAGGCGAGGATACAGCCTGACAGGATGCTCTCAATTGTGAATCTGTATAAGTTTGTGAGGGTCTTAGGGGCCAAGACAAATTTCTTCAGCCTCCTCCTCCTTCAGCCTCCACTTTCCACCTTCTCCACTGCGGTCCTGTCAATGTGGATGGGGCGTGCTCCTTCGGCTTTTTCCTGAAGTCCACGATCAGGTCCTTCGTTTTGTTGGCGTTGAGGGAGAAGTTATTTTCCCTGGCACCACTTCGCCAGGGACCTCACCTCCTCCCTGTAGGCTGTCTCGTCATTGTTGGTAATCAAGCCCACCTCTGTTGTGTCGTCTGCAAACTTGATGATTGAGTTGGAGGCGTGTGTGGTCACGCAGTCATGGGTGAACAGGGAGTACAGGAGGGGGCTGTGTATGCACCCTTGTGGGGCCCCTGTGTTGAGGATCAATGAAGTGGAGGTGTTGTTTCCTACCTTCACCACCTGGGGGCAGCCCGTCAGAAAGTCCAAGACCCAGTTGTGCAGGGCAGAGTTCAGACCCAGGGACCCGAGCTTGATGATGAGCTTGGAGGGTACTATGGTGTTGAAGGCTGAGCTATAGTCAATGAACAGCATCCTTACATAGGTATTCCTCTTGTCCAGATGGGATTTGGCGGTGTACAGTGCAATGGCGATTGCAACGTAAGCAAATTGGGGCGGTAAGCAAATTTGTGGGTCTAGGGTGTCAGTTAAGGTAGAAGTGATATGGTCCTTAACTAGCATCTCAAAGTTCTTCATGATGACAGATGTGAGTGCTACGGGGTAATAGTCATTTAGTTCAGTTACCTTTGCTTACTTGGGTACAGGAACAATGGTGGACATCTTGAAGCAAGTGGGGACAGCAGACTGGGATAGGGAGTGATTGAATATGACTTTAAACACTTCAGCCAGCTGGTTTGAGGACGCGGCCAAGGATGTCTTCTGGGCTGGCAGCTTTGTGAGGGTTAACATGCTTAAATAGCTTCCTCACGTAGGCCAAGGAGAAGGAGAGCCTTGGGAAGGAGAGCCAGTCATTGGGAGCAGTCCACGTTTATGGCACTGTGTTATCCTCAAATCGGGTGAAGAAGGTGTTTAGCTTGTCTGGGAGCAAGATGTTGGTGTCCACAATGTGGTTAGTTCTCTTTGTAATCCGTGATTGTCTGTAGACCCTGCTACATGTCTCGTGTCTGAGCTGTTGAATTGCGACTCCACTTTGTCTCTGTACTGAGGTTTTGCCTGTTTGATTGCCTTATGGAGGGAATAACTACACTGTTTGTATTCAACCAAATTCCCAGTCACCTTGCCATGGTTAAATGCAGTGCTTCGCGCTTTCAGTTTAGCGCAAATGCTGCCATTTATCTACGGTTTCTGGTTTTGGTCGTTTTAATAGTCACAGTGGGAACGATATCCCCTATACACTTCCTGATGAACTCAGTCGCTATGTCATTGTATACATCAATGATATTATCCAAGGCTACACGGAACATATCCCAGTCCACGTGATCAAAACAATCTTGAAGCATGGATTCCAATTGGTCAGACCAGCATTGAATAGACCTTTGCATGTGTACTTCCTGTTTTAGTTTCTGCCTATAGGAAGGGTGGAGAAAAATTGAGATATTATCTGATTTGCTGAAGGGAGGGCGGAGGACCTTGTAGGCATCCCAGAAGAGAGAATAGAGTCAGTGTGTTTAAAGAACTTCGGTAGCATTTTCCTCTAATTTGCTGTGTTAAAATCCCAAGCAACAATAAATGCGGCTTCAGGATTTGTGGTTTCCAGTTTGCATAAAGTCCAGTGTAGGTCCTTGAGGGCTGTCGTGGTATCGGCTTGAGGGGGAATATACACGGCTGTGACTATAACCGAAGAGAATTCTCTTGGGAGGTAATACGGTCGGCATTTGATTGTGAGGTATTCTAGGTTGGGTGAACAAAAGGACTTGAGTTTCTGTATGTTATCACAATTACACCATGATTGGTTAATCATGAAACATACACTACCGCCCTTCTTCTTCCCGGAGAGATCTTTATTCTTGTCTGTGCAATGTACTGAGAACCCAGCTGGCTGTATGGACAGGGACACTATATCCGGAGAGAGCCATGATTCCGTGAAACAGAGTATGTTACAGTCCCTGATATCTCTCTGGAAGGAAATCCTTGCCTTGAGCTCATCTACTTTATTATCCAGAGATTGAACATTAGCGAGTAATATACTTGGAAGCGGTGGATGGTGTGCCCGCCTCCTGAGTCAGACTAGAAGTCCACTCCGAATACCTCTTCTTTGCCGGCTGCGTTTTGGAGCAGCCTCTGGGATAAGTTCAATTGCCCTGGGGGGCCGAACAAAGGATCCAATTCAGGAAAGTCGTATTCCTGGTCGTAGTGCTGGTGAGTTACCGCCGCTCTGATATCCAAAAGTTATATCCAGCTGTATGTAATAACACAAAAAAACGTTCTGGGCTAATAGTGTAAGAAATAACACACAAAAAAAACAAAATATTGCAAAGTTGCTTAGGAGCTAGAAGCAGAGCTGTCATGTCTGTCGGCGCCATCTTTCTTTTAGTCCAGGGCTAGGAAAACGTACCATAATGTATAGAGCCCACGTGGTTCTCTATTCTATTTGTTTTACATTAAATGCATTGTATCCATTTCTTTGGCTCCTTTGTCTCTGCCCTCCATTGAAAATTTGTGATTTTGTAGAGTGAATCCACGGTAACAATGAGCTCAGGTTTCATTGTTCTACTGTATCTACTGAACGTGATAATAGCAGCAGCTGATCAAGCTGAAACGCAGACTGTCTTGGGAAAATCAGTGATCTGTCACTGTAATATTGGTGAAAGCAAAAGGGTGGAAGCCATGTTTTTACCTATCCACTCACTTACAGATCAGTGGTCTATCATCTCTATGTGAATAGAAGTACCCAGCTGGCAAAACTGGTAACAATGACATCAAGGTCAGATTACATACTTGTTGTATAAAGATGACATCATGGTCAGATTACATACTGGTTGTATAGAGATGTTTTGCTACAAAAAACAACCAGAATATGACGTCATTCCCATAATGTCTTGATCTTGTCATTAAAAATACCATCGGTTACATTGTTAAGACCAGAGGGTTGTAATATGGTGTAAGACGTTTACAACCAGACAATGACCTCATTAAGATGTCACACCAAAACCTGATCAGGTAAGTTGATCAAATGGTTTTGAGGAAACCGATTGCCTTGAGCCATTTGAGTTGGCAAATGAATCATTTGATTATACTGTACTGTCAATGTTTGAGTAAGCAATGTACTAAGCAAAATGTAAGCAAAATATAAGCAAAGTGTTCCTGTTAGCTGTACTTGAATAAACAACGTAAATGTAACATAACACTATTGATTGAAACTAACTTAAATTATGTTGTTGGCTTTACTTGAATAATTGAGTGAAGTGCTTAAATTATGTTGTTGACTTGTAACCCTTGTCAGTGAAGTTGATGTAAACACAATTGAGTTAAGGTCACTTGAACGTGAAAACCTGCTACTTAAATGGTTTAAGGAAACCGATTGTCTTAAACCTATTCAATTAATGTATATGAAACAAAATATCTGTAAAAAACGTATAAAACAAAGTTACTTTTGTTCTCCGGATATGGGGTACAAAAAGCACAGCTGATTGGCGATACTTAGGGACTGGAGTTGGGAAACAATGACATAGGCTTACTAATATAACCTGGTACATCAACAGTATATCATTGGTAATAATTGACAAAATATCCACCAGAGAAACATTTGTATATTTTGCCTAAAATCACTTGTGATAAGTGCTGGGCTTGGTTTAATTGAAAATGTACAAAAAGGTAAACTCTTTGCTACCTTATACTATTATATTATACCTTATACTATACCTAATACTATTATTATACTTTCAAGGTGTAACAAGTAGTTGATCTTTGAACCAGATCTGATTCCAGCTTTATATGCAGTGCCCTAAAGATCCGAGTCCTCCGTCTTGCCTGTAGCCTAGATCATGACACCTCAGAATGTCAACCAAAGCGTCAGCGATCCTGCATCGAAGGTGTTCGGCATGTCCTGGTACGTTATTTGCAGAAACTACATACACCTACATTTGGAAATGACAGACGGCAAAGAACAGTTTTTAGCCATATTATCACAAGTTTGGCACAGCAAAACAATTGTTATATTTGTGTAAAAAAAAACAGCTGTGGAATTTTACCTTCGACTACCTTCCACCTGTAAAGGAACTCCTTTACAGGTGGGCTGTAGGTGACGTCACAGGGCAAATATGATCTGCATCAAGGCTATACTTGAGATGATAAGAATAATCCATCATGTACTGGATTCTGTTTGTCAATGTCTTCTTGAAGGTCTGAGTGTCATGGGGAGAATCTCAAATGCATTTCCTCTCTCTTTGTTTCCATCTCAAAACCCATTGGGTGAGAAGGTCAGAAGGGAGGGAACTCTTACCTTCTCGTCCATTGGGTTTTGAGAAGGAGAGAGGATCTGATGACGTCATGTTAGCTATTACGACGTAACGTTAGCCCTGGCATGCCAGTTAGCAGCCTGATTACTAGCTTGACAGATTATGCTTTGAAATTTTACAAATTAACACACATGATTCAAATTAACAATTAATAACTTTATACCATTGAGAAAGTATCCACTGTTGCCGGCAATAGTTGATAACAGCTTGCTATGGAGATAATACCGATTTAAGGAATCGTGGCGATTTTGCTGGCATGTTGGAAGTCATTTTTCGGAACTTGACAAATGTGCCTTTGGAACGTCAACGTGCATGACGTCAGACGTAATCATGGTCACACTTGAAAGAGCTTGCATCTAACTCATTTGTTCTATCAAATACACTCAATCTTATTGAGTGCAATCTATAATAACTAATAATTCAGAAATAACTACTGAGTGAAAGTGAGTACATTTTACTTTTAGTAACCTTTGAGTAAATTGTACTTAATTATTTTAGCACGATATACTGTTAGGTTTTACAGTGCATGTGCCATGGGGTTTGCCAGCTGGGAAGTCAGAATGCATGTTAAAGGTATTCAAACAGGCCCCGAGACTCAGCCATTGGCTGTGAGAGACTGTCTGTCTGTGTGTGTGTGTGTGTGTGTGTGTGTGTGTGTGTGTGTGTGTGTGTGTGTGTGTGTGTGTGTGTGTGTGTGTGTGTGTGTGTGTGTGTGTGTGTGTGTGGCTGACTGTCTGTCTGTCTGTGTGTGTGTGTGTGTGTGTGTGTGTGTGTGTCTATACTCATAGAGATTATTTTAAATTACTAGAGGGGCTATGTTATAAATACTCAAAGTTCCAGAATGGAAATCCAAAACCAGTCTAATTGGAATGAATGGCAATAGAGGCATAGGTGATGCATTTCCTGCTTTTACTTATGCAATACAATAAAAGTAAGGCATGTGATGTATCAGAAATGGTGTAATGGAATTAGAGTCAACTTTATTAATGCAGTTTATACAGGTTTTATACACATTTTCTGTATAAAAAGCCTTTAAAATATATGTAAACAGACCTTAAATGTCTCAGGAAAGCTGTGAGTGCTATTATATGATACAACCTCAGTACTTGTTGCATTTGCTACTTGTCTACGTCCTATCATCAACTGATTTGAGCCAGTGTATGCATGTGGATTGACTGCATAGAGGGCTTGCAGTTGACGTATGATGCCTCCTGGCGGCCATGTTGGAAGACCACCACATTAATTATTCCGGCAACAACAGTTAAGTGGCTACCCCAAACTGCATGATAACAGTGCCTTAAACTAGTTGATCCATTACCACGATCATTTTCTGTGCAGTATTTGGCTGCTCTAACAAGGCAGGAAAGAAAATATGAAAAACACATGTTTACAGATTCCCCGCAATCATGAAACACCATTGGTGACATCAAGAAGATAAGTCTCAAGAACTGTCAGAAATGCGAGAAAAAAACAATTTTGCCCGTCAAGACCTGAAACCAGACAGCTGTCAGTACAAGGTCTGCTACGATAATTTCATCACTGGTATGTCAAGTCTGATCGATTTTGAGTGTAGTTTAGCTGTTATGCTAAGCAGGTGTTAACAACAACAGTAAGTTAGCTAAAATTAGCTAGCTAGATAGCTGGTAGTCTAGCTATTAGTATGGATGGATCGCATGCGTCTATCATCACATTTGCAGACTAATGTAAGCCTACTATTCCTAATGTTATGAGTAGATTGGATAGTCATAATTTAGGCTATTAACGAGCACTTATTGGCAAAGACCTAAAGGCTATATCAGAGACTTTTCTTTCCTTTGCACAGGAAACGTGGCCTTTGATAAAAATGTCGTACACTTTTACTATACTGAAGACTGAAGACATTAGCAGAATAATTTGTTATTTGATGGTAGCCTAGGCCTACTCTGCTGACACTGACAACAGATCAATAAAAATGACTATGTCTTGAATGTAACCATGTAATCTAGGCCTATGAAAAAGGGTCATGGCTAGAATGGATCTAGCTTTTGTCAAATTAATGTCAAAAGTACATTTTTGGCACTTTAGCTAACCCTAACTCTTTTCCTTATCTTAACCTAATTAAACTAACCTGCTACGTTAATTATCCTAGTCTGCAGCGTAAATTACGTTAATTTGACAAAAGATGGATCCCTTCTAGCCATGACCATTAAAAGGGGAGACACAAATTGTACAATATTAGGTCCATATAGCCTGAAGGAGGACATTATTGTCCAAAACAACTCCAGTGGCACTGAACCAATTATCATTTGTCGAGAACTTTATTAATAAGAGGAGGGAAATTGTATAGACATTACAGCATAGGAAAAATGCCTCAATGGGATAGGACAATTTATCCCATTGTTCCAGCCCAACAATAGATTTAATCTATATATGACACTAAAACACTTGCTATAATTAAACACAACCAAACAAGAGCCCTGATGGTTTAGGTGACCTAAAGAAGTGATATTCTAACATCAGGTGTGATTTTCATTTGTTTATGTTCTGTTCATCAGCTGACTTTTATCAAGACACCAATGTCAACTGGATTCCCCCTGTGAAGATGAGGAATTCTGCAGCAGCATCAGTTTCTACTTTTACTATGTTGTCCTTTTCCAGATATGAAAGGAGACATCCCTCAATTATACGAGATGGTTGTTATATGCTGTGCTTTGGTTAATCTGAATGATTCTGTTGTGCAATATGAGTAGAGCACCTTCACCTTGTCTTCATGACAAAATAAACCATATAAATATATAAAATGTAACTTGGAACAACATGTAAAAGACTTGTTAATGATATTGTAAGCTCACTGTACTTTAATAATAGGCTATATTGTTGTATGGGTGAAATTAAAAGTATTTTGTTTGTCATCTCTTAATATATTTAATATAGCCTAAAATTTAAACACATTTAGCATAGATATTATAATTGTTGTGGTAGTCTTAGGCAAACTATTATGACAGTGGCACCTCCAAGTGCCACTCAGACCTTCTTGTGAGAAAGGTATCTGGAATTGAACTTGGTAGTAGTAGTGTGAATGTTTTAAACCTCTACAGGATCGGTGGGTCCCCTGCGGGACGGTTTAGCTAACGTAGGCTAATGCGATTAGCATGAGGTTGCAAGTAACAAGAAACTTTCCCGGGACATAAACATATCTGATATTGGCAGAAAGCTTAAATTATTTTTAATCTAACTGCACTGTCCAATTTACCGTAGCTATTACAGTAAAATAATACCATGCTATTGTTTAAGAAGAGTGCAGTTATGAACTTGAAAATGTTTTAATAAACCAATTTGGCACATTTGAGCAGTCTTAATACAACATTTTGAACAGAAATGCAATGGTTCATTGGATCAGTCTAAAAATTTGCACATACATTGCTTCCATCTAGTGGCCAAAATCTAAATTGTACCTGGGCTGGAATAATACAGTATTGCCTTTCTCTTGCATTTCAAAGATGATGGTACAAAAAAATTACAAATAAACATGTTTTTTCCTTTGTATTATCTTTTACCAGATCTAATGTATTACATTCTCCTACATTAATTTCAAATTTCCACAAACTTCAAACTGCTTCCTTTCAAATGGTATCAAGAATATACCTATCCTCACTGCAGGGCCTGAGCTACAGGCAGTTGGATTTGGAAATGTAATTTTAGGTGAAAATTGTAAAAAATAAAAAATAAAAATAAAAAGGGGGCTAATCCTTAGAGATTTTAAAGCTAAGGATCCCATCACTTCCTGCTTCCAGACATTACAGATTACAAGGGTTGGATTTGCACTAAACAATTTCTTGTCAGCACAAGGCAACATCAAGTTCTAGTATAATGATTAGTACACTATAAATACAAAAGAATGTTGACACCCCTTCAAATTAGTAGATTTGGCTATTTCAGCAACATCCGTTGCTGACAGTTGTATAAAATCGAGCACACTGCCATGCAATCTCCATACACAAACATTGGCAGGAGAATGGCCTTACTGAAGGACTCATTGACTTTCAATGTGGCACTGTTATAGGATGCCACCTTTCCAACAAGTCAGTTCGTCAAATTTCTGCCCTACTAAAGCTTCCCCGGTCAACTGTAAGTACTGTTATTGTGAAGTGGAAACATCTAGGAGCAACAATGGCTCAGCCGAGAAGTGGTAGGCCACACAAGCTCACAGAATGGGACCGCCTAGTGCTGAACCGCTTAGTGCGTAAAAATCATCTGTCGTTGGTTGCAACACTCACTACTGAGTTCTAAACTGCATCTGGAAGCAACGTCAGCACAAGACCTGTTCATCATGAGCTTCAATGGTTTTCCATGGCCAAGCAGGCACACACAAGCCTAAGATCACCATGATTAATGCCAAGCTTCGATTGGAGTGGTGTAAAGCTCGCCACCATTGGACTCTGGAGCAGTGGAAACGCGTTCTCTGGAGTGGTGAATCACCCTTCACCATCTGGCAGTCTGACAGACAACTCTGGGTTTGGCTGATGTCAGGAGAACGCTACCTGCAGACACAGACACATTGTGAGCAGTTCAGTCATCTACACGCAATACAGCTAACCATATTTTATAGCATACAGTACATATTCTTACCTCTGTTGATTGATATCCATTGAATTGTGTCCATTTTCTGATTTTAGAAAGATTTGCGCAAATATGAAAAAATAGATGGTATCGTCATAAAACAAAATCACTTCAGATCATATAAGGGATAAACCTTACCTTAAATTGAGGAGAACTTTAACATTTTTCAGTTAAGTACCTCCACCTGCGGTCCTTTCAAATTCAAATCCAAATGTTTCAGTTGGGCAGTTAGGTTCCTACAAGAACCACCACCAACTAATGAGGTTCCTCGATGAACCCCACCTACTATGGGGTTCTTGGAAGAACCTTTTGGCGGCAATTTTCAGTACCAAGAACCCTAAGGTTCTTCGAAGAACTTTGAGGAACTTAGAAGAACCCTTGTTGAACCCCTAATTTTTAGAGTGTATGTTAGGCCCTGATCTGGCAATGCCATTTGGCTGTGGGTAATACTAGTTCATTTAGCAGACAAGATTTGCTTAGAATTCTGTGGCATTATTTTATATAATTTTATAGTATGAAGAATACAATTGAATATTACTGAATAAAATAGAAAGGACATTTTCTCCAAACGATTTGAGGGAGTGTGCACATGTGGCTGTTCTGTGTTGAGCGCCGGTTAACAAAGAAATAGGTACTCCTATATGCTTAATTTTGAGTTATTTATGTAACTTTAGTTGTGCTAAAAATGTTGAGCTATATGTTTTGATTTTTAATACATTGTAAGGCTGCATGATGCAACTCTAATGATGATTTGAAAAAATTCACATGAAAGGCATGAGCTCTGCTTTGTTTTTTGCGCAGGCTGTACACACTTCATGAGTCTCTCATTTACAATTTGACAAGCACTTGATAAGGCCTCAAATTTCCTGGCTGCATCCTCTTTGTGTGGCTATAATCCCCCTAAAATAATCCATGCCTTTTGCGGCCAGTGGCCGTTGTTCCCTTTGGCTGAATGTAATAATTATAATTCCCTTCTCCCCGCTGGGTGCCGAAGCACCTCTCTCTTACATGGCTCTCAGTCACATGATCAGTTCTTTCTCACGATTCTGACTAGTCTCCCACTCCCTGCTGCTGAAAAACATCCCTACAGCATGATGCTGCCACCACCATGCTTCACCATATGGATGGTGCCAGGTTTCCTCCAGAAGTGATGCTTGGCATTCAGGTCAAAGAGTTCAATCTTGGTTTCATCAGACCAGAGAATCTTGCTTCTCATGGTCTGAGAGTCTTTAGGTGCCTTTTGGCAAACTCCAAGTGGACTCAAGGAAAAGTCTTGGTGGTTCCAAACTTCTTCCATTTAAGAATGATGGAGGCCACTGTGTTCTTGGGAACCTTCAATGCTTTGGTACCCTTCCTCAGATCTCTGCTTCGACGCAATCCTATCTCGGAGCTCTAAGTATAATTCCTTCGACCACATGGCTTGGTTTTTGCACTGATATGCACTCCCAACAGTGGGACCTTATATAGACAGGCGTGTGCCTTTCCAAATCATGTCCAGTCAATTCGATTTTTAAAATGTATATATATATACACACATTTTTGTAATAATGACAATTGCAACAATACTGAATGAAAATTAACTTAATAAAATACATATGGGCTTTTGGATGGGTGTTCTTAAGGTGATTCCACAGGTTGGTGGTATTTTCTGATTTAGCCGTTGCTGACCCCATGCTTACATCTTTATCACAAATAAGACACCTTGCTTTCCCTGGTGCCAATTCCATGTCATTGTCCCACACTGATGCTCTGCTTTTCTCTGCCATCTGTAAAACACACACACAGCTCTGAAGTGACAATGATACTGAAGAGTCTGCTTAGGAGACAAATACTCTCAACTGTTTGAATAATAATAATAATAAGTTACCTTTGAAAACAAAAACTGTAATTTCTATATGCAGGAAATCCTATTTTAATAATGGACATGGTAAGAATTGACTACCAAAGTGCGAGTCATAATTCCCATGACACCTTATAGCAAAATCTGAAAAGCGGTTCCTTCATTCAGTCATTCCATAGGATATTTTCAGATTCACTTAAAATAAGGTCTGTGTTTCGTGTAGGCTTACACCACATTGCCAATTTTATAACTGTGTCGATATCCATAGGACAAGGTAACTCTGATCAATATTGGCTAAATATAAGCAAAGATCTTTTTTATTTGTAGAGTTGATTTATGAAAATATTTTGACAAACGTTACCTTATCCTAGTGAGATTTACACGGGTATCAAAACGCCGAGGCGGTTTAAGCCTGCACGAAACACAGACCTTATTGGAAGTAGATCAAGACATTCTCTAAGGAAGACATGAACGGTAAAATAACGAAGGAACCCCTTTCAAGTTCAGCCACAAGTTATTACAGGAATTATAACGAGTCGACTATTTCCCTCAAAACCAAATACCTTTGACTATTACGAGCCTGCTGCTGCCTACCACCCCTCAGTCAGACTGCTCTATCAAATATCAAATCACACACAGAAATACAAGCCTTAGGTCAAATCCGGAAACTCTCACCTCGAAAACAAAATGTTTATTCCGTTCCGTATTTTATCTAACGGGTGGCATCCATGAGTCTAAATATTCCTGTTACATTGCACAACCTTCAATGTTATGTCATAATTATGTAAAATTCTGGCAAATTAGTTCGCAAAAAGCCAGGTGGCCCAAACTGTTGCATATACCCTGACTCTGCATGCAATGAACGCAAGAGAAGTGACACAATTTCACCTGCTTAATATTGCCTGCTAACCTGGATTTTTTTTAGCTAAATATGCAGGTTTAAAAAATAAATACTTGTGTTTTGATTTTAAGAAAGGCATTGATGTTTATGGTTAAGTACACATTGGTGCAACGACAGTCGTTGATTGATTGTTTTTTATAAGATAAGTTTAATGCTAGCTAGCAACTTACCTTGGCTTACTGCATTCGCGTAACAGGCGGGCTCCTCGTGAGGCAGGTGGTTAGAGCATTGGACTAGTTAACTGTAAGGTTGCAAGATTGGATCCCCCAAGCCAAGACAAGGTAAAAATATGTCGTTCTGCCTTGTTCCTAGGCCGTCATTGAAAATAAGAATGTGTCCTTAACTGACTTGCATCATGACTGACATCATGACTCGTGATCGCCGGTGTGGCAGTAATACGGTCACCGTAACAGCCCAAGGTACACATATAATCCATGGTATACAAGGATTTGCCCTTATTCTCTTGGGACATTAATTGGGACCTCTTAATCTGCAGATTGTGTTTCATGGCTCTCTTTATCTGAGGACAGAAAACATCTAAAAGAAACAGGCTGTATTATACTCAAATTAGACAGCACTGAATATTATGTTGCTAAATCACTCTGTCCTCATAGTTTTTCTCACTAGGGACTGGAACTGGATAATCTTTTCATAATGTCCTCACAAAGGTAAGTGCTCTATCTAGAATAGCCTACTCTCCCTTCTATGACAGCTGGAACTGCTAGCTAATCCTTTTACCCTCTTTTATGGCTATTAGCTAGCTACAAATACATTTCGAGTTACAACAATAAATACGTTAAGATTGGTAGCTAACTAGCTTATATGAAGTTAGCTAGCTGGTGATATTTAATTCACTTGGCAAGCTATACAGTATGTAAAGTTAGCTAGCTAGCGAACATCACGTTAGCAGCCCTTTTGAAATAGCTTGCACACAAAGTTCCTGTAGATATCATTTTCAAAATTTAATTTACTTACTTGAATAGGTTCTATAAATGCCTCCACTTTCTAGGTCCTTAGAAAAACTAAATAATGGGCAATCTTCCTGAAGTTTCCGGTGATAGAAAAACGCAGCCACCCATGTGGACGATTGGTCTTCGGACATGGCACCTGGTGCGGTTGCTAGGTAATTTGTGATGCAACTGCAAGCTCTCTATTGTTTGAATGGAATTTTGGCAGTTAATTTGAAAAAATGTATGCAATCATTCCTTTAAAACTGTCTGGCCATCTAGATAATACACATACAGTGCAGAAACATTATAAACATTCATTGTTTCACACAATATCTTATCACAGCACTGGCAAACCGTGGTTGACCAACATGGCTGACCTTTGGACCATCATAAGAAGGTTCATGTCCATTCTAGTATTTTAATTCCTAATTCTATGTCTATACTTCTGTCTGTCTGTTCGTCCGTCTGTCCAGCAGCAGCTGAATACCATGTCTTTGTCTTGGCTGGTAAAATGAGCTTCCCTCGACCCACTGGTAACCTTTTAAACTTTTGCAGCGGTACCCCATGTATATTAAGACATTGGGACAGTCGAGGGGTGTGTTGTTGTTTTTTTACAGTGGGCTATTGTTGTTTCTGAGTTGTCTAACCTGGGACCTGTCAACTGTGGTCTAGTATCCTCTTTGGTCCAAACCAGGCTTGGCTTTGGCCTTGAGACACTTTGGTAGGTAATGCTTCCTTCTGAGTTCTGAGAGAGAGAGAGCAACAGAGAGAGAAGAGAGAAAATGGGAGAGCTAGAGAAAGTCCTAAAGAGAGCGCAGGAGAGAAAGAGCATACGGGGAAGACACAGAGACGGGAGATAGGAGAGATTAAAAAAAAGAGAGGGTAATGGAGAGTACAGGAGGAAGAGAGAGCAGGAAAGAGAGAGAGCAGGAAAGTGACATTTGAGCTAGTTGCCAACTGGGGGAGCTTGTCCTATGCCCACCTGTCTTAAACTGTACAGAACAACTGGAAGTACTGGAGTGCAGATTAGATATCGCTGAGATGCAAGATACCTTTTTTTTTTGGAGCTATCATGCGAGCCTTCTAAAGCCCAAAGGCTTATTCCTATATTTACACATCATTAAGTAATGCAGATACACGTTACAGGGGGTTACCACAACCAAGACGTAAGCATTATTGGTGTAAAGTATACTATAGGATAGGTGATATACTACCGGTTTATAACAGTTCATGATACGTAAACATTGTCACCTACTCATATTAGTGATTCATTAGTGATTCACTACTCATATTAGTGATTCATTAGTGATTCACTACTCATATGTGATTCATGAACTTGGTCTCACTAAGGCTGGGATTAAATCCGAGGCGCATTGTGATGTAGAGCGCTTGACATTAAAGGTGTGTGTTTGCGATTTAGCCAACATTTGCAGCATTAACTGTGAATGTGATCTCTGTGAACATCGGGAACATTGCCTTAAAAAGGTGCATTGTCGGCTGTATTAGTGCACTGCTCTATAACGCCCCTCAGATTGTTAGTTAAGTTCAAATCCATCTCTGATTGGTAAGGTAAACTTTCACAGATGGGCTATACCTGGGAAAACAAAATATTATTGAAAATAGTATTATTGAATGGAAAAATGAATGTTTTGCCAAGTAAAGTTTTTTCATCTGTGAGAGCAATTAGATATTTGGTTAATCTTGTATATTTCATATTTTATGTGTGTGAAACTCTGAAGTGTGACAACGATTGTACAGTAAATGTTAATGTTTGTCAGACCAAATCAAATCAAATCAAATGTATTTATATAGCCCTTCGTACATCAGCTGATATCTCAAAGTGCTGTACAGAAACCCAGCCTAAAACCCAAAACAGCAAGCAATGCAGGTGTAGAAGCACGGTGGCTAGGAAAAACTCCCTAGGAAGGCCAAATCCTAGGAAGAAACCTAGAGAGGAACCAGGCTATGTGGGGTGGCCAGTCCTCTTCTGGCTGTGCCGGGTGGAGATTATAACAGAACATGGCCAAGATGTTCAAATGTTCAAATGTTCAGACGATAAGCAAAGTAATGTGTCTAGGTATGTGTGTGTGTGTGTGTGTGTGTGTGTGTGTGTGTGTGTGTGTGTGTGTGTGTGTGTGTGTGTGTGTGTGTGTGTGTGTGTGTGTGTGTGTGTGTGTGTGCATGCGTGTGCATGCACATGTGTATGTTTGTGTGCGTGTGTTTGCATTTATTTTTCTAGCTTTGACTTGAACATCGTACATTTAGGAGACATAATATCATAGCATACTATTTTCCACTCAAATATAATTAGCCTATTTTCCATTCTCTTTTTTTCTGGAGATCCATAATTCACAGACAAAGGGTTTCTCTTCAAATCCCCTTATGCTGACATACCTAAATAAGACAGATCGCTTGGCTCTCCTCAAAGTTTCCACAACCCATCATTACAAATAAGGCCCAGAAAAGATCCTGTCCTTTGTTGTTTTCCTAGCAGGCTCTTTTAAATGATGGCCTGATAGCTCCTCCAAAGAGATCACCTGTCTTAGAATCAGTCTGGAACCAATAAAAGTAATTCATTCGGCTGTCTTCTGATATCTGTTATTTTTTCCTCCATTCCCTCCTTCTCCCTCTTTAAAGAAGTTGCTATCAGGGATTAGCGTTTGAAATTAATTCTAGACAATGAACAAGACCTCAGATCAACTCTGTGAGACTTTTCCACTTCTCCCTGCTCTCCTCTTTCTCTCTTTCTATTCCCTGCTCTCTGTCCCTCTCTTTCTCTGTACCTCTCTCTCTCTCTCATCTCTTTTTCTTTCTTTCCGTCTCTTTTTCTTTCACTCTCTGTCTCTATATCTTTCCATCTGTTGATCCTCGAAAAAGAGAGACTCTCCTCTTTCTTTAGTTGTTTTTCTAGAAGACCTTGCCAAGCACAGCTCAGAGACAGTAGGGACAGAGTGGTCATACATAGAAGTGGTCTCAAATGTCTTTCAGAAGCAGGTTTACCTCTAGGGCAGTGTTTCCCAACTCCAGTCCTGGAGTACCCCCAACAGCACACGTGTGTTATAGCCCCGGACAAACTGTTGCGGGTACTCGAGGACTGGAGTTGGGAAACACTGCTCTAGGGTACCCCAATCTAAACCACTGGAAACCAGGGTTGTGTTCAATAGCCACCAAACCGAAACTTTCACTAATGAGTCATTCATGCACAATTAAAGTTTTCCGTGAAATACCATGAGAACATTTAGTTTATTCATGAATACAATGATAGGCTCACCATTTAGTGAAAACAGGTTTTTAGAAATGTTTGCTAATTTATTAAAAATAAAGAACAGAAATACCTTATTTACATAAGCATTCAGAACCTTTGCTATGCAACTCGAAAATGAGCTCAGGTGCATCCTGTTTCCATAGATCATCCTTGAGATGTTTCTTACAACTTGATTGGAGTCCACCTGTGGTAAATTCAATTGATTTGACTTGATTTGGAAAGGCACCCACTAGTCTATATAAGGTCCTATAGTTGATAGTGCATGTCAGAGCAAAAACCAAGCCATGAATGAGGTTGAAGGAATTGTCCATAGAGCTCAGAGACAGGATTGTGTTGAGGCACAGCTTTGGGGAAGGGTACTAAAACGTTTCTGCAGCATTGCAGGTCCCTAAGGACACCGTGGTCTCCATCATTCTTAAATGGAAGAAGTTTGGAACCACCAAGACTTTTTCTAGAGCTGGCCGCCCAGCCAAACTGAGCAATCGGGGCAGAAGGTTCTTGGTCATGGAGGTGACCAAGAACCCGATGGTCACTCTGAAAGAGCTCCAGAGTTCCTCTGTTGAGATGGGAGAATCTTCCAGAAGGACAACCGTCTCTGCAGCACTCCACCAATCAGGCATTTATGGTAGACTGGCCAGATGGAAGCCACTCCTCCGTAAAAGGCACATCACAGCCCGCTTGGAGTTTACCAAAAAGCACCTAAAACTCTCAGACCATGAGAAACAAGACTCTCTGGTCTGATGAAACATAGATTGAACTATTTTACCTGAATGTCAAGCATCATGTCTGGAGGAAACCTGGCACCATCCCTCCGGTGAAGCATGATGGTGACATCATCATGCTGTGGGGATGTTTTTCAGCGGCTGGGACTGGGAAACTCGTCAGGATCGAGGGAAAGACGAACAGAGCAAAGTACAGAGACATCCTTGATGAAAACCTGCTCTAGAGCGCTCAGCACCTCAGACTGGGGCAAAGGATCACCTTCCAACAGGACAACGACCCTAAGCACACAGCCAAGACAATGCAGCAGTGGCTTCGGGACAAGTCTCTGAATATCCTTGAGTGGCCCAGCCAGAGCCCGGTCTTGAACCTGATTGAACAATTTTGGAAAGACTTGAAAATAGCTGTGCAGCAACGCACCCCATCCAACCTGACAGAACTTGAGAGGGTCTGCAGAGAAGGTGTGCCAAGCTTGTAGCGTCATACCAAAGAAGACTCGAGGCTGTAATCACTGCCAAAAGTGCTTCAGCAAAGTACTGAGTAAAGGCTTTGAAAACTTATGTAAATGTGCAGTGGCGACCCGTCATTCAGGGCAGTTGGGGCAGAGCCCCACTTGTTTTGAGCCCCACATTTAAATGTAAAAAAAAAATCCATTTTACATTTTGGCATTAATCCATGTCACATATCAGTTTGCAAACAATGTAAAAAAATATGTATGTATCATTGGGCTAATAAAGCCTCATACAATCATGATCTCTTTTTTGTTTTCTTGAGTAAGGCAGCTCCAAAATGTAGGTGTTTCAGCCAAGCTCAGTGCTTTCTGTGGTGGTGGGACAAGCCAGCAGAAAATATGGAGCATTGCACCATGATTGGCTCAGTGATTCTGTCAGTGATTCTGTGACTTCAAAAATTCTAGCCCTTTGGGTGCTGACATAGAGTTACGTTAGAAGTGCCCATCCAAGAAGGCTCAAGGTAATTGGCCACAGATAAAATGACGTCAAATCATGTTATATGCACAGTAGCTTTAATTGGACTGATCATGTCAACATCATACTTTCAAAATCTTAGCTAGCAGTCATCATCATGAATCAAGTAGACAATCTACTGGCAAATCCTTTTCAATCCTTGTCATATGAAGATAAATAATGAAGAGAAATTATAGATAAAACGTATCGGTGCTCATTGGTCATTGGACATAAACATTACACAGCAAGTTGGAAATCGCAAATTCAACAATGAGTGGTTTGGAAGAAAGTGAGCACAGCACAACAAGATGAGTCCAAAAATGTATTGTATGCTGCTGCTTAAATTATGTCATATGTGTACTGCTGCTTAAATTATGTCATATGTGTACTGTAGCTAAGAAAGTAATACTAGGTGTAAGCTGTTAGTAGCCCATGTGCCTCATGCTAATAATTTGGTCCCTTTTCCCCTCTTAATTTTGCCTTCTGTTCTGACTTTGCGGTGCATATGTAGCCTATAGCCTGTTTTAGAGAAATGTAATCATCGAATATAGTAAGGCCTTTCATTGTCTGCTTATATGCTCCTGTTATTTCTCCTATGGTTCTGACTTGGTGTACAGGGAGAATACTGTAAGAATGACCCACGTTTTGAATTCTGTCTCTGTACATTTCATAAGTGCTGAACAAAGTTATATTGACAACGTCCATCCTAGCTCGCTCATTAATGTCTTAATCAAAATTACGGATTGCCTTATATCCGCTCATCGTTCCCTTATGCCATAGTTTGTACATCTCCATTGTCAGTAGAAACCACATTTATTTAAACAAATCAGCCATATCAGCTATCTTTTTTTTAAAGGCAGTAAATGAGGCTGAATGAACTGTTTCGCTGCCAGACAAGGCTCCGCTGATAGCCAGTTGTAGTAGTGGTAAGGTGTTGGGACAGCTGTTGGGACTCTGCTGTTGGGAGGGCTTTATGTAGGCCCTAACAGTTTGCGGGCACCGTTTGTCACTGTTATAGTTTTGTGTGGTGGCTTTGCTGGCATGCATGAAATCAATTGTTATTTTTTTGCTCCACCAAGATTCACATGCTAAAATCTCCACTGCAATTGTGATATTTCAGTAATTTTATTTATTTTTTGGTAAAAACATTTTTTCTTTGTCATTGTGGGGTATTGTGTGTAGATTGACAAGGAGAAAAAAACGATTTAATCCATTTTAGAATAAAGCTGTTGAGTAACAAAATGTGGAAAATTCAAGGGGTCTGAATACTTTCCAAATGCACTGTAAATTTGAGAGTGCATGCAGACACACACACAAACACACATTTTAACAGGATGCCAAAGCCATCCAAGAAAAACAAGAAAGGCTTATTAAAAAGTAAATGTGCTTCACTCCTCACTTCCTGTCCCTCTGTAGTGAAAGGTCCAAGTTAAAAGGTGACATTTGAAGTGACCCTGTGCTCCTTGTGAAGGATTAGGTGGGTTTTACAGTGGTGGCTAGCCTCCGATGAATGGGGGAATTGGGGGCGAATGCTCCAGCCTGACTCCCTGCTGCTGCTGTGGACCAGATGGGCTGCAGTCTTTTACCTGTGAACAAGGTTTATAAAAATCTGTATTCAAACACTGGGAGAGCATTAGAGTGTGTGTGTTTGTGCGCATGTGTGTGTACATGTGTGCAATGAGTGAATCGTGAGAGACAGAGAGATGGTGTTTGATTTATGTTCCAGCTCAACAGCTGTAAAACCGATACATGTGTGAGTGCCATATCATTCACGTCTGCTCAATAAAATTCATTCACTTTATTTTTTATTTTTACTTCTATGCGTCTGCCGACTTTGAAGGTAAAAGGATACGGTCAGTCTGACATTCAATTTTTCTTTTAAGAGCTAGTGGAAAATATTTCATGGAACCTGGTAGTATTTAGGGAATTGTTCTAAAAATAAGAGGCACCCCTGAGTGCCCTCCAATATACCATTAAACTCCTGAGGAAGTCACCTTGGATGTAACTCAAACCCTAAAACTCGTACATTTCAACAAATTACAGTTAATGATTCTCTTATTGGTTGGATTCCTGTCTGTTACAGGCATCATAGGCCACTGTTCAATCCAAAACGCAGACAAGATTTTCCAGCAAGGGGTATGAAAACAATTTGGGGTGAGGTAAAAAAAAAAGTCTGTTTCTATTTCACCATGAGCACGTTATTTGCTGTGTGGACAGAAAAGCCAGATTAACTTCATATTCCTTCAAACAGCTCTGTTGTGCATGTCTTTAGTCTGTATTTAGACCTGACCTGAAAACCTGGTGACATGTTTAGATTTAGTCCTGCCCTATAGAGTACATATTCAGTACACTCTTAGAATTGGAAGAACCTTTTGTGTTGCCACATCGGCAGAAACCTTTCCAGTTCTAAGAGGAACCGCTCTGAAAAGGGTTTTTGAGGAACCCCTGTATAAAGGTGCGAACCGGAACCTTTTTGTAATGGGAGAGGTTACATTTTGAACTTTTTTAATAATATATTGTAGAGATGGCAGCATATCAGATGCGTGGCTTATTGGAGGTGTGGCTTTGAGATAGTTATTTTGGGCCACCCTTCAGTGTAAAAGTAATTCCTGTTCATCATGTTAAGTTTGTACATTGCAAAAAAATATGTATTCATATTACTTATTCTAATATAATATGAAGAATATTAACATTGCTAATCACATATAGCTATTAAGTGGTAACTATTCCAACTTTGGGATTTGCATAGGCTCTTGAGAAACTCATACGCCTCTGTTAGCCTCATTGAGGCTACAAAACTGTCAGTGTTCAACCCTAACGTGATGACAATACAACAGAACAGAACAGATGAACAGGAATTACATTTATTCCAAAAAAATATCTTAAAGTCACGCCCCTACTAAGCCACGCCTTCACTCCAGGGTTCCTCCAGGAACCCAATGCTACATTGAACCATTAAAGGTTCCTCCAAGAAGCCCTCAACTAACTGAAGGTGCAAATATGAACCATTAACTAGCAATGGTTCCTTGAGGAACTCCAGGGGTTCCTCGAGTCACCACTAATTATAAGAGTGTACTTATATCCCCCTTCCACAAAACACGTGTAAATATTTTTTCTATAAATTGTGCCTTTCTGTATTATACTTATGCTAAAAATGATATTCTACTGAGCCGTTTACTTTGTTCGTATTCTTAAATGTTCTTATTTATTATTGTTGTTGCATTGACAAGGAGTTTGCAAGTAAGCATTTTGTTGGATGGTGTATACCATGTGTATCCTGTACATATGACTAATAAAACTTGAAACTATTTACTTACGTCAACATAATCGGTGACATTTTACTGTTCCTATTCCTTTCCCACGGAATGCAGAGATTTGTGATAAGTTTAGGTCAGATGCAACTTTGTTGTCACAGGACAAAAACGTAAGAGTTGGCAGCTCAGACCAGACGTATAAAGGACCAGGATAAAAGTGATACGCATTGATAGCAAATTTGTCCATGCTATTTGAATGTATGCAAAATGTTAGACCCTGCATTCTATGAACCAGTGGAGACAGCAATCCACTAGCTAATATTAGCATTTGCTAATTAAAAACGAGGTCAATTTCCCCCTTTTAGTATGCTTTATATGTCATGACCGCCCAAAAAACTATACATTAAATTACATGACCAAAAGTATGTGGACACCTGCTTGTCGAACATCTTATTCCAAAATTATGGGCATTCATTTGGAGTTGGTCCCCCCTTTGCTGCTATAACAGCCTCCACTATTATTGGAAGGCTTTCCACTAGATGTTGGAACATTGCTGCGTGGACATGCTTCCATTCAGCCACAAGATCATTAGTGATGTCGGGCACTGATGTTGGGCGATTAGGCCTGTTTTGCAGTTGCAGTTCCAATTCATCCCAAAGGTGTTCGATAGGGTTAAGGTCAGGACTCTGTGCAGGCCAGTCAAGTTCTTCCACACCGATCTAGACAAACCATTTCTGTATGGACCTCGCTTTGTGCACAGGGGCATTGTCATGCTGAAACAGGAAAGGGCCTGCCCCAAATTGTTGCCACAAAGTTGGAAGCACAGAATCGTTTAGAATGTGCTTTAGAGTTCAGATTTCCCTTCACTGGAACTAAGGGGCCTAGCCTGACCCATGAAAACATCCCCAGAACATTATTCCTCCTCCACCAAACTATACAGTTGGTTCTATGCATTGGGTTAGGTAGCATTTTCCTGGCATCCGCCAATCCCAGATTTGTCCGTCAAACTACCAGATGGTGAAGTGTGAACATGTTTCCACTGCTCCAGAGTCAAATTGCGGCGATCTTCACACCAGTCATGCCGACCCCTGGCATTGTGCATGATGATCTTAGATTTGTATTAGGTTTGTATGAGCTCGGCCATGGAAACCATTTTTTGAAACTCCCGACGAACAGTTATTGTGCTGACGTTGCTTCCAGATTCAGTTTGGAACTCGGTAGTGAGTGTTGCAACCGAGGACAGAAGTTTTTTACAACCTATGCGAATCAGCACTTGGCGATCCCATTCTGTGAACTTGTGTGGCCTACCACTTCGCGACTGAGCTGCTGTTGCTCCTGACGAAATGACTTGTTGGAAAGGTGGCATCCTATGACGGTGCCACGTTGAAGGTCACTGAGCTCTTCAGTAAGGCCATTCTACTGCCAATGTTTGTCTATGGAAATTGCATGGCTGTGTGCACAATGTTATACACCTGTCAGCAACGGGTGTGTCTGAAATAGCCGTAACCAGAAATTTGAAGGGGTGTTTGAAATCGGAAGATTATATACACTTATGTTGGAATCATTAATAATCGTTTTTCAACCACTCCACAAATTTCTTGTTAACAAACTATAGTTTTGGCAAGTCAGTTAGGACATCAACTTTGTGCATGACACAAGTTATTTTTCCAACAATTGTTTACAGACAGATTACTTCACTTATAATTCACTGTATCACAATTCCAGTGGGTCAAAAGTTTACATACACTAAGTTGACTGTGCCTTTAAACAGCTTGGAAAATTTCAGAAAATTATGTCATGGCTTGAGAAGATTCTGATAGGCTAATTGACATCATTTGAGTCAATTGGAGGTGTACCTGTAGATGTATTTCAAGGCCTACCTTCCAACTCAGTGCCTCTTTGCTTGACATCATGGGAAAATCAAAAGACCTCCACAAGTCTGGTTCATCCTTGGGAGTAATTTCCAAACGCCTGTAGGTACTACGTTCATCTGTACAAACAATGGTACGCAAAATGTATTTGGCTAAGGTGTATGTAAACTAGAGGTCGACCGATTATGAATTTTCAACACCGATACCGATTATTGGAGGGCCAAAAAAGCCGATACCGATTAATCGGACAATTAAAAAAAAAATTGTATTTGTAATAATGACAATTACAACAATACTGAATGAACACTTATTTTAACTTAATATAATACATTAATAAAATCAATTTAGCCTCAAGTAAATAATGAAACATGTTCAATTGGGTTAATAATGCAAAAACAAACTGTTGGAGAAGAAAGTAAAAGTGCAATATGTACTATGTAAGAAAGCTAACGTTTCAGTTCCTTGCTCAGAACATGAGAACATATGAAAGCTGGTGGTTCCTTTTAACATGAGTCTTCAATATTCCCAGGTAAGAAGTTTTAGGTTGTAGTTATTATAGGAATTGTAGGACTATTTCCCTCTATACCATTTGTATTTCATTAACCTTTGACTATTGGATGTTCTTATAGGCACTTTAGTATTGCCAGTTAACAGTATAGCTTCCGTCCCTCTCCTCGCTCCTCCCTGTGCTCGAACCAGCAACACAACGACAACAGCCACCATCGAAGCAGCTTTACCCATGCAGAGCAAGGGGAACAACTACTAGAAGGCTCAGAGCGAGTGACGTTTGAAACACTATTAGCGCGCACCCCGCTAACTAGCTAGCCATTTCACTTCGGTTACACCAGCCTCATCTCGGGAGTTGATAGGCTTGAAGTCATAAACAGTGCAAAGCCCAAAGCTTGACGCACAACGAATTGTTGCTGGCAAAACGCACGATAGTGCTGTTTGAATGAATGTTTACGTGCCTGCTTCTGCCTACCACCGCTCAGTCAGATACTTAGATACTTGTATGCTTGTATGCTCAGTCAGATTATATGCAACGCAGGACACGCTAGATAATATCTAGTAATATCATCAACCATGTGTAGATAACTAGTGATTATGATGGATTGTTTTTTATAAGAAAAGTTTAATGCTAGCTAGCAACTTACCTTGGCTTACTGCATTCGCGTAACAGGCAGTCTCCTTGTGGAGTGCAACGAGAGAGAGGCAGGTCGTTATTGCATTGGACTAGTTAACTGTAAGGTTGCAAGATTGGATCCCCCGAGCTGACAAGGTGAACATCTGTCGTTCTGCCCCTGAAAGAGGCAGTTAACCCACCGTTCCTAGGTCGTCATTGAAAATAAGAATGTGTTCTTAACTGACTTGCCTAGTTAAATAAAGGTATAGAAAAAATAAAGAAATACCTTTTTTAAATAAAAAAACCTCTAATGTAAACTTTTGACTTAAACTCTATAGAGTATCTAAGACTGTTAAATTGGCATTAGCAAGGACTGGGATAGCTACAGCTGGAAAAATTAGAGGGATAAAGCCTTAAAAAAAAAATCAGTATAATCAATAATGTTGAAATTGTTTGCCGTCAAGTATTGCACCTAAACATCTACTTGACCTATGGACCAAATAAGATCATGATGACAGTATAAAGAAACTACACCATTCACATAAGGAGAACAGGGTTTGTTTCCATATTTTAATACAGTCGAGCATTTCAGTTGATTCTGTTTGGCAATGTAAAAACTATAACTAAACATTTTTTGGGTTGACTTCAAGGGGAAGTTCAGGATTTTACAACTTCATGATGGAGCCACACGTTGCAAGTAGTCTGTGGGACAGGAAAAATCATAAATAGACACAAACTTTTGCTAAATTTACCCAAACCTAGCTAACAATCAATTGAAGTGATTGCTAGGGGCATGTGTGCATGTTATTTTAACGTTAAAATCACCTTTATGTCGTATCAAACCAAATATGGGGTTGAATTGGTCATGACTTGGCCTTGAAATTCTGTGATCCATGGTTTGATTTTCTTTTAACGCCACTACAACCTTCAGCTAACTTTAGGGGCATGTGTGCATGTTTTTTTGTTGTGGCCAAATAACCTTTAAGGAACATCAAAACAAACATGGAGTTGATTTCAGTTGACTTCAACCCTCCTAAACCTAACCTAGCCAGTGCCATTGCTCTGCACCACCTGTCCTATACTCTCCAGACCAACAAAGTTATTTTGAAATGTTATTTTGTATACATCCCTCCCCCTCCCCCTCCCCCATTGTTTTGCTGACTGACTTCTTGAAAATCTTTTGTCCTAGACTCTACAGAACACACAACAACAAGGTTGTCGTTACTTTTTAAAAACATTTTGTATCACACTCCACCCCATTACGCCCCATGCTGACAAGACACCCCCCACATACACGTGATCATATACATGTGATTAGCAGATGTTATTGCGGGTGTGGCAAAATGCTTGTGCTTCTAGCTCCGATAGTGCAGTAATATCTAACAAATTACACAACATATTCCCAAGACACACAAATCTAAGTAGGAATGAATTAAGACTATATACATACAGTGGGGCAAAAAAGTATTTAGTCAGCCACCAATTGTGCAAGTTCTCCCACTTAAAAAGATGAGAGAGGCCTGTAATTTTCATCATAGGTACACTTCAACTATGACAGACAATATGAGAAAAAAAATCCAGAAAATCACATTGTAGGATTTTTAATGAATTTATTTGCAAATTATGGTGGAAAATAAGTATTTGGTCAATAACAAAAGTTTATATCAATACTTTGTTATATACCCTTTGTTTGCCCCACTGTATGGACAAGCGATGTCAGAGCTGAACGGACTAAGATACAGTAGAATAGTATAAGAAACAGTATATACATATGAGATGAGTAATGCCAGATATGTAAACATTAAGTGACTAAGATACCATAGAATTAGTATAGAATACAGTATTATAAGGGCACAGGGTGAGACCCAGATGCAGACACGGGAGGCAGATGGTTTGAGTCTCTGATATTTATTAGTATCCAAGGGGGCAGGCAAGAGAATGGTTGTGGACAGGCAAAATGATCATAACAAGGTCAGAGTCCAGGAGGTACAGAGTGGCAGGCAGGCTCAAGGTCAGGGCAGGCAGAAATGGTCAGGCAGGCGGGTTCAGGGATAATACACCGGGGAAAATAAGTGACACCTGGAGGGGGTGGAGACAATCACAAGGACAGGTGAAACAGATCAAGGCGTGACAAGTATATATATACTTATATACATATATATATATACTTATATACATATATATATATATATATATATATACTTATATACATATATACATATATATATATGAGATGAATAATGCCAGGTACAGTGCTTTGCAAAGGTATTCATCCCCCTTGGTATTTTTCCTATTTTGTTGCATTACAACTTGTAATTTAAACAGATTTTTATTTGGATTTCATGTAATGGACATACACAAAATAATCCAAATTGGTGAAATGAAATGAAAAAAATAACTTGTTTCAAAAAACTAAAATTAAAACGGAAAAGTGGTGCTTGCATATGTATTCACCCCCTTTGCTATGAAGTCCCTAAATAAGATCTGGTGCAACCAATTACCTTCAGAACAACAAACCTGCCAAGAGAGGGCCGCCCACCAAAACTCACGAACCAGGCAAGGAGGGCATTAATCAGAGACGCAACAAAGAGACCAAAGATAACCCCGAAGGAGCTGCAAAGCTCCACAGCAGAGATTGCAGTATCTGTCCATAGGACCACTTTTAACCGTACACTCCACAGAGCTGGGCTTTACAGAAGAGTGGCCAGAAAAAAGCTATTGCTTAGAGAAAAAAGTAAGCAAACACGTTTGGTGTTTGCCAAAAGGCATGTGGGAGACTCCCCAAACATATGGAAGAAGGTACTCTGGTCAGATGAGACTAAAATTGAGCTTTTTGGCCATCAAGGAAAACGCTATGTTTGGCACAAACGCAACACCTCTCATCACCCTGAGAACACCATCCCCATAGTGAAGCATGGTGGTGGCAGCATCATGCTGTGGGGGATGTTTTACATTGACAGGGACTGGGAAACTGGTCAGAATTGAAGGAATGATGGATGGCGCTAAATACAGGGAAATTCTTGAGGGAAACCTGTTTCAGTCTTCCAGAGATTTGAGACTGGGATGGAGGTTCACCTTCCAGCAGGACAATGACCCTAAGCATACTGCTAAAGCAACACTAAAATGTTTTAAGGGGAAACATTTACATGTCTTGGAATGGCCTAGTCAAAGCCCAGACCTCAATCCAATTGAGAATCTCTGGTATGACTTTTGCTGTAAAGTTTGCTGTAAACCAGCTGTCCCAACTTTGATGTACCTGTACTGACCTCACATTCTGGATGACAGGCAGTGGCTCGGGTGGTTGATGTCCTTGATGATCTTTTTGGCCTTCCTGTGACATTGGGTGCTGTAGGTGTCCCGAAGGAGTAGTTTGCCCTCGGTAATGCATTGGGCAGACCAGCGCCACCCTCTGGAGAGCCTTGCGGTTGTGGGCGGTGCAGTTGCCGTACCAGGCGTTGATACAGCCCATCAGGATTCTTTCAATTGTGCATCTGTAAACGTTTGGAGGGTTTTACATGATTGTCTGTAGTCCCTGCTACATTTTTTATTTTATTTTTACCTTTATTTTACTAGGCACATCAGTTAAGAACAAACTCTTACTTTCAATGACGGCCTAGGAACAGTGGGTTAACTGCCTGTTCAGGGGCAGAATGACAGATTTGTACCTTGTCAGCTCGGGGGTTTGAACTTGCAACCTTCCGGTTACTAGTCCAACACTCTAACCACTAGGATACCCTGCTGTACGTCTCGCGTCTGAGCCGTTGAATTGCTACTATACTTGATCTCTATACTGACGTCTAGCTTGTTTGATTGCCTTGCGGAGTGAATAACTAAGCTGTTTATATTCTGCCATATTACCAGTCGCCTTGTCATGTTTAAATATTAAATTAATTTTCTTATTTTACCGTTATTGCAAAATCCAGTGTGCAAAGCTCTTAGAGATTCAGAAAGACTCAGTTGTAATCGCTTACAAATGTGATTCTAACATTAATTTACTCAATGGTGTGAATACTTATGTAAATGAGATATTTCTGTATTTCATTGTTTTCACTTTGTCATTATGGGGTATTGTGTGTATAAAGGTGATATATATTGTTTAATCCATTTTGAATTCAGGCTGTGACACAAAATGTGGAATAAGTCAAAGGGTACACACACACACACACACACACACACACACACACACACACACACTCACACACACAGTTGTGTGACATATTTTTACACTTTGTCTTCTCCTTTCCACTTCCTCTTCCTTCCTTTATGGATTGACAGTGTTTGTTGTCGATGACTCAAGTTCAAACGTTTCAACGGTGTTCATACTTTTTTCATACTAAACAGTACAGAGTATTGCGACATCTTTTCTACTGAGTACTGATACTTAAATAATACCTGTTTTAAAAGTAGAAATGCAGGAAGTAAACAGTAATATCATCCGATTTCTGCAACAACGACAAATATAAATAATACCTGTTTTAAAGGTAGAGTCAGCGATGCATGAAGTAAATAGTAATATCATCTGATTTCTGCAACAATGAAGAATATGAATCACAACGCTAAACTTTCTCTGCTGTTTTGGTCCCACAGCTATCACTTTGCAGCAGTAGGAAGCGCACCCATGCACATATATTTTTTGCAAGTGTAACATCGCTCATCAGCATTTCATCCGGCAACGGTCATATCGTTAAGTATTAGTTTAAAATATGAACCCAATTACAGTATAGTTAACGTGAGTACCATTAGTGCTTAAAGTGGACTGAAATAGTTACCCATAATCAATTTGGGTGCCTGTAGACGTTATATTTAGATGTTGATCCACAATTAAAACTTAAGAAATGCAATGTATTTGGTCATTAAGAGTGGGGTGGTGACTTAATACCTTGGGAAAGGCGGCTGAAGTGTTACCACTATCCCTTTGACATTCTCCATTGCACACACATGCTCGCACCATCACTGTTATTTTATTGAAAATGTATTGACTCATTTTGTACCATGCTTTCGGACCACACTGAGAAAATGTTTGTGGTCTGAGGCGTTTCACTTCCCATGAGGTGCCGGACAGAATAATTCATGTATTTATTGGCAATTTGATATTATAATTTTTGAATGAAGTAAAAATATATGTCAAGGTACTGTGTTGTTGGAGCATTGGAGTACGCATAAAGACAGAGAAATCCATCAGCATAGTCATGTTGTGAGTTAGAGAGAATAGTCCTTGTTTTTACACAGCAACAATCAGAGCCACTGCTATTTTTTTCTGATCACCTGGCATATAATATACTTTATATAGTACAGCATGTACAGCAGATTATTCATCTGATCTTATTGTGATCAATTGCCGACGTGATCACAGTAAAGCCATTGAAACAAGAGAGACTCACATTTGAGTCTTAAGGAGCTCTGTTCTCAGGGTTATTGGACTCTCGGACACGGCCTAAATGACCTTAGTTAGGCACAGATTTAGGATTACCCTACCCTCCCATGATTGTAACCTAAACCATAATGGTGGGGAAATGCAAAAATGACCTTAGATCAGTGTTTATAGGGGTAACTATATAGGATTCTGTCCTGGTGTATGGGGCAGGGCATGGAACAGTTTCATAAGAGAGACCTGGTAGAGACATGGATGGTGGAAAGGAGGTTGGTGGGGGTGAGGTGAGGAGGGAGGTAACCTGAGAGGCAGGAGGCATTCCTGGTAGGGCAGCTACATCTGTGGACACAATTATCTGGTTCACATAATCTCATTTCACATGAACACCATACATACAAACAGGAGTGAGGGAGAGAGAGAGGATATGAGAGTACAGAAAGAGTTAACCTACAGCATATGTCTCAAGAAAGCAATAGCGAAGTTAAGTAGATTTGATTTTGCTGTGTAGAAAAATGTTCTGTTAACGTGTACTTTGTTGTGGATTTCTTAAAAACTGAAAGTTTATATATTTTATTTGCCTAGGTGGCAGCAAACCAATTTTTGCTAACCAAGTTCATTAGCCGGTTATTTAGTCTTTTTTGTGAATTGCCTTGGTGAAACGAGTTAAAATAACCTGCTTTCCAACTTCAAAATGGTTTAGAAATAACACTTATTCAGAAATAAGATTTAACTTCAACTAAAGTCAACTATCCCTTAAAGCCCATACGAGTTTAAGGCCTGTCTAAGCTGGGAAGTTCTACTAAGCTAAATGGAGTGTCATACCAAGGATAATTTAGCTATTTGATTTTTAATTTAGAATTATAAAACAAATAATACAAATATTTATATATTTTTAAATGCGGCCTTACTGCTATAAGCCCATACAAACACATTGAATAACAGGGGGTTCTACTAAGCTATACCAAGGATAATAAGAAAATAGCTTACAGTTGTGAGTGTGAAGAAATAATAGCAGGGGATTCTAACAGAGAATTTTAGAACATGGGACATCGTGTCGTTGGCCTGACGTTATATCCTGATTTGAATTTGGGGCAGGTCATGTTGTTCTTCACATTACTGTCTCTGGTAAGCACACACTATATCAAATAAAATCTAAGTTTATTTCTCACATGGACAGGATACAGAAGGTGTAAATGGTACAGTGAAATGGTTACTTGCATAGTGGAGTCTTTTGTTTAGACATGTAGCTAGCTAGCTAGCTAGCTAAACAATGAACCATAATCCAAACTCATAACATTACTAGCCTGCATGAATCTACAGGTAGCAGAATGCTAACAAACTAGGTGCAATGTTAAACTAAAATGTTAAATGCTAACAAACTAGGTGCAAACTAGGTGCAATTAGGCTATAACTAGCAATGCAAATGGCTCTGAGACACAAATAATATTACTACACAGATCAAACATAACATAACATAACATAACATTAGCTAGCGAGCCAGCCAGTTAAAGTTAGCTAGGTAGCTAACAGTACGCATTAATTAAAAATGACTTTCTGACAAAATTAGAAACTTAGAATATCTGAACATTTCGCTAAATTTAGCTCTTTTTCCTCTAAACATGGATGAAGGCTTCTCCTTCTCTATCGCGGATGCCATGGTTGCCTTTAGTTTGAAGATGTAATCCGGAGACAGGTGTTTTATACAACAGCCTTCTGTGTTCTCTTTTCGACTCCCTCCACATTTGCAATCAAACGCCTGAATTTTCTCCATCTCCTTAGCTATCGTACTCTGCTTCCAACGGGCATTCCACTGATTTTAAAACTCGGTCCTCCAGAAGGTGGATAGATAACTTTTTAAAAATCTCAGTTTGAAAGGATAACCTACAACAACTGAGCAGGTCATTATAGACAGAAGCCATTATCTCATCCAATCATGGCTAGCGGGAAGATTGCTTCCTTTTTCTGTGGCTAAACCAAGTAGGCTTGTTTGTATTTACAGATGGCCAACATCCGGTGAAATTGCAGAGCGCGAAATTCAAACTACAGAATTATAAATATTTAACTTTCATAAAATCACAAGTGTAATACATCAAAATAAAGCTTAACTTCTTGTTAATCCAGCCACTGTGTCAGATTTCAAAAAGGATTTACGGAAAAAGCACACCATGCGATTATCTGAGGACAGCGCCCCACATACAAAAGCATGAAAAACATATTTCAACCAGACAGGTGCGACACGAAAGTCAGAAATAGCGATATAAAAAAATGCCTTACCTTTGATGATCTTCTTCTGTTGACACTCCAAAAGGTCCCAGTAACATCACAAATGGTCCTTTTGTTCGATAATGTGCTTCTTTATATCCATAAAAACTCAGTTTAGCTGGCGCGCTTCAGTCAATAATCCACCCAGTTTCCCTCCATCAAATGCATACAATATGAATCCCAAACATTACTAATAAAATTTTCCAAACAAGTCAAACAACATTTATAATCAAACCTTTAGGTACCCTAATACGTAAATAAATGATACAAATTTAAGACTGAGAATCGTTATTGTCTTTACCAGAGAAAAATACCAAAGAATGCGCTCTCGTTCACGTGCTTGGAAACACAAACACTAATTTTTCCAAAAACCAGCATGAGGCTCTTGCTAAAGACTGTTGACATCTAGTGGAGGCCCTAGGATCTGCAATCTGGGAGGACTTTGCTTATAATAAAATAGTGGTAGGCTGAATTCTTTTTTGGGGGGGGTTTGTCCTCTGGGTTTTGCCTGCCATATCAGTTCTGTTATACTCACAGGCATTATTTTAACATTATATTAACAGTTTTAGAGACTTTAGAGTGTTTTCTATCCAATCTACCAATTATATGCATATCCTAGCTTCTGGGCCTGAGTAACAGGCAGTTTACTTTGGGCACGCTTTTCATCCGGATGTGAAAATACTGCCCCCTACCCAAGAGAGGTTAAGGTACATGAAAGTTTACATGTTCCAGAAGGTATTTCTGCCAAAAAACAAATTTTTACACGTGACATATGCCTGAAACCACTCAACTATATATATGTTTATATATATATATATGTTTTTACACATGTATTTAACCCCTTATTTGTGGAACTAAACAGTCTCCATATATACTTCCATTCATTTTTTCAACTGGTACCGGGGGACCTTTAGATGAGTCTTGAGTCTTGTGAGGCCTGTGGCCATCCTAGAGCAAAACAACTGACATGTACAGTATATGCTACAGATAGAAGATGGCAGATCGGCTATACCGACTTCAAACTAGTCCCAAGACGCTTGCCGGGGTCATAGAGCAAAACACAGAACACCATGGTGTTTGTGAGAGTCTCTTCTTTCCTTAGAGGAAAATATTTTGTGAGAAGACTGATTTTCGGGATGTCTCATGGTCTGACAAACACTGTTCTAGCTCTGTCACCTTTCACTCTAAACACAGAAGTGTGACATATGCAGATGCGGTGGATTGAGACTCATCCAATGCAAAAAAAAAACAGATCTCGAGCTTAAACTGACAGATTGTGATTATGCTAATTAGATCTCTGTGATGGCGTGGCATTGAATTTAGGGGGTTTAAGATTGTGGTTGCTTGGTTAGTTGAGCAGAATTGAGCACTATGAAATTATGTATGATGGGGCACCTACTGTAGGGGAGTGTAACTGGTAGTAGTTGGAGGTTTTTGCACAGTACCCAAAACCAGTATTTGAGTATATTTGACCAAGCGTGAATACCCCAATGGGGGTTGGATTGATATTGAGCCCCTAGATATAATCCTAAAGATGCTTTTCCCACTACCATGCACTGAGATCAGCTGATACTACCACCCACTCCCCCACCCTTGCCACAACACCTTTCTCGTCTTCTCGCTCACACATTATGTCACCCCTCTCGCTCTCTCACACTATGTCATTTCACTGGCACTGTCATTTCCGAGCCTGTGACTCTCAAATGTTCCTGCATCGTGATTTGTGACTCACAGTTCTCTGGTGACCCATCAGGTAAACAAAACAAATGTGAATAGGCAGTCGCAAAACAGGTACAACCCAATAGGAACTAAACACGATGCACCATTTGAGAAGCATTGTCAGCGGCAAACCTGCATCTAACACATTATGTCAAATACGTTCAAATACTTTAGCTGTGGCTGATTTAGACAATGTGTATAAGGGCTCTATATGTTGTGGATCTCTTAACCCAGGGTGGCAGCGTAGCCTAGTGGTTAGAGCATAGAACTAGTAACCGCAAGGTTGCAAGTTCATATCCCTGAGCTAACAGGTAAAACAAATCTGTTGTTCTGTGCCTGAACAGTTAAACCCATTCCTAGGCTGTCATTGAAAATAAGAATTTGTTCTTAACTGACTTGCCTTGTTAAATAAATAAAAATGACTCACTCCCTTTAATGATTGTGCTAATCCTCTTTCTCTATCATCAAATGAAAATCAAATTTTATTTGTCACATACACATGGTTAGCAGATGGTAATGCGAGTGTAGCAAAATGCTTGTGCTTCTAGTTCCGACAATGCAGTAATAACCAACAAGTAATCTAGCTAACAATTCGAAAACTACTACCTTATAGACACAAGTGTAAGGGGATAAAGAATATGTACATAAAGATATATGAATGAGTGATGGTACAGAGCGGCATAGGCAAGATACAGTAGATGGTATTGAGTGCAGTATATACATATGAGATGAGTATGTAAACAAAGTGGCATAGTTAAAGTGGCTAGTGATACATGTATTACATAAAGATGCAGTAGATGATATAGAGTACAGTATATACATATACATATGAGATGAATAATGTAGGGTATGTAACATTATATTAGGTAGCATTGTTTAAAGTGGCTAGTGATATATTTTACATCATTTCCCATCAATTCCCATTATTAAAGCGGCTGGAGTTGAGTCAGTGTGTTGGCAGCAGCCACTCAATGTTAGTGGTGGCAGTTTAACAGTCTGATGGCGTTGAGATAGAAGCTGTTTTTCAGTCTCTCGGTCCCAGCTTTGATGCACCTGTACTGACCTCGCCTTCTGGATGATAGCGGGGTGAACAGGCAGTGGCTCGGGTGGTTGTTGTCCTTGATGACCTTTATGGCCTTCCTGTGACATCGGGTGATGTAGGTGTCCTGGAGGGCAGGTAGTTTGCCCCCGGTGATGCGTTGTGCAGACCTCACTACCCTCTGGAGAGCCTTACGGTTGTGGGCGGAGCAGTTGCCGTACCAGGCGGTGATACAGCTCGACAGGATACTCTCGATTATGCATCTGTAGAAGTTTGTGAGTGCTTTAGGTGACAAGCAGAATTTCTTCAGCCTCCTGAGGTTGAAGAGGCGCTGCTGCGCCTTCTTCACGATGCTGTCTGTGTGGGTGGACCAATTCAGTTTGTCTGTGAGGTGTACGCCGAGGAACTTAAAACTTACTACCCTCTCCACCACTGTTCCATCGATGTGGATAGGGGGGTGTTCCCTCTGCTGTTTCCTGAAGTCCACAATCATCTCCTTAGTTTTGTTGACATTGAGTGTGAGGTTATTTTCCTGACACCACACTCCGAGGGTCCTCACCTCCTCCCTGTAGGCCGTCTCGTCGTTGTTGGTAATCAAGCCTACCACTGTTGTGTCGTCCGCAAACTTGATGATTGAGTTGGAGGCGTGCGTGGCCACGCAGTCGTGGGTGAACAGGAAGTACAGGAGAGGGCTCAGAATGCACCCTTGTGGGGCCCCAGTGTCGAGGATCAGCGGGGTGGAAATGTTATTGCCTACCCTCACCACCTGGGTGCGGCCCGTCAGGAAGTCCAGTACCCAGTTGCACAGGGCAGGGTCGAGACCCAGGGTCTCTAGCTTGATGACGAGCTTGGAGGGCACTATGGTGTTAAATGCCGAGCTGTAGTCGATGAACAGCATTCTCACATAGGTATTCCTCTTGTCCAGATGGGCTAGGGCAGTGTGCAGTGTGGTTGAGATTGCATCGTCTGTGGACCTATTTGGGCGGTAAGCAAATTGGAGTGGGTCTAGGGTGTCAGGTAGGGTGGAGGTGATATGGTCCTTGACTAGTCTCTCAAAGCACTTCATGATGACGGAAGTGAGTGCTAAGGGGCGGTAGTCGTTTAGCTCAGAACAACAGACTGGGATAGGGATTGATTGAATATGTCCATAAACACACCAGCCAGCTGGTCTGCGCATGCTCTGAGGGCGCGGCTGGGGATGCCGTCTGGGCCTGCAGCCTTGCGAGGGTTGACACGTTTAAATGTTTTCCTCACGTCGGCTGCAGTGAAGGAGAGTCCGCATGTTTTAGTTGCGGGCCGTGTCAGTGGCACTGTATTGTCCTCAAAGCGGGCAAAAAAGTTATTTCGTCTGCCTGGGAGCAAGACATCCTGGTCCGTGACGGGGCTGGTTTTCTTTTTGTAATCCATGATTGACTGTAGACCCTGCCACATACCTCTTGTGTCTGAGCTGTTGAATTGAGATTCTACTTTGTCTCTATACTGACGCTTAGCTTGTTTGATTGCCTTGCGGAGGGAATAGTTACACTGTTTGTATTCGGTCATGTTTCCGGTCAGCGTTGAACAGACCTCAGCGCGGGAGCTTCTTGTTTTAGTTTCTGTCTGTAGGCAGGGATCAACAAAATGGAGTCGTGGTCAGCTTTTCCGAAAGGAGGGCGGGGCAGGGCCTTATATGCATTGCGGAAGTTAGAATAGCAGTGATCCAAGGTTTTTCCAGCCCTGGTTGCACAATCGATATGCTGATAAAATTTAGGGAGTCTTGTTTTCAGATTAGCCTTGAGTTTCTAATGGTGAGCAGGAGATGCAGAGTGAAGGGTAGACAGGGATTCAACCCCTGTCTCATGCTTGTTGTACATATGCATAGAACCAGAAATGTATTTCCTTCTCTCTCTCTCTGTTTTTATTTATTTATTATTTAACCTTTATTTTACTATGCAATTCAGTTAAGAACAAATTCTTATTTACAATGACGGCCTACCAAAAGTCAAAAGGCCCCCTGTGGGTACGGGTCCTGGGATTAAAATAAATAAATAAATACAATATAAATATAGGACAAAACACACAACAAGAAAGACAACACAACACTACATAAAGACAGACCTAAGACAACAACATAGCAAGGCAGCAACACTTGACAACACAGCATGGTAGCATCACAACATAACAACATGGTGGCAACGCAACATGGCAGCAGCACAGGGTACAAACATTATTGGGCACAGACAACAGCACAAAGGGCAAGAAGGTAGAGACAATAATACATCACATAAAGCAGCCACAACTGTCAGTGAGAGTGTCCATGATTGAGTCTTTGAATGAAGAGATTGAGATAAAACTGTCCAGTTTGAGTGTTTCTTGCAGCTCGCTCCAGTCGCTAGCTGCAGCGAACTGAAAAGAGGAGCCACCCAGGGATTTGTGTGCTTTGGGGACCTTTAACAGAATGTGACTGGCAGAACAGGTGTTGTATGTGGCAGATGAGGGCTGCAGTAGATATCTCAGATAGGGGGGAGTGAGGCCTAAGAGGGCTTTATAAACAAGCATCAACCAGTGGGTCTTGCAACTGGTATACAGAGATGACCCGTTTAAAGTGGAGTAGAGAGTGCAGTGATGTGTCCTATAAGGAGCATTGGTGGCAAATCTGATGGCCGAATGGTAAAGAACATCTAGTCGCTCGAGTGCACCCTTACCTGCCGGTCTATAAATGATGTCTCTGTGATCTTGCATAGGTAGGATGGTCATCTGTATCAGGGTTATTTTGGCAGCTGGGGTGAATGAGGAGCGATTACGATAGAGGAAACCAAACCTAGATTTAACTTTAGCCTGCAGCTTTGATATGTGCTGAGAGAAGGACAGTGCACCGTCTAGCCATACTCCCAAGTACAGTCGTAGCCAAAAGTGTTGAGAATGACACATATATTAATTTCCACAAAGTTTGCTGCTTCAGTGTCTTGAGATATTTTTGTCAGATGTTACTATGGAATACTGATGTATATTTACAAGCATTTCATAAGTGTCAAAGGCTTTTTTTGTTGTTGACAATTACATGAAGTTGGTGCGAAGAGTCAATATTTGCAGTGTTGACCCTTCTTTTTCAAGACCTCTGCAATCTGCCCTGGCATGCTGTCAATTAACTTGTAGGCAACATCCTGCCTGACTGATGGCAGCCCATTCTTGCATAATCAATGCTTGGAGTTTGTCAGAATTTGTGCGTTTTTGTTTGTCCACCCGCCTTGCCACATGTTCTCAATGTAATTATGGTCTGTGGAGATTCCTGGCCATATACCCAAAATATCGATGTTTTGTTTCCCGAGACACTTAGTTATCACTTTTGCCTTATGGCAAGGTGCTCCATCATGCTGGAAAAGGCATTGGTCATCACCAAACTGTTCCTGGATGGTTGGGAGAAGTTGCTCTTGGAGGATGTGTTGGTACCAATCTTTATTCATGGCTGTGTTCTTCGGCAAATTTGTGAGTGAGCCCACTCCCTTGGCTAAGAAGCAACCCACACATGAGTGGTCGCAGGATGCTTTACTGTTGGCATGACACATGACTGATGGTAACGCTCACCTTGTCTTCTCTCGACAAGCTTTTTTCCGGGTGCCCCAAACAATCGGGAAGGGGATTCATCAGAGAAAATGACTGTACCCCAGTCCTCAGCAGTCCAATCCCTGTACCTTTTGCAAAATATCAGTCTGTCCCTGATGTTTTTCCTAGAGAGAAGTGGCTTCTTTGCTGCCCTTCTTTGATGCACTCTTACCTGCCTGCTGCCATTCCTGAGCAAGCTCTGCACTGGTGGTGCCCCGATCCCACAGCTGAATCAACTTTAGGAGATGGTCCTGGTGCTTGCTGGACTTTCTTTGGCGCCCTGAAGCCTTCTTCACAACAATTTAACCACTCTCCTTGAAGTTCTTGATGATCCAGTAAATGATTGATTTAGTGCAATCTTACTGGCAGCAATGAAGCCCTTTTTGTGAAGCCCTTTTTGTGCAAAGCAATGACAGCACGTGTTTCCTTGCAGTTAACCATGATTGACAGAGGAAGAACAACGATTCCAAGAACCACCATCATTTTAAAGCTTCCAGTCTGTTATTCGAAGTCAGCATGACAGAGTGATCTCCAGACTTGTCCTCGTCAACACCTGTGTTAACGAGAGAATCACTGACATGATGTCAGCTGGTCTTTTTGTGGCAGGGCTGAAATGCAGTGAAATGTTTTTGGGGGATTCAGTTCATTTGCATGGCAAAGAGGGATTTTGCAATTAATTGCAATTCATCTGATCACTCTTCATAACATTCTGGAGTATATGCAAATTGCCATCATACAAACTGAGGCAGCAGATGTTGTTAAAATTAATATTTGTGTCATTCTCAAAACTTTTGACCACGACTGTACTTGTATGAGGTGACTACGTCAAGCTCTAAACCGTCAGAGGTAGTAATAACACCTGTGGGAAGAGGAGTATTCTTCTTACCAAACCACATTACATTTGATTTGGAGGTATTTAGGACAAGGTTAAGGGTAGGGAAAGCTTGTTGGACACTAAGAAAGCTTTGTTGTAGAGCATTTAACACAAAATCCTGGGAGGGGCCAGCTGAGTATAAGACTGTATCATCTGCATATAAATGGATGAGAGAGCTTCCTACTGCCTGAGCTATGTTGTTGATGTAAATTGGGAAGAGCGCGGGGCCTAGGATCGAGCCTTGGGGTACTCCCTTGGTGACAGGCAGTGGCTGAGAAAGCAGAATATCTGACATTATACACTGCACTCTTTGAGAGAGGTAGTTAGCAAACAGGCTCAAAGACCCCTCAGAGACACCAATACTCCTTAGCCAGCCCACAAGAATGGAATGGTCTACCGTATCAAAAGCTTTAGCCAAGTCAATAAAATATCAGGACAATGTTACTTAGAGTCAAGGGCAATGGTGACATCTCATTGAGGACCTTTAAGTTTGCAGTGACACATCCATAACCTGAGCGGAAACCAGATTGCATTCCTGAGAGAATACTATAGACATCAAGAAAGCCATTCAGTTGATTATTGACACATTTTTCAACACTTTAAACAGGGCAAAATAGAAATAGGCCTATAACAGTTAGGATCAGCTTTATCTCCCCCTTTAAATAAAGGACGAACCGTGGCTGCCTTCCAAGCAATGTGAACCTCCCCAGAAAGGAGAGAAAGGTTAAAAAGGTTGGAGATAGGCTTGGCGATAACAGGGGCAGCAACCTTATTTTAGTGCTTTTTCCTATACAGCCCCCTTTGGTAAGACATAGGGTTTGACATTCCTTATTTATTTACTATAGATCTTAACCTGAGTCTCTCTCTCTTTCTCCTCCAGGTGTAGCAGTGCTGGTGTCCCCAGATGTTCCTCTTCAGGTGGGAATGGAGAGCCGACAGCATTTTTGCCTGCAGTCTCCCTCCAGCCTGGAGCGCACCCCGCTTCAGTACACTGTGTGCGTGGGCCACAACATCAGGGCTGTACACCAGGAGGCGCTGCAGCAGCTCTCATCGCCCAGCAGGGAGCTGCCCAACATGGACGTCTTATGGTACAACTCCCTCATCTTCGATTTCCTAAATTGTATTACATTTCATTTAGATGACAGTGGACATTTAACATAAAATCTATCTATGTGTGATAACTTATGGATGGAGATCATTACCTATTCATAACATGACTAGATGCATCCACAGGCAATGCCTACGATTGGTATAACTCCGGTAGCCGCTTATGGATATGACAGCTCTAACGCAGTTCCACTTCCAACACTGCCAAGACACCAGCTATGTGGGTGTCAGCTAGCGCGGATAGTTTGAAACCCAACGAGATCTCACAAATGTCCATTTCAGTTGGAATCCTAACTTGAGATGCCTGTGCTTTAACTCAGCAGTCGCATAATTGGTGCATAACGCATTGATGTCAAAAACATATGAATGTGATCTCAAGTTAGAATTTCGGTCTACTTGACCAAATATCTATCTGTCTGTCCATCCGTCCCCCATCCAGGTTGCCTTTCTGGAAGCTTCTGGCCAGTGTGGACTCAGGGCCAAAGGTAGAGAGGGAGTTGAGGACCTTCTCCAACCGTCTGAGGAGACACCAGCTGGGAGAGGGGGCCATCAGCCTCAACGAACATTCCACCGCCCTCCTCGCAGACATGGTATGTCCCTCCTCTCCTCTCCTTACGTCAAAGAATTCAACCTAAATGGTTACGATTATAACAAGCAGTTTCTAATTAACTACCTGGTAAGCAGCGGCCTGAAAAATAAAGTGTTACCGACTCCTCCTCCCTCATCTTCATTTTGACCCTCCTAGGTGTTTGATTGACAGTCGCTGGACCCAGGTTTGAGTCCTGCTCGAGGCTACCCCCAAAAAGTTTTTTCAAAATAAGGGATAGTATAGCAAACTTTATTAGCCCAACAGCACCTCACAAACAAATCGAGAAGTTCGGATGTGTGTTTGTGGTGCCAGGACAACAACCCGTCCCTCAACATGAGCAAGACAAAGGAGATGATCATGGACTACAGAAAAAGGAGGGCTGAACACGCCCCCATTCACATCGATGGGGCTGTAGTGGAGCGGGTCGAGAGATTCAAGTTTCTTGGTGTCCACATTACCAACAAACTATCATGGTCCAAACACACCAAGAAAGTCGTGAAGAGGGCACGACAATGCCTTTCCCCCTCAGGAGACTGAACATTTTTGGCATGGGTCCCCAGATCCTCAAAAAGTTCTACAGCTGCAACATTGAGAGCATCTTGACCGGTTGCATCATCGCCTGGTATGTCAACTGCTCGCCATCCGACCGTGAGGCACAACAGAGGGTAGTGTGTACAGCCCAGTACATCACTTTAGTTGTGCCTGCATTCATGACTGTCTTGGTGTGCTTAGACCATGTTAGTTTGTTGGTGATGTAGACGCCAAGGAACTATACAGCCCCGCCGATGAGAATGGGGGCGTGCTCGGTCCTCCTTTTCCTGTTGTCCACAATCATCTCCTTTGTCTTGATCACGTTGAGGAAGAGGTTGTTGTCATTGCAGTCATGAGTGAACAGGGAGTACAGGAGGGGACTGAGCACACACCCCTGAGGGGCCCCCGTGTTGAGGATCAGCGTAGCGGATGTGTTGTTACCTACCCTTACCACCTGGGGGCGGC
This sequence comes from Oncorhynchus tshawytscha, assembly GCF_018296145.1. Lineage (NCBI taxonomy): Eukaryota > Metazoa > Chordata > Actinopteri > Salmoniformes > Salmonidae > Oncorhynchus > Oncorhynchus tshawytscha. The sequence continues at coordinate 14,203,202 of NC_056447.1, forward strand.
CCATCAGGAAGTCCAGGATCCAGTTGCAGAGGGAAGTGTTTAGTCCCAGGATCCTTAGCTTAGTGATGACCTTTGAGGGCACTATGGTGTTGAACGCTGAGCTGTAGTCAGTGAATAGCATTCTCACAAAGGTGTTCCTTTTGTCCAGGTTTGAAAGGGCAGTGTTTAGTCCAACAGAGATTGCATCATCTGTGGATCTGTTGGTGCGGTATGCTTATTGGAGTGGGTCTAGGGTTTCTGGGACAGTGGTGTTGATGTGAGCCATGACCAGCCTTTCAAAGCAGTTCATGGCTACAGGTGTGAGTGTTACAGGTCGGTAGTCATTTAGGCAGGTTACCTTAGTGTTCTTGGGCACAGGGACTATGGTGGTCTGCTTGAAACATGTTGGTATTACAGACTCAGACAGGGAGAGGTTGAAAATGTCAGTGAAGACACTTGCCAGTTGGTCAGCGCATGCTCAGAGTACACGTCCTGGTAATCCATCTGGCCCTGTGCCCTTGTGAATTTTTACCTGTTTAACTTCTTATGGACGGTAGCGTCCCACCTGGCCAACATCCGGTGAAATTGCAGGGCGCGAAATTCAAACTACAGAATTATAAATATTTAACTTTCATAAAATCACAAGTGTAATACATCAAAATAAAGCGTAACTTGTTAATCCAGCCGCTGTGTCAGATTTCAAAAAGGATGAAAAACATATTTCAACCAGGCAGGTGTGACACGAAAGTCAGAAATAGCGATATAATAAATACCTTACCTTTGATGATCTTCTTCTGTTGGCACTCCAAAAGGAGTGGTCCTTTTGTTTGATAATGTCCTTCTTTATATCCATAAAAACTCAGTTTAGCTGGCGCACTTCAGTCAATAATCCACCCAGTTTCCGTCCATCAAAAAGCATACAAATTAATCCCAAACGTTACTAATAAACTTTTCCAAACAAGTCAAACAACGTTTATAATCAAACCTTAGGTACCCTAATACGTAAATAAACGATAACATTTGAGAAGGAGAATTGTTATTGTCTTTACCGGAGAAAAATACAAAAGAACGTGCTCTCTTCCACGCACTTGGAAACACTACAGCCAAAATGGGAGCCACCTAGAAAAAATACAATTTCTGGCTTATTTTCACATCTAGGGGAAGCTCTAGGAACTGCAATCTGGGAGGTTTTCGCCTTCAAATAAAAGTGACAGCCGTTGAAAACAGTAGCTGAATTTTCTTTTTTTGGGATGGTTTGTCCTCGGGGTTTTGCCTGCCATATCAGTTCTGTTATACTCACAGACATAATTCTAATAGTTTTAGAAACTTTAGAGTGATTTCCAGTAACAGCCAGTTTACTTTGGGCACGCTTTTCATCCGGACGTGAAAATACTGCCCCCTACCCAAGAGAGGTTAAAGGCCTTTCTCATATCACCTGCGGAGCACAGTCTGCCGGAGCATCTAATGCTCTCATGCATGTTTCAGTGTTACTTGCCTCGAAGCAAGCATAGAAGTTATTGGCAGGCTCGTGTCACTGGGCAGCTCTCGGAGCCGGTGTAGTATGATTCGATCTTATTCCTGTATTGACGCCATGCCTGTTTGATGGTTCGTTGGAGGCCATAGCGGGATTTCTTATAAGCCTCCAGATTAGAGTCCCGCTTCTTGAAAGCGGCAGCTCCCGCCTTTAGCTCAGTGCGGATGTTGCCTGTAATCCATGGCTTCTGGTTGGTGTATGTACGTACGGTCACTGTGGGGACAACGTCATCGATGCACTTATTGATGAAGCCAATGACTGATGTGGTGTACTCCTCAATGCCATCGGAGGAATCCCGGAACATATTCCAGTCTGTGCTAGCAAAACAGTCCTGTAGCTTAGCATCTGCTTCATCTGACCACTTTTTATTAATCTAGTCACTGGTGCGTCCTGCTTTCATTTTTGCTTGTAAGCAGGAATCAGGAGGATAAAATTGTGGTCAAATTTGCCAAATGGAGGCCAAGGGAGAGCTTTGTACGTGTCTCTGTGTGTGGAGTACATTTTTTACATTTTTTTGCACATTTATGCTAATAGAAATTAGGTAAAACTGATTTAAGTTTCCGTGCATTAAAGTCCCTGGCCAGTAGAAGTGTCTCCTCTGGATAAGCGTTTTCCTGTTTGCTTATGGCGGAATACAGCTCATTGAGTGTGGTGTTAGTGCCAGCATCGGTCTGTGGGGGTATGTAGACAGCTACGAAAAATACAGATGAAAACTCTCTCGGTAGATGGTGTGGTCTACAGCTTATGAGATACTCTACCTCCGGCGAGCAAAACCTCGAGACGTCCTTAGATATCGTGCACCAGCTGTTGTTTACATAAATGCATAGGCCCCAGCCCTGTGTCTTACCAGAGGCTGCTGTTCTGTCCTGCCGATAGAGTGTATAACTCGTCAGCCATATGTTCTTAATGTCGTCGTTCAGCCACGACTCGGTGAAACATAAGATATTACAGTTTTTAATGTCCCGTTGGTAGGATGAGCGTGTTTTCAGTTCGTCCCATTTATTTTCCAGCAACTGAACGTTAGCTAGCAGGATTGAAGACATGGGCAGATTAGCCACTCGTTGTCACTTTACCCCACTTTACCCCTACTAGCCTGTACCCCCGCACATTGATTGGGTATCAGTACCCTCTGTATATAGCTTAATTATTGTTATTTTATTGTGTTACTTTATTTATTATTATTATTTATTATTTTACTTTAGTTTATTTAGTAAATATTTTCTTAACTCGATTTTCTTAAAACTGCATTGTTGGTTAAGTGCTTGTAAGTACGCATTTCACAGTAAGGTCGTATTCGGATTTGATATCTTGGTGTAACGGCTTAGTAGTTGGGTTGTGCTGGTCAGGTACTACCCCCCGGTGTCTGCAATACTTTGACATCTCATTAAAACAAATACATCTGTAGGAAGAAAAATAGTCCTATGCCCCCGGCTGATAGTCGGACAGCCGAGACGTTTGACTGAGGCTGGGCTAGGCGGGGCAGGGAGCCAAGAGAAACTAGTTTAGTTGAAACTGACACCTAGCTAGTGCAGTGATCTGCCTCAGCTACATGGGAGAGGAGTCGCCAGTTCATCTCCTGTTATTCTAAATTCACTGTCTATCATAACACACCAGGTTCGCGTTCCATCTCCACAGTCACTTTCCCACAGATGGAAGGGAGATGGGGAGGGAAGATAGAGAGGGAGAGGAGAGAGAGAGAGAGAGAGTAGAGAGAGAGAGAGTAGAGAGAGTAGAGAGAGAGAGAGTAGAGAGAGAGAGAGTAGAGAGAGAGAGTAGAGAGAGAGAGTAGAGAGAAGAGAGAGAGTGAGAGAGTGAGAGTGAGAGAGAGAGAGAGAGAGAAAGAGAGAGAAGAGAGAGAGAGCGGATAGAGGGACAGAGAGGGTGTGAGATGGAAAACAGAGAGAAAGAGGGAGACAGGTGGAGAAAGTAAGGAACGGAGAGCTAGACCAAGAAGTTAAATAAAATAAGGATAATGGAGAAAGAAACATTGCGAGAGAAAGAGAAGGACAATATTTTTTAGATTCAGAACAAGAGCGTCTCTTAAGCGGATTTAAAGTTTTTTTTTCAACTTGATCAAAGGGCGTTCTACAGTTGCTGAGGCCACCCAGTTCACTTTGCTAATAACGTAAAATAATCCAAGGGTACAGTTAGCGTATGGAAACTTTGGCACAATTGGCAAAGTAGCGTAAGTGTGAATGTGAACGACAACAATGAATTGCTGCAAGGACTATGCTTCTCTCTCGTTATGTTTTTACAAGTATTCATGAGTTATCAGTCAAGCCACAAGTTTTATTTTCTAGTTTCCATATTAGCTTTATACAACGGACTCTTGAGTTGGAACAACCACTTGGCGTAGAGCGAAATGGGATATAAATAGGACTGCCAGGTTTCTGCCTTTATTGCTGAAAAAACTCTGTGTAATATAAGGTTGGCCAAACAAAATGCAATCGGATCATACATTTTTGTTAGATAAGCATTATTCAATTGTACTTTTACATTTTAGTCATTCAGCACAGGCTCTTATCCAGAGCGACTTACAGCTAGCTAGTATGATAAATACTATAAGGGACTAAAGACTTTATAGAGCATTCATAAAGTCTTTATAAGCACTACATATCGGTAGATATTTCTCAAATAATTTACAAGCTACATTTACAAGCTATACTCAGTCCTTACATCTGTTGCTCTGTCAAATGCGGTACAACCCTTTTTCCACCCTTCATGATATTTGCTTATGAAGTGTAATAATTACTGTGTAATGGTTGACCTCATGGGGTCAAGCTCAAAAGGTCAACTTTTATAAAAAGTCTTTCTTAGTTAAGCAGAAATCCCCTTCGCCCTTTTTTTCTCACGTCTCATCACCAGATGATTAACTGAGATGTTAAACAGTCGTGGCAGAGGTCATATCGCCATAGTTACATCTTTACTTAGTAGTTATAGCAGCCACAGAGTCCAAAGGCAGCATGAGTCAGCTACTTTACTCAATAGTTGAATTTAGAATAGTGGAACTTCTGTTCTTTTCAACCAATGGTGTCCTTCAGTGTGCCTTTCTTGGTTATGTTTCAACATTAGTATTATTATTATTTGATACTGGAGCTGTTCTTGTACTTGGCTTACTTTGAAATGTATTTATTGAAGTGATGAACAAGTAACAAGTGACGAACAAGTAACTTCGATAAAAAAAAGGAAGAGAAGAAAAGTCCGCTCACTGATTTGCTGCTCCCAAATGCAATTTCTGTTATGAAGCTTAGGTGATATGATCACAGTGTTTGGACCGACATGGTCTTCTTCAGTTCCCAGTTCATATCTTGCATTGTCTCTCTTCCAGTCTTCTGCTCCAATATCTCTTTCTCTCTCCCTACAGGACCAAGACTACCTCGCCAGCAGGAAAAGGGGGACATCCAAGAGACAGACCAGGGACTTCAGGGACCTCTCACTGATCAAGCTTCTAAACATTTCCATCACCCTGTCCCCGTTCCTGAGCGTGGACACCACCCAGTTCCACAAGTCCCTGCTGGATGGCACTGAGGCCTATTGGCTCAGCCTCCCCGTAGCCCCACAGGGGCGACTGGTAAGCAGCCTAGCCCATCCAACCCTCACCTGCTCTGGGGAGTGGTGGACCTCTACACTCAGAAAAAAAGATTACAAAAGGGTTCTTTGCGAAGGGATCGGGTTTTATCATGAACCGTTTTCATCTGAATAACCCTTTTTGGAAGTTTTTTTTGTAAAGGGTTCCCCTATCGGGACAAGCCGAAGAACGCTATATGGTTCTACTTAGCACCGTTTTTTCTACGAGTGTAAATGGGAGATCCATTAGACCTGAGGGAGGTGTCTGTTGTGATGGGGTGGCGGGTGGTTGTTATCTGGAAGATAAAAAGAAAAACTGTCATCCTTGCATTTGATATTTATTGTGGTGTTAATTTCCTGCTTGTCCTCTTCAGGTATTGTCCAAGTCAGGCATGTTCTAATGTTTTAAGTATGTAAAGGCCATACAATGACATATTGCCCAATCTACTCTCTCTCTTTCCAGGTGCCTGTGCTGACCCAGTGGCGAGGGCAGTTCTGCGTGAAACTGAACATCAGCAACCCAGAGGCGGTCAGCTGGTTCCTGGACCGGGTGGGCTTGCTGCAGGCCCGTCTGGGCATGGAGTCCATCCATCTGGAGGGGGCAGAGGGGAACCCGCTGGACCTAGGCGGGGGAGACCAGTATATTGGCCAACTGGCAGATGTGGCAGCCAGGATAGAAGAGTCGGCTATCATGAATGCTGGGACAAGGTGAGAGCTGAGGGAGGACACACACACACACACACTCACAATACACTGACAATATGCATAACTATCATCTATCTCTCTTCCCCCAGGTCGAGCCACAAGCCTGTGTTTGTGCGGATGCCTCCTTTGCAGTCTGACTGGAGCTCCTCTGGACTGAAGGGCCTCATTCCCTCCTTGCTGCACCACACTCTGCTGGGGTACAACTTACTCATTCCCGACGCAGTAGGTAATACCACAGTTACTCACCATCACTATACCGTCAGTTCAATAAAAAATGAAAAAAATAATACATTAAATCTGATTCAAATGCTCACTGCTTTTACATTGTTTGGATAGTCCTGCATAAAGGGAACGTTCAGCAAAAGTACATGTTTGTTTCCTTGCCCTGAAAGCAGTCTATGGACAAGGAGGGACTGCAATCCACACTTTAGTTTAGTTACGGTCTTGTACCATCGCTGCAACTCTCGTACAGACGACGGTCGAGAGCCATGCGTCCTCCGTAACACGGCCCTGCCAAGCCACACTGCTTCTTGACACACTGCTCGCTTAACCCGGAGGCCAGCCGCACCAATGTGTCGGAGGAAACACTGTACAACTGGTGACCGAAGTCAGCTTGCAGGTGCCCGGCCTGCCACAAGTAGTCGCTAGAGCGCGATGGGACAAGGACATCCTGGTTGGCCAAACCCTTCCCTAACCCGGACGATGCTGGGCCTGCTGTGACACACGGGGATCAAACCCGGGTCTGTAGTGATGCCTCAAGCACTGCGACGCAGTGCCTTAAACCGCTGCGCCACTCAGGAGGCCGCCCAAATCATCTCTTGAATGAATTGTGTTGATCAATGACTTGATTTGAAGTTATTTTGAGATGGTTTGGTCATGGGTTCACTGCTATTTCTGCCATAAAGTCTGCAGTCAGACCTGATTCTATTTAAATTAACATCCATTGGACCACCTTTGATATTCTGGACGACTGCATATTCCCAAAGGTGAAACATCCTTGGGCTTTGGCAACAAAAAATACATATTCCCAAAATACTCTGAATTCCGGTTAGGGAACATATCAGACAACTATTTACTTTGATGTTGAGAAAACAGAAATGTGTCAGCGAGAGGAAGGATAGATGGGCTGGAAATCACACTAACTTCTATCACCCTCTCAGACTAAAAGGCTGTATTAATAACTGTTGGATTTCACGCCTTCAGTGAAATGTCCGTCTACCTCTACAGTATATGGGCATAGCAAGCTAAATTCTAACTCTCTCTCTCCCCCCCCACACCCTTCCCTACATATTCCTCCCCACCCCCACCCCCCGCCCATCTCTTTCTTTCTTTCTTCCAGGTGGTTCTCTATCTGGGGACCTGGTGACTGACGAGGAACTGTTCATCAGGTGGCTGCAGATTGTAGCCTTCCTCCCCGTCATCAGCTTTGAGACACCTCCCTGGGTCTGTGGGGAGGACCGGGTGAGTGAACACCACCCTCACAAGACACCATAAAGTCTCCAAATAGGGTTTCAACATTTCAAAAACGTTCCCAGGGTTTTCAAAACTCCTAGTTCGAAAATGCAACCCTAAACCGTCATACACTCAAACACCCAAAATGTTCAGACCTCCTGGAAGACTACAATATTTGGGACTTTAGAGCGAAGACCTTTTTACATACTCACCACCACACATTCCTAACACAGTTGTGAGGTGGGGAGTGAATTTGACCAATTCGATGTGCTGGAGAGATGTTCTTTCATTCTTATAGGATAGTTTTAGCTAGTGTGTTTAGGGTTACGGTGTGTGCTCTGTCAGTGGAGGCCTGATATTCTGATAGTGTGTTTATTGATCCAGCAGCCTCTCCCTTTGCCTCTGGGTCACTCAGCGCTTTTCACACCGCTTTTGTCCATCAGTCCATCTGTCTGTCTTTTTGTCAGTCACTTTTGTGTGTTTGTTGAAGTGTTTAGAGTACATTGAGCACATTGTCCCTGGGTCTATCCAAACCTAGGCCTTTCTCTCTCCCTTCCTCTCTCCCCTCTCTCTTTCCCAGCATGATACTGGATCACTCCCCGTCCTTACCTCTCTGATGGACATCAGAAATATACACTTCACCTAGTGGGCAAGGTAAACAAGGGATTAGGGCCCCAAGGGTAGTCTCAGGGTGTCTGGTCACCAGGGGCGGACTGAAACAATAATTCAGGCCGGGAATTTGACTCCATCCCAGGCCACCCTGTTCACGCAAACCACCAGACCTCTAATTTTGTAGGCTAACCCTATTTGTTGATGTAACGGGTTCCAAGCTAGTTATCCATTTGGCCACTATGTTCATCTGGGAAAAAAGTTATCCACATTACAGAATACAAACACTTGGGACTGACCAACATGTAGCCTATCTAAACACTGAGTTTTCAAGGTATGCTATGGCTATGGGTGCACCCTCATAAACTCACTAGGAATACACCAATCATAGCACATACAAATGTACAAGGCTAGGCACACAAAACAATTAGCCTACACTTTTTAAAAGAGAATGAGATATACAGAGTTAGCTCAAATGTTCAAATGATTATCTTTATATTCAAGCATCAAGCATATCAAAAGTAGCAAAAAAACTTCACACATTCACAGAACTTAAACATAAGCTACAACAGTGTAAGTAAGTATAATACAAAAGTCTAAAAAACACTCCTCTACAAAAAAATGAGATTACAATGTTCCCTCACTGGTGCCCATAAAGCCAACAGCACACAATAAACACATCTATACACTGAGTCAATGAAATGGAACATTGGCTACATAACTGCAGGTAGAATATGAAAGTCCAAAAAACATGCCTCTGTACAAAAGCTTGAACTCACAGCAAATGTTCTTTCACCCTTGTCAGCCTGTTAATAAGGAAGAGTCATAGCATAGCTCCTTCAGAGTAACCAGGAAGTAATTACCACTAGTAACAATATAAGCTCAAAAAACTAGCCATGATTGTCGGCCATGTTTTCCAAGTTATATGTTGCTTCGTGTCTGTGTCCTCTGTAGCTAAGCCCACATTTACCAATCACTTTAACTACATCAATCACACGTTCCATGACCTGCCTCCTCTTTCTGATCTGGTCTCGTTGAACTGACATTTGCTTATCACTCAGAAGGGTACGGATTTGCTGGCTCTGAGGAAAAAGGCTTCTGCACTTTCTCTATGTTCCTGTACTTTCTGATGGGCATGTTTCCAGGCCTCCTTTGACAAATGCACTATCACTGACTGAAGGTTTTGCGAATGCAAGACATACTGAGCTGAACAAGGAGTGAGTTACTTCCTTGTATGTCAGCCATTTTCTGTTTGTGCCATCGTTGAGGTGGAATACATTGGGAATGACTCTTTGAGGGGTTTGTTTTGGATGGTACTGAAAAAAGAAGTAAAAATCCTTGGATTGAGGATGGATGTTCAGTGCTTTCGCTGTCCCTTTCTATTTTCTCTGTACTGGGCTCTGAACTTGAAGAAAAGACTATTATCATACTCACAATCATTAGTGTATCAGTAGGCTACATTAATACGGCTCTGGAAAAAAAGAAGAGTGGCCTCTTAATTTGGAGTGGTCTCTTAATTTTTCCCAGAACTGTATATTATTGTAACTTGTAATGCTGGTACTAATGGTGCTAATGATCTTTGTCGTTGCCTGTGTTGTGTCACGTTCATGGATGTATTATGGATACGTTACTGTAGCCTGTTTCTCTGTACAGTGTATGTGCACTTTCCCTAGCTTATGTGGCATGAGTCATGACCGAATGCTGGCAAGTCCATAGTTTAGGTTTACTATTTTTTACTAGTTGAAACATATTGCCTTCAATGTCATATTATGATCGCTATGTTGCACTCATTGCTATGATATAATTCTTCCGCGAAGACGTAAGACGTGTCACTATTATTAGCTAGGCTACTTAGCTAGTCATGCTAGGTGTCGTGTGTGTGTGTCAGTGTGTGTGGTTTAGCTTGTGTTTTTGACTAACCTGGTCCCTTACTGGTGAACATCTCTTTTTTTATTCTCTCCCTCTCTGCTCCACCTTTCCTCTTCTGACTGTCCATTTTGCCGTGCAACTTGTCTAACATGTTATCCGTAGAGAGGCAGGTAGACGGTTGCTATGTGCGTCGCGGAGAGACCTGATATCATTTTTGGTGCACGCACCCTCGCGCGGGGACACTGCAGCGAGTGAGTGAGAGTCGCGCCTGATGCGTGGATTCTCCGTCAACTCATTCCTGCTTGCTGTATTATTGCTGGTCAAGTTAACAATTCACCGCAGGCCAAAATGACCCTAAGGCCACTGGGAAATGTCCCGGTGCTCCCGACGACCAGTCCAACATTGCTGGTCACTGATATCAATGGGCCTATTGCAATGAAAATTGGCCACTAGATTATCAAATGGTACAGAGTCAATGTGCGGAGGCACAGGTTAGTCGAGGCAATTGAGGTAATATGTTGGTAGAGTTAAAGTGACTATACATAGATATTAAACAGAGTGTAGCGGCAGCAGCGTAAAAGAGGGGTCTGGGTAGCCCTTTGATGAGATGTTCAGGAGTTTTATGGCTTGGGGGAAGAAGCTGTTAAGAAGCCTTTTGGACCTAGACTTGGCGGTCCGGTACTGCTTGCCGTGCGGTAGCAGAGAGAACAGCCTATGACTAGGGTGGCTGGAGTCTTTGACAATTTTAGGGCCTTCCTCTGACACATAGCCTGGTATAGAGGTCCCGGATGGCAAGAAGCTTGGCCCCAGGGATGTACTGGGCCGTACGCACTACCCTCTGTAGTGCCTTGCGGTCGGAGGCCGAGCAGTTCCCATACCAGGCAGTGATGTAACCAGTTAGGATGCTCTCGATGGTGCAGCTGTGAAGCCTTTTGAGGATCTGAGGACCCATGCCACATCTTTTCAGTCTCTTGAGGGAGAATAGGCTTTGTCATGCCCTCTTCACAACTGTCTTAGTGTGTTTGAACCATGATAGTTTGTTGGTGATGTGGACACCAAGGAACTTGTAGCTCTCAACCTGCTCCACTACAGCCCCGTCGATGAGAATGGGGGCGTGCTCGGTCCACCTTTTCCTGTTGTCCATAGCCATCTCCTTTGTCCTGATCACATTGAGGGGGGAGAGGTTGTTGTCTTGGCACCACACGGTCAGGTCTCTGGCCTCCTCCTTATAGGCTGTCTCATCGTTAGTGGTAATCAGACCTACCACTGTTGTGTCATCGGCAAACTTGATGATAGTGTTGGAGTCGTGCCTGGCCATGCAGTCGTGGGTGAACAGGGAGTACCGGAGCGGACTGAGCAGGCACCCCTGAGGGGCCCCCTGTGTTGAGGATCAGCGCAGTAGATGTGTTGTTACCTACCCTTACCACCTGGGGGCGGCCCGTCAGGAAGTCCAGGATCCAGTTGCAGAGGGAGGTGTTTAGTCCCAGGGTCCGTAGCTTAGTGTTGAGCTTTGAGGGCACTATGGTGTTATCACTGAGCTGTAGTCAGTGAATAGCATTCTCACATAGGTGTTCCTTTTGTCCAGGTGGGAAAGGGCAGTATGAAGTGCAATAGAGATTGCATCATCTGTGGATCTGTTGGGGCGGTATGCATATTGGAGTGGGTCTTGGGTTTCTGGGATAATGGTGTTGATGTGGGCCATGACCAGCCTTTCAAAGCAGTTCATGGCTACAGATGTGAGTGCTACAGGTCAGTAGTCATTTAGGCAGGTTACCTTAGTGTTCTTGGGCACAGGGACTATGGTGGTCTGCTTGAAACATGTTGGTATTACAGACTCAGTCAGGGACAGGTTGAAAATGCCAGCTGATATGGAATTGTTTTAAGATGGACGTACCATGGATCATTTAGCTATTTAAAATGCATTGAATATCACGTTCATAAATGGCACAAAAAAAAAGACATTCCTTCTGATGTATTTTTTACAAAAGTTTTGAAGTGTCTGTCCAATATCTAGGAGATATAAGTAAGGTCAGGAAAAATGTGACCGACTGTCTTGATTCGGTCTTTGAAATAGTGTTTTTTATATTGGATAGAAGTAGAGACTCCGAGCTTGAAAATGGTATATCATACACTACAGTTGAGGAACAATGGGAAAGTAATTCTGCTTTAAAAGTTGATAAACTTGTAACCTGACTTTTGAGAAAATGGCCCTTGAAAGTTTTGGTACATCTACTGAAGAGCACTTCTTTGTCTACACCCATTCAGCATTGTTCACACCCTCTTAAGCCTTAGCCCCACCGAGCTCTTTAAGGATTCACTTGAGGCCATGTACTAAACAACCAAATAAGTCAAGACTAAAGGCTGGTTTATACTACGGGTGTCTTCGTAAATTCAATCTGGAGTGCCAGAGTGTGCTCAGAGTGCGCTTTGTGCGTTCGTAAACTCAGAGAGTTGTCAGATTGTCCTTTCGTAAATTCAGAGCAAACACTGGACGCTCTGGCCGAGGAGTAGGGTTGATCCAAGCTTTCTGACCTAACAACAGCAGTCAAGCACCCAAGCTAACTGGCTAATGTTGGCTGGCTTGCTAGCTACTTCCGGACACAAATGAGGGAACAGCTCACTCTAACGATTTTACTAGTTTTTATGTTATCCAGAGCATTGGTGACTGCAACTGTGCTGCTGTTAACAATTTAATTATGCTTTTTTGCCCATGTTTACTGACACCGGCCATATTCAACGGGTGTTGAGCTTTTGTAAATTCGTCAGTTATTCTGTGCTCTGGCACACTCAAACAAGTGCTTTGAAATCGGAGTAGATAGCCAGAGCGAATTGTCGCAGTGATATTGTCGCAGTGACATCATGAACATTACCGACACATACGCACCCGCTCATGTTATAGACAGAAGCGTGCTACATGGCAGACCAATCTGAACTCATCTCTCAACATGTCCAGCCACCCATTATCTCCGCCAATCATGGCGTACGGGAAGGTTCCTGGCTTTTTCTGTGGCTCAACCAACTAGGCTTGTAATTTAACAATTGTATTTGTATTAGCAGATGACATACAAGTTTGTTTTTAAGGCACTAGTGGGGGTCGTAGAGCAAAATAGGCCAAATTGTTCGTTTTCGTGTCTCATGGTCTGACAAACAAGTTTGTAGCTCGGCCACCTTCCACCACAGATGCGGAAGACCAATATAGGCGGATGCAGTGGATTGAGACGCAGCCCAAGCTCTAGCTTAAACTGATGTCATTATGTTACTTAGATTGATGCACAGGTGCGTCAATAGACACTTAAGGATTTTAGGTTGCACAAGAATTTGCACAAATTGTACTTTATTGAAGAAACAATGTCTGAATTGGAAAGAAATGTGGTATGGGAGAGTCATTTCGTGTTATTTGGAAGACGTTATATTAGCTTAGCATTTCCCAAAATTGGTTCTGGGGACACGACGGGATGCACGTTTAGTTTTTTGCCCTAGCACTACGCAGCTGATTCAAATAATGAACTAGATCAAGCTTTGCAAAGTGCTTTGTTTTATAGTGATATTTAAATTGTCTATCACACGTTGCGGCATTCCATATCACTTTCATTTACAATGTGGAAATGAAATACAAGTTAGTCTTCAATAACTTTATTTTTGCAGAAGAGTAGCTTTGATGTAGGCATAATTTGTCTTAATTGCAACAACAAATTTTGTGTGCAATTAAAAATGTATTCACTAAATCATCGTAAATTGACAAGTTACATTTCTGGTTGAATAATTTTATTTCAGTTGTAAAATGTAATTCTTCCACTTGATCTTTTTCATATTTCGATTTCGTTGTTCCTAATAGAGATGTAATTTCATTGGGGCGGGATTTTGAACGCAGACAATTACCATTTCCCATGCCATTTCTTCTGTATAGTATCAAGAAGGCTTGACACGGAGCTCCTCGTAATATCCCTTTAGTAGTGTGTTAAGAAATCCAGTGGGAACCTGCAGGGAATACACTACATGGGTAAATGTATGTCGACACCACTTCATATTAGTGGTGACAGGTGTATAAAATAGAGCATACCGCCATGCAATCTCCATAGACAAACATTGACAGTAGAATGGTCTTACTGAAGAGCTCAGTGACTTTCCACATGGGACCATCATAGAATGCCACTTTTCCAACAAGTCAGTCAAATTTCTGTCCTCCTAGAGCTGATCCAGTCAACTGTAAGTGCTGTTATTGTGAAGTCGAAATGTCTAGGAGCAACAACGGCTCAGCCGTGAAGTGGTAGGCCACACAAGCTCACAGAACGGGACCACCAAATGCTGAAGAGCGTAAAAAATAGTCTGTCCTCGTTTGCAACACTCAATACTGAGTTCCAAACTGCCTTTGGAAGCAACTTCAACACAATAACTGTTTGTCGGGAGCTTCATGAAATGGGTTTCCATGGCCGAGCAGCTGCACACAAGCCTAAGATCAGGTGTGCAAGGCCAAGCGTCGACTGGAGTGGTGTAAGGCTCGCCACCATTGGACTCTGGAGCAGTGGAAGTATGTTCTCTGGAGTGATGAATAATGCTTCACCATCTGGCAGTCTGATGGACGAATCTGGGTTGCAAAGTGCCAACTGTAAAATGCATAGTGCCAACTGTAAAGTTTGGTGGAGGAGGAATAATGGTCTGGGGATGTTTTTCATGGTTCAGGCTAGTTCCTTTAGTTCCAGTGAAGGGAAATCTGAAAGCTCCAGCATACAATTACACTCTAGACGATTCTGTACTTCCAACGTTGTGGCAACAGTTTGGGCAAGGCTCTTTTCTGTTTCAGCATGACATTGCCCCATGCACAAAGCGATGTCCATACAGAAATGGTTTGTCGACATCGGTGTGGAAGAACTTGACTTGCCTTCACAGAGCCTCAACCCCATCAATCACCTTTGGGATGAATTGGAACACTGACTGTTAGCCAGGCCTAATCGCCCAACATCCGTGCCCGACCTCATTAATGCTCTTGTGGCTGAATGGCAGCAAGTCCCCGCAGCAATGTTCCAACATGTAGTAGAAAGCCTTCCCAGAAGAGTGGAGGCTGTTATAGCAGCAAAGGGGGGGACCAACTCCATATTAATGCCCATGATTTTGGAATGAGATGTTTGACGAGCAGGTGTCCACACCATTTTGTTCATGTATTGTACGTAAGAGGTGGCTATGTTTTCCCTTCACCAAAGCACAGTGGCCGTGGCCGAAATCATTCTTGCCTATACTACTTCGACTATATACGGTGTACTAACCATATTACATACTTTACTGAACAAAACATGTACAGTGGGGCAAAAAAGTATTTAGTCAGCCACCAATTGTGCAAGTTCTCCCACTTAAAAAGATGAGAGAGGCCTGTAATTTTCATCATAGGTACACTTCAACTATGACTGACAAAATGAGAAAAAAAAATCCAGAAATCACATTGTAAGATTTTAATGAATTTATTTGCAAATTATGGTGGAAAATAAGTATTTGGTCAATAACAAAAGTTTATCTCAATACTTTGTTATATACCCTTTGTTGGCAATGACAGAGGTCAAACATGTTCTGTAAGTCTTCACAAGGTTTTCACACACTGTTGCTGGTATTTTGGCCCATTCCTCCATGCAGATCTCCTCTAGAGCAGTGATGTTTTGGGGCTGTTGCTGGGCAACACGGACTTTCAACTCCCTCCAAAGATTTTCTATGGGGTTGAGATCTGGAGACTGGCTAGGCCACTCCAGGATCTTGAAATGCTTCTTACGAAGCCACTCCTTCGTTTCCCGGGCGGTGTGTTTGGGATCATTGTCATGCTGAAAGACTCAGCCACGTTTCATCTTCAATGCCCTTGCTGATGGAAAGAGGTTTTAACTCAAAATCTCACAATACATGGCCCCATTCATTCTTTCCTTTACACGGATCAGTCGTCCTGGTCCCTTTGCAGAAAAACAGCCCCAAAGCATGATGTTTCCACCCCCATGCTTCACAGTAGGTATGGTGTTCTTTGGATGCAACTCAGCATTCTTTGTCCTCCAAACACGACGAGTTGAGTTTTTACCAAAAAGTTATATTTTGGTTTCATCTGACCATATGACATTCTCCCAATCTTCTTCTGGATCATCCAAATGCTCTCTAGCAAAACTTCAGACAGGCCTGGACATGTACTGGCTTAAGCAGGGGGACACGTCTGGCACTGCAGGATTTGACTCCCTGGCGGCGTAGTGTGTTACTGATGGTAGGCTTTGTTACTTTGGTCCCAGCTCTCTGCTGGTCATTCACTAGGTCCCCCCGTGTGGTTCTGGGATTTTTGCTCACCGTTCTTGTGATCATTTTGATCCCACGGGGGGAGATCTTGCGTGGAGCCCCAGATCGAGGGAGATTATCAGTGGTCTTGTATGTCTTCCATTTCCTAATAATTGCTCCCACAGTTGATTTCTTCAAACCAAGCTGCTTACCTATTGCAGATTCAGTCTTCCCAGCCTGGTGCAGGTCTAGAATTTTGTTTCTGGTGTCCTTTGACGGCTTTTTGGTCTTGGCCATAGTGGAGTTTGGTGTGTGTCTGTTTGAGGTTGTGGACAGGTGTCTTTTATACTGATAACAAGTTCAAACAGGTGCCATTAATACAGGTAACGAGTGGAGGACAGAGGAGCATCTTAAAGAAGAAGTTACAGGTCTGTGAGAGCCAGAAATCTTGCTTGTTTGTAGGTGACCAAATACTTATTTTCCACCATAATTAGCAAATTAGGATTCATTAAAAATCCTACAATGTGATTTTCTGGATCTTTTTTCTCATTTTGTCTGTCTTAGTTGAAGTGTACCTATGATGAAAATTACTTGGTGGCTGACTAAATACTTTTTTGCCCCACTGTAAGTTGTTGGTCCTATGTTTCATGAGCTGAAATTTTATACATTTTCAATCCGCACAAAAGCGTATTTCTCTCCAATTTTGTGCACAAATTTGTTTACATCCCTGTTAGTGAGCATTACTCCTTTGCCAAGATAATCCATCCACCTGAAGCTAATTAAATGGCATTATCATTACACAAGTGCACATTGTGCTGGGAACATTAAAAGGCCAGTCTAAAATGTGCAGTGTTTTTGCACAATGCCATCAATGTCTCAAGTTTTGAGGGAGTGTGCAATTGGCATGCTGGCTGCAGGAATGTCCACCAGAGCTGTTGACAGAGAAATTTAAGGTTAATTGCTCTACCGTAAAGAATTTACGTAGAGAATTTGGCAGTACGTCCAACCAGCCACACAACCGCAAACCACATGTAACCATGCCAGCCCAGGACTTCCACATTCGGCTTATTCACCTGTTGGATCGTCTGAGACCAGCCACCCAGACAGCTGATGAAACTGAAGAGTATTTTGGTCTGTAATAAAGCCCATTTGTGGGGAAAAACTCATTCTGATTGGTTGGGCCTGGCTCCCAAGTTGGTGGGCCTATGCCCTCCCAGGTCCACCCATAGCTGCGTCTCTGCCCAGTCATGTGAAATCCATAGGGTCTAATGAATTCATTTCAATTGACTGATTTCCTTATATGAACTGTAACACAGTAGAATTGTTGCATGTTGCATTTATTTTTGTTCATTATATTTCAGAATACTGTTTAGTAGAAACGGAACAAACACACAAAGTATACAGAACAATAAGAACACCTGCTTTTTCCAGGATATAGACTGACCAGCTGAATTCAGGTGAAAGCTATGATCCCCTTATTGATGTCACTTGTTAAATCCACTTCAATCAGTGTAGATGAAGGGGAGGAGACGGGTTAAAGATGATTTTTAAGCCTTGAGACAATTGATAGATGGATTGTGTATGTGTGCCATTGAGGGGGAATGGGCAAGACAAAATGCTTAAATTCCTTTGAATAGGGTATGGTCAACATACTACTGCATATCCATACTAAGAAGTTGTCATATAATGCACAATTGGGTTGTTCCCTGCAATTAATTCATTTTGGAACATCGCCTTATTTGATTATCAGCTGTTGTGAAACACACGTTGATCTGAAAAGAAGATTATCTTCCTCAATAATGTGCAGCGAATTCATACTAGATGAAAGCCAAAATGAGTATGACATCCTGGTATTTAAAACATACTCCAGTAAAAAAAATTATATCTCATAAAATGTTCTGTTCTGCATACCCAATGAGCCTACTATTTAGAATGCAAGTAAGGGTTTTCAGCTAGGCCCAGTGGCTTTTTGGGGGTTGATGGTGGGTGGGGTGATAGTGTTGGGGTTTGGGGGTTGTGGTAGTGGAAGCGAGGGGTTGGAATTGTCTGGATTGGGTGGCTAGGTTTTGCCTTAAGCAAAGCACAGTGTCTTTTTAGACAGGATAGAGGGTGAGGTGATGGTGGGGAAAGAGTGTTTTCCCCCCTTCTGTCAATGGGAGCAATCGGTTGGCCCCCTCCCTCCCTCCGGCCCAGTATCACCTGTGGTTAGGAGTCCATCTGGTCGACATTAGGGCCTTCCTCTAGATTTATGACTCTCTCACTCTCGGGCCATGACGCGAGCCACTTCGGCAGGAATGATAATGAATTTGAGGACAAGTCTTGGAAAAAGACTTTATTACCGTCATTAAGGTTCCCATGTGTAATTGACTAGTGTGACAGGGCTGAGGGAGATCAACTCATTTTTCCACGTTTGGGAAGCGAAGAGAGGGAGAAAATATCCAGAGAGAAACATCATTTGCATGACAATTATGGAGAAATGGGACATGAGAAAATATTGGTCAGTTGAGGGACTGCAGTTTTTCCATGTCGGTCTTTGGCTGTATCTCAAATGACACCCTTTTCCTCCATATGTGGTTCTGGTCAAAAGTAGTGCACTGTATGGGAAGTAGGGTGTCATTTGTGTCTCAGAGAGCTTGAATTAAGTGGTGTTCTGCTGGATATACAACACATGACAAATTACAGTAGGTATGACAGACTGCTATTATTGTGTTGTCGTGAGAAATACCTTGGACTACCTTTATTTTCCATAGTGTGCGTGTGTGTTTGGGTGTATTTGCATTGGCCATCATAGTGTGTGTGTGTGAGTGTGTGCGCGTGCATGCGCAACACCCTTCAGAGACTGTTACATCAATCACCGTTTTGAGTCCAAATAGGAATACAACCATGGTTTAAACCGCATGCCTGTTTTCTCAATTAGAGCTCCAGTCTTAGCCAGGCTATGATTCTTCCACATTCATTTCGACAAATGTTTTCCCCCCCTTGTCAAAATACATAGTTTTATGGTTGTGGTTGGGTTTTGTTTCCGTCACGGGAGACTGGAGAGGACGTTAACCCGGGTGTGTGACCCTTCCTGGAATGTCCGAGAGGTTTGGCCCGAGCCGGAGAGAGGAGACGGACACTGTTAGACCACAATGTTAACAATGCTCTGTTCTTTATTCCTGCATGTCTGAGAAGGACAGCTGAAATTGGCCCACCTCTCTCTCAACTCAAATGCATTTACAGGTCTTTAATGTACACTGAGGACCAGTTTCAGCAGCCAGATTAAGCTCACTCCTGGACTAAAATACATGTTCAAAGAAAAATCTCCACTGAAAGAGCTGGGCACAGACATGTTCAACTTCTATTTTTGATTTACATTTGATTTAGTTGTCAACTAACCTGATTGTGTGTGAGATCAACAAAACATGTCACCATGTCATTGGATTTAGGTTCAAAGTTGGGTGGGGGAAGAAAGAAAAAAGTCCCTTACGTTAATGACTTTTTTCAAATTCAATCAGTTTTCCATGTTGATTCAACGTCATTACATTATATTTATTTTGTTGAAATGATTTAAAAATCAGTTTTTTCCCAGTGGGAAAGGCTAAATCTGGTTTAAGACTGGCCCTCAGTACTGCTTACAGCTTTGGCAGTTCCAATGATTGTTCAAAAGTATGTTGTTTCTGTGTATTTCTATGTGATTGTCCCTCCACCCTAGGTGCTGAACTTGACGCGGGCTCTCATCGCGTGGCACCAGGACTTTGTGGTTCCACTGGTGACGAGGTATGCAGAGGACTGGATGACCTCGGGGAGCCCAATTTACCGGCCCCTGTGGTGGCTCAGCCCTGATGACCCCGCGACCTTCACCATTGATGACCAGTTCCTCATCGGAGACGAGGTGACCGAATGACACTCAGACGTGGCATTGTTTTATACTTGTTCTGATTTTGCTGGTTAAGATTGAAGGACGCACAGCGATAATAAACATTATTATTGCATAAATTCTGGTATAACTTCTCAGTTTATAAAGCCCTCTTGCACGAACTTCAGCCGTACCTTACTTCAATGTTAACCTACAGACGTACGAGCTACCAGACCCGGTCCCAGAGATGGCCAACTCTGGAGATCCTTTTGGGAGTTAGGTAGATCTGC
The DNA here is from genome assembly GCF_018296145.1 of Oncorhynchus tshawytscha. Taxonomy (NCBI): domain Eukaryota; kingdom Metazoa; phylum Chordata; class Actinopteri; order Salmoniformes; family Salmonidae; genus Oncorhynchus; species Oncorhynchus tshawytscha. The sequence continues at coordinate 14,223,279 of NC_056447.1, forward strand.
ATTTCATTTTTTTTTTTTTTACGTTACTTTTTCAGTGATCTCCAGAACTCTCTCAAATTGGATGTTTTGGTACCGCTAGGGCAACTTTAAACTGAGAATTAGTTTTTATTTTTCTTATGGTCGTTTCATGAAGCTACTTTTCTTAAATTGCTTGTGAATATTGTATGTTTTTATTGCGTTGGAATTGTACATTTGTATGATTGATTGCAGGCTACTTTGGAAAAGAAGCATGGGTCTCAATGAGATTTTCCTGTTTAAACAAAAGGTTCAATAAAAAAAATATATTTTTAAATATCCCGTTTGGGGCCTACTGAAGGAGACCCCCCCCGGTTTCCAAGTGTAAGAAAGAGGCCTAGGGCCTCAGTATTCATCTCAGACAGTCCTGCGTGGATTCCACTTCTAACACCAACGTCAACTAGTGGCCAATGCCATCCTAGAAGACTGAGGCCCTAGGCATCTTTATTACAGTTGATGTCAGAAGTGGGATAGACATGTGTTGCATGTCAGAAGTGGGATAGACATGTGTTGCATGCTCCTATCACTCCCATAGATTTTTAGCTAGCGGTGACTAAAGTTAGAAAATGTTTATAGTGGTTTAATGAAAACCAAACCATGGAGTACAGTTTCTCCTGGCCGATAAACTACTTTCAGGGTGAGGAACCATCTAACATTAAGTTTTAAAATACTGAACTTCTCCTTTAATGTGTTTTTCCAGGTCCTTGTTGCCCCGGTAATAGAGAGGGGGACAGTACGGAGAAATATTTACCTGCCCGACGGGGGCTTTCAGTGGCAGGACAGCCGCAACGCCCAGGTGTTCGACGGGGGAACTCTCTTGGAGGACTACCCTGTCGCCCTCGAGGAGGTTGCCATTTTCTTACGGAGGAGATCTTGAGGCTCAAGTCACGTGATTTATACGTGACCTATCCGGATACTAGTTTTGAATCTTTTATTTTATGTTTTACTCGTGCTGTTCTCAAGTTGCACTTTTCCACAAAGACAATTGACAGAGGCTCAAGACTTCTTCTTGAGATTAGATGTGAATATTTTTATACTTGCACTTTACAATTCAGAACGATTTGTATTTTATTGACGTCGTTTTCTTCTCTCTTCTTCCTTTTTTAAACTTTAATCTGCTGTACCTCTCGGCTGATTGTTTCAGGACTTCTTTTTTGTTTCTTCTAATCATTGCTGTTCTTGCTTTTTTGTATCTAAGAAAGAAACCTATGTGTTTACATATGATTCATTTCTAACGTTTAACTGCTGCCGGTTCTCATGGAGACATAGAGTACCAACGCAAGCCCCTCGTTCGCTTAAAAAGAAAATATATGAATTTCTAAAGAAGACCAAACGAAGGAAAAGAAACAGAAGAATATGGTTTCTGCTAACGGAGAGCCTGGAAGGAATGAATGAGATGTTTTGCTTAATATGAAAGAGGCTGAAGCAGCTTGGTATGTCTCTTTCATTCTTTAGAACAGCTTTTACTTGACCTAGGCTTAGAGCTGATGTATGATGAATGTACCTCAACTTCAGTTTTTTCATTGCTTTACTACGCTAACAATCAACACTTACACACTTCAAGACTTCGAGACACCCCTTTCCTTTAAAGCACTTATTCTTTCAACTCATGCTCAAACAATATGCAGAATATAATGCTAATATTCTTTATTGTACTTTACAACCTTAACATACACTACTTGACCAAAAGTATGTGGACACCTGCAGGTCAAACATCTCATTCCAAAATCATGGGCATTAATATGGAGTTGGTCCCCCCTTTGCTGCTATAACAGCCTCCACTCTTCTGGGAAGGCTTTCCACTAGATGTTGGAACATTGCTGCGGGGAGTTGCTCCCATCCAGCCACAAGAGCATTAGTGAGTTCGGGCACTGATGTTGGGTGATTAGGGCTGGCTTGCAGTCAGCTTTACAATTCATCCCAAAGGTGTTCGATGGGGTTGAGGTCAGGGAACTGTACAGACCAGTCAAGTTCTTCCACACCAATCTCAACGAACCATTTCTGTATGGGTCTCGCTTTGTGCACGGGGGCATTGTCATGCTGAAATAGGAAAGGGCCTTCCCCAAATTGTTGGAAGCTCAGAATTGTCAAGAATGTCATTGTATGCTGTATCATTATCATTTCCTTTCAAAAACAGCCCCAGACCATTACTCCTCCTTCACCAAACTTTACAGTTGGCACTATGTATTGAGGCAGGTAGCGTTCTCCTGGCATCCGCCAAACGTCCGTCGGACTGCCAGATGGTGATGCGTAATTCATCACTCTAGAGAACCCGTTTCCACTGCTCCAGAGTCCATTGGTGGCGAGCCTTACACCACTCCAACTGATGCTTGGCATTGCGCATGGGGATCTTAGGCTTGTGTGCTGCTACTCGGCCATGGAAACCCATTTCGTGAAGTTCCCGACAAACACTTCCTGTGCTGACGTTGCTTCCAGAGGCAGTTTGGAACTTGTTAGTGAGTGTTGCAACTGAGGCCAGACATTTTTGTACGCTCTTCAGCACTCAGTGGTCCCGTTCTGTGGCTGTCTGCTGAATTTTTTACACTTGTCAGCAACGGGTGTGGCTGAAATTGCTGAATCTACTAATTTGAATGGGTGTCCACATACTTTCGTATACATAGTGTAGCTTTTCAAGCTCTATTCTGGTATAAGCAACCCATTTGAGTGCCTTTTTTATACATGAACTTGAACCTAAACCACTGTCCCAGCAAGAGCATGCACCATACGCAACAGATGTTGCTTATAGCAGCTTAGCCCACTCAAACCTCCTACTCAATATGCTGTCTGTCTTAAAATGTTTTAATCGTATGGTCATGTTTTACTGGCACTGGTGCTGTGTTGGTGTGCTCTTTCGTGGTAGCCAGAGGAAGCTCTAAAGAAAGACACCAGGCTCTAAAGGTGGACGCCAGTTGTAATGGAGATTCAAATAAGACAGGGATGTTCTGGGTCTATAACGCCTCCCCCCCAAAAAATAAGGTGCCCCAAAGTACCTGTATATGTCAATGGTTGGAAACACCTATGTACTGTTTGAGCTGTCATAGCAACCGCTGCAGCACAGTTTGGATGCAGATTAGAATGACTATTGTCAAAGAATGCAAGCCCCTCCCCCAATTGTATACAGGGTGGATCACCATTGAGACCAGGATCTCATTTTCAAGGGAGCCCAGGGAACAGGAACATACAATAAATAATATCAATACAATAAATAACATACGAGTAATCAAAACAAACAACTCACATATCACCTCCCTTAAACTCAATCTAAACTGTCCAATTCAGACAAGCGAGTCGAATTTCAAGGTGGCCTGAAGGTTATTCCATGACCTGGGGGCATAGAAACATAAAAACTAAAGGTATTTTTACCCAGGTCAGTGGAGACCCGCGGGACCTCTAGAACCAGCCAGTCCAGAGAGTGGGTCTGACAATTGCTGGATCTCCAGTTAATACGGGAGCTGAGTTAGAAGAACCGCTTTATATACAAGTAGCCACCGCTGGGCCCTTCTGGTAGTCAGAGACTCCCAGTCAACAGAGCTATAGATAATGCAGTGGTGTGTAAAAAACATTGTCCCCAGTGATAAAGCGCAGTGCTAAATGATGGACTGATTCGAAAGGGTTTTAAAGCAAAGGCTGCGCATGCATGTAGATTATATCGCCATTATCAAGTACTGGGAGAAGCATGGCTTGAACAATTCTCCTTCTACTTTCCAAAGTGAGGAAGGATTTATTTCAATAAAAGAAACCAATCTAAATTGTTTTTCAACGTGTGCTTTAAAAGAGAGCTTATCGTCAATCCAAATCCCCAAGTATTTTTAAATGGGGAACTTTGGGCTCCATTCAATTAGCAAATATGCAAGTCCTCAGGGTCAATATTAAGAGACCTAGAGAACAACATACATTTGTTTTTATTAGCATTAATTTAAGATCACTAAGTGATTTTTGAATTGAGTCAAAACCAGGATGAAGGTCATGAATGGCCTGCTGTAATGAAGGTACACAGAAGTAAATAACTATAATCCACGTAGAGATGAATGTTACAAGTCTTAACAGATAGACCAATATTATTTTCATAAATAGTTGACAACAGGGCCCAAAATCGTAGAAAACTAGATTTGATACCATCAGTAAGCACACATTGTGTCCTGTCCGTTAGATAGTTCTTGAACCAATTGCAAGATGCCTGATCATGGTCTATTTCAGACAAACTTTGAAGTAAAACATGGTCAACCATATCAAATGTTTTCGATAGGTCAAGAAATAGGTCAGTACACATATTTTTATGGTCGAAACAATATAGCACATCATCTAAGACAAGTGTAACCACTGAAACAGGGCTATGTTCGGGTCTAAAACCAGACTTATGGTCATTAAGAATAGAATGAGAAGTAAAGAAAGTTTCAAGCTGAGAGTTGGCCAGGGACTCTAAAACTTCGGCAGGGCAAGATAGCTTGGAAATTGGATGGTAGTTATCCAGGTTAAGTCAGGAGGACTGTGTAGGAGGAGGACTTATGCCATTTTCCAGATAACTTCAGAAACAATTGGCAAGTTAAAAATATAGGATAAGGATTCTGCAATAAGTGGGGCAGAAATCTGCAGCAGAAAGGGATCAAGAGAGTCAGCTACAGCCAATTTTTTTTTTTACATCGATCTTCAATAAGGCACCTAGTACATACTGTAGACATCCAATGGTTGAAATGAGGAATGTGTATCTGGGAATGTATTGTTCTCTGCAACCTGGCTCGAGGTGGAATCAGAGTTTTCAGAAGCTATAAAATCAAATAGGTGACCCCCTGAGGCAAAGTAGTTATTAAAAATGTCCATCACAAATGTCCATCTTATCTGTTATGGGAACAGAGGCTGTCGTAACGTGCCGGAGTAATGAGGGGATGGAGTTTTGTTTCAGAGATTTGACTCCCTTCCAGAAGGCAGCTGGATTCTCACCAGTTCAAGAAGTATGTCGATTTTGCCTTTTTAACCAGGCATAGACATATTTCTCAAGCGTCTGAAGGACTGCCAGTCAGACTAAAATTCAGTCATCCTAGCCTTAGCCCAAGCTACATTTCTCTCCAGAAGTATTTCTGATAGTTCATGCGTGAACCAGGGATTAGCTTTATCCCTTACCCTTAGTTTCTTGAATGGAGCATGCTTATCTGCAATAGAGCAAAGAAGTAAAACAGTTTAGGGCCTGATGCGAAATGCCTATAATTTATCTTGAAATAATGTGAGGGCGAGGTGTAGGTAGCTTTGCTTCTCTTATGCAGACAACAGGACAATGGTCACTGAACTCATTAGCAAAAATAAAATTGTCTGTATACTTATGAGGGTCATTTCTCAAAATAATATCTAAAAGAGTAGATTTTTCAGGGTGTTCAAAGATGGGGTGGGTTTGTTCAGTTATCAACTGAGTTAGATTTAGCTCAATGCATATATGTTTCCGCCTATCAGAGCTACAATAGACTCAGTCGTACAATGCCAGCAACCTACTCAATCTTTCGCTGCCATGACTCCATGATGGTACTGGGCCTGAAATAATCAGTTCTTTGAAATTCCGTTTCAGCAGTTCTGAGCTTGCCTTCCTAATGTCATTAGAACCCACATGGACTACTTACAGCGACAACCCCTGTTTTCTGGCGTAAAAGAGTAGGATGCAGCCCAGTAAAGTCCTGAAGCCGAGCCCCAGGATAGCACAAGGTTTTTGTCCCGGGAACCGAGATGTTTCACACCATAAAGCTGGCGATGATAAAGGCTGGTGAGATGGCAGCGGAGGTCCGGAGGTTTTTGTGCCTCCCTCCAGCCACAAAACTCATTATGGCTAACTTAGGAGCCGGTGCGTCAAGACACTGCGTCAAGACACCCTCGAGGTCCGGTGAGAGGAGGAGTGCAGCGGATCGGAATCTGGGACAGTACACCCTCGGGAACTTAGAGAATTCGAGGCAGAATCCCCCTCGGAAAGAGTCCGGATGGGGGCGATGGCGCTGGAGTCTCAGGAAGCCAAGATGGTAAAGCTGTTTGACAACTGGATTTGGGTCGGGCTTCCCAGCACCAAAGGAACCCCACTTGCCACAGGCCACTTCCCTCCATTTGGCCTATGGCAGGTGACGTACTTCCATGGTTGGGCAGCAGAATTGGTGAGAGTATTATCCTCGAAATCCACCAGAAGCAACGGTCCTGCTCCATTTCCCAGGGGAGTAGGAGGCTTCTTTGGGGAGGGGTCCCTGGAAGGCATTGGCCATTCAGTCAAGGAGTGTTAAGATGGTGGTGATACTCTCAATACATTGAAACGACGTCCAGCCTGTGGTGTGGAGAAGGTAGGCGTGGGTACTTTCCCCAGTAGATTGTGCAAGTTTTTAATCTGTTTACTAAGAGTAGTCACTTCTTTCCTATCGTCTTCTGCAAGTAAACAATTGTTGCATCGAAACTCCGATCAGTCCACATTGTCCCAGAAGAGAGCATAGTAAATACAGCTCCTGCAGCACAAGAAATGCTCGCTTTTTTTCCCTGAACGGGAAAGCATCCATGGAAAGAGACATAGGAACTAAAGAGATAGTGATTTCAGGCAGAGTAATAAAATAGACAATAACTGATTTTCCGGACCTATACAGGCTGTCGGTAAATAGACCCAATATATAAATGCACCAAATACAAAAAAATATATTCAACGAAATAGACTCCAGCCTGTTAAACTTAACTTTCTTCTACAAACAATTCAGTCTCAAAGAAATGTGTGCGCTCTCTCTCTTTCCAGTAACCCTAACCTTCATGGGATAGTTCAGGGAAATTACATATTTAGATATGTTTCCTTGAAAGCAGTCTAGGTACAATGAGTGACTGCAATCCACACTGCAATCCAAATCATCTCTTAAATGGATTGTGTTGCTCAATGGTTCAGATGATTTTGGCAGAACATTTGAAATGGGGATAATATTTGGTCCCAAAATGCTAATATTACCTGTAGCTAGTTGAACAAAAACAAATTGTGGATTGCAGTCATTCAAAGTCAGAATTTCTAAATATCTAAATATGTAATCTCACTGAACTATCCCTTTAAAGTGATAGTTCACACAGCTACATCTTGATTGGTTAGAGTAGAAATCCAATGTTTCTGTATTATTCTTTCATAATATGATAGCATATTTGTCTAACATGAAGGGCTGGTAGGAACCATTCATTGGATCCATGAATTGGCATCAGTGCCCTTATCAAGATAATATTGAGTTGATCTCTATGAATTATTAGCTACATCCTCTCCTCAAAGCATCTGATTAATTTACTGCAGTAGTAGAGTTTTATGAAAAAAATTCTCAAATATATTTTGAAGGCTACACAGCAATTGAAAGACGGATCTACTGTAAAGATTTTGAATTAACATTTGACTGAGTTGTCAGAGTTACCTGCTATACAGTTAGATAGACAGCCAATCTGGTTTAGAAAGCATGTGATTTTTATAGAGGCTGTCCAAACATAGAGCAATTGTCTCCACACATTACAGACCTGCTAAGTGATTTGGTTAGTGAATTCATTATTTGATTTACTGTAACTATACCCTCAGTTCACAGACAGATTTTTCACCTCGTTCTTTATATCCAGCACCATACCAGTGTATGTGAAAACGGTGCATTTCTAGGTTTTGTAGTCAGAAAGATAGAAAAGGTTTTCAGCTATTTCTCCCGGTGATGTAATTTTCAAAAAAAAAAAAAACGTTTCCTTCGTAAGAAACCAAAAACAGTCGTTGCTTAACAAATCAAACCTCGGTACGGATTCTCTCTGTTTTGTTTGTCATCCTGGGACCTAAACTGCGTCATTTAATTACACCTTTCATTTTGACAACTGAATTGATTTACTTTAATTTGACTTGTTTACTTCATACAGAAAGAACACTCAGGTCTACTGTTAGTAGCTAATCAAATCACACAATGTCTTAGTGCCACAGCACATTGTGGGCATGTGTCTTAAACGTCTTAAACCCTATTAGAGATTCATGTACTTAACCGTTATGGCCCAAATGCAGTAGAACTAACTGTTTATGTTAAGAGCTTTTCTTTTTTCCTGCTTATGTTTTTCAGTGTATGCTGTTTTATGGTACTGTAGATGTAAGTTGCTAAGAAAAGCTTGGAGACACTTTTCCCACCACACGCTGAGCAAGCGTGATGATATGTACCTTGTTGTCAGCCCTCTCTTATACAGTAGGAGGACGGACCGGGTATTACTATAACCACATCAGCAATGTACATATTTCAATGACTGTGCAATTACATGTTTTATTTTTCTCTTCTGTAAATTAGAGAAATAGAATCGACAAACTGCAATAAAGTTTACATTTTCTTACAGAAGCTGTTTTTGACTTTGTTAAATGATGACAAGACAGATCATGATATCTCAAGATTGTGTTACTATGTACATGGTCAATGTGTGTCTTTGTTAGAGCTCTTGTCTGTAGTTATTGCATGATTATACTATTATCATCTGTGCCTTTGGACAGAAAATAATGTGTGGTTCCTTGTTTCTGTTCGCTTGGCTGTGTGTGTTGTGTTTTGTGCTCATCGGCATGCTTGTTTTCTTATTTGTCAGTGTATGTGTGTGCCGATGCAGTCATCCTTATATTTTTGTGCATGTGTGTGTGTGTGTGGTTTTACTATCCTTGTGGGGACCAGAAGTCCTCACAAGGATAATAACATATGGAAAATTCAGACAAGTGGGGACATTTTGCCGATTACCACAAGGACAAAGTCTGTTTTAGGCTTAGGGGTTAGGGTTTAATTTAGGGTTAGAATTAAGGTTAGGGTTAAAATATCATTTTCAATGGGAATCAATTGTTTGGTGCCCACAAGGATAGCAAAACAAACGTGTGTGTGTTTTTCCTGCTTGCTTGTGTATTTCTGTGTGCTCATATTCATGATTGTGTGCTTCGTTTTTCAAGTGTGTGCTGTCTTGGTTTTGTGAGTGTGCGCTTGGCTAGTTTTGTGAATGTGTTTTTGCTTGGTTGTACGTGTGCTCACTTGCTTGAGAGTATGCTCATGGTCATGTGCTTGGCTTTGTGAGTGTGTATTATCTTGCTTGAGCATTGGTGTGTGTGTGCAGTCTACATATGGACGTCACTCACTCTACCTCCCTCCGTGTCAGCCAGTCTGTCACTGTATATCTGCGTCCATGCTGACTACTAACATCTCCACAAATTCCTCTTAAAGCTAATAAAAGTTATTTATAGTGGCGTTGAGCATGCGGTGGTGGCTGAGATTCTCTGGGGAATCACATTCCCCCATGCAGCGCCCCCCGACCTACCTTTCAGCTCTTTGCCTGGCCAAGATCCACCCAGGGGCCCCTTTCTCGCTTCTCTCTAATTCCCTCTCTACTCCTTTACTTCAGACCGACGGGTGCAGCAGGCCACCGACATCTTACCTTCACCAAATCACCCTACTCAGCCCTATTTAGGATTTATGTAATCCCTTTTATACTAGGTATTTCTTAAAGCAGTATCAATGAGTTAGCTTGCCAGCTTTTAACTGGTAAGGTTAAGGTTAATTCTGCCATGTGAAATACCAGCCAGGTCTCTGGAGGTATTTTTGGAGAGCGACCTGGGTCATGTTCATTAGGCACCAAATGGTCGAAAACAGAGTGAAACATGGAAAGACGCTCATTTTCGTTTCCATCGCAAAACATTTTAAAGTGTTTTCTATTGTGTGCCCTATTGAACACAACCCAGACGGCATTGAAGGGCAAATTTCCAATAATTGGTTGTTACAGTGTTAAGCGGAGCGACAAAGGGGAACCCAAGAGCAGTCTCAGATGAGGAAACAGGGATGAATGAACCAAACTATTTATTGTTACACAGAGAGATATGGAGTGCAGATCCGGGGAAGCTCGGATGAGTATCAGAAAAACCTGATGTGGAGACTGCGGTTGGAGTTGGCAGAGTAGAACAGGGCAAACAGGTCCTGAGGGGAATCCAAGGTAGTGGTGGTGAGTAAAATCCAGAGCAAGGTAGTTGGGTGGTGAGATGTGGAACAGGAGACAGGAGCCAGAGCGGTAACTGCAATACACGGTGTCAGGCAGGGAACCAGGCACAGCAGAGTAACAGGATCTTGAATAATCATAAATGGCTAGAATCATGAACTGACTGAGCAGAGATTACAATCTGGCAAAATGGAAGTGGCAGGACTGAGTATTTGTAGAGGTCTTGATTATGGAACGAATTGCAGCTAGTAGAGATCTGCTCTGACTCAGCACACCTGTCTCCAACCACACAGAGAGGGAGAGGGAGAGAGAGAGAGTGTACAGGGGGAGTAACTGCAGGTCAAGAAGACACGGATGAACACCAGAGGGCATAGCAGGAGCAGATGTGACATACAGTTTAGATAGTCTCATATCTTAGTCATTCTGAATGCAAGTTGCAGGTGAATGAAATGTCAGAATGTTGGCTGTCCCAGGTCTGTTTGAATTCCGATAGGAATTACAAGTCAGTTTGCAAACCTGTATAATGTGACTTACAGGCCTGATGAGTGTTAGGGTAAAACTAGGCCCTGAAAATAACACCTTGTGAAATATGCATTGTATTGTGTTAAATCATTTTATTTGAACTATAATATGTTTGCCTAGAATCTTACTTGAAGGTCACAGGACTGAAAATGGATGTATGCAACAACCATGTCTCTGTCACTAACAGATACAGTCATGGGTGGTAAACTCAAAATTTTACTTGAATGGCAAGGCATTCTGGGAAATATGTCAATAAAACTTTTTACGAAGCAGTGTGTTAATTTAACACTGAAAAGTGTGGACCTGTAAAGACACTGGACCAGTGTTAAATTTAACACTCGGTGTTGATATAACACTGGAGAATTTGCTGTCTACTCAATTAGCTTTGAGCTTAACACAACCTTGCCAGCCCGGCATGAAAAACAAATTGTACAGCCAAACCCGAATCAAGAATGCCACGAATGAACAACTTTGATATCCAATCTACATAACTGACATGAACCGACAATGTCATTCACTCTTTCTTTGCCCATTTCATAACGGCAAAGACTATGAATGAATGGTCACTTTGGTTTAGAATGTGGACACCCCTGGCCTGTATTAATGGATCAAAGCACATGATGATTGGCCAGCCAGCACACACAGCAGACAATACGGTCTATTTTTTTAGGGTGTTGTGTACTGGGGAGACAGGCAGATGAATTAAACTGGTGACAAGCAGAGGCCTGAGACCTCTCGCTCAGTCTACTTTTAGAAAGTGCAAGTCAAGTTTTAGGTTTCAGTGTCTGCCCCAGAGTGAATGGGTTTTCCAGCTTGCCAATTAGACATACAATTTAAAAGCCTCTTGTCCACGGGCCAGTTGGTTGGGAGCCTCTTGTGCAGTGCAAGGCTAGTGTCAGTCTGTGTATGTGTGTGTGTCTTTGCATTTTTGTGCGCATGTGTGTGTATATTTGTGTATCTGCATGTGAGTTGTGGTTTGGTGTGGAGTATGTGTCTGTGTCCCGTCTGGCTTGTAGTCTGTTATTCATTCTCAGCAGATAGAATAAGGTATATTGTGTAACAGCAGATGTAATGAATGCAACAGACTCAATCTCTTAGAGATATGTATTCAAAGAAAGTGTTTTGAAATTTTGATTTACAAAGGCCCTGCCTTTGAAAGTGATCCTTTTCCCCCAAGCAGCCAAGCTGCAGGTTCCCAGAGTTGACGAGGGGCAAGTAGACCTCAGGAATGCGGCCTTGAAACATTAGCCCACCAGCGGAAGCCCAGGGCTGGGTGACATAGGGGCGGGCGTACCATTCTGGAGGTGTGGGATTTAAAGGGTGGGGGGGTGTCCCATCTAATCATTTCCTGTTCCTGCCCTGCTGGGAAATCTGTCACCTCGTGATAGAGGTCTGTGCAGGACTGATTTATTCATCCCTTCTAGGCAATGTAGTAAACCAGGGGTGGACTTTGCCCAAAATGCCAGATGGGCTGGTTTATTTTTAGCCCAGTGGGCCTGTCTAACTTGGGTTTTTTGTGCAAAATTACTATTATCTGGCTAATATTGGGGGCCATACAGAAATAAATGGGCTGGTGTGGGGACCTCGAGGAAAAATATGGGCCAGTGTGGGCCAGTGTAGGGGCCTCAAGGGTTAAAAATTGTCCGGTGTGGGGGCCTAAAGGAAATGCCAGGGCTGATTTTTGGTTCCAGGCGGTCCTTGTAGTGAACTATAGCCGAATCATATTTAGGAAGTACATTTCCGTGGAAAGATATCTGCCCCGTTGTTCTCCACCCATGCATAGGCTATAGCCAAGCCTACTCTATTTAAGTGAGACCACACGTGCTCCTGATCTAGCACATATGGCTACTAAACTTGAAGCAGCGAATGATGAGAGCAGACACTTGCACTTTCTCTTGAGCTATGTTTTGCATATAGAATATAGGCTAACTTTTAGGAGGATGATTTGCAGGCAAAGACAAATAAATGGGTAATCAATATTTATTGAAAATGAAAAGTTGCAATGCTCGCTCACCATGGTAGCCAAACCTGTGCACGTGTTGCGCCTTTTCCTTTTCAATGACGATCACAATTTTTGATTGCACCTCCACTTCTTTACATGATCGATATTTATTTACAGACACTGAGGTAAACTATAGTCTAATCATATTTAATGTAATTTCCTTGGAGAGATAGCTGATACGTAATTCTCCGCCAATGCATTGGCAGCCTACCCTTTTTCATTGAGACCACAGATACAGGTAGTACGCACACTCAACTCGGACCGAAGAGGTAGGCTACTTAACTTGAAGCAGCAAATTCTGAGTGTGTGAATAATGTGACAAAGATGTGTTTTTAATACAGTAGGTAGGCTAATGCATACAACGCAGAAAGATTACCGTATCCAAACTATTTGCGGGACAACAACAAATGTTTTCATCCCAAAGTTGTCTGTGTGACCACCTGCTCCCAACCGCAGCATGTTAAATGCAGACCGCAATGATCTCTGTCGACTGCATGTCCCTCGGACATCCCGCGGTAATGCCGCTGTCTACCTCATGGCTTCTTTAAAAGTTTTCCATTTAATTTGGGCTCCCGAGGAATAACGCTCAAACGCTGGTCTTTGACAGTTTTATTAATTCCACGGCAGGTGGATCTGCCTCCTCTGTGCGGTCCATTTGAGCCCGACCACCTGGCTGTGTGGTGGGCTGCTGCAAGGGGACGGCTCCCTCAAGGTAAATCTACATTGCCTTGTAGCAGGAAGGATTCCATTTTCCTACAGTCTTCATTTCAAGTGATTTTCAATTTTCACAAAGAAGAAGTGAAGGATGTAGGGCCTAGATACGCATGCTAGCTGGTAGCTCCATTATTTGATGGTTTATGTCTGTATAATATTATTTTGTTTTGAAGTAGCTTCAGACACCGTTTAACGTTCACTACCTTTCTCTCTCTCACACACACACACAAACATTAAAATAAAAAATAAAAAACGTTATTTAAATCCACAAATCACATGACAGTCGAGAAAGATTTCAAAGATCAGGGATATATGGATACCAAAAAGCACTTTCTTCTCCATACAGCTAGGCTGACTATGACTGCAGACAGGGAGCAGCACCTTGCTAGCTGCTTTGCTTTTGTCCTATGCAGGCATGCAATCTGTATGCCACGTACTGTCAGCCAATGTACAGCACGTGGAGACATACTGTATCAGTTCCACTAGTTTGCACTAGTACACAAGGCGTGATACAACGGGTGGATGTTTAAGTAGCTTGGCAGCAGAGATCTTCTCCGTCTATGAGTAACCAACTTCAAAAATAGCAGCCCACATAAAAAATGAGCACCTCCCTCTGACCTCCCCCAACAACAACAAATTCTGATGTGTTTTAGCATACAAGGGAACACATTATGAACATCAAAACAGATGCCTCTGACAAGAGAATGTTGGTGCACTGCTGGTGGTAGTGCCTGTCTCACCTCACAATGGACCAGGTCAACAAGGCATGTCTAGCTACAGTATTTACAGGTTCTTAAACCCACATCCACCGTTTCATCTTGGAGTCCAAATGACCCCAGTTGGTAATCCATGTAAGTAAAATATGTTGGTAGGGTTAATGTATGCAGGGAACCACGGTACACTGATATGAGTGAAGTCGGAATTTTACATACACTTAGGTTGGAGTCATTAAAACTTGTTTTTCAACCACTCCAAAGATTTTATTGTTAACAAACTATAGTTTTGGCAAGTCGGTTAGGATATCTACTGTGTGCATGACACAAGTAAATTTACCAACAATTGTTCTCAGACATATAATTTCACTTATAATTCACTGTATCACAATTCCAGTGGGTCAGATGTTTACATACACTAAGTTGACTGTACCTTTAAACAGGTTGGAAAATTCCAGAAAATTATGTCACGGCTTTAGAAGCTTCTGATAGGCTAATTGACATAATTTGAGTCAGTTGGGGTGTACCTGTGGATGTACTTCAAGGCCTACCTTCAAACTCAGTCCCTCTTTGCTTGACATCATGGGAAAATCAAAAGAAATCAGCCAAGACCTCAGAAAAAAGTGTACACCTCCACAGGACTGGTTCATCCTTGGGAGCAATTTCCAAATGCCTGAAGGTACCACGATCATCTGCACAAACAAAAGTATGCAAGTATAAACACCATGGGACCACGCAGGCATCATACCACTCAGGAAGTAGACGCGTTCTGTCTCCTAGAGATTAATGTACTTTGGTGCAAAAAGTGCAAATCAATTCCAGAACAACAGCAAAGGATCTTGTGAAGATGCTGGAGGAAACAGGTACAAAAGTATCTATATCCACAGTAAAATGGGTCCTATATCGACATAACCTGAAATGGCGCTCAGCAAGGAAGAAGCCAATGCTCCAAAACTGCCACAAAAAAGCCAGACTACGGTGTTCATCTTTACAGGGGGACAAAGATCGTACTTTTGGGAGAAATGTCCTCTGCTCTGATGAAACAAAAATAGAACTGTTTGGCCATAATGACCATCCTTATGTTTGGAGGAAAAAGGGGGAGGCTTGCAAGCTGAAGAACACCATCCCAACCCTGAAGCACAGGGGTGGCAGCATCATGTTGTGGGGGTGCTTTGCTGCAGGAGGAACTGGTGCATTTCACAAACTAGAAGGAATCATGAGGAAAGAAAATTATGTGGATATATTAAAGCAACATCTCAAGGAAGTTAAAGCTTGGTCGCAAATGGGTCTTCCAAATGGACAATGACCCCAAGCATACTTCCAAAGTTGTGGCAAAATGGCTTAAGGACAACAAAGTCAAGGTATTGGAGTGGCCATCACAAAGCCCTGACCTCAATCCTATAGACAATTTGTGGCAGAACTGAAGAAGTGTGTGCAAGCAAGGAGGCCTACAAACCTGACTCAGTTACATCAGCTCTGTTAAGAGGAATGGGCCAACATCCACCCAACTTATTGTGGGAAGAATGTGGATGGCTACCCAAAACTTTGACCCAAGTTAAACAATTAAAGGCAACGCAACCAAATATTAATTGAGTGTATGTAAACTTCTGACCCACTGGGAATGTGATGAAAGAAATCAAAGCTTAAATATATCATTCTCTCTACTATTATTCTGACATTTCACATTCTTAAAATAAAGTGGTGATCCTAACTGACCTAAGACAGGGAATTTTTACTTGGATTAAATGTCAGGAATTGTGAAAAACTGAGTTTAAATGTATTTGGCGAAGGTGTATGTAAACGTCTGACTTTAAATGTAATTGTTTACCACAGCAAATCTACTATGGCAATATACCAACACTGTATGAATGGAAACTAATCCTGGTTTGGCCTATTGTTTCCTATTTATGTTATCCAAAAGTGTCAAGATCGAGGGTAAAATATCCCCAGACTGTCCGTGTCTGAAATGTGTAAATATATCAAGTCAATCAGGGGATTGAGTTCTTTATGCCAGAAGGGCATGGGCCGGAATCAAACCCACACCGACACAGGTCTGCTGTATATTTACGATCTGAAGGCAGCAGCCCTAACCACTAGACCACCCCAGGCCACAATTTAACTGAATTTTGACCTTAGGATACATTTGACCCTTGTATGTCATAGCCTACTGGAGAGGAAAAACTACCTTGTGTTATTAATCTACATAAAATGACAGTTGTTAATGTGTATTTGCTGCATTTTAGATACATTTTTGTACATTTAAATGTCGCAGTAATAGGACCTAGGACCAGCGTTTGAGAGAGTGAAAGCGAAAATTCTCCACAACAAAAGAATGATTAAGTTAAGATCCGACATCCTCAAGCATAATATCTAAGGTAATTACCCAGTTATAACCAGTTGTCTATCTGGTCAAAATCACTAATACAGGTCCCCTCCACCCTCTGGTGGGATGATTAACTTGTTATTATGTTTCCAGATAAAAATAGATTCAAATAAAGGTCCTATCTATCAAATTACTATAGGCGGAATTTCTGTAGGTGTTTGGCTGGGGTCAAAATGACCACAAAGAACTTGAACATTTTCAAAGTCCGTATTGATACCGAAACACTAAACAATGTCTTCGATTTGTTCAGAAAATGTTGATTGACAAAGTGATGAAACATTTAAAGAATTGAATAAAAGTGTTCTGCACCCCGGATGTATGAGTTCTGCAACCCTGATGTGGTTCAGTTTTGTTCAGTAGGTCGAGCATGGCACTTGCAATGTCAGTGTTATGGGTTCCCATTCCTGCTGGGGCCTCCCATACAAAAATGAATGCATGCACTACTGTAAGTTGCTTTGGATAAATGTGTCTTCTAAATGGCATTTATTAAATAGTATA
Organism: Oncorhynchus tshawytscha; assembly: GCF_018296145.1. NCBI lineage: Eukaryota > Metazoa > Chordata > Actinopteri > Salmoniformes > Salmonidae > Oncorhynchus > Oncorhynchus tshawytscha. The sequence continues at coordinate 14,240,074 of NC_056447.1, forward strand.
GAATGTCATGGCCCAGTCATGGCACATTCTTCAAACGGGGAGTCATCATACCATACATCATACTCTATCTTCTAGCTCCCTCTAGGGGATACAATCATCACTACAATGAGCTGACACCCAAACATTTTGGAAGACGTGCTGACTAACGGAATCGTAACATTTGTAAAAAAAAAAAATAAAGTAGAAAGTAGCAAAAGTTTTGTGGATGCTCCCAAAAAATGTTTTATTATAGAGTGTGTGAATTTCTTCATTAAGTTTTACCCTATATTGGATAAACAGGAAAGCTGAGTGTATTCAAAGGTTGAGTGTATTCACACTTTACGCATGAATTTATAAATCAAATGAAGGGGTCGCTCATGATATAGGCTAGATGTTCATTTGATGAGCATAATATATATATTTTTCTCAGTCAAATAGGTACATTTTATGTAAAAAACACTTGTTATAACAAACATACCAAATCAAATGTTATTGGTCACATACACGTGTTCAGCAGATGTTATTGGTCACATACACGTGTTCAGCAGATGTTATTGGTCACATACACGTGTTCAGCAGATGTTATTGGTCACATACACGTGCTCAGCAGATGTTATTGGTCACATACACGTGTTCAGCAGATGTTATTGGTCACATACATGTGTTCAGCAGATGTTATTGGTCACATACACGTGTTCAGCAGATGTTATTGGTCACATACACATGTTCAGCAGATGTTATTGGTCACATACACGTGTTCAGCAGATGTTATTGGTCACATACACGTGTTCAGCAGATGTTATTGGTCACATACACGTGTTCAGCAGATGTTATTGGTCACATACACGTGCTCAGCAGATGTTATTGGTCACATACACGTGCTCAGCAGATGTTATTGGTCACATACACGTGTTCAGCAGATGTTATTGGTCACATACACGTGTTCAGCAGATGTTATTGGTCACATACACGTGCTCAGCAGATGTTATTGGTCACATACACGTGCTCAGCAGATGTTATTGGTCACATACAAGTGCTCAGCAGATGTTATTGGTCACATACACGTGCTCAGCAGATGTTATTGGTCACATACACGTGCTCAGCAGATGTTATTGCGATTCTAGCGAAATGCTTGTGCTTCTAGTTCCGACAGTGCAGCAATATCTAACATGTAATCTAACAATTCCACAACAACCTCCTAATACACACACATCTAAGTAAAGGAATGGAATAAGAATATATACATATAAATAAATGGATGAGCTATGACAGAGCGGCATAGGCAAGATGCAATAGATGGCATAAAATACAGTATATACATATGAGATGGGTACTGCAAGATATGTAGACATTATTAAAGTGGCATTAGTTAGAGTGACAACTGATCCATTTATTAAACTGGCCAATGATTTCAAGTCTGTATGTAGGCAGCAGACTCTCTGTGTTAGTGATGGCTGTTTAACAGTCTGATGGCCTTGAGATAGAAGCTGTTTTTCAGTCTCTCGGTCCCAGCTTTGATGCACCTGTACTGACCTCGCCTTCTGGATGATAGCAGTGTGAACAGGCAGTGGCTCAGGTGGTTGTTGTCCTTGATGATCTTTTTGGCCTTCTGTGACATCGGGTGCTGTAGGTGTCCTGGAGGGCAGGTAGTTTGCCCCCGGTGATGCGTTGTGCAGACCTCACTACCCTCTTGAGAGCTTGCGCTTGTGGGGGGTGCAGTTGAGGTACCAGGCGGTGATACAGCCCAACAGGATGCTCTCAATTGTGCATCTGTAAAAGTTTGTGAGGGTTTTAGGTGACAAGCCAAATTTCTTCAGCCTCCTGAGGTTGAAGAGGCTGTTGCGCCTTCTTCACAACATTGTCTGTGTGGGTGGACCATTTCAGTTTGTCCGTAATGTGTATGCCGAGGATCTTAAAACGTTCAACCTTCTCCACTGCTGTCCCGTTGATGTGGATAGGGTGGTGCTCCCTATGCTGTTTCCTGAAGTCCACTATCATCTCCTTTGTTTTGGTATTTGGTATTTTATTAGGATCTCCATTGGCTGTTGTAAAAGCAGCAGCTACTCTTCCTGGGTCCACACAAAACATGAAACGTAATACAGAATTACATAATACAGAACATCAATAGACAAGAACAGCTCAAGGACAGAACTACATGCATTGTTTTAAAGGCACACATAGGTTACATATCAATGCATACACACAAACTATCTAGGTCAAATAGGGGAGCGGCATTGTGCCATGAGGTGTTGCTTTATCTGTTTTTTGAAACCAGGTTTGCTGTTTATTTGAGCAATATGAGATGGAAGAAGTTCCATGCAATAACTATAATATAATACTGTACTATAATATAATAACCTAAAATCAACATTTCGGTCGTCCATTAGGAAATCAAATATGCCATCATAATAAGTTAAATTGAGTATAATAAGATCATTATATGTAATCCAGTATTGAAATACATCCAAAAAGGTTTTAATGAGTTGACATCATGTTGAAAATTAGTTGAAAATATGTTCTGCCGTTTCAATATCAGAATTACAAAAAAACACAATGATTCTCTGGGATATACGGGATGATAGCGTCCCACCCCACCAACAGCCAGTGAAAGTGCAGGGCCAGTAACCGAAAAGTTGATGGATCGAATTTCCGAGCTGACAAGGTGAAAATGTGTTGTTCTGTCCCTGAGCAAGGCAGTTAACCCACTGTTTCCTGGGCACCGAAGACATGAATGTTGATTAAGGCAGCCCCCCGCACCTCTCTGATTCAGAGGGGTTGGGTTAAATGTGGAAGACACATTTCAGTTGAAGGCATTCCGTTGTACAACTGACTAGGTATCCCCTTTCCATATTACAGAACAAAAAAAACGGAGGAAATAGTAGCCTATATTGTCTGAAAAGACAGCTATACACACTGAAAGCAGTAGACGGCGCTATTGAGACCACAAGCAGTACAGTATAGTAGACTACATACAATAAAAGCTATACCACAGGTAGTACAGTGGGCTTCAGAATATTTGATAGACCTACATACTGTACAATGGCAGCTACAATGAAATCAGTAGACAGTGCTACTGAGACCACAGGCAGTACAGTATACAGTAGACATTGCTGGCCTACTAACCGAGGAAGTTAAACGGAATAAAGCAGAAGTCTACACTACTGGACTGACCACCTGCACTGACTCTCCACACTCACTCACTCACGCATGCACGCACACACCCACACAGACACCCACACACACAAACACACACACACACACTACATGCATCACAATTGCTGCTTCCAGACTTTTATTTACTATTGCTATTACTGCGCAATTTAAATACTTGTTGTATTTACTTATTGTTGTAGCATTGTCGAGAAGGAACCTATAAGTAAGTACATTCATTGGATGGGATACGATGTGTATCGTGTACATATGACTGATACAACTTGAAATGTAAAACGACTAAGACCACAAGCAGCACAGTATAGGCCTGGTAGTAGACAGATGGTAGATATAATAAAAGCGTATTTGAATATAATATGCTTATACTATTATATGTATGCTTATACTTACATATAATAGTAGTTGGCACTACTGAGACAACATGGTAGATACATTTCTAATCGCAGGTGCAGCGAAATGCTTATGTTTCTAGCTCCAATAGTGCAACAATATCTAGCAATACAATGACAATACACACATAATTCCAAAAAATGTATCAGAACAACCAATATCAATATGAACAATGTCAGAGTCTGGAATATATATATATGTATAAATATATATAAATGGTGTAAATAGGCAGTATGGACAATATATGAATAGAAAAGGTGTGCACAGCAGTAGTTACTGTATATAAGATGAGCCATGACTAGACTACAGTATACTTATGAAGTGGCTCAGACAGTAGGTAAACATTGTTAACGTTACCAGTGTTCAATGTCTCTATATACAGTAAATGGAGCAGCCTATAAGGTGCAGTACAGTATACCGGACGGTAGCTGGCTAGTGACTGTGTCTAAGGTGCCGGGCAGAGTACTGGGCGGTGGCTGACTAGTGATACCTGTTCAACAGTCTGATGGCCTAGATGATTTCAGAGTGTCAGTGATGTGTATACCGAGGAACTTCAAGCTTTTCACCTTATCCACTGTGGCCCCTTCGATGTAGATGGGGGCGTGCTCCCTCTTGCTGTCTCCTGAAGTCCACGATTAGTTCCTTCATTTTGTTGACGTTGAGGGAGAGGTTATTTTCCTGGCACCACTCTGCCAGGGCTTTCACCTCACTGTAGGTTGTCTCGTCACTGTTTGTAATCAGGCCTACTACTGTTGTGTCGTCTGCAAACTTGATGATTGAGTTGGAGGCGTGCGTGGCCACGCAGCCATGGGTGAACAGGGAGTACAGCAGAGGGCTGAGCACGCACCCTTGTGGGGCCCCAGTGTTGAGGATCAGCGTAGTGGAGGTGTTGTTTCCTACCTCCACCACATGCGGTGGCCTGTCAGGAAGTCCAGGACCCAGTTACACAGGGTGGGGTTCAGACCCAGGGCCCTGAGCTCAATTGCGTGATTGTTGTGCATTATTAACGTCTGTCTAAGTTACGGCCTAGATCAACCAGCCTGGACAACCGGACTACGGGTCCGGAACGACAATCCACGACCAGGACATCCCATGGCCATTTTTATGGTTGTCTACAGCTTGCAGAAATTCTACCAGGTTAAGCTACCAGAGGGGGACTGTCAGGATGATCCACAAACCAGGACACCCCTTGGTCATTCTTGTGGTGGGTTGCAACTTACAACAGGAAACAGGAGACAAAGGGCTGTGAGACATGGATTTGATCCTAGACCATTAAGTGTTTGCAGGCGGTGAGTTTGAACCTTTCACCAGCAGTGGCTCAATTGAACTCAACTAGGGTATTCCTCCAAGACTACCGCAACGATACAGCTTTCGCTGGCGCATTAGCAAGCGCAAAAGAGTTGGCAGAGGAGATGGGTATTGAGCCCTGTTTCCCAGTGCATCCCACAGTCTGTCCCAGGAAGACCTCAGCAGAAATTCAAAGTACATTTCTTTAATCGGATTCTTGATTCTGCTATCCAGTCCGTCAACAAGCACGTTACGTAGCTTGAAGAGCACCACAGTGTTTTCAACATCCTGTACAACATCCCCACCATCAAGGACATGGACACTGCAGCACTCACCAGGGACTGCGCAACACTGGAGCGGGCCCTAACATACGGGGATTACAGGGACATTGATGCAAAAGATCTGTGTAATGAGCTCAAAGTCTTGAGTAGGAGACTGGACAGGCAAAACCACTCGACGCACTGGAGTACATATCCAGACACCCAATGGCTTCCTTGTATCTTTTTGTCAAGAGAGACTCTATGGACTTGCCACTATATCAGTTGAGCTCGTGTTATGTTACAATATGAACCTCCAAGAAGCAGTGCATGCTTTTGCTGCCAGGAATGCCAGGTGAGTCAACCTGCCTGAATAAAAGGTAAGAGTTGATCAAACACTCGCATTCATTTGTAAGATTACTCAATTATCTATCACCTGTTTACTTTGTATTTCTTTAGATTTAAACAGACTACATCCTAATCTTGCTCTCTCACTCGATTTTTCTCTCTCTCTCCCCTCTATCTCTCTGATGATTTGATTTCAGGACCATGGACCGCTACAGAGAGAAAACATTGATGACTGCAATGCTGCACCAAAGATGAAGAAAGAGGCCACTTTAGGAGGACATAAAATAAATAAATGCTGAAAATGATGTTGGTCAATCAAATTGGATATGTACTGTAAATAAACGATATTGGTTAAGGCTGGGTCATTGACATAAAGTTTATTTCACACTGCTCCTGAGAACCGAGGCCTGCCATGCATTTATGAAAGCCCTTGTTTCTAAAGCTCAAATGATCTCACTCTTTTTTACAGTTTTACAGGAATATTAAAATATATGTTAAATTTGTTATATAAAAGTGTTATTTTATTGTAACAATTGTGGGGTCGTGGCATGTGTGATAACAGGTGTCATATTATTAGTAAGAAACTCTGTTTCCTGCTACAGTATAGGCTGCATAGTGATAGCAACATTGTAACTCTCCGATGCAGGGGTTAAAGTAAAATTCCCTTCTGCCTGGTAAGGGACCTCCTACGTGTGCACCAAAAATTTTTTATGGGCATAATCATAGAATTACATATATAATTGGAGCCTATTTCTCCCTATTCCAGAAAAATATGTAGTAAACTTACCTGTTTGACAGACACAATTATGGTGTCCATAGATGTCAGTGTAGCCAAATACTCCAATACTGTCGCATGCACTGTTTAAATACCTCCGTGTCTAGGAACGGCTTGGTGCGTTTGGTTAAAACCAGAGCTAGAATTGAGTGAGGAAAGGGCAAAAAGGATATCTATTGGGCCTGTTATCTGGACCTCTGGCAGTCTCTATGGGGGTGCCACAGGGTTAAATCCTCAGGCCGACTCTCTTCTCTGTATACATCAATGATGTCGCTCTTGCTGCTGGTGATTCTCTGATCCACCTCTACGCAGACGACACCATTCTGTATACTGGCCCTTCTTTGGACACTGTGTTAACTAACCTCCAGATGAGCTTCAATGCCATACAACCCTCCTTCTGTGGCATTCAACTGCTCTTAAATGCAAGTAAAACTAAATGCATGCTCTTCAACCGATCGCTGCCCGCACCTGCCTGCCCGTCCAGCTTCACTACTCTGGACGGTTCTGACTTAGAATATGTGGACAACTACAAATACCTAGGTGTCTGGTTAGACTGTAAACTCTCCTTCCAGACTCAGATTAAGCATCTCCAATCCAAAATTAAATCTAGAATCGGCTTCCGCAACAAAGCATCCTTCACTCATGCTGCCGAACATACCCTCGTAAAACTGACCATCCTACCGAGCCTCGAATTCGGCGATGTCATTTACAAAATAGCCTCCAACACTCAATCAATTGGATGCAGTCTATCACAGTGCCATCCGTTTTGTCACCAAAGCCCCATATACTACCCACCACTGCAACCTGTACGCTTTCGTTGGCTGGCCCTCGCTTCAAACTCGTCGCCAAACCCACTGGCTCCAGGTCATCTACAAGTCTCTGCTAGGTAAAGCCCCACCTTATCTCAGCTCACTGGTCACCATAGCAGCACCCATCCGTAGCATGCGCTCCAGCAGGTATATCTCACTGGTCACCCCCAAAGTCAATTCTTCCTTTGGCCGCCTCTCCTTCCAGTTCTCTGCTGCCAATGACTGGAACGAACTGCAAAAAACACTGAGGCTGGAGACTCATATCTCCCTCACTAGCTTTAAGCACCAGCTGTCAGAGCAGCTCACAGATCACTGCAAGTGTATATAGCCAATCTGTAAATAGCCCATCCAACTACCTCATCCCCATCCCCAGTATCTCTACTTGCACATCTACCATTCCAGTGTTGAATTGCTATATTGCCATTATTTCACCAGAATGACCTATTTATTGCCTTACCTCCCTTTTCCTACCTCATTTGCACACACTGTATATAGACTTTTTCTACTATATTATTATTACTGTATTGTTTATTCCATGTGTAACTCTGTGTTGTTGTATATGTCAAAATGCTTTGCTTTATCTTGGCTAGGTCGCAGTTGTAAATGAGAACTTGTCTCAACTAGCCTACCTGGATAAATAAAGGTGAAATAAAAAATAAAAATAATAATATATTCAGATAAGTATCCAGACCCTTTACTCAATACTTTCTTGAAGCACCTTTGGCAGCGATTACAGCCTTGAGTCTTCTTGAGTATGACACTACAAGCTTGGCACACCTTGGCACACCCTGGCCACTCTACCATAAAGGCCTGATTGGTGGTGCTGCAGCGATGGTTGTCCTTCTGGAAGGTTCTCCCATCTCCACAGAGGAACTCTGTTCTCCCATCTCCACAGAGGAACTCTATAGCTCTGTCACCTCCCTGACCAAGGCCCTTTCCCCCGATTGCTCAGTTTGGCTGGGCAGCCAGCTCTAGGAAGAGTCTTGGTGGTTCCAAACCTCTTCCATTTAAGATTGAAGGAGGCCCCTGTGTTTTTGGGGACTTTCAATGCTGCAGACAATTTTTGGCACCCTTCCCCAGATCTGTGCCTCAAAATAGTCCTGTCTCTGAGCTCTACGGACAATTCCTTCGACCTCATGGCTTGGTTTTGCTCTGACATGCACTGTCAACTGTGTGACATTATATAGACAGGTGTGTGCCTTTCCAAATCATGTCCAATCAATTGAATTTACCACAGGTGGACTCCAATCAAGTTGTAGAAACAATTTAAGGATGATCAATGGAAACAGGATGCCCCTGAGCTCAATTTCAAGTCTCATAGCAAAGGGACTGAATACTTAGGTAAATAAGGTAATTGTTTTACATTTCACATAAATTTGCAAAACTGTCTAAACCTGTTTTTGCTTTGTCATTATGGGCTATTGTGTGTATATTGATGAGGAAATGTTTTAATTTAAACAATTTTAGAATAAGGCTGTACCGTAACAAAATGTGGTAAAAGTCAAGGGGTCTGAATAATTTCTGAATGCACTGTATGTTGAAAAAAGTTAGCTCCGCCCAACCTTTCATAAGCCAATCAAATTAATGATCTGCCCTGGGAACACTTGAGTAAGTAAAACTGCAATGAGCCCACAATAGACTGTACAATGTAAAAATGTAACTTCACATTCAAAGAGTCAGAGTTCAGTTGGTTGACATTCGCTTTTATTGGTTTAAAAAGTTTTGGTATTTCAGCTGCGTGTCTTTTTACACATATCTTTAAATTAGCTAGCTTCTTCCTCCAAACCAGGCAGACGTGTAAATGGGTCTACTGTGAGAAGTTGTATTACAACTACAATAGATTGTTTTCCATGTATGCAATAACAAAGCCAGGAATAACGAAGTCATGTCAAAAATGTTTTTTAATCATAAAATAAAATGTCCTTTTCAATACCTAAATGAGCAAAGAATTGATCTTGGTTACAAGTTAGCCTACTACATTTCTTTCCTATGTAGTATAGTCCTATACACCATTGTCTAATCCTATGTATCCTGCATCTGTGTACTGCCCCAATAGTTTCCAAAAATGTTCACATTCAACACACTGCAAGTCTCTTGAGACACTGTGTTCATGTTGGTGAAATACGACAGTCTCTTCACTTGAAAAAATGATCTACAACAAACGGAACTACAACACGGTCGGTTGACATTCTTATGATATACATCATGACAGTTCACCCCTGGATGAAAAGTCCCTTTATAAGCAGATATATTCAGATCGTCTGTGGTCTGAGACCTGGGTCGTGTTCATTATACACAAAACTGAAGAAAAAAACAGTCCAACAAGAAATGCTTGTTTTAGCTTTCTGTTGAAAAATGTTTTGCTACGGTGTGCCCTAATGAAAACAACCATGGCTAAAGGCTACAAAGGCAGTTAGGCTAGTGTGATCTGAAGGGCCAGACCTGTAGAGTGCTGACAAACAAAAAGTGCAGTGACCACCCCTAACCCATCAACAGCTGCAATGAGAGGATTCAAAATTTAACATGCAACGCAGGGCCATGTTCAGTAGGCAAACATTTAGGAATGTCATGATTTGAAGTGATTCCTCTTTTTACATGTTAGAGAGGCATGTTTGTTCTACGTTCCACAACATTGTGCCATGCTGAACTTGGCCCAGGCGAGATTACTCCCAAACGATACCATATCTTCCTTCTACTGAAACACAAATATCCATGTTTACTTCGAACGACTATGTGCTGTGAGGCGTAATATTCTGTATTCTAAATTGCTTTTTAACCCCTAGACAATCATTATGGTAATTAAGCCATCTAGCCCTTGGAGAGGCTAAGTGGAATTTTCACCATAGTCTTAAATATTTTCAGATCTACAGAAGATAGAAGTTAGAGGCTAGAGTTCCATTTGGAATTCAGCAGTAGTAGTGTATCCCGAAACCTTACTGTACACGCCAAACCTGTAATGCTGTGGCAAACTGAACCCTAAAACTACGCCAAGTTCAAAAACCTGAGTATGAAAATGACCACACAACAAAATAAACAACTTTATCACTAGTCATAAAAACATAGCAGCTAAAATAAGATAAAACTGGCAGTACACACGATAAATAACACAATATAGATCTAGGATCAGTTTACCCTACTCAAATATTACCTTCATCATTAGAGGAACAAAATGCAAAAACTGAATTTAGATCAGTGTCTAGGGGCAACTTGAAAGTACTCCCGCTCACTGTCCTCTCTCATTGCCTCTCTCTCCATTAGTGGGTCACTAAGGCACTGGTGTATACAGTCCAGCAGAGAAACTAACATTTTTTATCTGTGCGCTACATACAGTTAAAACTACCCCATCACAAGAACAAAACGAAAAAGCAACAAAGCGAAATGTGACATAAATATCCATGATTTAAAATGTAAAATTAACTTAGAAATAAAAACGCAACAATTTCAATGTAAAAGCTTCGGGAAGAGCATGCCTTTTTGTTAACAAATATTTAAATTGTTTGTTTTATTTTCTTCAAATTAGGAGAGAAAAAAATCACTTGATGGCTTTCTTGTTGAGGTCAAACAGACCCTTAAGTTCCAGCATGGCCTGTTTAATGTTACCCATGAAGCGGTGGGAGTCCTAGAGAGAGAGAGAGAGAGAGAGAGGGGGCAGATAGAGAGAGAGAGAGAGAGAGAGAGAGAGAGAGAGAGAGAGAGGAAGCGAGAGAGGAAGAGAGAGAGAGGAAGCGAGAGAGAGCGAGAGAGAGAGGAAGAGAGAGAGAGAGAAGAGAGAGAGAGAGAGAGAGAGAGAGAGAGAGAGAGAGAGAGAGAGAGAGAGAGAGAGAGAGAGAGGGAGAGAAAGAGAGAGAGAGAACTGTAAAACCAAAATTGCAGACATGGCATAATAGCATATCTAAATGGAATTGTAACACATGTAAACATACGGTCTCTGGACTAGAGTGTTTGCTGGAGATGTGGAAGTTGATGAGGTCCTCTCCAACAATGATGTAGGAAACTCCGTAACCGTCATCAGCCACCTGGAGGACACAACCGTAGATAAGCTCTGTCTCTTTAATTAGGCACCAAACTACCTGGACTTGTCCAATAGGAAATGTTCATTGTAGCTGCAAAATGTTTTTAAACATGATTATTTTGAGTGTTCTAATGAACACACACTAGGTAAGAGATCATCCTCTTCAACATTCCCTAACTGGTCCCAGATAAATTGATGACTTCATCACAAACTACCAGTTCAGATCACTATCTTTTCTCCCAAATGCTGGGTCACTGCTTGGTGAAAGACTGAGCTATTTGCTGAACATGGACGACATTGAGAAGGATTCAGCAGTGAGAGAAAAGAATACTCACCGGGCCAAAGCCTCCTCCGGAGGTGACATAATGAGGGTGTTTGGCCAGGTCAAAAAGTTCCACCTGCTGCATTGGAGTCTGACTGGTGGACAGCCTCCAGGGTTCTGACAGAACCTGCAGTACACAGAAACAGACTGTTTAAAGGGACAGTTCAACCAAATTACACATTTGTATCATTGCCTTGTTTTCCTGAACTGAAAAGCAAGCTCAATTAGAATCTCCATGTACATTTATTTTAGTCCAGGACTAGGCTTAATCTGTGTTCGGGAAACCGGCGCTATGGGTTTAATAAAGTCAAGACAAGACATTGACAGAGACGGGTTCATCTTTTTTGTGTGTGTGTCCGTAGCAACCATCACTCACCTCATGGAGGAAGGGAGAGTCCACTCCCAGGTACTTGGAGATGACGTAAAGGCAGAAGAGGTGACGGTCGATGCCCTTCCCTACCATGGCCTCACGATACATGTTCTGATGCTTCTCTGACGCCTCCTTCAGTAGTCTCATACGCTCCTCTCTCTGGGGAAAGAGAGAGTGAGAGATGAGGTGAGGTAGAACCATAAGGATGAAGGGAAAGAAGGAGGTACAAAGGCATCTTGACAATCTAGCCAAAATGTTGGGCATTGGCTTCTGTTTCTCTTTGTTTAACCATGTTATTTTATTATTAAATTAACCCATAAGAGTCTAAGCCTTATAAAGCAGGTGGAGGGGGGTTCTACTAAGCAACTGTATATGGAATTTTAAGAAGGTCATACCATAGTAATTTTTTTTTTTTTTAGGTATCAAAAAAATATATAAAAACATTATCCCGGGTGGCGCAGTGGTTAAGGGCGCTGTACTGCAGCACCAGCTGTGGGGGCCGTAGCGCAAAATGGAGAACACCATCGTGTTCGTGAGTCTCATCTTTCATAATAGTTTGTTGGCCAAACCGTTTGAACGCTACAGATGATTTTGTGAAAAGACTGATTTTCGGAATGTCTCATGGTCTGACTAACACCGCTCTAGCTCTGTCACATTTCACCGCAGATGTGGAAGTGCGACATAGGCGGATGTGGTGAGGTGAGGGGTCGATGTGAACCCTGACCCTTACCGTTTCGTCTCTGATCATGGAGCGGACGAAGGCGCAGGTCTCCATGGTGCAGGAGCGCACCGTCTCCGTACGGCCCTCTCTGAACAACCGTGTCATCGATGCCTCGTACGTTAGACAGAACTTGCCCTTATCCTGCAGAGAACATACAGTATGTAATAATAAACATGCCGTCAGCTGTTACACATCATGGCTTCATTTTTGCCTTGTACTCCTAGGGGCAGTTTCCCTGACAGTTTAAAGTGCCATCCACACCTAGGACGATGACTGTAACGAAAACCATAACAATATCAGAAATCGTTCTAATTCAAGTGAACGTCAGCGTTCACACTACAACAATAACTACAAAAAAAAAACAATAAGGACTGTTATCGTTGGTTCTAGCCTCGGGTCTAAGCTGCAAAGTACAATGAATGTTTTAGGAATAACCGCTCAAAAGCTCTGCTTTTGGAATGCATGTTACATTACGAAATAACTGTATAGAACATGGACATTCTACTTGCAGAATGAATGAAAATAAAATGACTCTAAGCTGCTCATTTTTTCATGGATGACACATCTGATCTCAATACATTTTTCCCGTTCACACAACTACAATATGTTATGAACACAGTACACCGCGTTTTGTAGACTTGACATTTTCAAATGTTTTGTTGTTTAGAAGGAGTGCAGAGGCTGAATTTAGGTTGTGCACGCACACGCGCACTTCACAGACGAGGCATTCCCTAATAGAAATATGCAAACACATGCTTCGAAACGCACCAATAAGACCTCGCGAGCTCATGCTTGACTTTGCCCACCTCCTTGCTTGTTCTGCCCAGAAAACAGATGAACTATCTTGGGCTAGTTATAAATACATTTGTTAACATCTGTAGTCCAACTGACGCTGCATAAAGGCTAAATAAAAAGGCTGAAGCATGGGGTTGCCAATATCCATACCCGCATTGGGCTAATCATTAGCTAGATCCCGAACTCTAAAAATGGTCTTGTTACAAGTTAGCAACATATTGATGACTTTACTATCCCCCCAAAAAACACAGTGACTCAAAAAACACAGTAACTGTAATGTAGGCCTACTACCTGTTACAACTGCCCCGTGTTACACTTGGCCCTTTACGCACTCACGGTGAATAGCACAGCGCTTACATTCAATAAAACATACATTTTTAAGAGTTGAGAAAGAAATGTAGTAGCAATGGAAAGCTGTTGTAGAGGAAAAGTACATGTGAACCGTTCTAGCATCTTCAAAGTCCATGTTGACAGATTATTTTTTGATATGTTCAATATTTTTGGGGGTGTGGCGGAGCGGAGCTGATAAATAAATACAAGGGAAACCTTGGAGTCTACAAGCGCAACACATCACTTCCTATCCGGATGATATGTGTTCGTTTTATTTTACTTGTTCACTTTGACAAGTTAAATCTATATTCTGCTTGTCTGACTATTTGTGTGAATGTCGAACCCAGAATAATCCTAAAATATATTTGGAAGGCCCTTCACCCTGAAGTGTGCGAGCTGCAGAGCAATCTGGATGAACGCATCCGGGCTTGTGCGGCACTTCTTGATCAGACCCTTGCCAAAGTCCTTAAAGGGGTAGATGTGTGAGTCCACGTCATCTGCCAGTGCCTGGGCAAACTTCAGAGAGCTCTGGATTGTACTCTGGCACTGAGGATCACAAGATCAGAAGTTAACATAGAACACAAGTCTGTAAACTGGTGGCCCATGGGCCAAATCAGTCCCCACAAGCCAATTAGATGTGGCCTAAGGCTTAATGTAGTTGCTAGCCCCTGACATAGCCAATAGTAGTGTTAGCAGTAGTTCTGACGAAAGTTAAATACAACCTCTGCAGGGATGTCCCACTGCAGCCTCTGGGGTCCGGGCAGGTTGGGGTGGGGCTCCCCGTTACAGTGGCCCTCCTCAGTGTAGCCCAGCTCCAGAGGGTCCATGCACAAGACTTGCTGAGAGACAGAGGTGAGAGGCAACATAATTGACAATACAATGACAGAGCTCAACTCTTTGGATTGAAAATCTTTCACAATATATTAAAAGGACAGCCCGCCAAATGCTCAATTCACAAATAAGCAGACTGGTTGTTGTATGGAACATACCTCCCAGAGATGGCCTATGATTGGTGCGTCGGCCCAGGCATGCTCGGCATTCAAGCCCATGGTTCCGTTCTTGAAGACGATGAGGTTGAAGGACTTGTCAAACCACCTGGGGAAGCACAGCACCATGTAAAATGTACCTTAAAGGGGCATTCTGCAGTTTGAACAATAACATAGTAGACACCCCACCAATGATTTACTAAATCGCTGAGTGATGGGACTGGAGAAATGAAACCACTCTCAAACTCATGGACAGAGCTATGATATCAATATTATAGCTTTAACCATGTTTAGAGGCTATACATTGTTTGTTTACAAGCTAAGAAAGGAGTAAAACAAGCTTATATTTGGGTTTTTAATAGGGTATGACTGCTGAACTAAGCTCATGAGTCATCTGTAAGTTATATTGTTCAATATTCAATGGAGGAGGCTATTTGATATCAATTTAAAAGGCTAAAAATGGATGTAGCAACTGCAGTGAGATTATGGTAACTGGCCTACAGAAACAGTAGCTTAGTGCCAGATCTGTTTGTGCTGTCTTGCTCCCATGCTAATTGTTTGTCGTGAAAATGACCATAGCAGTTGGCAAAACTGCACAAACAGATTTTGGACCAGGGTATACTGAAGAAACAGCACAATGTGACATAACCCACTGGGCACACACTGGTTGAATCATTTCAACTAAATTACATTGAGCCAACGTGGACTAGATATTGAATTGACGTATGTGCCCAGTGGGAATTGTTATAATTCCTCAGTGGAATTGATAGCCTGAGCTGTCCTCATTGGCTGTCATTGGTTGGAAATTGCTCAAGCACAACCTTTGACTGGTTTCAGCCACTCACCTGTCGTAGCATTTGCCGTGGAGGAGGGACTTGGCGTAGCTGTCTAATGATTTTACCGGGTTGTCGGTCTCGTATTTCTGTTCTGAGTCGTCGAGGGTTACGAAGAAGGCAGCCTTCTCAATGGCATCCAGTGACTGCTTGTTCTTGCCGCTTCTGAAGTAGGTTTCACGTGCTTTGGCCCATGGTGTCCTGGTGAGCAGGGTTAGAGGTTAAAAAGGAGTAGCGGAGTGGACATTAGAGGTTGACTCAGAAGTGAAGATTCCTGTACTGTCTTGTCCTGTCAATTTTTTTCCTATACTGTCCTGATACCACAATAGTTCTATAAACCCGGAACTTTCCTGTCCCGTCCTGATGACAATCATGCCCATCCCAAGCTCACTTTTACGATCAGAAATAACTTCCTCCATTAGCTGCTCATCTATCTGTCCCCCGCTCTGCGTGAGTAGCCATCATCAATACCAGAATATATACAGTACATGGTAGCCATAGCAACTGCTCCGTTTGGCAGTTGTCTGCAGCTCACGTACAATTGATAACTTCCATAATACAAGATTTTGGCCCTCAACAAGATTAAATGGTCGGATGTCTTTGGCGAACCTATCCTTAACTCTTCAACTCAGATGGCATGGGTTTTATTAAATACGAGAACAATTGGGCTTGACCGATAAGCGATAAGGTAGTTAGTAGAGCTATGCCACTTCAAGCTGCTTGTCCCTCTCTCCAGTTGGTGCCATGTACTCAGTTCCTTTGTTGTCAAAGAAAACTCTACCAGTGTTCTCACTATCGCCACCTATTGTTGAAAAACACAGATTAAACTGTTTTCCAAAATGTTGTTGCCCCGTCAAGAGACTTACTTACCCAAATTTGTCACACGGATTTAGACCCCTTCATTTTCTCCAAATTTTGTTACGTTACAACCATATTCTTGAATATGAATTTACCACAGGTGGACTGCAATCAAGTTGTAGAAACGTAAAAAAAAAAAATGTTAAGTTGTAGAAATGTCTCAAAGATGATCAATGGAAACAGGATGCACCGAGCTCAATTTCGAGTCTCATAGCAAAGGGTGTGAATTCTTATGTATTTATGTTTTTATTTGCAAACTTCTAAAAACCTGTTTTCACTTTGTCATTATAGGGTATTGTGTGCAGATTGAAGATTTTTTTAATACATTTAAGAATAAGACTGTAACATAACTAAATGTGGAAACAGTCAAGGGATCTGAATACTTTCCAAATGCACATTATTCAGTGTATATAATGTACAGTGCCTTCAGAAAGGATTCACACCCCTTGACCTTTTCCACTTTGTTGTGTTAACTGAGTTCGTCAATGATCTACACAAAATACTCTTTTGTCAAAGTGGAAGAACATTTCTAACATTTGTAAAAAATAAATAAATAAATAATAATAAATAAAACACTAATATATCTTGATTAAATAAGTACTCAACCCCCAGAGTCAATACATGTTAGAATCACCTTTGGCAGCGATCACAGCTGTCAGTCTTTCTGGGTAATGCTTTGAGAGCTTTGCACACCTGGATTGTACAATATTTGCACAATATTATTAAAAAATTCTTCAGGCTCAAGATGGTTGTTGATCATTGCGAGAAAGCCATTTTCAAGTCTTGCTGTAGAATTTCAAGCCAATTTACAGACCAGTCAGAAGTTTGGACACACCTACTCATTCAATGGTTTTCCTTTATTTTTACAATTTTCTTCATTGTAGAATAATAGTGAAGACCTCAAAACTATGAAATAACAAATATGGAATCATGTAGTAACCAAAAAAGTGTTAAACAAATCCAAATATATTTGAGATTTTAGATTCTTCAGTAGTCACCCTTTGCCTTGATGACAGCCTTGCACACTCACTTATGCAGCTCAACTACACCATACATTTAAAAAAAAATCAGCGTTCGGCAGGATTACCAACACAGACTGACGAGCTTCTATGGCCGACCAATCCAAACTCCTCTCTTGGCATGTCCAGCCCACTCAATATCTCAGCCAATCATGGCTAGTGGGAAGGTTGCTACTTTTTCTGAGGCTTAACCAACAAGGCTCGTAATTTAACAATTGTATTTGTATTTACAGATGGCATACAAGTTTGTTATTAAGGCACATGAAAGTTCACATGTTCAAAAAGGCAATTCTGCCAAAAAACGCATTTTGATAAAAAAATATTTTTTATGTTCAAATGGCTCTCCTGTGAAGTCCTTACTTGCGACACATGCCTAGTTTCCTGAATCGCATCACATATGTTTTATTAAATAGTTTTGATGTCTTCACTATTATTCTACAATGTGGAAAATTGTCAAAATAAAGAAAAACCCTGGAATGAGTAGGTGTGTCCAAACTTTTGAATGGTACTGTATATGGGTCAAGCTACATTTTCAGATATGACATGTTTCAAATTTTGTCAGAAAGTTGTTTTCATTGCAAGTTAAAGCATACTGTTCGCTAGCTAGCGAACGTTAGCTTACTGTCTCGCTAGCTAATGTGATTATGGCCATCTATTTTATTTTTGAACATGTGCATGCCTAGACAATAGTGACCCATCCTCTTAGCTACAGTAGATTTGGCTGGGGGGTGGTTACAGCATTTCTTTCACATGACCCATCAATTTAGACAAGTGTGTCTGGGTAAGCATCATCTGATAACTATAAAAGATTTATACAATATATATTTTTTCTGGACACATTCTATTTTTGATATTGCTACTATGCAGATAACAAATTCACTCTACCGTTTACACCTTCTATATCCTGTGCATGTGAAAAATAAACATAGAATTTATTTGATATAGCATGTGTTTAACAGAGACGGTAATGTGAAGAACAACATGACCTGCATCAGATTAGGATGTTGTAAGGGAGTGCGTAACTAGCGGAAGGGAAGTCTGGCGCAGGAGAGCAAAACTGGGTAATCAACGGAGCAGTTTTATTCATAAAACCACCGGAAACCAGAACAACAAACAAATGGGTACAAAACCCGTTGCGCACCAGAGAAAACGTGCACATGCACTTACAATAAACAATTCCGCACAAAGACATGGGGGGAACAGAGGGTTAAATACACCACATGTAGTGAGGGAATTTAGACCAGGTGTGTGGGAAGACAAGACAAAACAAAAGGAAATGTGGATCGATGATGGCTAGAAGACCGGCGACGCCGACCACCGAAAGCCGCCCGAACAAGGAGAGGAACCGAGTTTGGCGGAAGTCGTGACAGATGAAGGCCAAGGACTAATAAATAAATAACTTTTTTCTACTACTTTCACCACTTTTAGTCTTGAAATCTTTGGTTGTTCACTACGCTACCTTACTCACACATGGCCTCACATGTGAATCTTTAAAGAGATGGGTGGGGATATGGCTTAAGAGGGTGTGAACAATGCTGAATGGGCATTGACCAGTGGTTCCCAAACTTTTTATAGTCCCGTACTTCTTCAAACATTCAACCTCCAGCTGCGTACCCCCTCTAGCATCAGGGTCAGCACACTCTCAAATGTTGATTTTTGCAGTCATTGTAAGCCTGCCACACACACAATATACAAAACATATATTAAACATAAGAATGAGTGTGAGATTTTGTCACAATCCGCTCGTGGGAAGTGACAAAGAGCTCTTATAGGACCAGGGCACAAATAATAATATAATAATAATCAATATGTTTGCTTTTCATTTAACCATCTTAAATATAAAACCTTATTTATTAATCGAAAATTGTGAATAACTCACTACAGGTTAATGAGAAGGGTGTGCTTGAAAGGATGCACATAACTCTGCAATGCTGGGTTGTACTGGAGAGAGTCTTAGTCTTAAATAATTTCCCACACACAGTCTGTGCCTGTATTTAGCTTTCATGCTAGTGAGGGCTGAGAATCCACTCTCACATAGGTACGTGGTTGCAAAGGGCATCAGTGTCTTAACAGCGCGATTTGCCAAGGCAGGATACTCTGAGTGCAGCCCAATCCAGAAATCTGGAAGTGGTTTCTTGATTAAATTCAATTCTCACAGAACCACTTGTTGCAATTTCGATGAGGCTCTCTTGTTCAGATATCGGTAAGTGGACTGGAGGCAGGGCATGAAAGGGACAACAAATCCACTTGTTTGTGTCTTCCGTTTCGGGAAAGTACCTGCGGAATTGCGCACCCAACACACTCAGGTGCTTCGCTATGTCACATTTGACGTTGTCCGTAAGCTTGAGTTCATTTGCACACAAATCATACACTGACAGAAAGACCTGTGTGTTGTCCTTGTTAATGCAGACAGAGAAGAGTTCCAACTTCTTAGTCATAACCTCAAAGTTGTCCCGCACATTGAATATAGTTGTGGAGAGTCCCTGTAATCCTAGATTCAGATAATTCTGGTGAGAAGAAACATCACCCAGATAGGCCAGTCATGTGAGAAACTCGTCATTATGCAAGATGTCAGACAAGTGAAAATTATGGTCAGTAAAGAAAACTTTAAGCTTGTCTATCAATTTTTTAAAAAACGTGTCAACACTTTACCCCTTGATAACCAGCGCACTTCTGTATGTTGTAAAAGCGTTACATCGTGCAGAAAATACACGAGAGTTCAGGGGCCTTGCTTTAACAAAGTTAACCATTTACACTGTATTGTCCAAAATGTCTTTCAAGCTGTCAGGCATTCCCTTGGTAGCAAGAGCCTCTCGGTGGATGCTGCAGTGTACCCAAGTGGCGTTGGGAGCAACTGCTTGCACGCGCGTTACCACTCTACTATGTCTCACTGTCATGGCTTTGGCGCCATCAGTACAGATACCAACACATCTTGACCACCAAAGTCCATTTGATGTCACAAAGCTGTCCAATACTTAAAAAATATCCTCTCCTGTTGTTCTGGTTTCCAGAAGAGGATGTCTTTCTTAATTGACCCCCCATAAATGTAACAGACCAGGAGCTGCCATGTCTGTTGACTCATCCCGCTGTAAAGCATAGAATTCACTGGCTGGTATGCGAAGCAGTAATTGTTTCAAAACATCTCCTGCCATGTCACTGATGCGTCGTGAAACAGTGTTGTTTGATGAAGTCATTGTCTGTATAGTTTTTTTGGCCTTTTCCCTCAGCATTGTCCCAGCCATATCCGCGCACCAGGAAGAATGAAGTCCTCCACAATAGTATTGGGCTTGTCTGTCCTAGCCACTCGGTCGCTCACCATATAAGACTCTTCTAGCCCCTTCTTATTAAATGGTATCTGTTGCTTTTATACATGTCTTACTACTTGAATGGTGTCTTAATTTTCGCTCAAAAAATCCCGTGGCTTATTTTTGAAATTGGCATGCTTTGTTTCTAAATGTCCGCGCAAGAGTGAAGGTTTCATCAAGTTGTTTTTTCACATATAACACACTGTGGCTGAGGAAAGGCACTACTCCCAATATAAGTGAACCCCAAATCAATGTAGTTCTCATCATATTTGCGCCTCTTCGACGGTCCAACAACGTCCCTGTCTGTTGTTTGGTGCTTTCCCAGGTAAGGGGGCAGTAGCTCTTCGGCTGCATCAGATTCACAACTGTCAGTGTCTATGCTAGCTGGGCTAACAACAAATGTAGAATTACTGATGCTAGCATTGGATGTACTCTTGGAAGCAGAACAACTTGTGTCGTCGACAGGTGCAGGTGTAGTACTGCTGGTTGTAGCAGTACTACCAGTAGAGCTGGACGCATGCCTTACTTTTTTGTAACCATTTATCAATTTTCGAGCAAACGGAATGAGCAGCAGACACGTTAGGCTACATACGGACCATTAGTGGAATTCCCACGAGAGAGTAACGGTTCATTTGATTGGATGTTAATTATTTGACTAGGCTACCTGTATTTGATATTGTTCTGTTATTTCGCTGAACACTAGATAGTTTCATTTTATTTTTGGCAGTGAAATGAGGTTACTCAGACGAGAAAAAAAAACTCACCTAAATGTATGGCACCATTGGAAAATATAAATGGACTGTTTGAAAACGTGAAAAAAAATAAAACAAAGAAAAAAATGTATATGAATGTAAAAAAAATGTGAATCACATTTGTATTTGGCGTACCCCCGATGGTATTGCGCATACCCCAGTTTGGGAATGCAAAACATTCAGTCTGTACTTTTGTCCAATGTAAAAAAAACACCATGTTGCTACATTAGACCGAATTGAGGTGGTGGGTCACATATTAGCCCTACACACAGTTACATTTTCCATGAAATGCTCCACACATTACATAATTGTGCATTACTGACAAGGGTCATGATAATTTGGTACCCAACGAAAGACAATGGACTGAAAAAGAGAAGGACTACTTAAACAAGTCCAATAACAAACAAAACGTAAACGTTTCAACTGTGACTTTTACTTTGCATGCCGTAAAATGGAAACTTAATACTGACAGCAATTTCTACTGGTACAATTAGTGGTCCCTTGTCATGCACACAAACGTAGTGTGATAGCAGGTCGGGTCAGTTCAATATTCACCAGGGGAATTAGGTACAAAGGCATCCGGCTCGTGGTCAAACTGCTCTGAACTTGAATTCACAAACAAGCAACAGTACTTAATAGTCCCATGTCAGGGCAAAATAAATGTACCTTAACATAGGAGCTACATTGGGGTATCAGGAAAACAGTAGTTTTTTAAAACTGCTACACTGGCATAAGTTACGTGTCTAGTGTAGCAAGCCAGTGAGTATGACCCAGGTGCCGTAATGACATCGCTTCCTGTCAGAAGCCCCACCTACCTCTCCCCTGCGGTGAGCGCAGCCAGGTACTCCTCCCCTTCCTGGGGCTCGCTCTTATCAGCCAGGATCCTCTCCATCTGCTGCTCGATCTCCCGCGGCAACAGCAGGCGCCCATCGTAGAACACCCACACCTTGAAGAAGCGCCCCTTGTTGAAAATGGCGATGTGCTTGCTCTCGTCCACATGCTGAATAGTGTCTGGACATACTCAAAGGAAGGAGGGAAAGAGGGAAGAGAGGAAAGTGGGAGAGGGTGAAAGTGGGAGAGGGTGCAAGGATAGGCAGAACAGCTCATTTATGAGTTTCCGAAACAAAATTCCCTTCCCAGCGGGTAAAGCTGGTTGAAATTACGTGATTACAACAAGTTTACAACAAAGTAACTGGTTGTTATCTGGTTGTAATAACGTAATGATTTTTTGGGTTCCTTGTATGTAAACAATGTACTGTAAACGCTGGTCCTAGTCAGAGATAATTTAATGATGATTAGGATGGCTGTGCTGGCATAGCTCTGTGATCTCAGAGGGAAGGGGGGAGGAGGGTAAAGAGAGACAGGCATTTCACAGAGCTTTATCTGCTTAAGACTTAAAGTTATAATAATCCAATAAAGATGTATAGGGAGTTTGTAGGTGGTGAATTTTGTGGAATTGGACAATATTGATAAGCCAATTTAAGTATGCGTCAAAATATCCACAACAAAAGCAAAACAATATTGGTGGTAGTCCCATTCTGTGAAATACCAAAACACCATAAGTATCATGCAGGAGGGTCGATAACCATAGTCATCTACATTGTGAGAGACAGTTTTTCTTATTCAAGTGAACATCTATCCACTTTTCAAAGGATATTCATCTTGAATAAGAAAAAGTCAAGGGGACTGGTTTATTCAAACCACAAACTAAAGCAGTGTAACTAGGGCGTGTGGGGATGGAATGGGGGTAATGGTTTTGGGTGCGAGTCCAAACGATTGTTTTTGGAGTAACACACATAAATAATACATCTTCTACTTTTGAAGAAAGGTGTGAAGACATGGCGGTGTTCAGTGCTTTCAAACAAGTGTTTGCCCAGTTAGGGGAATGGAGAAAGGGCAAAGGGGTCTACGGGATGCCAGGGACACTTTTCCATGGAGCTTTGTTCCCGAAAACAACAACCTCGCACCCAGGTAACAATCTAGGCTATCTGCTTAGTTTAATTGCACCTTGAGTCATTTTATCTTTACTTGGGTGTTCATGGATTGGATGTAGGCTGAGTGCTAGGCTTTCTGCATTATACAACATTATCTCATTGCTTAGCCAAACAACTACAAAAAAACTACTAAACACTACTAAAATACTACTGTACTAATATACTACAAAATGTTACTAAAACACTACTTAAATACTGTTTTGGAAGACAATGGAAAAGGAGATGGAGACTGTAACAGACTTGCACCCATGGCAAATGTACCTCTGTTTTAAAAAATATCCATATTGACATCGGGTAGCCTAGTGGTTAGAGAGTTGGACTAGTAACCAAAAGGTTGCAAGTTCATATCCCTGAGCTGACAAGGTACAAATCTGTCGTTCTGCCCCTGAACAGGCAGTTAACCCACTGTTCCTAGGCTGTCATTAAAAATAAGAATTTGTTCTTAACTGACTTGCCTAGTAAAATAAAAATTGTTTTCAATTATGGTGATCCACGACTGACTACAAATAATATTTTGTGACATTTCTGCTTTTATCATATTTTTGTCATATTTTGGGAATTTCATTTCTTCAGGAGTTTCCTCTGTTCATCTCAACAGAGCCGCACACATTCACTGAGTCATACATGACATTATATTACACTATATTTACTAATGAAATATTATACATAATTGCAACATCTAGACTATGAGCATGCAGATTTCCTCTAAAGCATGATTGGTTTGTTAATTGAGCACTCCAAACGACTTAGAGGGATATCTTCATCAGTCCATCAACTAAAACAACTCAGAAAGTTAGTACATTGATAGATTACTTATGCCGGATATTAGGTTTGTTTCTTAAGGTGGGTCATATCTAATTTATAAATGTATCTCCCATTAACAACTGGGTTTGAAATGTTCTTTTACAATCTTCGTATCTGAATTCACTCACTGTGATTTTCTCTGGAAAAGAGTGACTGCTATTTGACTGCAATTGAAAGTGAATCATTACTGAGATTCATGGGGTGACAGAAGTCCATCGTGTTCATTTGGCACCAAATGGAGGAAAAGGAATTGAAACAGGGAGCGACTACCTGGACTCATTTTCATCTTCTGTTGCGAAACATTTTTTGAAAAGTTTTCCTTTGTGGGCACGATCCAAACAGAGACTAGGTCAGTGAGTGTGTTTTTTCCTTATTGGACTCTGAACATTTAGGGGAAAACCCAGTGTATCGCACATGACTTGAAGCTCATTTCCTTAAAGCTGTCCAATGTGACCTTAGCCTTTGATTATTTGTTCATCTCCAAGATGGCAAAGACTTAAAGAGATAGTTCACCCAAAATTACAACTGACATGAAACACGAAAACTGCTAATACAGGGCTCCAGATATTTTCCCCAGGTGCCACTGGTGCCACAAATGTTTTCTGCCCATGATTTGGTGGCACTCCAATAGAAAATATTTGAGTCATCATCTCCTTCCATGATTCCATAAGATACAGGATAATAGTGATGATAAAGATATTGTAGCAATGATCACATATTATTCTATAATAATATGCTGTATTATGCTGCCATACATCTAAAGCCTTTATTAAACGTATATTTGTATGTAAATGTTATTTTAAAGTAATTCACAACACTTTATTAAGAAGTGTAGCAGACTACTGAGATGGTGTTCAATAATAAAGTTGTTACATCTAACATGTCCAAGCAGGAATACATGATTGAAAATATTTTGATATGCAACCTAATCCAGTGATTGGCATGAATTTTGGGTTGCCAATGAGACCATTTTTGTTGTATTTTGCTGACATGATAGGACTTCAGAATTGACCGATTTTTCGTTGTTCAATAGAGATGAATTTGCCTTCATCTTTATGTGCACTTATATAGGCTAGGGGTGTGAATGTTAAAGGAAATTGAATCCTTAACATTAAGAAAAAAATCCCTCACCAAAAAATCCCTAACTGTTTTATTTCCTCTTCAAAATTAAAATCACAATGCAGTTCTCACAAAACTAGCATTAACAGGTCCCATCATAAATGCAACAATGATGCAACAATGCTGTAATGTTAGTAAGAGGGGATATGACTCTTTCAAATGATTTCCCATGGATATAAAGCGCTCCGCACTTCATCGTAGTTAACATATACCAGCATATGGTGTGTATTCCTTTGCCCTGTGTTTGATTTGTGAGCTTAAACTTGGTGGGCAGGCTTTTGTTAATCATGAAACAAACTAGGCCCCTAGACTAATGAATACGCAATTTGCCTTCATCCCCCCCAATTTTTTGTTGTTGCAGATTTCATTCTAGAATGTGCCTAGGTTTAGGGGGGGACCTATTCTAAATGGCACACTATAGCAGTTAGCAAAAAGCATAAAATAGACAAGAGGCATTAATTATTCCAAAACTGTAGCATGGGGAACACATATTTCCCTAATTTAATCAACCATTTTGATTAAGCTGTCCTGAATTTCGAAGGAATGTAGCTTGTCTACAGTTTTGTTTGTGTATTCTATCATTTAGACTTTTTCATAGGCAATCATTTCAGCAGGAGTGTGTGTAGGGAGCGGTCGGGAACGAAATTGAGTGAGAGACTTATAACAAAGAACGACATTGAGTGAGAGACGTGTAACGGAGGGAAAAGTGAATGTAGGGAGAAGAACTGATCACTTGGCTAGGTACATTTTTTGTTACGAGTCGATAATGCACATAAAAAATGGAAGCAACACCAGAGTCAACAGGAATTAACGGTTGTCTTCGAGACAAAATGTCACCTACCCAAAGCAGATTCCAGATGCCGCCTACTTTATGACTGCGGTAGAACTTCATTGCCCCCCAGCGCTCATACCACACAATAGGATTTGAAGTAAATGTTATTTTATGCATTTTATTTTCTTATCATTTTAAAGGAAAACCAATGAAAAAATTGCTGTCTAAACGTTAAGAAAGTTTAAATAAAATTGGTGGGTGCTTATATTTGTCCTGTTACACATTTGTACAAGTGTGTAATGGAAATGTGTTCCTTGCATATCCCAACCTCTTACATATCCCAGACACCCAAAGGGAGTGGGGTCAAGGCCAGGGTCACCATTTTCCAGCTCTCTTGGTGCAATTGGAGTTAATTGCCTGCATTTATTTAGATCGTTTAAATAACCTACATCATGTTATTTCAAGTTATCCATTTGGAGCTCAATAGCACGTTGTAAAATAACTAGGCAATTGAAGGCATCTATGTTTTCATGTTAACTTTGATTGTGTTCAAAGAAAATTATACTGTAGACCTTTCAAACGTTTTATGCAACATTACCGGCAAGTGCCTACTTTAAATTGTTGAACAGGAGTGACGAGTGTGTTGATAATATCGTTATATTATAAAAATCACGCTTTTTAACAACCTTCATAATTGGTTTAAAAAAAAGTGTTATGCATGCCAACACATTAGGCAAAATGATGGTGTCGGATCAAAAGATTTACCATTGCAACATTATACAGTACGCACAGTCATATTCACTGTGGTTGTTGGAAGCACGCAATAGAGTTCACAGCTGGCTATGCCTCATCGCGATTGGTTATTGCGTGTCATTTGCCCCTGAAAAACATTTACAACGGCTCCAAAAACACCCAAATACGTCCTTTTAGAAACGGCATGTCTAGTGATGCAGTACAGTGATGGAAGTCTTTAGATGTTCTATAACGGTCGGTTAGCGCTAAACCCAACGCCGCTTATAGAAGAATAAAGGTAGGGCACAACGTTATATTCAATTTTGGTGCAACTCGAGCGATACCTCTACATCCATTCTACAGGAAACTACCAAAATAATGGAAGCACTTGAGTAAATAAAGAATACTGAGTATATTGAAAGCATGGGGTGCTTCCACACAGGAAGTTCCAGACACTTACAGAATCTATACCAAGGTGCATTAACCTCTTGAGCTTATGGCTGAATACTGCCCCCGTTGGAGGAAGTGCGTGCCCATAGTAAACTGAAAATATTTTTTTCCAAAATTGCTAATATATGCATATAATAATAATTATTGAATAGAAAACACTCTAAAGTTTCTAAAACCGTTTAAATTATGTCTGTATGTAAAGCAGAACTCTCAGGGCAGCCTTTCTCCCAAACTCTCTCTTGTCAAGAGAAAAGTTGGGTCAACTTTGACGTCATCGCCCCCACCCTTCCCAGGCAGCTACCGATCTGGGAACAGTATGTATTTGTTCAGCGCGATGTCTGCTTTCAATTGGCACGTTCATTGTTTGAATTTCGCGCTCCCTCATCCTTTGGCGGGCGAAAATGCCCGGGTCACTCTCAAATACATGCACTCTATTGCGCGCGGCCGATTTGGGGAACGTTCTTTTCCAATAGACACCAGTTGAAGCCGGTTTGTTTGTTCGTGATGATCATTGTTTTACATGATAAAAACATCATTTTGCTCGATTCTGCACTTAGTTTGACCAGTTTAGTCGACATATAATATGTAATTTTGAAGTTTTGATGCGCAAGAGTGCGGGACCAGAAGGAGCAGAAGTTATTTTGGGTGCATTTCAGCTGAAGCTGTTAGCATATGCTAATACAAAGACGCACAACTTGAAACCAAACGATGTATTGGGTAAGTATGACTCCTTCTACGTCTTCTGATCGAAGAACATCAAAGGTAAGGGAATATTTATGTGGTTATTTTGGGTTTCTGTGGACTCCAAACGTAGAGGAGACACTGCTAATATCTGAGCGCCGACTCATAGCATAGACTAGTGAACGAATTCTGTAACGTTAAAAATAAATGTAACACAGCGGTTGTATTAAGAAGAAGTGTATCTTTGTAACTATATGTAGAACATGTATATTTAGTCATGTTTATTGCTTGTTATCTGACGTTATCTGTCGGAGCTATCATAATTTCTCCGGACATTTTGAGTAGCATTTTTTGAAATGTCGTCATTGTAAACAGAGATTTATGGATATTAATGGCATATTATTGAAAAAAATGTACTGTGTAACATGTAATATTACTGTCATCTGATGAAGATTTTCAAAAGGTTAGTGAATTATTTATTTTTTAATCCTACTTTTAAATTTTATATTTTCTGGGACAAAATGGCCGCCGCTTGCCTTTTGTTTCGGTGGTGGTCTAATATAAATGTGTGCTATGTTTTCGCCGTAAAACATTTTAGAAATCTGACTTGCTGGGTAGATGAACAAGGTGTTTATCTTTCATTTGAGCTATTGGACTTGTGTAGGTGTGGAGGTTAAATATTTCTAAGAATATTTTTTCGCATTTTGCGTTATGCTAATGAGCTTGAGCCGTAGTCACGATCCCGGACACGGGATGGGTAGCATCAAGAGGTTAAAGCAGTTCTCGCGGCTCGTGATGGCCCAACACCCAATAACACAGTAGCGGTGCATGGGTAAAAATCACCAGGGAAGCCAAGTCAGGAAAAAAAAGCCATATTACAACATATGTGTTGTAATAATTACGTTGTTTCCGCTATAACCTCTTAGTTCATATGCGTTGACATATATGATATATAGACCTAAAACCGAAACAACAAGAAGACACAGTGGCAAAATAAATTCAACCACACCTTTGTTACATCACATAACCAGAGAGCGACATCTGTCAGGTGAAGTCCACAAAATATATTGCATGTAACAAACAATAACATGACCTACAGCGTGGTAAAGTAAGTTCATGTTTCCGACATTATCAAACTACTAAACAACTATTGATTTAGAACTACAGAGTTACCGTAAATTCGCAAAGAAAACAGGCGCTGCCTCCAATATTCCAACACCATTTCAACTTAAATATTTCAACATAATTTAAATCACCTATGCATAGTCTAATACAGTGACAAATAAAATATACCAAAAACTATTTAGTCCAATCAACATAAGCTAAATATGATGTGGATGTCCATGGTACTGATTTGTGTGTGTGTGTGTGTGTGTGTGTGTGTGTGTGTGTGTGTGTGTGTGTGTGTGTGTGTGTGTGTGTGTGCGTGCGAGCAAGCAGGCAAGTAAAAAAGAGACACGCCAATGTCACCCTCTTTCATATTGCCTAAACGGTCTATTACTTTGTCATACAGTACACGCTTTTACTGTTTAAAGGGTCCCACTTTAAATAACGTGCATTTTATAAAGGCAATAATAAAGCCTTAATGAAGCCTTCATAAAGACTACATAAGTGTTACAAATCATCTATAACCATATGGCATGCTCATGTTCATAAATGAGGCATAACTGTGTGACATAACCACCAATGTCAAATGTGACATAAACCTTTGCTTTATAAAGTGTGGCATAAGCACCGCTTATGGGGCATTTATTTAACATTGGGACATGTTTTTAAACATAAATTGGCACTTAAATATGGTTATACATATGGATCATTGTTAATGTTTCGACAATTATACTTAATATATCTTGTTTATTGACACTTTTCTACTATTACCTGGAGTATTTTTTATCTTGAACATTTCCAAAATTCCGTGACCCAGAATGACTTTTCTAGGGTTGTTGGCGAGACGCTGGTCATGTAATGAGTTCGCAAGTCAAATGTCCACTTGTGCTCCCACTGGACAGCAAAAAACAAATAATTTAGTAATTTAAGAGTTTGTAGTAGTCAAATGTTGAGTTAGATGACATATTGTAGCTACCTCAATCATTATTTCAAATAATTTCAGTGACTTCACAGCAATAGCCAAAATTTGGCTAGCTAGCAGGCTCAGCTAAATACAAATTTGCCTAGATACAGCCACTTGTCATAGTCACGTCATGAGACTTGAGACATTTGTAAATAAAAGAGGAATATAATAATACAAATTGAATGGAGTTTCCATCTTCCCATTTAGAGTTTCTGGCGCAGCACAGAAATACCCTTATCCAGATGGTGTGACAAAGGCATTTCCTAACATACCTGCTAACTTTCTTTGTTGTTACTTTTAAGGTTGGAACCAACATGCAGTACCTCCAGCAGGAAGAGAGGCAAGAACCATTCGTCCGCCAGCTCAGGGTCAATCTACACCATTCACAGCCCTGTGTAATGTTCAATGTAATTGCATTGCTAGACTTTTTGAAACGTCATGTATTTGTATTGTTTAAAACATTTAAAAATAAAAGGAAATGCATGGTTTAAACATTTAATTTAGATGTAAGTGGCAAATCCCTAAGTGTTAATACATTTACATCATTAAGCCTTAATGTATGCGCTATAAATTACCAAAGGTGTCTGACGTTATAGTAAGTACAGCGTCATATGAAACAAGGCATTTATGTATGTGTTATAAATGACCAAAGGTGTCTGACGTTATAGTAAGTACAGCGTCAAATGATACAAGGCATTTATGTATGTGTTATAAATGACCAAAGGTGTCTGACGTTATAGTAAGTACAGCGTCATATGATACAAGGCATTTATGTATGTGTTATAAATGACCAAAGGTGTCTGACGTTATAGTAAGTACAGCGTCATATGATACAAGGCATTTATGTATGTGTTATAAATGACCAAAGGTGTCTGACGTTATAGTAAGTACAGCGTCATATGATACAAGGCATTTATGTATGTGTTATAAATGACCAAAGGGGTCTGATGTTATAGTAAGTACAGCGTCATATGATACAAGGCATTTATGTATGTGTTATAAATGACCAAAGGTGTCTGACGTTATAGTAAGTACAGCGTCAAATGATACAAGGCATTTATGTATGTGTTATAAATGACCAAAGGTGTCTGACGTTATAGTAAGTACAGCGTCATATGATACAAGGCATTTATGTATGTGTTATAAATGACCAAAGGGGTCTGATGTTATAGTAAGTACAGCGTCATATGATACAAGGCATTTATGTATGTGTTATAAATGACCAAAGGTGTCTGACGTTATAGTAAGTACAGCGTTATATGATACAAGGCATTTATGTATGTGTTATAAATGACCAAAGGTGTCTGACGTTATAGTAAGTACAGCGTTATATGATACAAGGCATTTATGTAAGTGTTATAAATGACCAAAGGGGTCTGACTTTATATCGCATGACGCTGTACTTAATTTAGAGCCTTTATGGATGTGTTATGATTGACTGAAGGTGTCTCACTTCACACTAAGTATTACAGGACACGACATAAAGTGTCAATACATATTGTAAACTGTATGAAGCTTTTATAAGCTGAACATAATTTAAAGCAGGCCCGTTTGTTGTCTTAGGCTACTTGGCTAAAATGCTAGCCTAATTTCCTTTCATTGGCAACGATCGATTCATGAAGTGTACGTTGTACACCTGGCCAGGCCAGCTAGTTAAATTAACATTAGCCTACTACATCTAGCTACATTTTGAACTTCCATCCTTTCAGGCCAGGTGTACAACGTATGCATTTATGGTTGGATCAGAATCTCTGTTATAATCGATGGCCAGTAAGGAGAATGAAGTAAAAAAAATTGGATCTCCATCCATGACTAATTTAGGAAAGGGATAATTTTAGTTAGCTTTCTAGCCACAGGAAGACAACGACACAACGAGAAGCAATAATTAAAGTTTTCTGTCAATGATGTTTGGCTTCTGATGTGATTGGTGTGAAATCCAAACTGGCTTCCATTGACACTTTTTTTTTTCAAATCAAGGGAGATGCTCACTGGCTTCCCTTGCATTCAATGCTATGTGCAGCAACAGTGTCATACTCTTTTTGACCAGAAAGCATCAGATAGATGGGCCACACATTCTGAGACAGAGGGGCGCTGTTTCGTTTGCTCGGATGCTTTTCTCCATTGAGATACATTCAGTCTTATGAAACACAGAGACCCCCCAAAAAAATTAAACACATGCCACTGCTATTACGAGACTTTATGTTGATGTTTCCTTTATTTTGGCAGTTACTTGTATAGAGTCAGCTGGATAGAGTCACACAAAAGAGAATAACGTAGCGGGTAAAGTTCGGAATGACACAATTTCATGTGTACAACAAATCTAAAGATCTGCACCTCTGTACTGAGAGCTTTTCCATATAATTTGTATAATGTGGGTGTTTTTGGAGCTCATGTTTTGGAGCTCATGTGCTCATGCTTTGCTCATGTTTTCTCAGGGGCCCCTTACTACTCAATGAGGAAGTGATTTGCCATTTGTGGTAAGTGAAATCCCAAAAAAGGTGTCTGGACCCTTCTCCTTTAACAACATCCTAAAACTTACTCTGCGCTTGGAGTTTCTTCTTCTTCTGAAAACATGTTTTAACAGGATTCCTATGACCTTTTCTCAGACGCTTTGTGGATACAGCCCCTGTACTGACTGATTACTATCATG
The DNA here is from genome assembly GCF_018296145.1 of Oncorhynchus tshawytscha. Taxonomy (NCBI): domain Eukaryota; kingdom Metazoa; phylum Chordata; class Actinopteri; order Salmoniformes; family Salmonidae; genus Oncorhynchus; species Oncorhynchus tshawytscha. Next base: position 14,272,666 of record NC_056447.1, read on the forward strand.
CTATCTATCAATGATAACTTTTCATGAGTGATGGCTACAGTTACCAATCACAGTCCTAGCAGAGTGCAACGTGCAGGGCCAATTTTACCACCATAACTCACACACTGCTAGGAGGCTATTCACATGCACAGAATACTTCCCCATATAAATTAAAACTAGCATGCAGCATTATTATTAATTACACATCCAATTAATCTAAATTAAAAGGTGCAAAAATGTGAGGAGTAGAAGTAAGAATAGGAGTAGTATTGGGAGTGGGAGATGCAGCAACACACAAGACTCTACCTGTGTCTACACCTGGGACACGACTGGTGTTGAACATACGCTCGTATTGGGATGAGCACATGGGAATAGTGTTTAGGAGCATGAGCTGAAAAGCAAAAGGGGGAGAGTCAACAAACAGAGAGAGATGGCACTACCAAACTAAACGAAAACCCCACAGATAACAGAGGGACCTATGAGAGGAGGATGATGAGAAGGAGGGATGAAGATTGGGCTGATGAGCCAGACGAGAAGTGGCAGCAGGAAGGGTTTTGGAGGGCTGCTAGGCTTGAAGGCGTGAACGGGGAGTTTAGAAATCAGCGGCCCCACTATCTGTTTCACCAGCACAACCCAAAGGAGTTTGTTGTCAACCCTAACATATTCCCTGGTACCACTTCAAATCGGGAGTGTTCATGCGGGTGGGCTTAATTTGTTGCCAATGCTGAATTTAGAATTTAGTTCACCAGTATAGAAATTAAGCACTATGACATCACATCGCTCAAATGTGTATGGGCCTTCTGTCTGCTACAGTGACTTCAGGTCAAACAGTTTCAAATATAAGAGCCAATTAATGAGTGACACTTCATCATCATCTTTGAGAGGAGCCAATAAGAAGTATTTCTTCTACTCATGGAGGATGTGCTGGGTAAACACTGAGAACAGGGGTCAGGGGTTTTGTGTCCTGCGCCTGTTGCCATGGTGACAGCAGGCTGTGGGTCACCACAGGAGTCGGATGGCAGAGGACAGAGCTGCAGTCAGTGCCCTCCTCTTACCTGTCTCCTGGCCGGGAATGCGGGTGGTGTTAAACATGCGCTCCCACTGGGCAGAGCACAGAGGAACCTTGTTCGCCAGCAAGTAAATCTAATGCGGCAGTGTCCAACAGTGGGAGGGAGGGACAGAACAGCAGAACAGAAACAAAACATTTACCCGGTGGGTTTGTGTGTGTGCATTCATATACCTACATATATATACATAGATATACACAAATATACATTTGAAGCCAGAAGGTTACAAACACCTTAGCCAAATACATTTAACCTCAGTTTTTCACCATTTCTGACATTTTCTACAAGTAAAAATTCCCTGTCTTAGGTCAGTAAGGATCACCACTTTATTTTAAGAATGTGAAATGTCTGAATAAATAGTAGAGAGAATTATTTATTTCAGCTTTTACTTCTTCCATGACATTCTCAGTAGGTCAGAAGTTTACATACAGTCAATTAGGATTTGGAAGCATTGCCTTTAATTGTTTAACTTGGGTCAAACATTTCAGGTAGACAAGCTTCCCACAATAAGTTGGGTGAATTTTAGCCCATTCCTCCAGACAGAGCTGGTGTAACAGTCAGGTTTTTAGGCCTCCTTGCTCACACACACTTCTTCAGTTCTGCCCACAAATTTTCTATAGGATTGAGGTCAGGGCTTATGATGGCCACTCCAGTACCTTGACTTTGTTGTCCTTAAGCCATTTTGCCACAACTTTGGAAGTATGCCTGGGGTCAATGTCTGTTTGGAAGACCCATTGGCGACCAAGCTTTAACTTTAACTGATGGATAGAGATGTTGCTTCAATATATCCACATAATTTTCCCAGCTCATGATGCCATCTATTTTGTAAAGTGCACCAGTCCCTCCTGCAGCAAAGCACCCCACAACATGATGCTGCCAGCCCCGTGCTTCACGTTGGGATGGTGTTCTTCGGCTTGCAAGCCTCCCCTTTTTCCTCAAAACATAACAATGGTCATTATGGCCAAACATTTCTATTTTTGTTTCATCAAACCAGAGGACATTTCTCCAAAAAGTATAATCTTTGTCCTCATGTGCAGTTGCAAACTGTAGTTTGGCTTTTTTATGGCGGTTTTGGAGCAGTGGCTTCTTCCTTGCTGTGCGGCCTTTCAGGTTATGTCGACATAGGACTCGTTTTACTGTGGATATAGATACTTTGTATCTGTTTCCTCCAACATCTTCACAAGGTCCTTTGTTGTTGTTCTGGGATTTACGTTCATCTCTAGGAGATAGAAGGCGTCTCCTTTCTGAGCGGTATGAAGGCTACGTGGTCCCATGGTGTTTATACCTGCATACAATTGTTTGTAAACATACACATGGTACATTCAGGCGCTTGGAAATTGCTCCCAAGGATGAACCAGAATTATGGAGGTCTACAATTTCTTTTCTGAGGTCTTGGCTGATTTCTTTTGATTTTCCAATGATGTCAAGCAAAGAGGCACTGAGTTTGAAGGTAGGCCTTGAAATATATCCACAGGTACACCTCCAATTGACTCAAATGATGTCAATTAGACTATCAGAAGCTTCTAAAGCCATGACATTATTTTCTGGAATTGTCCAAGCTGTTTAAAGGCACAGTCAACTTAGTGTTTGTAAACTTCTGACCCACTGGAATTGTGATACAGTGAATTATAAATGAAATAATCTGTCTGTAAACAATTTTTGGAAAAATTACTTGTGTAATGCACGAGGTAGATGTCCTAACCGACTTGCCATAACTATAGTTTGATAACAAGAAACTTGTTGAGTGGTTGAAAAACTAGTTTTAATGACTCCAACCTAAGTGTATGTAAACTTCCGACTTCAACTGTACATACATACACACATATATATATATATATATATATATATATATATATATAAATGTACACTGACACATTTAAACATACTACACACACATACAGTACCAGTCAACATTTGGACACACCTACTCATTCAAGGCTTTTTCTACATTGTAGAATTATAGTGGAGATCAAAACTATGAAATAACACATATGGAATCATGTAGTAACCAAAAAAAGTGTGTATGTATGTTTTATATTTGAGATTCTTCAAAGTAGCCACCCTTTGCCTTGACAGCTGATGAAACTGGCTCTCATGAGGACCGCCACAGGAAAGGAAGACCCAGACTTACCTCTGCTGCAGAGGTTAAGTTCATTAGAGTTACCAGCCTCAGAAATTGCAGCTCAAATAAATTATTCATAGTGTTCAAGTAACAGACACATCTGAACATCAACTGTTCAGAAGAGACTGTGTGAATCAGGCCTTCATGGTTGAATTGCTGCAAAGAAACCACTACTAAAGGACACAAATAAGAAGAAGAGACTTGCTTGTGCCAAGAAACACGAGCAAAGGACATTAGACTGATGGAAATCTGTCCTTTGGTTTTATGAGTCCAAATTTGAGATTTCTGGTTACAACCTCCGTGTCTTTATGAGACGCAGAGTAGGTGAACGGAGGATCTCTGCATGTGTGGTTCCCACCATGAAGCATGGAGGAGGAGGTGTGATGGTGCTTTGCTGGTGACACTGTCTGTGATGTTTTTATAATTCAAGGCACACTTAAGCAGCATGGCTACCACAGCATTCTGCAGCCATCCCATCTGGTTTGCACTTCGTGGGACCATCATTTGCTTTTCAACAGGACAACAGGACACCTCAAGGCTGTGTAAGGGCTATTTGACCAAGGAAAGTGATGAAGTGCTAGCAGTAAAATAGTAAAAATAAGAAAAACCCTTGAATGAGTAGGTGTGTCCAAACTTTTGACTGGTACTATGTACTGTATATTATATGTATATGTGTGTATGTTGTTGAAAAGTGAACGTGCATTGAAGCATCATGCACAGGTGTAACGAAAGAGGGAGGGACAGACAGGTAGTGGGATGAGGAGAGAGAGTCAAGAGGTGAAACAGTATTTTTCAGCATATCATACAGTTGGCCTGCATTAAAAAACTGATCTCAGGTTGGAATGGGTGCTTGTCACTGCTGTTCGTGCAGTAGAACGAGCATAAAGCACAGTGTCACACGCTGCACAGAAAGCCATTTACCTCACACCAGTACCAATTGCTTTGGCTTGGCTACATAATCAACTAGATTATGTATTACAAACATGCTTGACATCAGTAGAATGAGGAAACATAAAAAGTCCTCAATCTTAGAACTAATCACTCACACCCACACACACACACAGAAAAGGGGATGAAAAGAAGGAAGAGAGAGAGGGTAACTCACTGGTTTGAGCTGGGCTCGGTCCAGTTTCCTTCTGTAAAGCATGATCGCATGGATGACATTGCCCGCCCTCGCCGCCTGGATATGAGAGGGGAACGCATAGAGGAAGTCCTGCAGAGAGGAAGAGAGGAGAGAGATTTAGATTATTCAATTGTTGTGTATTGCTGCTTTGGTAATACAAATGTATTTTTTGGCATGCCAATGTTATGTATTTTTTGTCATGCAAATAACATAAAGCATTTTGAATTGAATTGTGAGAGAGAGAAAGAAAGAGGGTGTTAGAGAGAGAGAGAGAAGGAAAGAATATAATCAAATTTAACACAATATAATCAACTCAGTTCCAGTCATTCGAAATGGTCAGAAAACGCTTGACGTAGCTACTTAACTCAAGGCCCAAGCCTAGACTCCTACTAACTACCCAGCAAACATTACATTACATTACAAACATTCCCACATTGGCATGATATGGGCCCAATGCAGGCTAAAATATTACCTGCCCACATTGGGCTGATGCGACTTTGCTCATTGGCTTCAAATTCGCCACAAGGAAGGTGGCCCAAATGGTAGCCTTTACTTCACCTGAAAAACACCACCCTATGGATCGGCTGCCCTTATTGGGCCCATTTGGGTCCCAAAATTAGCTCATGGTATTGGCCCTATGTGTATTGCCCACCCTATGCCAATTTATTCATTTTATCTATTATTTCATAGGAATGTATTTATTATTTATTTATTACAATTTAACTCAATGCATTAATTGTATAATTTTGTAGCCTTAAAGGTATTAAGCGAACGTGTTACATTGTATCAGAAAGACAAGTTGTTACTACCATACATGTACTGAACAAAAATATAAACGCAACATGTAAAGTGTTGGTCCCGTGTTTCATGAGCTGAACTAAAAAATGGCTTATTTCTCTGAAATTGTGCGCAGAAATGTGTTTACATCCCTGTTATTGCGAATGTATCCTTCTTCAAAATAATCCATCCACTTGACAGGTGTGGCATATCAAGATGCTGATTAAACAGCATGATCATTACAAGGTTGCACCTTGTGCTGGGGACAATTACAGGTCACTCTAAAATGTGCAGTTTTGTCACACAATACAATGCCACAGATGTTTTGAGGGAGTGTGCAATTGGCATACTGACTGCAGGAATGTCCACCAGAGCTGTTGCCAGAGAATTGAACATTAATTTCTCTACCATGAGCCGAGGCGTTTTAGAGAATTTGGCATTACATCCAACCAGCCTCACAACCGCAGACCACATGTAACCATGCAAGCCCAGGACCTCCACATCTGGCCTCTTCACTTGTGGGAACATCAGAGACCAGCCAACCGGACAGCTGATGAAACTGAGGAGTATTTCTGTCTGTAATAAAGCCCTTTTGTGGGGAAAAACGTATTCTGATTGGCTGGGCCTAGCTCCTCAGTGGGTGGGCCTGGCTCCCAAGTAGGATAACCTATGCCTTCCCATGCCCACCCATGATATAATCCATAGATTAGGGCCCTATGAATTTATTTAAATTGACTGATTTCATTATATGAACTGTATTTCAGTAAAATCATTGGAATTGTTGCAATTGTTGTTCAAGAGAAACTCATGACACATTGACTTATTTAGGTATTTTAAACGACTTCAGTGTAGAAGATCATCTTATTGTTCAAGAGAAACTCATGACACGTTGACTTATTTAAGTATTTTAAAAGGCTTCGGTGTAGAAGATCATCTTGTTGTTCAAGAGAAACTCATGACACGTTGACTTATTTAAGTATTTTGAAAGGCTTCGGTGTAGAAGATCATCTTGTTGTTCAAGAGAAACTCATGACACGTTGACTAATTTAAGTATTTTAAAAGGCTTCGGTGTAGAAGATCATCTTGTTGTTCAAGAGAAACTCACGACACGTTGACATATTTAAGTATTTTAAAAGAGTTCGGTGTAGAGGATGATCTTGTTTTAGGCATGACACAACATAGGAGAAACTGGAACGACACTCTCAGTAATGGTTGCACAAAATGAACTGTGCTCAAACCACACCCACAAATATTCAAATAGTGTGGTCTAGCCTGTTCTGGGCTTGGTTTGGGCTTGGTCAAATCAAATCAATTTATTGGTCACATACACATGATTAGCAGATGTTATTGCGAGTGTAGCGAAATGCTTGTGCTTCTAGTTCCGACAGTACAGTAATATCTAACAAGTAATCTAACAATTTCTGCACAGGCTAGCCTGTGATGGGGCTAGCCTGTTATGGGCTAGCTGGTGTAGGATGGCCCATGTTGAGCTGATGTGGGCTTAGTGTGGCCTATTCTGTGTTGGGCTGTTGAAGGCTGGCCCGTGTTGGGCTAATGTAGGCTTGGCGTGGGCTAGCCCATGTTGGGCTGGTGTGGGCTTTGTGTGGGATATCCCGTGCCCACCTTGCCACAGGCTCATGTTTGCTAGTTCATTTGTGTGAGTAGCTGGTAAACATGTATGTTGTGAATTGTGCCAGTTACAAGACGTCTGTCCCCTTGCTTAATTTAGACCGGCGCTGTACTAATGGATAAGAATGTGACCCCAATTTCAAACATGTCTGAATGCAGCACCATTAAACCCTACAACAGGCCTACCCACTGTGACTACTGTGTCCTGCCTCTCTCCTGTCTCGATCTTTGGCTCCCTCTGGTTAACCAACTAAGATTTAAAGTTGTCTTTTTCTACAGAAACAGATTGCGCCTTTTTCTAAGCAGTAGGAAGCAGAATATTCAGTCAACCGTTTTAACCTGTTCTTGATTATGGTGAAATGATTTTTCAAAGTGCAGCTGCTACTACTCTTAAACCTTGGATGCCATCTACCACAGTGCCCTTTGTTTTGTTACAGGTGACAGTTTGATACTCATCACTGCATCCTGTGTAAAAATGTTGGCTGGACTTTGATAAAGACCCGTAGATATCTACATTACTCCCTTTTTGTATACAAGGCCCTATTTCCTAAACTTCCATCTTGCCTAACTTGGCTGTTGAATTATAGACACCTAAATATTTATTTTTACTTTATTTTATTTCACCTTTATTTAACCAGGTATGCTAGTTGAGAACAAGTTCTCATTTGCAACTGCGACCTGGCCAAGATAAAGCAAAGCAGTTCGATACATACAACAACACAGAGTTACACATGGAATAAACAAACATACAATCAATAATACAGTAGAAAAATCTATATACAGCATGTGCAAATGAGGTAGGATAACCTGTCTAGGACTGGGGTTCCCCCCGCAACAGCCAGTGAAAGTGCAGGGCAACAAATTCAAAACAACACAAATCTCATTATTAAAATTCCTCAAGCATACAAGTATTTTACACCATTTTAAAGATAATATTCTCGTTAATCCAGCCACAGTGTCTGATTTCAAAAAGGATTTACAGCGAAAGCACCACAAAGGTCACCACCAAGCCACAGAAAAACACAGCCATGTTTCCTAGCCAAAGGGAGGAGTCACAAAAATCAGAAATAGAGAAAAAATGAATCCCCAACATTTGATGATCTTCATCAGATGACACTCATAGGACTTCATGTTACACAATACATGTATGTTTTGTTTGATAAAGTTCATATTTATATAAAAAAATCTGAGTTCACATTGGCGCGTTTACGTTCAGTAGTTCTAAAACATGCGGTGATTGTGCAGAGAGCCACATCAAATTACAGAAATTCTCATAATAAACATTGATAAAGATACAACTATTATACATGGAACTTTAGATAAACTTCTCCTTAATGCAACCGCTGTGACAGATTTTTTTTAAACTTTACGGCGAAAGCAAACCATGCGATAATCTGAGTACAGCCTTTAGACAACAAAGCAGCCAAAAAGATACCCGCCATATTGGGTAGTCAACATTACTCAGAAATAGCATTTTAAATATTCACTCACTCAGAATGCACTCCCATGATTCCCAGTTCCACCATAAATGTTTGATTTGTTCGATAATGTCTATCAGCTATATCCAAATATCTTCTTTTGTTAGGGCGTTTGGTAAACAAATCCAAAAGCGCGTTCAGGTAGCGTTGGACGAAATAATCAAAAAGTTCCATTACAGTCCGTAGAAACATGCCAAACTAAGTATGGAATCAATCTTTAGGATGTTTTTAACATAAAACTTCATTAATGTTCCAACCGGACAATTCCTTTGTCTGGACAAATGAAGTGGAACGTAGCTACCTTTCACGTGAGCGCGCCAGACTGATGCTGTGGCACTTTGCCAGACCACTCACTCAAAGAGCCCTTATGAGCCCCTCCTTTAGAGTAGAATCCTCAAAACAGGTTCTAAATACTTTTGACATCTAGTGAATTGAAACATAACTAATATCACCCTGTATCTTCAATGGGGGCTGAGTTGAAAAACTACAAACCTCAGATTTCCCACTTCCTGGTTGGATTTTTTTCTCAGATTTTTGCCTGCCATGTGAGTTCTGTTATACTCACAGACATGATTCAAACAGTTTTTCAACTTCAGAATGTTTTCTATCTATTAATTCTATGCATATTCTAGCTTTTACGGCTGAGTAGCAGGCAGCTTAATTTGGGCACGTTTATCATCCAAGCTACCCAATACTGCCCCCTACCCTAAAGATGATAAGAGAGGTAAGGAAATAAATAGGCCATGGTGGTAAAGTAATTACAATATAACAATTAAACACTGGAATTGTAGGATGTGCAGAAGAAACATGTTGAAACAGTCCCTCATCATAAAGTGCTTAGCAGCGTTAAGGGAATATTTCAGTTAACCCACTGTTCCTAGGCCATCATTGAAAATAAGAATTTGTTCTTAACTGACTTGCCTAGTTAAATAAATTATATATATATATATACTGTATATACAGTGGGGCAAAAAAGTATTTAGTCAGCCACCAATTGTGCAAGTTCTCCCACTTAAAAAGATGAGAGCCTGTAATTTTCATCATAGGTATACTTCAACTATGACAGACAAAATGAGAAAAAAAATCCAGAAAATCACATTGTAGGATTTTTAATGAATTTATTTGCAAATTATGTTGGAAAATAAGTATTTGGTCATCTACAAACAAGCAAGATTTCTGGCTCTCACAGACCTGTAACTTCTTCTTTAAGAGGCTCCTCTGTCCTCCACTCGTTACCTGTATTAATGGCACCTGTTTGAACTTGTTATCAGTATAAAAGACACGTGTCCACAACCTCAACAGTCACACTCCAAACTCCACTATGGCCAAGACCAAAGAGCTGTCAAAGGACACCAGAAACAAAATTGTAGACCTGCACCAGGCTGGGAAGACTGAATCTGCAATAGGTAAGTAGCTTGGTTTGAAGAAATCAACTGTGGGAGCAATTATTAGGAAATGGAAGACATACAAGACCACTGATAATCTCCCTCGATCTGGGGCTCCACGCAAGATCTCACCCTGTGGGGTCAGAATGATCACAAGAACGGTGAGCAAAAATCGCAGAACCACACGGGGGGACCTAGTGAATGACCTGCAGAGAGCTGGGACCAAAGTAACAAAGCCTACTATCAGTAACACACTACGCCGCCAGGGACTCAAATCCTGCAGTGCCAAACGTGTCCCCCTGCTTAAGCCAGTACATGTCCAGGCCCATCTGAAGTTTGCTAGAGAGCATTTGGATGATCCAGAAGAAGATTGGGAGAATGTCATATGGTCAGATGAAACCAAAATATAACTTTTTGGTAAAAACTCAACTCGTCGTGTTTGGAGGACAAAGAATGCTGAGTTACATCCAAAGAACACCATACCTACTGTGAAGCATGGGGGTGGAAACATCATGCTTTGGGGCTGTTTTTCTGCAAAGGGACCAGGACGACTGATCCGTGTAAAGGAAAGAATGAATGGGGCCATGTATCGTGAGATTTTGAGTGAAAACCTCCTTCCATCAGCAAGGGCATTGAAGATGAAACGTGGCTGGGTCTTTCAGCATGACAATGATCCCAAACACACCGCCCGGGCAACGAAGGACTGGCTTCGTAAGAAGCATTTCAAGGTCCTGGAGTGGCCTAGCCAGTCTCCAGATCTCAACCCCATAGAAAATCTTTGGAGGGAGTTGAAAGTCCGTGTTGCCCAGCAACAGCCCCAAAACATCACTGCTCTAGAGGAGATCTGCATGTAGGAATGGGCCAAAATACCAGCAACAGTGTGTGAAAACCTTGTGAAGACTTACAGAAAACATTTGACCTCTGTCATTGCCAACAAAGGGTATAAAACAAAGTATTGAGATAAACTTTTGTTATTGACCAAGTACTTATTTTCCACCATAATTTGCAAATAAATTCATTCAAAATCCTACAATGTAATTTTCTGGATTTTTTTTCTCATTTTGTCTGTCATAGTTGAAGTGTACCTATGATGAAAATTACAGGCCTCTCTCATCTTTTTAAGTGGGAGAACATGCACAATTGGTGGCTGACTAAATACTTTTTTGCCCCACTGTATTTATATGCATGCATGCTGCTTTCTTGGCCAGGGCTCACTTGAAAAATATGTAAACCTCAATGTGAGTTCTCTGGTTAAATAAAGGAAAAAGACCATTTGCATTTTTTACTGAACAAGTCCAGGTAGTCCCTCCCTGTTTCTTAATTTTCATGCTTACTGAACTGTTAGTTTTTTGGTCATCAACACTAATGTTAGTGAATAGTGGCTGTGGCGCTATCTTTACAAACTCTGGGGAGTATGGATCCCAATCTCTCCTAGCCCATGAAATCACATTCAGTGAAAGGAACCATAACATAAAACATTGTAATTTAGGTGAGGAATCCCTTTAAGCAGACGTGGTAGATCAGTTATTGGGTCAAAGTTTATGGGAGAGTTACAGGACATAATCTTGCTTATGGTTGCCCACTCGAATAGAGTTGAGACATACTAATCAAATAAGAGACAGACGTCTAAACACCCTAACCTAGCCGCAGTCCATCAGTTAATCTCTTCCTCGGACACGTTAATCAAAACAAGAAACAAATTGGAAATGTCACCTAGCTCAGCGACAGAGCTTACGTTTGGGGAGAATACCAAGTGAATAACCAAAAAATTGCAAAATAATATGTAAAGAATATAACAAAAAATGTTTTACAACAGATCTAAGAACGAACATAGGCACGGCCCTGTGAAATAGGTTAGTTTAGGGTAACAATTTGGAGACGGGAACTCAAGAGGCACAAACCATTCATCCATTACATTTCGTAAGACATAGACTGCCTTGTGATGAGCATGTGAAACCTCCTGCCCAACAGATATAGAACAGTGGACAAGGCTCCATACAAATAACTACAGCTCTGTCGTGTCTACTACATTCTGTCTGTCTATACTCACAACTACAGCACTGGGATACTGAGTCACAGCATACTCACATTCAGACAGGTTCAATATGGTCAATACACACATTTTCTTGGGTAAATTCACCATTAAAAACACTTTTAGAAGGGAATCTCACACAACCCACTGCTAGGTGAGTGATGTCTTACCATGGCGTAGTAGTTACTGTTGACCATGATGGGCCCACGACCTCGGAGGTAGATGTACTCTTCCCACCAATCACTGACCTGAGGAAGAGAGAGAGAATGAAGAGAGAGAGAGACAAAGACAGACAGAGAAAGAGTGAGAGAGCGAGAGAGAGAGAGACAGAGCGAAAGAGATATATGAAAAAAAGGTATAGAAAGAAATAAAGCCCTGTGTCATGATGAACACAGTCTGCCCTAGGATAAATAACATTCTATATATATATATATATATATATATATATATAGATTATTCAGTGAGTCATTACCCTACATTAAACAGCATTAGAATGTGTATAACCCATATATCAAGGAGGAGGTACAGAGAGACTCACATAGTTGGAGGCCCACCAGGACTTGAGCTTGAGGTACCACTGTAGTCTTGGGCCCAGGTTCTTCTCAAATTCCCCTGCCAGCCCCTCCATCCTCACATACTGTTCGTCATCCATCAATGGACGAGCTGACTCCAAGTACTGGAGGACACACACAGAGAATGGAAGGGTACAATGTTTAAATTCAACCACATCATTATTTCATGTGTTCTGTTGTTTTGTGAGGAGGGTGGTATGGTTGCCGTTGAACAGTTACTCCCTTTGGCAACACGGTCTCAGGAAAGGGAAGGGAAAGAGGACACCTAGCCAGTTGCACAACTGAATGCATTCAACCAGGATGAGAAGGGAACGATGGCTGGATGCAAAGCCTCTTTTCCTCTCCTCTTTCCACAATTGCCTTTTTGTGTAACCTAACCCTAGTGTCAAGTATCATCCCCATAACGGGCCATAATCATTGCTTTTGCTTGTAAAGCCATAAGAATATTTTTGTATTCTGTTCATTAGTCCACTGTTAATACAATCCCCAAATCAAATTTTCATCATATGCAAAACACATCAACGCAGTTTTTGCTCTATACTGAAAGCGGCCTCGCTTGAAAACTTGACTGCTGACACGCAAAAAAAAAAAGGAATTGTATTAACAGTGGACTGATGAAGAAAATACTAAATTATCGCTTTTGAGTGAACTATCCTTTGAAAGGAGAGTGGAGCTTTAATGACATACTGACTGTGGTGCAAAGAGAGCAGTCTTATTGCGTCATCTGAGTTGTCAGCCTATGGTTACAGATTACTTGATGGAAATTCCTTACACTTATGTGAATCTGTGATTAACAATTTCCCAAAATATCTGACTATCAATTTAGCTTCAGAGTAACAGCAACTCCTCTGAATGCAATGTGGGGGTGTCCTCATAGAGGCCAGTAATCTAAGCAACTGATATGACGTCGCAGGACATGATATCAGAGGATATGAAGTCATCAGAGGATGAACCCACCCTCCTGCAAGTGTCCTTGACCGGGGGGACGGGCAGCCGTGGCAGCGAACTCTGGAAGCTGTACAGCATTGGCTTCCTGCCAGAGAACAACTTGACAAATAACTGTGAACGACAGCAGAGTAGAAGAGGGGAGGGGTGAAAGGAGTGGAGGGGTAAAGAGTAAAATTAGCCTTTCTGATTTACCTCACAACCTGGATACCACATGTAAGGCAAAGTTCATGAGAACAATCTACAAGAAAATAGTGGTTTTAAAGGCATAATTTGTGATCTTTACAGCAATTTTTATCAATAAATAATGATGAGGCTATATACTAATGAATTCAAAGGTTATACTAATGAATTTGAGACTGGTTACGTTCCTCCAGCCTCATGACTTTTAGTTTTATAGCAAATCAAGTGTTTTTTTAAATTATGGATCTACTCTTTACTACTGCTCTAACAGAAAACTTTACAATGCATCTCTAGGCATGTGTGGTTTGATGATAGACTGTTGAGACCAATGCACGTTAGAACACATTTAGCCACAGGAGAAGGAAACAAAGGTTAAAAGGCATGACTAATACGCAGCGGTGTGTTTGGACAGCATAGAAATGACATGATTCATACTCAGAAGTGTGTGAAGACACGCTAGCAATTAAAGGGGCACTTCACCACTTTTTAAGCTCATATTCATACAGTACATGTCAAAAGGTTGGACACACCTTCTCATTCAAGGGTTTTTCCTTATTTTTGCAATTTTCTACATTGTAGAATAATAGTGAAGACTTCAAAACTATGAAATAACACATATAGAATCATGTAGTTACCAATAATATATTTTATATTCTTTAAAGTAGCCACCCTTTGCCTTGATGACAGGTTTGCACACTCTTGGCATTCTCTCAACCAGCTTCACCTGGAATGATTTTCCAACAGCCTTGTTGGCTGCTTTTCCTTCACTCTGTGGTCCAACTCATCCCAAACCATCTCAATTGGGTTGAGGTCGGAAGATTGTGGAGGCCAGGTCATCTGATGCAGCACTCCATCACTCTCCTTCTTGGTCAAATAGCCCTTACACAGCCTGTAGGTGTGTTTTGGGTCATTGTCCTGTTGAAAAACAAATGATAGTCCCACTAAGCGCAAACCAGATGGGATGGCGTATCGCTGCAGAATGCTGTGGTAGCCATGCTGGTTAAGTGTGCCTTGAATTCAAAATAAATCATAGACAATGTCACCAGCAAAGCATCCCCACACCATCACACCTCCTCCTCCTCCATGCTTCACGCTGGGAACTAAACATGCGGAGATCATCTGTTCACCTACTCTGCATCTCACAAAGACACTGCGGTTAGAACCAAAAATCAAAAATTTGGACTCAAAGGACTGATTTCCACCATTCTAATGTCCATTGCTCGTGTTTCTTGGCCCAAGCAAGTCTCTTCTTCTTACTGTTGTCCTTTAGTAGTGGCACAAACGCATTAAGAAGGAAAGAAATTCCACAAATTAACTTTTAACAAGTCACACCTGTTAATTGAAATGCATTCCAGGTGACTACCTCATGAAGCTGGTTGAGAGAATGACAAGAGTGTGCAAAGCTGTCATACTGTGGCAAAGGGTGGCTACTTTGAAGAATCTCAAATATAAAATCAATGTTGATTTGTTTAACCCCTTTTTTGTTACTACATGATTCCATATGTGTTATTTCATTGTGTTGATGTCTTCACAATTATTCCATAATGTAGAAAATAGTAACAAATAAAGAAAAACACTTGAATGAATAGGTGTGTCAAAAATTTTGACAAGTGCTGTATGTAGAAACTTATGGTGCTCGAGATAACAAGTATGAGGTCAAAAAGTGGCAAAGCGGCCTCCCGAGTGGCGCAGCGGTCTACTGCACGTCATCGCAGTACTTGAGGCGTCACTACAGTCCCGGGTTTGATCCCAGGCTGTGTCAGAACCGCCTGTAGCCGCGAGTCCCATTGGGCGGCGCACAATTGGCCCAGCATCGTCCGGGTTAGGGGAGGCCTTTACTTGGCTCATCGCGCTCTAGCGACTCTTTGTGGCAGGTTGGCCGCCTGCAAGCTGACCTCGGTCGTGAGTTGAACAGTGTTTCTTCTGCCACATTGGTACAGCTGGCTTCCGGTTTAAGCGGGCTGGTGTTAAGAAGCGCAGTATGGCGGACGCGTGACACAATCTTCGCCTCTCCTGAGTCCGTTGGGGAGTTGCAGCGATGAGACAAGATCAAAAAAGTGGGTAAAATGAAAATATATATATTTTTTAAAAGCAGAAGCTAGTTGGGTTCTTGATGTGATCTATTCTAACAGCAAACCTTCCTAGTTCTCAAGAATCAAAACAAGTAAGACTTAGAAGGAATGTCAACGTTTTAATAAAGGTTTACTGCACAGAGAATCAAAGCTTAGGCCTAGATGGGTTAAAATGGAACATAGTGAAGGTATTTATTTGGTATCTAAGGTACCTACACCTGACTCAAACGTAACTAGACTATTTGTGATGAAACACCTCAACAAGTAACAATTATGTGCCTAGTATAGTTCTGAACATTTCAGACAAACAACAGTTCCAGAGGGCCCATGTGTGCATTCGTGACATAGTAACTGTAACTCACTATCCAGAGTCGAGTGCCCCAGGAGACAGATCCGTGGCGGTTGTACATCCAGCCGTGCCACGACAGCAGGCACTTGAGGACATTCCTCATGATGAAGATGATGGTGACCCACAGGCCTGTGCCCACCAGCACCCCACCCACCACCCGCTGGCTGTCCTCCGACATGTACGGACTGCACAGGTAGAGAGAGAGAGAGAGAGAGAGATATCATTACAGTGTTGTCCTGTTAATCACTATTGTTCATTGAGTATTATATGTTTCTTATTATGTATTTCCGTCAACAAAGATTTAATGTTTCTATAAGCTTTCTTTTGCAATATATGTGCTAACATTTTCCACAACAATAAAGCCTTTGAATTGAATTATATTGAATTGAGACAGGGTCAGAAGCTGCCTGACATGGATACTGGTTCTGTACAACCAGTATCCGTGTTCAGTTGGCATGAAACGGAAGGAAATGGTCAGAAACATAGTGAAACAGGGAGGCACTCCAATAAGAGTTGTCCAACAAGAAATATTCATTTTTGTTACGTGAATTCTAATGAACACAACCTTACATACCCACTAGAGAGAGAGAGAGAAAGAGAGTAAAAGAGAGAAAGAGAAATAGAGAGAGAGAAATGGAGAGAAATAGAGAGAGAAAAATAGAGAAAGAGAGAAGGTCAAATATCAAAGCACTAATGCATGTGATAAATTGTCCTCTGCACGTGACAAGGACACAGGGATTAAAGAGGAGGGGTCACGGAGCCCTGGGTGTGGAACCCTTAACATCCATTGGTTGGAGGGCATTGCTAAGTGAATAGTCTAATTGATGGTCAAAATAAACATGCACCTGCAGACATGACAACATCAGGCAATATTTAGGCTATGAAACCGCCTAAAAATTACCATGTTTCAAATCTGGCCAGAGTGAAAATCTAATTTCAATAATATGATTGATGAAGATGATACATTTTATCTGTAGTGGAATAAATTAGGCTTGAGATCTTGCTTCCCTATAACAGCTAGGTGTTTCATGGGGTAACTGTTGTTGATAAGGAGTTGGAAGGAGATTTTGGCACACAGAATATCTAGATTACCTGCTAAATCCTTTAAAGTTTTACAATAGGCGGTGGGTCATACACAATAAAATGAAATTCACTGAAATCAATCAAAATACCGCTAAACCAGGTAACATAACATTTCCAAGGAATCTATCACAATGGGCGCACCATGGGCCCATGTACAACGTGAATTGTTTTTATATGCATTATAACAAGACAATTTGTAAATGGAATTTTGTCTCAACAAATGCTTGCGCTATGTACACCTTATCTCAATACTGCCCTGTAGGCCTATCTTTAAGGAGGCTAAGCATCTTATAGATTATTTATTATACTATTGATCAGAACAAGAACAGCAAGACACATACATGCAAGTGTTGAAAAAAAAATACATAATGTAATGTTGTCAAAATAGATGACACTGAGTATCACGAAAGTTATTTCACGGCAAGGAAACAAAAAATGAAGCGGATTGAAGTAAAACAGTCCTAATGTTGAAAACTAACACTCTTATGCTGTCACCCAAATGTATTTGTTTACTTTCTAAGCTATAGCACAAAATATTTGGTATAAAACAGGTTTTCAAAAGGACCATAGTTAAATCTGCTTCTTGCTTTATTTTTTGTCATGGAAAATCAAGTATTGTGATACTGTACTGTACTGTGACAACACTAGCACAATGTTATGCAAACACAAATATTAGGGCCTGAAGGAATAAATGTTCAGTGTGTGACTATGGATGTCAGATCTATAGGTGAACCATATCGGGGGTTTTACAATATTTTTGGACCACTGGACACAACTCTGACACGAGGGAGATGTCACCAACATGGGAACTGGGTGAGTACATGCACTCTTGGTTGTGAAAATGGTGAGACAGGTGAATATCTCTCTGACACAGTGGTCCCCAGCACTACTCCTAGAGAGCGTTTTGGCTAGCTCAGCACTGACTAACACACATGTCTCTTGATGATGAATGAATTTGTTAAATTGTGTGTGTGTGTGTTAGAATATATTCAGTGTGTGGACCATGTGGGAATCAAACACACAAATCTAGGGTTCTAAGCACCATGTTTCAACCAACTGAGCCATCAGAGCCATAATGCTGGATTCAAATGTAAAAACCTGCACTCCAAATAGCTCTTCCGAACCAGGGTTGGTCGGAAATGACTCCCAACCCATTCCAAAGCTTTCCAGAGAACCATTCCAGAATTAATGGGTCTGTTAATCCATGTCAGTTTATGTAATGCATGAAGAGCAGGTGGAGTGAGGCCTGAGTGACCTCCCTCTCTGGTTTAACTCTGCTGCTTGTAACAAAGTTACTGTACATAACGTGTCAAACTCATTCCATGGAAGGCCGAGTGTCTGCGGGGATTTTCGCTCCTCCCTTGTACTTGATTGATGAAATAAAAACACTAATTAGTAAGGAACCCCGTTCACCTGGTTGCAGTTATACTAATGTTTCTTGAACAGTGCATAAAAATGAATAAACATATTTATTAATGTATACATAATGCATAATAACACATAGGTGGTTCATAGAGTTCATAGTCCCAGCAGGCAAAAAATGGTTGAAATTACATCATAATAACGTCATTTGAACTAGTTTCCGGTTGTAACAACATCATTTCACCCAGTTTTGACAGGTGGGGTGATTGAGAAAGTGTTACGCAGAGACATCTGTCCTTGAAAACAGACACAGTGATTTGGATGATGGACAGGGTTATTATTAGATGGTAGTGCCCTACTACTACCATTACCTGATGGGTATGTGGGTGCCCAGTTTGGTGATGAGTCCCAGGGAGGGGTCTAGTTGGGCATATTTAGTGCCCGACATGTAACTCACCACCACCACCAAAAACCCAGACGGGCTGCCTGGGTACACGCCTGTCATGACCCCGTTCTATGGAGGGAAGGAATATAGGCACGATTAAAAGGGCGGTAGGGTAGAGGAGAACAAAGAGCATTTCATTGGCATAAAATCACATTTACATTGGGGCCGAAGGGAACTACTGTATAAGCATATCCTGGTTAAAAGAAGCCTGGTCCCAGATCTGTTTGTGCTATATATATTCAACTATGGTTGTTGTTGGCATGAGGTTTGGCAAACAGATCTCGAATCAAGTAAAAATGGGCAACATAGCATTGAAGTCAGAAGTTTATATACACCTTAACCAAAAACAAATACAGTTTTTCACAATTCCTGACATTTAATCCCAGTAGAAATTCCCTGTCTTAGTTCAGTAAGGATCACCACTTTATTTTAAGAATGTGAAATGTCTGAATAATAGTAGAGAGAATGATTTATTTCAGCTTTTACTTCTTCCATCACATTCTCAGTAGGTCAGAAGTTTACATACAGTCAATTAGGATTTGGAAGCATTGCCTTTAATTGTTTAACTTGGGTCAAACATTTCAGGTAGCCTTCCACAAGCTTCCCACAATAAGTTGGGTGAATTGTGATGGCCACTCCAATACCTTGACTTTGTTTTCCTTAAGCCATTTTGCCACAGCGTTGGAAGTATGCTTGGAGTCATTGTCCATTTGGAAGACCCATTTGCGACCAAGATTTAACTTCCTGACTGATGTCTTGAGATGTTGCTTCAATATATCCACATCATTTTCCTACCTCATGAAGCCATCTATATTGTGAAGTGCACCAGTCCCTCCTGCAGCAAAGCACCCCCACAACATGATGCTGCCACCCGCGTGCTTCACGGTTGGGATGGTGTTCTTCGGCTTGCAAGCCCCCCCTTTTCCTCCAAACATAACGATGGTCATTATTGCCAAACAGTTCTATATTTGTTTCATCAGACCAGAGGACATTTCTCCAAAAAGTATGATCTTTGTCCCTATGTGCAGTTGCAAACTGTATTCTGGCTTTTTTATGGTGGTTTTGGAGCATTGGCTTCTTCTTTGCTGAGCTGCCTATCAGGTTATGTCGATATAGGACTCATTTTACCGTGGATAAAGATACTTTTATAACTGTTTCCTCCAGCATCTTCACAAGGACCTTTGCTGTAGTTCTGGGATTGATTTGTACTTTTTGCACCAAAGTACATTGATCTCTAGGAGACAGAACGCGTCTCCTTCCTGAGCGGTGTGACGGCTGCGTGGTCCCATGATGTTTATACTTGCATACTATTGTTTGTACAGATGAACGTGGTACCTACAGGCGTTTGGAAATTGCTCCCAAGGATGAACCAGACTTGTGGAGGTCTACAAATGTTTTTCTGAGGTCTTGGCTGATTTCTTTTGATTTTCTCATGGTCAAGCAAAGAGGCACTGAGTTTGAAGGTAGGCCTTAAAATACATCCACAAGTACACCTCCAATTGACTAAAATTATGTCAACCCAGAAGCTTGACAATTTTCTGGCATTTTCCAAGCTGTTTTTTATTTTATTTAACTAGGCAAGTCAGTTAAGAACAAATACTTCTTTTCAATGACGGCCTAGAAACTGCCTGTTCAGGGGCAGAACAACAGATTTGTACCTTTTCAGCTCGGGGATTTGAACTTGCAACCTTCCGGTTACTAGTCCAACGCTCTAACCACTAGGCTAACCTGCCGCACCACATTCAACTTAGTGTATGTATACTTCTGACCCACTGGAACTGTGATACAGTGAATTATAAGTTAAATAATCTGTCTGTAAACAATTGTTGGAAAAATGACTTGTGTCAAGCACAAAGTTGATGTCCTAACTGGCTTGCCAAAACTATAGTTTGTTAACAAGAAATTTGTGGAGTGGTTGAAAAGTATTAATGATTCCAACGTAAGTGTATGTAAACTTCCGACTTCAACTGTAAATACAATTCAGCATTATCACATTCAACATTACACGGCAAACTTTGTAGGCTGCTATGTAGAGAGTGGGTTTTTAATGACTCAAGAGTGTGCTTTGCAAACTGATAAGGTGAAACGCCCGCATACTGTAAAGAATGGAAACATCCACTAACACTGACGTGTACTTATGTGTGGGCCATTACGGTTCAGTAGTAAGTTGACAAAGATAACTATTGCTGTATCTCAAACTAATAAAGATTAAACTAAGGGTCAGCAAACAGTCAATTTACAGCCTCTTAATTATTATTTTTTTCATACTAGGCCTGTCACTTATTCCTTTCCATTTGTCATGAGGCTGAATTTCTCCCATTACAGTCAGTGACACTCACAATCAATCATCAAGCAGTTAGTGAGTGAGTGAGTGAGTGATTAATTAGGCCCGGGGCTCCAGGGTGTGACCATTTAGTCGCATTTTACATCCCTTTGACTAGGATGTATGAGTTACATGGTGGCATCAGTGAAGGCTGCAAATTCTAGCTAATCACTTGACTCAAAACGTAAATATTTTTGAGCGGGTAAAACCGTGACTTGAGCAAACAGTGAAGTGCAATATCCTGATTCTTGCAATGGAAGTGTCTGCCCTGTCTCTTTGCCTGTTTCACTGGCAAGCGAGCCACTCTCACGTCCTCTCGCAGTTAGCCTAGCGATTAAGGCAGCCCTCCAGACCTCCCAGATTCAGAGGGGTTGGGTTAAATGCGGAAGATACATTTTGTTTGAATGCATTCAGTTGTGCAATTGACTAGGTATCCTCTTTCCCCAATATTGATTGCAATGGCCTCCTAGAATGCGGACTTACGGCAAAAAGTCCTTAGGCTTACCTGTTTCCTGTTTTTTCGGGAACAGGTAAGCATAGGGTTGCAAAGGGAGGGTATATTACTGGAAACTTCTGCATTTTACCAGTAAACTACCAGAATTTTGGTAACTTTCAAGTATTTTATGTAATTTATCAGAAGACGTCTGGTGGCCCTTCAGGGGTACTTCAGATTATCAGAGGTGTCTGTAATTATTGCTTGCCCTCTGTGTGGCCTTATCACATGTAAAATATATAAAATAATCTAATATGATTTTAAAATAAAAACTCTAATGACAAAGCTGTAAAAAATGATTCTAATTATAAACCATCAACTTAGAGAATTACCATTGGCGTTTAATGCAGTATGAGGGTTTCTGCATGAAATATCCTTTATATTATTTATTTTTTACACACTTTTATTTATTTTACTATTTCTTTGTTTTAGCGCCAAACTAGTGGCAGTTGTGAAAAAAGTCAATAGTTGGAAGAGTTGCAGAGTTAATTTCAAATAATGCCATTGTTGATTAGATGCTTTTTTCAGTAATTTGTGTATTTTCTCTTAAACCATATGGTCTATCCACTAGAAACTCAAGGTCAATATAGACACAGATATCACATTTTTATACTATAGATGAATATATATATTTTTAAGTTATTCAAGTATCAAATACCAAAGTTCCCATAGATTCCATTTTCTTCTCATCTCTCAATATTGAGTGTTATAGCACCATTTTTTACCGAAGTGGTAGCATATGGCATTGATATACTGTATACGGAACGCAGAAGCGCGCATCTGCCATTCGTGGTGATTGCATCATTGGGTAGTGTGCTGCCAAGTTTTTTTAGGACCTTAAATTTACTGTTAAATGAATCAATTACATTGCTAACCAGCAGAATATTATATTTAGTGATCTAGCTAATGCGTTTTAAGTTTCCACTTCCTCAGATGGTGAATTAGCCTCAAATTAGCCTTTGTGATATTAATACACAAAAAAGATATCAATCTCTACTGAATATATCTATCTATCTATCTATCTATCTACAAAATATCTCATAAATTCATGGGCCCTATTTTGAGAGTAAAATATACCAACAAAATAATAATTGTCAACCCGCAATTCATGACAATCTGGTTTAGGTTGCACATCAAAATATATTGTGTCATGCATTCCTGCTTGGACATATTTGATGAAACATTTTATTTTTATTTTTATAGAATCACACAAACTCAGTAACACTGTAATGAGTTACGATTATTACAAATGAATGTTCTCTTATCACGTGACGGAGTGACTACATTTTTTAGAAAATGTTAGCGGCATTCCCCACCTGGGGAAAAAGTTAGTCTTGAGCCCTGATTAGCCTGAATTGGCTAATTAGTTAATTGTGCACTCTCACCTTGAAGCGTATGAACCTCTTCTTCCAGGAGTGCTTGCCTGAGAGGTATATCTGGCGCAGGGCCTCATGGCACAGCTGCATGTCAATGCCATCAGGCCCGACAGTGAACTGAAAGGCCACGGCCTGGTGAGCTTCTGCCATGGTGACTGCTGCTGTACAGGGTCACTGAGGAGAAAGGGAGGAGGGGACATGACACATTGATAGGATTAGTTATTTTTCCCTTTTATTTAACCTGGAAATACCATTGAGGTTAGAAGACCTCTTTTATTTATTTTATTTGTATTTCACCTTTATTTAATCAGGTAGGCTAGTTGAGAACAAGTTCTCATTTACAACTGCGACCTGGCCAAGATAAAGCAAAGCAGTTCGACACATACAACAACACAGAGTTACACATGGAGTAAAACAAACATACAATCAATAATACAGAAAAATCTATAAACAGCATGTGCAAATGAGGTAAGGTAAGGGAGGTAAGGCAATAAATAGGCCATGGTGGCGAAGTAATTACAATATAGTAATTCAACACTGGAATGGTAGGGTGTGCAGAAGATGAATGTGCAAAGGAGCAAGATAAATAAATAAATACAGTATGGGGATGAGGTAGATTGGATGGGATATTTACAGATGAGCTACAGTATGTACAGGTGCAGTGATCTGTGAGCTGCTCTCCAGGCTGTGTAAGGGCTATTTAACCAAGAAGGAGAGTGATGGAGTGCTGCATCAGATGACCTGGCCTCCACAATCACCCAACCTCAGCCTAATTGAGATGGTTTGGGAGCACTTTGTGTACATAGTCCCCCCCAAACAAATGCTAACCTCCCCTGCTATCGCAATGATGAGAGCTTAGAATGTCTTAGGGGTATGATATTTCTGTGTCTAACCTTCTCATTCATCATTATTCATGATTAATTCAGGACTGTCCATAATCATGGTAGCATTCACAATATAGAAGTGTTTAGCAACATGTCCTATTCTTATTTACAATAAAAGTGACTCCAAAATAGCACAATACATTATTTACCATTAATTTCAATTGAGCACAAAATAATCTGAAGCACACTTAAAACAAACAGCAAATGCATCCAACAAGTTTGTAGAATCACAAGCTTTATGTAAAAGTGCTGTAATGTCTAAACGGTCCACCCAAAACGTAAATCACTTGGAGTTGATTTGCCCATGGGTGGAATCTCAGTCTCAGTCAGTTGGGGAACCCTGATGACCTACTTTTGACCAGACCCCTGTAGGTGCCCAATAGGGAATCGGGTGCCATTTGAGACACAGCCTCACTCTTTTTAATCCCCAACAAGAGGTGGAATCTCAGTCTAGAAGACTACAGTGCCTTTGGAAAGTATTCAGACCCCTTGACTTTTTCCACATTTTGTTACATTACAGCCTTATTCTAAAATGGATTAAATACATACAAATTCCTCAGCAATCTACACACAATACCCCATAATGACAATGCGATCAGGTTTAGAATATTTTGCAAATATACTAGAAATAGAAGAAAGAAATACCTTATTTACATAAGTATTCAGACCCTTTGCTGTGAGATTTGAAACTTAGCTCATGTGTATCCTGTTTCCATTGATCATCCTTGAGATGTTTCTACAACTTGAAAGGAGTCCACTTGTGGTAAATTCAATTGATGGGACATGATTCAGAAAGGCACACACCTGTCTATATAAGGTCCCACATTTGACAGTGCATGTCAGAGCAAACACCAAGCCATGAGGTTGAAGGAATTGTCCATAGAGCTCCGAGACAGGATTGTGTCGAGGCACAGAGCTGGGGAAGGGTACCAAAACAATTCTGCAGCATTGAAGGTCCCAAGTGGCGCAACGGTCTAAGGCACTGCACTACAGATACCCCGGTTCGAATCCAGGCTGTTTCACAACAGGCCGTGATTGGGAGTCCCATAGGGCGGTAAATAAGAATTATTATTAACTGACTTGTCTAGTTAAATTTAAAAAATAACAGTGGCCCCCATCAATCTTAAATGGAAGAAGTTTGGAACCACAAAGACTCTTCCTAGAACTGGCCACCTGGCCAAACTGAGCAATCGGGGAGAATGGCCTTGATCAGGGCACTGAAAAAGCTCTAGGGTTCCTCTGTGGAGATGGGGTGAGACTTCCTGAAGGACAACCATCTCTGCAGCACTCCACCAATCAGGCCTTTATGGTAGAGTGGCCAGACGGAAGCCATTCCTCAGTAAAAGGCACATGACAGCCCACTTGGAGTTTGCCAAAAGGCACTTAATAAAGACTCTCAGACCATGAGAGATTCTCTGGTCTAATGAAACCAAGATTGGCCTAAATGCCAAGTGTCATGTATGGGTGAAACCTGGCACCATCCCTATGGTGAAGCATGGTCGTAGCAGCATCATGCTGTGGGGGTGTTTTTCAGCAGCATGGACTGGGAGACTAGTCGGGATGGAGGGAAAGATGAACAGAGCAAAGTACAGAGAGATCCTTGTTGAAATCCTGCTCCAGAGCGCTCAAGACCTCAGACTGGGGCGAAGGTTCACCTTCCATCAGGACAATGACCCTAAGCACACAGCCAAGACAACGCAGGAGTGGCTTTGGGACAAGTCTCTGAACGTCCTTGAGTTGCCCAGCCAGAGCCCGGACTTGAACCCGATCAAACATCTCTGGAGAGACCTGAAATAGCTGTGCAGCAACGTTCCCCATCCAACCTGACAGAGCTTGAGAGGATCTGCAGAGAGGAATGGGAGAAACTCCCCAAATACCGGTGTGCCAAGCTTGTAGCGTCATACCCAGACTCGAGGCTATAACTGCTGCCAAATCTGCTTCAACAAAGTACTGAGTAAAGGATCTGAATATTTATGTAGATGGTACAGTTTAATTTTTTTTTTTTTTATAAATCTGCACAAAAAAACAACGTTTTTTTGTTATTAGGGGGTATTGTGTGTCGATTGATGATTAAAAAAATCTAGGTAATCAATTTAGAAAGAGGCTGTAACATAAAACAATGTGGAAAAAGTCAATGGGTCTGAATACTTTCCAAATGCACTGTGAAGGCACATCTCATTTCACTAGATAGAACTCCATCTCATTTTATAGAATAGTTAAGCCTTAACCTGAAGCAGTTTAAACCTACTACTAGCTACTCAGTGGTACAAGGAGAACGAGGAGAAGCAGGCCTAATAAAGCTAGGCATGCCAGTTCATTTGCAGTCTGGTTGGTAAATGATTGAGTAGTTTTACAATGTAAAGTTTTACCATCACATTTCCTTACAGGTTCACTCAAGGCCCAGGGCATTTAATTATTACCTGTAAATCGCATAGATCATTACCCAGGTAAGGTCTAAGGTTCTACAGAGGTACTATGCTATGCATTATATTTCAGTTAACATGGCCATGAAACTTTTATCCAAAAACGTATTGGTGGAGTATGTTTTACAATATTATCTACTATCACAGATCTCTGGGTTTGTCGTATATACAGTGGCAAGAAAAATTATGTGAACCCTTTGGAATTACCTGGATTTCTGCATAAATTGGTCATAAAATTAGATCAGATCTTCATCTAAGTCACAACAACAGACAAACACAGTCTGCTTAAACTAATAACACACAAATTATTGTATTTTTCTTGTCTGTATTGAATACATAATTTAAACATTCACAGTGTAGGTTGGAAAAAGTATGCGAACGCCGTGGCTAATGACTTCTCCAAAAGCTCATTAGAGTCTGGGGCCAGCTAACCTGGAGTACAATCAATGAGACGAGATTGGAGATGTTGTTTTAAGCTGCCCTATAAAAAAACTCACAAAATTTGAGTTTGCTATTTACAAGAAGCATTGCCTGATGTGAACCTTGAACAAAAGAGATCTCAGAAGACACAAGATTAAGAATTGTTGACATGCATAAAGTTGGAAAGGGTTACAAAACTATCTCTAAAAGCCTTAATGTTCATCAGTCCACGGTAAGACAAATTGTCTATAAATGGAGAAAGTTCAGCACTGTTGCTATTCTCCCTAGGAGTGGCCGTCCTGCAAGAGCACAGCCAATAATGATCAACGAGGTTAAGAAGAATCCTAGTGTCAGCTAAAGACTTACAGAAATCTCTGGAATATGCTAACATCTCTGTTGACGAGTCTAGGACACATACAACTCTAAACAAGAATGGTGTTCATGGGAGGACATGGAAGAAGCCACTGCTGTCCAAAAAAAACTGCTGCACATCTGAAGTTCGCAAAAGAGCATCTGGATGTTACACAGCACTACTGGCAAAATATTCCGTGGACAGATGAAACTAAAGTTTAGTTGTTTGGAAGGAACACAACACTATGTGGAGAAAGAAAAAGGCACAGCACACCAACATCAAAACCTCATTCCAACTGTAAAGTATGGTAAAGGGAGCATCATCAGGGCCTGGACAGCTTGCTATTATCGACGGGAAAATGAATTCCCAAGTTTATCAATACAGGCTATTTGTCCGCGAATTGAATCTCAACAGAAGTTGGGTGATGCAACAGGACAACGACCCAAAACACAGAAGTAAATCAACAACAGAATGGCTTCAACAGAAGAAAATAGACCTTCTGGAGTGGCCCAGTCAGAGTTCTGACTTATCCCGATTGAGATGCTGTGGCATGACCTCAAGAGAGTGGTTCACACCAGACGTCCCAAGAATATTGATGAACTGAAACAGTTTTGTAAAGAGGAATGGTCCAAAATTCCTCATGACCATTGTGCAGGTCTGATTCGCAACTCCAGAAAACATTTGGTTGAGGTTATTGCTGCCAGAGGAGGGTCAACTAGTCATTAAATGCAAGGGTTCATATACTTTTTCCACCTTGCACTGTGAATGTTTACACGTTGTGTTCAATAAGACATAAAAACATATCATTATTTGTTTGTTATTAGTTTAAGCAGACTGTGTTCGTCTATTTTTGTAACCAATTTATGCAGAAGTCCAGGTAATTCCAAAGGGTTCAAATACTTTTTCTTGCCACTGTAGTCTATTTTCTAAGACAGATAGGCAAACCTCATCCAGCATCCATGGCTGCCTGGACTGTCACCCCTAAAACACTCAACAAAACCAATTGAAGGTAGACCCTAATACCTTTTTTTAACAACATGACTAGGTGAGGAGTGGTGCTGGAACAACATCTCTAGGCGATAGTATAAGTTTGAAAATGGTCAAAATGCTTCCTTATGTCCTCCTGCCCTTGGAGTATGCACTGATTTAACATGTTTGGATATGTCTAAGCAAGGATAAAACTTCAAAGCTTAGACCGGCCAAGACATGTCAGATCAGCGATAAGCAACTTTAAGCAAGGTGGGAGGGTGGCTGGTAGCGGGCATGGCCATTGAAGCGGTCTTCGACCAAACATTTTAGAGACCCTCCTCTTGGCCACACAGTGCGTAACCCTATGGTGGTAACAAATACATTCTAAATGATTTCAATGGGTCTTTCTCCATTCTGATTGCTTTATGCTGTTCAATTCAACCCCAAATAATTTCCTGCTTTTTCATAAATGTCTGCATTTCCTGCAATCATTTCAGGTCATTTCCACACTGCCATGTAGGGCTGCACGATATGGGCAAACAATCTAAGCCTTATTTTTAACTAAAATGTTGCAATTGCGATGTGACTTGCGATTTATAGCAAAACACTTGGGTGAACTGTTGGAATCATGGAAATAGAATGATTATTTTAATTCTATACTCTAAAGGAATATAATAGTGGGCACTCTGAATACAGTGTTGAAAATATCATGAAAATATAAGGAAGATTTATTGTGACAGGGTAGGAACCAAAGTGTTAATAAGTGTTTTGGGGGACCCTATAATCTTTGGCTACATTAACTGTTACATTAACTGTTTTCTCATGTAGCTAACATATTACTTCTTTGCATATTCTGTGTCGGCCCCATCGACCGAAAGTCGTCTGTTCGTTCGACCCATCGATTGTTTTTTTTTAAAAATGCATATTTTCCATATATAGACATATATACAGTGGGGAGAACAAGTATATGATACACTGCAGATTTGTTTTTAATCATAGGTACACTTTAACTGTGAGAGACGGAATCTAAAACAAAAATCCAGAAAATCACATTGTATGATTTTTAAGTAATTAATTTGCATTTTATTGCATGACATAAGTATTTGATCACCTACCAACCAGTAAGAATTCCGGCTCTCACAGACCTCTTAGTTTTTCTTTAAGAAGCCCTCCTGTTCTCCACTCATTACCTGTATTAACTGCACCTGTTTGAACTCGTTATCTGTATCAAAGACACCTGTCCACACACTCAATCAAACAGACTCCAACCTCTCCACAATGGCCAAGACCAGAGAGCTGTGTAAGGACATCAGGGATAAAATTGTAGACCTGCACAAGGATGGGATGGGCTACAGGACAATAGGCAAGCAGCTTGGTGAAGGCAACAACTGTTGGCACAATTATTAGAAAATGGAAGAGGTTCAAGATGACAGTCAGTCACCCTCGGTCTGGGGCTCCATGCAAGATCTCACCTCGTGGGGCATCAATGATCATGAGGATCATGGGATCAGCCCAGAACTACACGGAAGGACCTGGTCAATGACCTGAAGAGAGCTGAGACCACAGTCTCAAAGAAAACCATTAGTAACACACTACGCCTTCATGGATTAAAATCCTGCAGCGCAGGCAAGGTCCCCCTGCTCAAGCCAGCGCATGTCCAGGCCCGTCTGAAGTTTGCCAATGACCATCTGGATGATCCAGAGGAGGAATCGGAGAAGGTCATGTGGTCTGATGAGTCAAAAATAGAGCTTTTTGGTCTAAACTCCACTCGCCGTGCTTGGAGGAAGAAGAAGGATGAGTACAACCCCAAGAACACCATCCCAACCGTGAAGCATGGAGGTGGAAACATCATTCTTTGGGGATGCTTTTCTGCAAAGGGGACAGGACGACTGCACCATATTGAGGGGAGGATGGATGGGGCCATGTATCGCGAGATCATGGCCAACAACCTCCTTCCCTCAGTAAGAGCATTGAAGATGGGTCGTGACTGGGTCTTCCAGCATGACAACAACCCGAAACGCACAGCCAGGGCAACTAAGGAGTGGCTCCGTAAGAAGCATCTCAAGGTCCTGCAGTGGCCTAGCCAGTCTCCAGACCTGAACCCAATAGAAAATCTTTGGAGGGAGCTGAAAGTCCGTATTGCCCAGCGACAAAATTATTCAGCCCCCTTAAGTTAATACTTTGTAGCGCCACCTTTTGCTGCGATTACAGCTGTAAGTCGCTTGGGGTATGTCTCTATCAGTTTTGCACATCGAGAGACTGACATTTTTTCCCATTCCTCCTTGCAAAACAGCTCGAGCTCAGTGAGGTTGGATGGAGAGCATTTGTGAACAGCAGTTTTCAGTTCTTTCCACAGATTCTCGATTGGATTCAGGTCTGGACTTTGACTTGGCCATTCTAACACCTGGATATGTTTATTTTGAACCATTCCATTGTAGATTTTGCTTTATGTTTTGGATCATTGTCTTGTTGGAAGACAAATCTCCGTCCCAGTCTCAGGTCTTTTGCAGACTCCATCAGGTTTTCTTCCAGAATGGTCCTGTATTTGGCTCCATCCATCTTCCCATCAATTTTAACCATCTTCCCTGTCCCTGCTGAAGAAAAGCAGGCCCAAACCATGATGCTGCCACCACCATGTTTGACAGTGGGGATGGTGTGTTCAGGGTGATGAGCTGTGTTGCTTTTACGCCAAACATAACGTTTTGCATTGTTGCCAAAAAGTTCAATTTTGGTTTCATCTGACCAGAGCACCTTCTTCCACATGTTTGGTGTGTCTCCCAGGTGGCTTGTGGCAAACTTTAAACGACACTTTTTATGGATATCTTTAAGAAATGGCTTTCTTCTTGCCACTCTTCCATAAAGGCCAGATTTGTGCAATATACGACTGATTGTTGTCCTATGGACAGAGTCTCCCACCCCAGCTGTAGATCTCTGCAGTTCATCCAGAGTGATCATGGGCCTCTTGGCTGCATCTCTGATCAGTCTTCTCCTTGTATGAGCTGAAAGTTTAGAGGGACGGCCAGGTCTTGGTAGATTTGCAGTGGTCTGATACTCCTTCCATTTCAATATTATCGCTTGCACAGTGCTCCTTGGGATGTTTAAAGCTTGGGAAATCTTTTTGTATCCAAATCCGGCTTTAAACTTCTTCACAACAGTATCTCGGACCTGCCTGGTGTGTTCCTTGTTCTTCATGATGCTCTCTGCGCTTTTAACGGACCTCTGAGACTATCACAGTGCAGGTGCATTTATACGGAGACTTGATTACACACAGGTGGATTGTATTTATCATCATTAGTCATTTAGGTCAACATTGGATCATTCAGAGATCCTCACTGAACTTCTGGAGAGAAATTTGCTGCACTGAAAGTAAAGGGGCTGAATAATTTTGCACACCCAATTTTTCAGTTTTTGATTTGTTAAAAAAGTTTGAAATATCCAATAAATGTCGTTCCACTTCATGATTGTGTCCCACTTGTTGCTGATTCTTCACAAAAAAATACAGTTTTATATCTTTATGTTTGAAGCCTGAAATGTGGCAAAAGGTCGCAAAGTTCAAGGGGGCCGAATACTTTCGCAAGGCACTGTATAAAACATTAACAGCACCCAAAATTAGTACCAGAACCTATTTCAGTCCAAGTCCAGCACTGATAAGAAGTAATCAGGTAGGCCTATTTTATGATGTTTCCACTGGATCAGAGCATTACATTTTTTCCCTTTCATGCTGAATGGTTATCGAAAGGGAGAGATCTGGAAAAGCAGACTTCTTGCTGTGGTGAGTTAAGCCAATCAGAAATACTATCAGGTCCCCAAATGGGCACATTTATGTGCCTACATTTACGCAGGCCGGGTAGCCTATAGGCCTACTTCTATGCGTGCGCGTCCTTATTCAACATTGGCAGGAAGCGCTCCAAACAAAAGACAATGACTAAATTGACAAAACTTGTAAATGGAATGAAATAAACCAAACCTTGTTTCTCACAAGTGTAGCATAGGTTGTGCACTCTGCAAACAACGTGTCCACTCTGACAATGACAACAGGAAGACTGGAATAATAATAATGAATGAATTAACATAAATTACCATAACCAAAGTAACAAACATTGTAGATGAGAAATTATAGGAATTCATGGTAAATGTACTACAGGTGATATATGTGATGGGGAATTGATATACACTAACAATCAAATGCAAACAAATCACACAAGTAAGTTATGAAACAATGAATGTGCACAAATTGGCGGGAGAGGCATTCTGGAGAGAGAAGTGCATTGTGCATCTCGGCGCATGGTCAATCTGACGTCTGCATTGGCCATGCAGCATTTACGGTGATATGGCCTCTGCAGAAGTCAGGGCATTCACACTTCTTGCGCTTCACGGAGCAGTGCAGAGTTGTTGTCAAGGAAGTGAGTTTGTGTTCTACAGGATGTACCGCCCCCAACTACCGTCAACCAATCATGTCAATGCGGAGATATACAGAGCCCTCTGCATTGTTACAAAAATTGGGAGGTTTATGGCACGTAGTTCAATTTGGCCTCTGCAATTGCTTCACCCCTCCATATGGAGCCTCCAAACACATGTTTGGATCAAGCATAAATTGATGTCGCCCTCCACAATGGACTAGTTCACTGAGATGGGCACATGCATACAGTTTGGGGTCACTTAGAAATGTCCTTGTTTTTCAAGAAAATCTAATTGATCAGCAATACAGTATAGACATTGTTAATGTTGTAAATGACTATTGTAGCTGGAAACTGCAGATTTGTAATGGAATATCTACATAGGAGTACAGAGGCCCATTATCAGCAATTATCACTCCTGTGTTCCAATGGCACATTGTGTTAGCTAATCCAAGTTTATAATTTTAAAAGAAAAATGGATTATTATAAAACCCTTTTGCAATTATATGTTAGCACAGCTGAAAACTGTGATGGGCGTAACTACCAATAGGATATCAAGAAATTGGGGAGAAGAGGGGTAAAAAAAAATGTAAATAGGTCATGTAAAAACCCTAACCGGTCCATGCATCAATACCGGTATATCGTAAAATATGGTATACTACCCAGCACTACTGCAATTCTAGTCCATTTTTTTTAAGCTACACTTAAAAATATATGCTACACAAAAATATAAACGCAAGATCAAATGTTGGTCCCATGTTTCATGAGATTAAATCAAATAAAAGATCCCAGCCCGGTGGAGGAGTGAATTAACGAATTTTGGGCATACTCCGCCCATGGAAGAAATCAGGCCCACTCTCCCTGCCGGTCCTGGCAGTGACTCTTCAGGAACCTCCCCAGCTCCTGGTTCATCCCCTCCACCTGCCCATTAGACTGAGGCCTATACCTGGAAGTGAGGCTGACAGTGACCCCGAGCTTCTCCACCAAGGCTCTCCATACCCGTAATGTGAATTGGGGGCCACGTTCAGAGACGATGTCCTCCGGTAGTCCTTAATGTCAGAAGACCTGCTGAAATAGTGCCTCAGCAACATGAAGAGCAGAAGGAAGAACAGAGAGAGGGATGAAACAGGATTTGGAAAATCTATCCACAACCACCAAAATGGTGGTTAAACCGTCAGAGGCAAGATTAGTGACAAAGTCAATGCATAGATGAGTCCAGGGATACTGAAGCATGGGAAGGGGAAGAAGTGGCCATGCTGGAGCGTGCAGGGGGAGATTTGGTTTGAGCATACACGGAACAGGAGTTGACGTAGCGAATAACGTCCTGCGCCAAGGTAGGCCACGATTACTTCTCAGAGATAGATTGAGTAGTACGAGAAATACCTGGATGTCCAGCAACGACAGCTGTGTGTGCCCAGGTCAGCAGCCGATCCCTTATCCCCGTGGGAATGTAGATGTGCTCAGGAGGACAGGTAGTGGGTGCAGGCTCCCTCTCCAGAGCCTGGCTAATGTCAACATCTACGTCCCAGACCACAGAGGCTACAACTTGAGAGGTAGGGATTATGGGTGAACTCTGGACAGGATCCCATCTCTCCCGAATTGCAGAGATGGGACAACGGCTTTGGTGTTCTTTGAGCCTGGGCGATAGGTCAGCGTGAAGTCAAATCTTGTAAATAATAGGCCCCACCTTGCTTGGCGCAGATTCAGCCTCCTCGCTGTCTGCATGTACAGGTTCCGATGGTCGTTGAGGATGACGAATAAGTCCTTGGTGCCCTCAATCGCCGATGTCATAATTCCTCTCTGTAGGGGACAGCTTCTTAAAGTAATATGCACGGATACAATTTTTGTGGATTACCTTGTCGTTGAGACAAAACTGCCTCCACGCCCACCTCTGAAGCATCCACCTCCACCACAAAGGATATTGTGGGATCTGGGTGTGAAATGGTCAAACATCCCTTAAGGATACCGAAGGCCTCATCAGATGTGAGAGGAGCGGAGATGGAGCTGAAGTTCCTGATGAAACCCCAAAAACCGTTGTACCCCTTTATGGTGGTTGGGACTGGCCATGACCTGACCTCATCTACCTTCTTGATGTCCATCTTCACTCCTTGCAGGCTGATTTGGTAGCCTCGGAAGGAGACAACCTCCTGATGAAACTGGCACTTCTCAGCCTTGACAAATAGTTGGTTAGCCAGGAGGCATTCCAGGACTACTCGGACGTGAGTGATGTGATCCTCCAAGGTAGTCATGTAGACCAGGAGGTTGTCGATATACACAACAACCTGGAGTCCGAGCATGTCCCTGAACACCTTGTTGAGGAATGCCTGGAACACTGACGGAGCATTGGCTAAGCCAAATGGCATCACCAAGTACTCCTAGTGACCAGACATTGTGCTAAAAGCTGTCTTCCATTCATCCCCCTCCCGGATGCAGATGAGATTGTATGCACTCCGCATGTCCAATTTGGTAAAGAACCGGGCCCTGCAGAGCTGTTCGATAGCTGCCGGCAGAGGGTAGCGGTACTTGGTGGTGATCACATTGTCCTCTGTAGTCAATACATGGGCAAAAACAATACACGGGCGTAACCCTCCATCCTTCCTGGCCACGAAGCAGAAGGCTGCAGACGCAGGAGAAGTGGACATGCAGATGAAACCTCGTTGGAGCGCCTCATGGATGTACTCCTCCATGGCTTTTGTTCCAGCCACCGACAGAGGGTAGATGCGTCTGCACTGGGGCAGGTCGATGGCACAGTCCCAGGGGCCATGTGGAGTGAGAGAGGTGGCGCAGGTTTCAGAAAATACCTCCCGCAGGTCCTGGTATACCTCCAGGATGTTGGGCTGAAGGGCAACCACAGGACTCCGACGTGGAACCACAGGCAACGGGAAAGCAGGTCCTCCAGCATTCGGGTGCCTAGCCCGTGATTTCCATCCTTGACCATGAGATGGTGGAGTTATGGCGTTGAAGCTAAGGGAGGCCGGAAATGATCTTGTGAGCTGGTGCACTGGTGATGAAGGGAATGTTCTCCTGATGGATGGACTCCATGGTGAGGGTGAGTGGTCTGGTGATGTGTATGATGGTCCCGGATCCTAATGCCCAATTGTCGAGGGCTTGAACCGGGAAAGGAGAGGAGAGCCAGTATGAGGTGATGTTAAGAGAGGAGGCAAGGGTCTGGTCAATACAGTTCCCCGCGGAACCGGAATCCACTAATGCTGTAGAAACAGTACATGAGGGACAGTCAACTAGTGTGATCGACACCAAAAAGGGTTTGGCAGAAAGTGATAAAGAGGGGATACTCACGCCTGCCCCTGCATGTGGAAGATCACGTGACCTTCCTATGCGCTTGTCGAATCCTGAGTTGGGATGTACCGGACACTGCTGGAGCTAGTGCCCTCCTTGACCACAATAGAGACAGAGCCCCAGCTGTCTCCATCTGCGTCATTCCGCCTTGGGGAGACGTGTGACCCCTACCTCCATGGGTTCAGGCTCTGATCCAAAGTGTTCACAGAGGGACGCTCCCGAAGTAGTTTATCCAGATTAATGGCCATCGCGATGAGTGTGTCCAAGGAGAGGTTGTCGTCTCAACAGACCAGTTCCGTCTGAACCTCCTCACGCAGACCTCTTTGGAAGAGCGTACAAAGCGCCGGCTCATTCCATCTGCTGGATGCTGCTACTGTCCGGAAGGTGAGTGCGTACTCAACAGCAGTCTGTTCCTCTTGCCGTAATTGGAGTAGGCGCTCACCCCTCTCTCTGCCCTCCGATGGATGATCGAAGATACTTCTGAACAGAGCCATGAACTCCTGATACGAATCCAGCTCCTCCTCTGCCAGATGGCCGTAGCCCATTCCAACGCCCGCCCAGTCAGCAGAGAAATAACTGTATCAACCTTGGACATCTCGGTGGTGGAGGCTCCCACCTGGTGCACAAAATAGAGGTAGTAGGAGTAGCTTATTTTGACAAAACTCCTGATACTTCAGTGACATATCAGATAGACAGATAAAGAGAAAACATACAAAACACAACAACTGTTCAGAGACAAAAACAACAAATAAAACAATTTCCCTATAAGATTTAGTAAATGCAGCAAGTATTAGATCGAGAAAGATTCAGAGAAAGAGAGAGAGAGAGAGAGAGAGAGAGAGAGAGAGAGAGAGAGAGGAGCAGGGCAACAAATAGGATACAATTGGTCCGGAACATCATCTCTCTCTCCCGCTCAGTCTCTGTCTTCATTACTCTCTTTTTCTCAAACACACACATACGGTCTACCTAATAATCACCTCTTGGGAGTTTCCATAATGAATTGTGTGACACAGTTGCAGGCCTCCCATTACACACACACACACACACACACACACACACACACACACACACACACACACACACACACACACACACACACACACACACATACAGTTCATGGTGTGCATTTGTACAGTGCATATGTACAGTGCATTCATAAAGTATTCAGACCCCTTGACTTTTCCACATTTTGTAACGTTACAGCCTTATTCTAAAACATATATTTAAAAAATCCTCATCAATCTTCAATCTACACACAATACCCCATAATGACAAAGCAAAAACTGATTTTATACATTTTTGCCTAATCTATTACAAATAAAAACATAAATACTTTATTTACATAAGCATTCAGACCATTTGCTTTGAGACTCAAAATTGAGTTCACATGCATCCTGTTTCCATTTATTATTCTTGAGATGTTTCTACAACTTGGTTGGAGTCCACCTGTGGAAAATTCAATTGATTGGACATGATTTAGAAAGGCACACACCTGTCTATATAAGGTCCCAAAGTTGACAGTGCATGTCAGAGCAAAAACCAAGCCATGAGGTCGAAGGACTTGTCCGCAGAGCTCTGAGACAGGATTGTGTTTAGGCACAGATCTGGGGAAGGGTACCAAAACATTTCTGCAGTATTGAAGGTTCCCAAAAACACAGTATCATTCTTAAATGGAAGAGGTTTGGAAACACCAAGACTCTTCCTAGAATT
The DNA here is from genome assembly GCF_018296145.1 of Oncorhynchus tshawytscha. Classification (NCBI taxonomy): domain Eukaryota; kingdom Metazoa; phylum Chordata; class Actinopteri; order Salmoniformes; family Salmonidae; genus Oncorhynchus; species Oncorhynchus tshawytscha. The sequence continues at coordinate 14,309,913 of NC_056447.1, forward strand.
GGCCGCCCCGACAAACTGAGCAATCGGGGGAGAAGGGCCTTGGTCAGGGAGGTGACCAAGAACCTGATGGTCATTCTGACAGAGCTCTAGAGTTCCTCTGTGGAGATGGGAGAACCATCCAGAAGGACAAATATCTCTGCAGCAATCCACCAATCAGCTCTTTATGGTAGAGAGGCCAGATGGATGCCACTCTTCGGAAAAAAGGCACATGACAGCCCGCTTGGAGTTTTCCAAAAGGCACCTGAAGGACTCAGACCATGAGAAACTATATTCTCTGGTCTGATGAAACCAAGATTGATTGAACTCTTTGGCCTGAAAGCCATGCGCCACGTCTGGAGGAAACCTGGCACCATCCCTATGGTGAAGCATGTTGGTGGCAGCATCATGCTGTGGGGATGTTTTTCAGCGGCAGGGACTGGGAGATCCTTGATGAAAACCTGTCCACTCCAGAGCGCTCAGGACCTCAGACTGGGGCAAAGGTTCACCTTCTAACAGGACAACGACCCTAAGCACTAAGCCAAGACAATGCAGGAGTGGCTTCGGAACAAGTCTCTGAATGTCCTTGAGTGGCCCAGTCAAAGCCCAGACTTGAACCTCATCGAACATCTCTGGAGACCTGAAAATAGCTGTGCTGCAACGCTCTCCATCCAACCTGACAGAGCTTGATAGGATCTTAGGTAAATGTGATTTCACTTGTTGTTTGTTTATAAATTAGCAAATGTTTCTAAAAACCTGTTTTTGCTTTTCATTATGGGGTATTGTGTGTAGATGAGGTGGGAAACAATGTCATCTATTTTACAATATGGCTGTAACATAACAAAATATGGAAAAAGTCAAGGGGTCTAAATACTTTTCGAATGCACTCTTGGTCAGACTGATGGATAATCAGACAGGATAGAGTGCATAAAAGATATTCATGAATATGATCATAGATGGGTCAGATTATAACCATAAAGACTATATAGGTTACACACACTTCAAGACCCATATTCAGATTACTTTATTATAGATGGTAAGAAGTCTAAGTACTGTATGTGGCACAACAGTTTACAGATTCAATGCATCATAAACTATTGTTTATTTATTTAGGATGTTGAAAGTAAAAGATTGCAAAGATGACACTATATGCAATTTAGTCAAACAGGTTTCAAATAATTCTTCATCTGTTTCGGTGGGTATAGTTAGCTGTTTGTTTTTGTAGGAGGGAGTGAGACAAATAAATGTTTTATTGAACCTTTATTTAACTAGGCAAGTCAGTTAAGAACAAACTCATCTTTACAATGATGGCCTACCCTGGACCAATGGCCTACCCTGGACCAAAGCAGTGGCTCGCCATTGCTAAATGCATTTGGGGAAACACTAGGCCTACAGGCCTAGGCTATAACCATACACATTGGAATCTCTGTTTTATTTTCTATTTACAGTACTTGATATTCATGTCTCATAGCGCATGAGACAGACCGTTCAGCTACTGTAAGGCCCGGGGTAAAGAATGACAATCCATGGACACTGCGACTTCAGATATAGACTCGAAGGTTCAATAAGAGCAACCACACATCTTCAGGGGACAAATAAAATAAGGATAAATCACATGATCAGAGCGCTGGCACATGCTACGACACCAAACTCTAAACTGAAGCTATCCCAGAAACCCCTGCTCTTTATAGACAGAGCCACAGCATCCACTATCATAATAAAAGTCCTTCAATTACAGTCCCACATTACTATAACAACTTGTCTCGTTCCTGAAACCTGACAGTTGGGAAAAGCTAACAACAAAGGGTTGAAATAAGATGCACACTGCTACTATTAGCCTAAACTATCTGAATTGATTTGAGAAGTGTATGCCACATCTTACAATACAACTAGCTAATAATTGAGAGAGAACTTCAATTGATGTGGAGCAAGCATGCTACAGACATCCATTTGTACTGGTATGACATGTTACACATACCATTGCCGTGTAGGCATGTTAGTGTGTCTGGGATTCAGAGAAAAATAATTTTCCATATCTTTACAAAGTGGCATTGCATGTGACTGAATATGACACTATTATATGTTAGAACATGGCCCACCCCACTGACCTCTATAGGTCAGCCATTTTGGTCAGGGAGTTGGTCAACCATGGTTTGAAGTGCTGTGATAAAAGTGTAGAATAAGACATTTTAAGAATTTATCTGCACTGTATGTGTGTTAGCTGGCTAGCCAGGCGTAATGATTCCATTAATTTTTCAAATTAACTGCCACTATGTGACTTACCACCTGGATAAAATGTGATTTTTTAATATATTTTTTTACATTGGATAAAAGTAGAGACACAGAGCTACAAAATGGTATATCGTACACTGCATTTGAGGAACAATGGGAAAGTCATTCTGCTTTGAAAGTTGATCAACTTGTAAACTCACTTTTCAGAATATCGCCTTTGAATGTTTTGGTATCTAGTGAAGAGCTTTTCTTTGTCTACAACCATTCAGCATCGTTCACACCCTCTTAAGCTTTAGCCCCACCCATCTCATTTTGCTCAGAGCGCACACTTGATGCTCTGGGCGATAATTTCTTTACTTCTGGATAACATGAAAACACGCCTAACCAGCTCTGCTGGCAACAATTTCATTATGACCTTTTGCAGACGTTTACTGACACCGGCCATATTCAATGGGTGTTGTACACACGTCACGTAACATTAGCTAACGAGCCAGCCTGCTAACGTTAGATAGTTAAACAACAATGAACAAAGTGCCAACAATGCCTAAGTGCAACACTTCCTAACATTAGGCTCTAACAGCTCTGGGTAATGAATAATAACGTCTGCTAGGGAGCCAGCCAGCTAACGTTAGCTAGCTAGCTAACAGTACACTTTAGCTTAAGACATATAACTAAACAAGGAACCTAGCTAGGTAAACAACATTTAAGATCACACACATCACGTAACGTTAGCTAACGTGCCAGCCAGCTAACATTAGCTAGTTAAACAACAAGAGTGCTGGGAGCTAACCAACCAGGTCCAATGTTAGCTAGCTAACACTAGGCTCTAACTAGAAAAGCAAACGGCTCTGGGAAACAAATAATAATGTCAGCTAGGGAGCCAGCCAGCTAACGATAGCTAGCTAGCTAACAGTACACTTTAGCTTGAAATGAAACCACTTTATTTCAAAACTAGAAAGGTGTAATATCTGAAAAGGAAGCTAGCTAATGCTAGACTACCTTACCTGTATACATCAACATGCATTATGGACGTGTCTCCCTGTCAGGAATGCCATACCACGGTTGAACTTAGTTTGAAGACGTAATCCGGAGACAGCTGTTTTCTCCATTTCTTTAGCTATCATACTCTAATTCCACAGATTTCAAAACTTGATCCTCCAAAAAGTGGAGAGCAACACTTATGCAGCTGCACTACACAATACATGTTTTAAAACCTTTCTAGGGCAGGCGTTCCGCTAGCGGAACCCCTCGACAACATTCCGCTGAAAAGGCAGCGCGCGAAATTCTAAAATATCTTTTTTTACAAATATGTAACTTTCACAAAGTCCAATAGAGCAAATGAAAAATAAACATCTTGTTAATCTACCTATCGTGTCCGATTTCAAAAATGCTTTACAGCGAAAGCACAACATATGATTATGTTAGGTCATAGCCAAGTTAAAAAAAACACACAGCCATTTTCCAGCCAAAGATAGGAGTCACAAAAAGCAGAAATAGAGATAAAATGAATCACTAACATTTGATGATCTTCATCAGATGACACTCATAGGACATCAAGTTACACAATACATGTATGTTTTGTTCGATAATGTGCATATTTATATCCAAAAATCTCAGTTTACATTGGTGCGTTACGTGCAGTAATATTTTGATTCCAAAATTTGCAGATTTTGCAGAAATATTCATAATAAGCATTGATAAAAATACAAGTGTTATTCACAGAATTAAAGATAGACTTATCCTTAACCTGTAGTGACGCCCAGCCCATGAACGGGACCGTTATCGTCATCTGACACTAATTAGCATAACGCAACGGACATGAATCTTCCTAGAAAATCTTCCTATTCATGAAAATCACAAGTGAAATATATTGGAACACAGCTTAGCCTTTTGTTAATCACCCTGTCATCTCAGATTTTCAAAATATGCTTTACAGCCAACGCTAGACAAGCATTTGTGTACGTTTATCATAGCCTAGCATAGCATTATGCCTTGCTTAGCAGGCAAACTTATCACGGAAATCAGAAAAGCAATCAAATTAAATCGTTTACCATTGATGAACTTCGGATGTTTTCACTCACGAGACTCCCGGGTAGACAGCCAAAGTTAATTTTTTCCCAAAAGATTATTTTTGTAGGCGAAATAGCTCCATTTGTTCTTCACGTTTGGCTGAGAAATCGCCCGGAAATTGCAGTCACCACAACGCCGAAAAATATTCCAAATTAGCTCCATAATATCGACAGAAACATGGCAAACGTTGTTTAGAATCCATCCTCAAGGTGTTTTTCTAATATCTATTCGATAATATATCAGTCGGGACAATTAGTTTTTCACTCTGACCGATTGGAGTAATGGCTACCTCTGTATTTTACGCGAGAATCTCTCTCGGAGCCACCATGTGACCACTTACGCAATGTGGCTGCCTATGGCTATTCTTCAACAGAAATACGTAAAACTACGTCACAATGCTGTAGACACCTTGGGGAATACGTAGAAAGCGTAAGCTTGTTGATGGTACATTCACAGCTGAATAGGGAGTCATTGGAACACAGCGCTTTCAAAACCTGGGGCACTTCCAGATTGGATTTTTCTCAGGCTTTCGCCTGCAACATCAGTTCTGTTATACTCACAGACAATATCTTTACAGTTTTGGAAACGTTAGAGTGTTTTCTATCCAAAGCTGTCAATTATATGCATATTCTAGCATCTTTTCCTGACAAAATATCCCATTTAAAACGGGAACGTTTTTTTTTCCAAAAATGAAAATACTGCCTCCTAACACCAAGAGGTTTTAATGCAACCGTTGTGTCAGATTTCAAAAAAACCTTACGGAAAAAACGTAATCTGAGAACGGCGCTCAGAGCCCAATCCAGACAAAGAAATATCCGCCATGTTGGAGTCAACAGAAGTTATAAATAACACTATAAATATTCACTTACCTTTGATGATCTTCATCAGAAGGCACTCTCAGGAATCACAGTTCGACAATAAATTACTGATTTGTTCCATAAAGTCCATCATTTAGCCACTTGTTGTTAGCGTGTTCAGCCCAGTAATCCATCTTCATGAGGCGCGGGCACTTCGTCCAGACAAAAACTCTAAAAGTGCCATTACAGGTCGTAAAAACAAGTCAAACGATGTATGGAATCAATCTTTAGGATGTTAACATAAATCATCAATAAGGTTCCAACCAGAGAATTTCATTGTCTGAAGAAAAGCACTGGAACGAGTGCTAACTCTGTCGGGAGCGTACGTCACGAGCTTGAGACACTCAGCTAGACCCATGACTCATTCAGCTCCCATTCCCCCCTCCTTTATAGCAGAAGCCTGAAACAAGTTTCTAAAGATTGTTGACATCTAGTGGAAGCCGTAGGAAGTGCAACTTGACTCCATAGACACTGAGTATTCGGTAGGCCAAGCTTTGAAAAACTACAAACCCCACTTCCTGGTTGGATTCTTTCTCAGGTTTTCGCCTGCCATATGAGTTCTGTTATACTAACAGACATCATTCAAACAGTTTTAGAAACTTCAGAGTGTTTTCTATCCAATACTAATAATAACATGCATATATTACCATCTGGGACAGAGTAGGAGGCAGTTCACTCTGGGCACGCTATTCATCCAAAAGTGAAAATGCTGCCCCCTATCCCAAAAAGGTTAAAGCCGCATTCGACAGGATTCACAACACAGTCTGACAAGCTCAAATAGACAAACGACATTCAATATAGTTGACCAATCTTCTCTCGGCATGTCCAGCCCACTCATTATCTCAGACAATCATGGCTAGTTGAAAGGCTGCTAACTTTTTCTGTGGCTTAACCAACAAAGCTCGTAATTTAATAATTGTATTTGTATTTACAGATAGCATACAAGTTTGTTGTTAAGGCACATGAAAATTCACATGTTCGAGACAATATGTCTGCATTTTGATTAAAACGATGTGCACGCTTCAATGGGGCAGGAGGATGTGTGTTGTTGTGATTCTGTTGTTATTGTGATGACTAGAAACTGCCATGTGGGGAATTGTAAGTGGCTCGTTTTATCTTATCGTGTTATCTGGGCTCCCGAGTGGCCAACGGTCTAAGGCACTGCATCTCAGTGCGAGAGGTGTCACTATAATGCCTGGTACGAATCCAGGCTGTATCACATCTGGCTGGGATTGGGAGTCCCATAGGGCGGCCACAATTGGCCCAGCGTCGTCCGGATTTGGCCAGAGTAGGCCGTCATTGTAAATAAGAATTTGTTCTTAACTGACTTGCCTAGTTAAATAAAAGGTTACATTTAAAAATGTTGATCTTGATAACATGTCTTGTTTTGAGTTGTTTTGACTGATGACACATCTATATTAACATGGCTAAAATCCTCTAGCTAGATGTATTTCAGAGACAACAAGTGCTCATTGTGCAACTTTATTTATGTTTTCAATAAACATTGGAAACAAAATATAGTGTACATGTGAACATTCTAAGCCCAACCCGTCTGTTTTGCCCCATACTGTAGTTGTGCACAGATTAGTTTTGTTGCTAAACAACCATTAAAGCAATCCAGTATTGAAGCAAAGATTGTCTATTATATTGACAAGATAGTCAAGTGACCGCTCTAACAATGGAAATACATGTCCTCAAAGATGGAAAGCAGGCAGGAGGAGACGAGATCAGGTGGGACCATTCTAGCTAATGAGAGGGCAGATACTTGTGTGAACAACAGGCCTTCGTGATCGAAAGAGGACTCCTCTTTGTATCTGTGCCGTTCTTGCGTCTGTGACAGCATGGGCAAGGCCATTGAGTATATCTCCATTTTAAAGTAGTCCATTTGCTTCTTCATTGGCTGATTGCTCTCAACTCATAGCAATCCCCATCCAGCTGACGACTTTAAAATGGTGGAAGCCTTCAATGGCAATGTCCATGCTATAACGGGTTAAAGCCATAATGAGTCCTCTATCTATATTTATGACAACTCCGATATGAAGTTGTTTTTTTCAAAATAGCCTAAATGTCCACTTATATCAGTGCATTCGTAACAACCCATCAATTATGAAACTTCTATTAAATCAAATAAGCCTCACATAGCAAATTAGCTATTTTCTGTTTACCAAATTTGACACACTCTCATTGACCTCCATACAAAAATTCCTCACTGCCTGGGCTTATTTTCGTGGACAGATTTGGGTGGAGTAAAACCTTTCACGTCGCCTCTTCCTCTCTAGTTGAAATCGCCTGAAGCCTTGTTCACATTACCCATAATTGTAATAGCAACGCCTCCTTGCGGTTAAAGGCTCCATTGCTAGACGTATACTGCATACTTTGAAATTGTTCAAACTTTGCGTCGTCTTCTGTCCAGCCAGAGTCCATCGAAGAACAGGAAGTTGCCAAACCACAGAAGATGAAAATATGTGGCTTTCGGTGATGGCTTTATGGAATAGCTAGCAACTTGTAAACCATTACCCATTCATATAAGTGAGTACTATTTTAATAGTAATGTTAAATAATACACATTGGCTGCTAAGCCAATTATATTATATGACTGTTGCCTCCCGTTAAGTTTATTGTGATGGTAATGAAATGTTTTTAATAATAATTTTTAGGTGGAGGTTGCTAGCTACATTGGTATCTTCAACCTAGCCTAGTTTTTTTTTGCTAGATAGATATAGCTGCTCTGCAGTGCAAGCTAGTTTAACCTAATTTAAAGTTAGAGAAACAAGTTGAGGAAAAAGTAACTTAAAAAAACATGTTCTATTATCACTTGAAACAATTTACTTATCATGTCTTTAATGAAAATGTCATATTTTCCAATCTCCAAAAATAAGAGACAGGCGCTCCTCTTTTCATACAGTGAAATATATCACGATGCGTATGGGCATGACATGCAAACCTCCCCGGTCAGGTTGCAAAATAAATGTAAACATACATGTTATTCAATCATTTCACCCATACGCTTGAACGAGCGTCTGCGTAGCCAGGCGTTAAAATAGAACTTGGTTGGTTTTATTTGAGCAGCTCGGTCCGCTTCAAGTTCCCTCCTAATTGGATGTCAGGAAGATACAAACCCACTGGAGGCTTAAAAGATCAATTAAGAAAGATTCAATTAAGATAACTAACTAAAAACCTAAGTAGGTTTTTCTTTTTATCTGTGGATTAATCGCCGGCGTAGAGGTACACGATTTTGTAAGACTGTGTAAAAATTATACAAAGATCCAGCTAAAAAAAAGTACTCATCCAAGGCTTTTCTTTATTTTTACAATTTTCTACATTGTAAATTAATAGTGAAGACATCAAAACTCTGAAATAACACATATGGAATCATATAATAACCAAGAAAGTGTTAAACAAATCAAAATATATTTTAGATTTTAGATTCATCAAAGTAGCCACCCTTTGCCTTGATGACAGCCCTCTTGGCATTTTCTCAACCAGCTTCACCTGGAATGCTTTTCCAAAAGTCTTGAAGGAGTTCCCACATATGCTGAGCACGTTGGCTGCTTTTCCTTCACTCTGCGGTCCAACTCATCCCAAACCATCTCAATTGGGTTGAGGTCAGGTGATTGTGGAGGCCAGGCCATCTAATGCAGCACTCCATCAATCCATCTCTCGTTCTTGCTCAAATAGCCCTTACACAGCCTGGAGGTGTGTTAGGTCATTGTCCTGTTGAAAAACAAATGATAGTCCCACTAAGCGCAAACCAGATGGGATGGGCGTATTGCTGCAGAATGCTGTGGTACGCCTTGAATTCTAAATAAATTACAGACAGTGTCACCAGCAAAGCACCCTCACACCATCAAACCTCCTCTTCCATGCTTCACAGTGGGAAATACACATGCGGAGATCATCCACTCACCTACTCTGTGTCTCACAAAGACAAGGCAGATGGAACCAAAAATCTCACATTTGGACTCATCAGTCCAAAGGACAGATTTCCACTGGTCTAATGTCCATTGCTCATATTTATTGGCACAAGCAAGTCTCTTCTTATTATTGGTGTCCTTTAGTAGTGGTTTCTTTGCAACAATTCGACCATGAAGGCCTGATTCTCGCAGTCTCCTCTGAACAGTTGATGTTGCAATGTGTCTGTTACTTGAACTCTGTGAAGCATTTATTTGGGCTGCAATTTCTGAGGCTGGTAACTCTAATGAACTTGTCCTCTACAGCAGAGGTAACTCTGTGTCTTCCTTTCCTGTGGCGATCCTCATGAGAGCCAGTTTCATCATAGTGCTTGATGGTTTTTTCGACTGCACTTGAAGAAGTATTCAAAGTTCTTGAAATTTTACGGATTGAGTAACCTTCATGCCGTAAAGTAATAATGGACTGTCATGCTTATTTGAGCTGTTCTTGCCATTATGTGGACTTGGCCTTTCAACAAATCGGGCTATCTTCTGTATACCACCCCTTCCTTGTCACAACACAACTGATTGGCTCAAACACATTAAGAAGGAAATAAATTCCACAAATTAACTTTTAACAAGGCACGCCTGTTAATTGAAATGCATTCCAGGTGACTATCTCACACAGCTGGTTGAGAAAATGCCAAGAGTGTGCAAAGCTGTCAATCAAGACAAAGGTTGGCTACATTGAAGAATCTCAAATATAAAATATATTTTGATTTGTTTAACACTTTTTTGGTTACTACATGATTCCATGTGTTATTTCATTGTTTAGATGTCTTCATTATTATTCTACAATGTAGCAAATAATACAAATCAATTAAAACCCTGGAATGAGTAGGTGTGTCCAAATGTTGACTGTGTTCATTTTTTATTTTTCATTATTATTATTTTTTTATTCAAGCTTTATTTAACTAGGCAAGTCAGTTAAGAACAAATTCTTATTTACAATGACGGCCTACCGGGGAACAGTGGGTTAACTGCCTTGTTCATGGGCAGAACGACAGATTTTTTACCGTGTCAGCTCAGTTCATCTCCCAGGACAAAGTGGCTAGAAAAAGCAAGCTATCTTAATGGCCATTAATGTTAAATGTGTGTTTCGGTATGCCCCCAAATTAGTATCGTTGGTTCACAGTTGGTTTCGGTATTTTAACCTGCGTGTCATGATCGCCTCTGGTGTGGATGGACAAAATCATCATGCGCGCATTGACGGTGTAGTCAGCTTATGAAGGACATATTTCTGGGTACCTAAGGCAGCCAGCAACGACGCAGTTGTGTTTCCATTCAGCTTGTGTTTCACCAGCCACTTTCCCTTCCCCCAGATGGGTTCCCGTGATCACATGACTGTGCTACTGGAAACTGGGGGAAAGGTCGTAGAGCTGTAGCGCTCGAATTCTAGGCAAACGAGCAACGAATAACTCGCAACATTATAGCCATCATACTCTGCGATAATAGGCTACGTTGTTTATTATTATACTTGGGTGAACGTGTAATAAGCCACGATAATAAAGTAAATACTATTATGTGACTGAATAACTGCATAACAACGGGATCCATTCAAATGTAATCGCAATCTTGTTTGTTTAAACTGAAACGAAAGAAAAATATGTTCTCTTCATGAGCTGTAGGTTTCTTCTTTTACTCATTCACGCACATAATACACATTTGTATCTTAAAATACCTTACACGGGAAATATTATTGGATATGTTTCTCTGGGGTTGAATTACAGGCCACTTGGAGTAAAATGGGGTCAGCATTTCCCTATGATTGGAATAGGCTATAATTCAGTGTTTCTGAGTCAACCTAAATTCACTTTAGTCAATGTAAGAAGGTATAAAGCTAGATAATCTAATAAAGTGCCTAATGATTGATCAATGCCTTGCATAAGGCCCTCAAGGGACACACACCTGTACTGTACTCTCTCTGACCTTCCTCTGCTCTATTTGGAGGTTACATGTGTACAGAGGGCAGGTGTCCCCTTTGACATTGTAGCAATGTTTAGACAATAGCTTTGCAGCTAAAAATGTAAACAAACTTGGGGAATAATAAAGTATTTGCCAATGAGACTGTTAGAGAATGAATGACCTCTTATTTGGACTCCTGCCCAATAGCAGTGTAATGATCCCAACAACAGTTCAGCGATTCATTGATAGGAAACCTGCTGGTTTTGTTGTGAAACAAGATTGTGTCCTCTTGCTGTCAAAATGCCATTACATGAATGGTAGGCCTACTGTATTTACATCCAAATAGTGTCTTTTCAACACAGATTCCTTACATTGGAGAGATAGTCAAACAAATATATATATTTATTTGTTTAACATTTCTAGGGAGTCATGATGAGACCATGGTCTCTTTCGCAGATGAGCCCTGCTTGAACACATCCACAAACAACATGGTTTTATTCAAGTGTCATATATGGTATTTATGACCCAGGAGTAAGTGCAAACAAAGGTCAAAATACTAGATCTAAGTATTTAACTTAAACTTGGTTTATAAACACTTCCGTTTCATAAACACATATGGCTCATTGCGAATTTAGGTCTATAGGCGATTGTCTTCTTTACAAACGCATCATAGTAGTAAAATATTTTTGTATGACCATTTCACTACGCTGAAGACTGAATACAAAATGTAACGTCAGAGATTCCCCCGTACCGGGGTCGTCACTAGTTACCACAGCCACAAAGTCATAATAATGACTAAACCCCGCCTATTTCTACAGTTTCTCTTAACCACACTGCTAAAGTTATGCCTAACCCCAACCTTACATTAAACCAAAAAGCATTTTTTTGTGTTTTAACGATATAGCCCATTTTTACTTTATTGTTTGACTGCCGCCACACTTCGAAAACTGCTATATAATCGAAACAGACTCAAACAAAGTATGATTTTACTCACCAGCCCTTTCTCCAAACGTGTATATTAGCAACGCAAAATGTAAAAGAGGACTTTCTTTGAACGTGTCCAAGGTTGTGAGGCTTGGTTAGACCTCCCTCGGCGTTGACAGTTGCAAGGCGCCGTATGAATGGAAAGTGAGGACTTGCAGAGACCGCCCAGTTTGAAACGTCACATTAGCTCTTCTTTTTCTTCTTCTTTGGAGAGGTCAAACGGACACAATTGATGGGACGTTCGGCTCTTTTTACTGACTCGGATCTTTTCGACTCGTTCAGTCAAGAGAACGAATGTTTCGACTAATTTCGTTCATTTGAGTCAGTAATGTCCAGAGCACGCAGGACCCCTTATCAGCGAACGATTAACTGAAAACTCGAAAGAGTCATGATTCTACAAGCCTTTAGTTCACGTCGTTTACCACGAAGTGCTTATTGGAGCTGTCATTTGTGACTGAGGCATAAGTGTGCTTTAAACAATGTACATTTGTTGATTGCTAGGCATCAAAGCTGTCATCAAGGGCTCCCGAGTGGCGCAGCGGTCAGTTGAGTTCATAAACATGTGCCATGGAATCGGTACATCGAAAATCTCTTCCCAACTATTTGGCTATCTATTTGGCACAGCTGGGATTTTCTGATCCTTACATGAAACTAGTATACTATTTTACTCACCACAATTTTCTTTAATACAGGGCCGACAGACAAGTTCCTTACTTCTCCCCCTTCCACTTTCCTCTTCTATTTTTGCGGTAATGCTGCAATTAGTTTGTTGCCATTTTGGGCAGAGCAGACATTTCCATATATTTTTGTTAGCTGCATGTGTGACATAACTCCACCGGTCCTATTTATTAAAATATTTACAAAGATAGTACCTTTTTTATTTATTTTTGATCAATTAGTATATTTGAGTTTAACCATACTGTTTGTTGTAATATTTGTTCGGTCTTTTCTGGTGGATTAAACTGAAATTTCAACCAACTTTCTATGGCTTGTTTAAAAAAGAAATTATATTTTGGATAACGAAATAACTGAAAGTGAGAGCTTGTAATCTGAATAAAGGGAAAAGGGCCATTATTGACCATGGGGTGAGACATTTTTACTAATCTGCTAAAGAACCAGCTCAGATTTAAATGAACTTTTGTATGACTAAAGCCGTTAGTGAGATGTCTAATGCTTTAATATTGAATATTTCTGCCCTCCGAATTAATATTCATTATATTAATAGGCCTGTTTAATTTGGCTTGCCATTCCAAATAAAATTGAATATTTTTTGCTCATATAATTAAAAAAATATGTTTCTAGGCCTATGAGTAAATTTTCTTCACAAGTAGACAGGTCTTTTCTTTTCCATGATTGTCACGTATAATCCCAATCCGACCTCTAGGTCACCAGGTTGCTCCAAGAGAGTCTTGAAGAAGACACCACAAAACCTATTCCCCTCAGGAGACTGAAAATATTTGGCATGAGTCCACAGATCCTCAAAAGGTTCTACAGCTACACCATCAAGAGCATGGTTGCATCACTGCCTGGTATGGCAAACAGAGGGTAGTACATATGGCCTAGTACATCACTGGAGCCAAGCTTCCGGCCATCCAGGACCTCTATACCAGGCGGTGTCAGAGGAAGGTCCTAAAAATTGTCAAAGACTCCAGCCACTCTAGTCATAGACTGTTCTCTCTGCTTCGCATGGCAAGCGGTACCGGAGCGCCAAGTCTAGGTCCAAGAGGCTTCTAAACAGCTTCTACCCCCTAAGCCATAAGACTACTGAACATCTAATCAAATGGCTACACAGACTATTTGCATTGACTCACCCCCCCCTATTTTACACTGCTGCTACTCTCTGTTGTTATCATCTATGTATAGTCACTTTAATAACTCTATCTACATGTACATATTACCTCAATTACCTCGACTAACCGGTGCCCCGCACATTGACTCTGTACCGGTACCCCCTGTATATAGCCTCTGTTGATATTTTACTACTGCTCCTAATTATTTGTTAGTTTTATTTTTTTGTGTGTATTTTTTTAAACTGCATTTTTGATTAAGGGCTTGTAAGTAAGCATTTCACTGTAAGGTCTACACCTGTTGTATTTGGCGCATGTGACAAATACGTTTTGATTTGATTTGAATCTCTGGTGGAGGCATTGCATCTGATGCAGGGAGGGATGTCTTATGGGTGTGCGAGAGCTCTTCCGATGACCCTGACTCTGACAGTGATACAGAGATGCTCTTGTGCAAAATAATGTGTTTGGGCACGTATCGTGTATGCAAGCCAATTATGATGTTTTGCAATATTGCTATTGTTGTGTATGAACGGAAGATTAGCCCTGCTTCACATTGTATTTCATTAAATGAAAAAACTATTTTGGCTATTATCATTTCAACAGTGCCGAATCCACAACCATTGCCATCTGCGCCTGTGCCACCCCCACAGCGCCCAGACCGCCAACACCTGTAGGCCTGGTGGGTTGTTGTCTTTGTATTTCATTTTACATTTGACACCTGTTGTTACAATGACATGAAACGGTTTTGTTCCATGTTTCATTTTTGTATTTTTAAACCATTAAAACAACAAAACAAAATAATCTGAATTAAAAATGTTAAAAAATCTTACGGTCAGAAAATACAAAATTGTCTTATTTTATTATTTACAGTCTATGTGCATTTGAATCAATCAATAAAATGTCTGACTGATTACAATTTACATTTTGTGTCCTAAGGTTTCTTATCACATATTTTAACATAACAAATGCATTAATTTACTATTTTATTATATATTATGGAATATTTACAATTGAAATATAAACAGTCAGACTGACCGTCATGGCCATTCTAGTAGCCATGGAATTCTGGCGCTCCGAGTGTTAATTGCACTTTGGATGTTGTATCAATACACCCAGTTACTACAAAGATACAGGCACCCTTCCTAACCCGGTTGCCGGAGAGGAAAGAAACTGATCAGGGATTTCACCATGAGGCCCAGTGGTATAAAAATAAATGGAATAGAGCTAAGCACAGATAAAATCCTAGAGGAAAGCCTGGTTCAGTCTGCTTTCCAACAGACACTGGGAGACAAATTCACCTTTCAGCAGGACAATAACCTAAAACACAAGGCCAAATATACACTGGAGTTGGTTACCAAGACAACGTTGAATGTTCCTGAGTGACCTAGTTACAGTTATAAATGATGTGGCCTTTTCCCATGAAGACTACAGTAGAGATGTGTTTTCAACTGTCCAGCATCTGTGGAGTCATTGTCAACAGAAAAATGGGGGTGAGGTAATGAAGTGTGTGCGTAGTAGAGTAAGTGAAGTGGGATAGAAAGGTATCGAGTGATGGTGCAGTTGAGGCTGGATTGATAATAGTGTAGCAACCTTAACTGAACACCCAGTGACCTTGGCGTAACGGCTAAGGTGTTGGCTTGACAACTGCTGGACCTGGGTTTGAGTCTCGGTCAGGCTACCCCTGAATTCACTTCATTGGTGTCAGAAGTGGGATGGTGTCTGTGAGGCCATCTGAGAGGTGTGAGGACGTGGTATAGACCAGTTTGGGGACACGTTCTACCGAAGGAAGGGGGTAATGTAGCGACCTTAACTCAACATCCATGACTGTGACTGAAATATTCTGCATTTACTAAATGTTATGCTGTTTTCAAATGAAAAACAATACCTTGCTCTTGTTAAAGCTTTTAGGTTTATGACTGCAATCACAGATGGTGAATTGGCGTCATTCGTTCAAGTTAATTTGGCTGACAATGCAAGATGCGACACGTTACTATAATAACATATAACAGTTTATATCTAGTCTCTATCTAGTCTCACCCATAACTAGAAATTGTTGTATTTTATACACACTGATTCTCACTTTCACTTTTATCACTAGCCCAGAAATAAAGCTGAATGATTTTAGGTCCCCTGAGAAAACAGTAGAATGTCCTAGACAGGTCACATGGTCGGGAGTAACGAGTAACGGTTCCTGTCTGGGGGACAAAGGGTTACCTTCACCACCATCAGTTACAGAGAAGAGAAGACTCTGGTTGTATCTGCTACATGGGTTAACTTAGTATGATTATTTGGTAGGGTAATATTTTCCCCAGCTGTGTGTGTCAAAACGCTTGTATTGTAAAGTAGTAGCCTCTTTCTCTTTCGTTTGTACAAGGTTGGGCTTGTCACTCATCTTCCTCTAGTGGTGGATGCAGGTCTTGACGAAATATTAGAGGATTTAATGTTTTAGAAGTGACCATGCACCCAATCGCCCGGTAGAGGACGTAACAATACCAGAAATTGTTGCACAAGCTTTTCAGACGTATTCAGATTTCAAAGATTGTGATTGCTGTATAGTCTATATGGATACACATGTCTTACCTTCAATTTCTACGGATTTAAGGACGTTCTCATTTGAATTGAATTAAGACATATTGGAATTCATATTTTGGAGCTATACCACCCCGCGCTCGTCACATGTATCATTGCTCTATCGTGCGCATTTTGTGAATACCATTAACCATGTACTATTTTATCCACCTCAGTAATTATGATACCGTTGGAAGTAACCTGGATGACAACACATTTCACCTATTTTATCTTTCCTAAAACACCTTTTCGTGTGCGCGCCTCCTGCCGCTGCTGCGCGTGCTCCATTCTGTCACTGCTGGCACCCAGACAGCTGCAAGCTCGTGGCAATGCATCTTTCGAACGAGAGGGAGGGAGAACAGCAGCAGTCGTCTGGGCACTCAGCAAACTATCGCAGTTGTCTGGGTGACAGCTACCTCGGCTCGACAGTTTATGAGCGAGTAAAGCATGAGAAGAGAGGATTCTCTTACCGACTGGACAGCGCAAGGAGACTCACCCTAAAAAAGTACGGTATTTGTGTTTGATCGAGTTTGTTAGCTAGCTAACGTTAGCTCGCTGCCGTGTAGCGCGAGCGACCGCCAGTCGGGAGGCTTTGTGTCCTGCCTTTGTGACAATGATGCTATGAGTGTTCGCATTGTGGATAGTAAAATGACATAGCTAATGTACTGAGGCTAACTAGCAATCTAGTTTATGTCGCGCTAGAGTTGATATGTAAAGAACAAACGCGTTGTTTGTCACTGAGGAAGTGTTTTCTTTTTGGAGCAGAACATGCTAGTTGTGGTTTCTCCTCCATCTAAGCTCTCTTGATTGTCTTGTCTTGATGACACAACACGTTGCTAGTTATCGGACTGGATGGAGTGAAGGAAGTTTCTGATGAACTTTACCAACTACGTGGAGCCGATAACGTTACCAGGCTTTGTGGAATCTAGCTCCGACTAGGATAAACTCCGTCAAGGACTATACTTAAAAACATTTAAATTATGATACGCCCACCTTGTACCTATGTTTGTCCTCTGTATTTGCGAACCTTTTTTTGTTTGCTTGAAAATCATAATTTTTCAATAAACGTTAATCAAGTACTACCACCTCCTGTTTCCTTTTCGAGATTACATTGCCACATGCGTATTTGCGCTGAGTTGCCATTTTAGTGCTACAGCAATGCGCATGCAGTCGTGGTTGTATTTGATTAACGTTTATTGAAAAAGTACGGATTTGAGCAAACAAAAGGCATGCAACTACAAAGGACAAACATAGCTACAAGGTGGGCGTTAAGTAATCTTTTTTTTAGTATTGACCTTGGGCGAACCAATGTAGCTAGATTCCGCAATGCCCGTTCTCGGCTCCACGAAGTTGGTTTAATGTAGTTACTTTTCCTTGGGTCCACATAGTACAAATACTGTACATGATAAAGTACAGAACAGTTATAGACAAGGACATCAACAAAATTAACATCTTAGAAAATGCATCATTTTAAATTGCCGATAAGTTATTGGAAAGACACCAAGAGACAACATACTATTTACACTTCATATGAACAGATTCTTATACAGTAACATTTTAACTTTAGAAAGAGGAGGCGCTTGTGATACAATATGTTTTATAAAGCTATACTTGCTTTTTACCTGAGTAACATCACGATGACATGGCTCTATATGTAACTGAGCAACGCATGAAATCAGTTTTTTGGTTTGGGTACAGTGAAGAAACCCATCTTGGCATGTCTGGTGGGGTATATACAGTTGAAGTCGGATGTTTAGATACACCATAGCCAAATACATTTAAACTCTGTTTTTAAAAAAACTATTCCTGGCATTTAATCCGAATAAAAATCCCCTGTTTTAGGTCAGTTAGGATCACCACTCTATTTTAAGAATGTGAAATGTCAGAATAATAATAGAGCAAGTGATTTATATCATCTTTTATTTCTTTAAGCATATTCCCAGTGGGTCAGAAGTTTACATACACTCAATTAGTATTTGGTAGCATTGCCTTTAAATTGTTTAACTTGGGTCAAACGTTTCGGGCAGCCTTCCACAAGCTTCCCAAAATAAGTTGGGTGAATTTTCGCCCATTCCTCCTGACAGAACTGATGTAACTGAGTCTGATTTGTAGGCCTACTTGCTCGCACACACTTTTTCAGTTCTGCCCGCACATTTTCTATAGGATTTGAGGTGAGGGCTTCGTGATGGCCACTCCAATACCTGGACTTTGTTGTCCTTAAGCCATTTTGCCACAACTTTGGAAGTGTGTTTAGGGTCATTGTCCATTTGGAAGACCCATTTGCGACAAAGTTTTAACTTCTTGACTGATGTCTTGATGTTGCTTCTGTAACCGATATGAAATGGCTAGCTAGTTAGCGGTGGTGCACGCTAATAGCGTTTCAATCGGTGACGTCACTCGCTTTGAGACCTTGAAGTAGTGGTTCCCCTTGCTCTGCAAGGGCCGCGACTTTTGTGAAGCGATGGGTAACGATGCTTCTTGGGTGTCAGTTGTTGATGTGTGCAGAGGGTCCCTGGTTTGAGCCCGGGTAGGGCCGAGGGGACGGACTAAAGTTAAACTGTTGCACTTCAATATATCCACATCATTTTATTTCCTTATGATGCCATGTATTTTCTGAAATGCACCAGTCCCTCCTGCAGCAAAGCACCCCCACAACATGATGATGCCACCCCCGTGCTTCACAGTTGGGATGGTGTTCTTTGGCTTGCAAACCTCACCCTTTTTCCTCCAAATATAACAATGGTTGTTATGGCCAAACTACTATTTTTGTTTTGTCAGATCAGAGGACATTTCTCCAAAAAGTACTGTCTTTGTCCCCATGTGCAGTAGTCTGGCTTTTTTATGGCGGTTTTTGAGCAGTGGCTTTTTCCTTGCTGAGCGGCCTTTCAGGTTATGTTGATATAGGACAAGTTTTACTGGATATAGATACGTTTGTACCTGTATCCTCCAGCATCTTCACAAGGTCCTTTGCTGTTGTTCTGGGATTGATTTGCACTTTTTGCACCAAAGTACATTCATCTCTAGGAGACAGAATGCGTCTCCTTCCTGAGCGGTATGTTGGCTGCGTGGTCCCATGGTGTTTATACTTGCGTACTATTTGCACAGATGAACGTGGTACCTTCAGGCATTTGGAAATTGCTCCCAAGGATGAACCAGACTTGTGGAGGTCTACAATTGTTTTTCTGAGGTCTTGGCTGATTTCTTTTGATTTTCCAATGCTGTCAAGGCAAAGAGGCACTTTGAAAGTAGGCCTTGAAATACATCCACAGGTACACCTCCAATTGACTCAAATTATGTTAATTAGCTTATCAGAAGCTTCTAAAGCCATGACATTTTCTGGAATTTTCCAAGCTGTTTAAAGGCACAGTCAACTTAGTGTTTGTACACTTCTGACCCACTGGAATTGTGATACAGTGAATTATAAGTGAAGTAATCTGTCTGTAAACAATTGTTGGAAAAATTGCTTGTCACGCACAAAATAATGTCTTAACCGACGTGCCAAAACTATAGTTTGTTAACAAGAAATTTGTGGAGTGGTTGAAAAACGAGTTTGAATGAATGACTCCAACCTAAGTGTATCTAAACTTTCAACTTCAACTGTTTGTCTGACATATGTAAATTAAATATACAAGTGGTTAGGCATTTTCAACTCGCAAATGTCTCTTAAAAAGACTAGAAGTAGTACATTTGTTGATGTTTTGTGTGTGCTGTTAAGGGCAATGCGTGCTTCTTTGTTTTGAGCCAGCTGCAGCTTTGCTAGGTCTTTCTTTGCTGCAATTGACATTTAACCGGACAGTAATCAAGATGGAACAAGATCAGAGCCTGAACAACTAGTACAGTTGGTCTTTGTGTCAAATGCAGAACATATTTGTATAAGACATGCCTCTCCCCATCTAAACAAGAACTTAGTCAGTTATAGTCAAGCCATATTGACAATCTGTTACTCCTAGGAGGTCAACTTGTTCAATGGTAATACCCTTTATGCCCAACTCCAGGTGAGGTCTAGGTCAAAGAATGCTTTGAACCAATTACAGTGCTTTTGGTTTTAGATATATTTAAGACCAGTTTATTGTTATTTACCCATTCGGACACTGACTAATTCCTTTCTATGAGTCTCAGTGAGCTCATTGGCTAGATGCTAGTGTGTAGTGTGCAATCATCAGCATGCTTGGGCTGACCCCAGTTAGTCGACTGATCGATTGTTTGGTCGTTGGACTGTTGGTCGACCGAGATTGTTTTAGTCGAGCAGTAGCATATATATTTGCGCCCATCTCAGTGAACTAATCCATTGCGGAGGCCTAGACTAAAAGCCAATTTATGCTTAATCAGAAAATGTGTTCGAAGGCGCCATATGGAGATTGTGGAGCCTCTAGAGGCATGCAGAAACTAATTCGAGCTCCATACCGTATCGCCATGCGCCTCCCAACAGTTGTAACAATGCGGGGGGCTCTGTATACCTCCACATTGACATGATTTGTTGACGGTAGGTGGGGGCGGTACATCCTGTATCAATACAAACTCACTTCCTTGACAGCTCTGCACTTCTCTGTGAAGCCAAGAGGTATGAATGCCCTGACTTCTACTGAGCCCATGTTACCATAAATGCTGCTTGGCCAATGCAGACGTCGGATTGACCATGCACTTCTCTCTCCAGAATGCGCTCTCTCACGCCAATTGGTGCACATTCATTGTTTCGTGACTTCATTGTGTGAATATTTTGTTTGATTGTTAGTGTTCAGTGTCTCTGGGAAAGTATTCAGAACCCTTGCCCTTTTCCACATTTTGTTACGTTACAGCCTTATTCTAAAATTTATTAGATTTGTTTTTCCCCTCATCAATCGACACACACTACCCCACAATGACATCGCAAAAACAGGGTTAACAAAATAATAATTGAAATATCACATTTACATAAGTATTCAGACCCTTTTCTCAGTACTTGGTTGAAGCACCTTTGGCAGTGATTACTGCATCAAGTCTTTTTGGGTATGACGCTACAAGCTTGGCAAGCTTCTCCCATTCTTCTCTGCAGATCCTCTCAAGCTCTGTCAGGTTGGATGGGTAGTGTTTATTGCACAGCTATTTTCAGGTCTCTCCAGAGATGTTCGATCGGGTTCAAGTCCGGGCTCTGGTTGGGAAACTCGAGGACAATTAGAGACTTGTCCCGAAGCCACTCCTGCATTTTCTTGGCTGTGCTTAGGGTCGTTGTCCTGTTGGAAGGTGAACCTTCACCCCAGTCTGAGGTTCTGAGCGCTCTGGAGCAGGTTTTCATCAAGGCTCTTTGCTCTGTTCATCCTTCCCTTGATCCTGACAAATTATCCCAGTCCCTGCTGCTGAAAAACATCCCCACAGCATGATGCTGCCACCACCATGCTTCACTGTAGGGATGGTGCCAGGTTTCCTCCAAACTTGGCATTCTGGCCAAAGAGTTCAATCTTGGTTTCATCAGATCAGAGTTTGTTTCTCATGGTCTGAGTCTTTAGGTGCCTTTTGGCAAACTCCAAGCAGGCTTTTCCCGTCTGGTCACTCTAGAATAAAGGCCCGATTGATGGAGTGCTGAAGAAGATGAGTGTCCTTCTGGAATGTTCTCCCATCTCCACAGAGGAACTCTAGAGCTCTGTCAGAATGACCATCGGGTTCTTGGTCACCTCCCTGACCAAGGCCCTTCTCCCCCGATTGCTCAGTTTGGCCGGGCGGCCAGCTCTAGGAATAGTCTTTGGTAGTTCCAAACTTCCATCTATTTAAGAATGATGGAGGCCACTGTATTGTTGGGGATCTTTAATGCTGTCTCTGAGCACTACGGACAATTCCTTCAACCTCATGGTTTGGTTTTTGCTCCGACCTGCTCTGTCAATTGTGTGACCTTTATATAGACAAGTGTGTGTACTTTTCCAAATCATGTCCAATCAATTGAATTTACCACAGGTGGACTCCAATCAAGTTGCAGAAACGTCTCAAGCATGGAAACAGGATGCACCTGAGCTCAATTTCGAGTCTCATACCAAAGGTTCTGAATACTGAATACAAAGGGTCTGAATTAAGGTATTTCTTTGTTTTTAATATATTTGCAAAAAAATGGTAACCTGTTTTTTCACTTTGTCATTATTGGGTATTGTGTGTACATTGCTGAGGATTTTTTAGTTAATCCATTTTAGAATAATGCTAATGTAACAATGTGGAAAATGTCAAGGGGTCTGAATATTTTCCAAAGGCACTGTATATCAATACCCCATTATATATCACAAGTAGGACATTTACAGTTAATTACTATAATTTCTAATCTACAATGTTCGTTACTCAGGTTATGGTAACTTATTTTAATGCATTCAATATTATTATTCCAGTCTTCTCGTTCTCATTGTCAGCAAGCAAACTAAGTCTGTTTTTACACCCATTGAGAATTTTAATAGTTGCTCAATGTATTTGAAACGTTTTTTCAGCTCTCTCACTTTCGATAACCTCTGTGTGAAAGGGAAAAATGTCATGCTCTGATCAAGTGGAAATGTCATAAAATAGGCCTAACTGATTTACTTTTTTATCATTTTGGGTGCTGGTACTGTTTTATATTTAGGTGCAGGAGTTCCACAATACTTTTGAGCTAATATTCTATAAGCAGAACAGGAGCTCAAGCAGTAGAACATTTGAGGTGCTGAACTCTTGCCCAAGTCCAACACTGCTTCTTATCCCTTACTCATATAGCCTACAGCAGTGTCTGTCCTGAGCTCACTGGCACGGGAAACTGAGGACCCTTAATATTTTATACAATGTTGCAAGTTTGCCAACACACACTTCAGGCTAAACCCAAGTTAATAGGTGATACAATGTTTCAAGTTCGTTGCAGACAGGCCATGCGTAGCCAATGTAATTCATATGATATATATATATATATATATATATATATCATTTAAAAAAAAATTATGCAGGATATTCTGTATCTGCCGGCTGCAATGTTTTTATTTGTTGGCTTCGTGGGCTATTTTTACATAGTTGGCAATGGTAATATAATACTTAGTCGGTGATTGATAGACATTCTAAATTAATTTGCTTATGAAAACCATAACTGGCACGCAGATCGGTAGAAATTAAGATAAATTGGCATTCCACACTAGAAAGGATGCTGACTCCTCGTGTAGCCAACTTCAGCAGAGTAATGGCAGAAACTGCAAAAGCCAGCAGGAGCAGGAGAATAGCTGCATCCGGTTATGTTGTTTTCCCCTCTGGTTATCTAGATCTCTTGCTCCCTCTTGAGGCATGTCTTATTTGATTAAACCGTAAGCTTAAAGCATCAGACAAGCTCAATGCATATAGTTTATTTTATTAAAACATGTGGTGTGTGTTTGTCTATATATGAGAAAGAAGAGAGAAGAACAGACTTTCGGTCGACCAAGATAATTTTTTTTGTAGGGGACAGACCTACAGCATATGTAGGCATTTGAACTTTTTGTAAGACTTGGCAAATCACTTGTAAAAATAGAGAAGAGTAACGGCCCAAGGCAACTGCCCTGATTGTTACCGCATTGTACATACTGTGGCGGTTTCGGCGCCAATAACTTTGTAAGGAAGGCTTTACACATAGAAACACACACCACCAGTCCAAGTGAAGGTAATACACCGGTTTAACCCATCAGGCTTAGGCAGTGTTTCTGATATAGAAAACTCAAAAGTAGGGAGGTGAGTTCCACCATCAAAGTCCTGCAATAAGACTCTAATATATTAAACTCTACATAGTTGTGCTTTGTGGATGTCACTGAGTAGGCTAGGTTAGGCTTTACAGTGCATATAAATAAGTAGGCTATGCCCCCAATGCATATTTTTGGGGGTGAGGTCAAATTTTTGTTGAAATTATATAACATTTCAACTTTGTTTATCATTATCTGGTCCAATTGTGGCATGATTCCACTACTTTTATCCATTCATCAGTTTCAATTGAGTGACTTTTATTTTGAAGGCAAACAGCCTGAGCAACAATAGTGGAATCGGTAAACGTTGTTTACAACACACTGGTTTGAAATGAGCTCTTTACCCTACCAACGTCAACGATTCCAATCCATCAATGGACTGTACTGTAGGCTACAGCTAGCAAGACTAGTGCTCATAACAAAGATATTGGTAAAAATAAACTGAAAGCCAAACTTTGTGAGTGATCTTCGGTTGTCTATAAATGGCCTTGGTTCTTGTCATTGTGTGTGACTGTGAGTCAAGAGTATCTCTGCTATTATTAGCCATACTCTGCTTGTTTTCATTCTGTTGAACCTGAGCTGAAGACCAGCACAGGAAACGGATGTGTTTTTTTGAGTGGTTGGTGAATGGGCTTACTTCCTTTAGCATTTGACAAAGGTGGTGGGGAGGGCTGAATCAAGTGGAATAGCAGCCCTAGACGTACCAAAAAATTAACCATTTTGTCATCCTACATTCTATCATAAACTTAAAATTATTGGGTTACTTGCCTTTTTTTTTAATATACATTTGTTTTGTTGTGATGGGTGTAATTGAGCAAGTGCATCTGCCTTGTTAATTAAATAAGCGGGATTGTACGGGTGTAAGCCAGCATCCTGCTCATACCAGCCTCCTCTTAACACATGTACACACATCACACACTCACCGTAGATGCTTCCGTCTCGAGAAGTAGGCCACTAACCGGCCTGTATGTCATGTCTTGCCTGTGGCGCTTCTACTACACTAGAGGCATCTCACTGGAGTACCCTTATTCATATTTATGGAAAAGGGAGGGCCTTCAGACCTGGGCTAATATGAGCTGTCTCCTGTCTGGGGCAGTTGTGTGTGTGTGTGTGAGAGAAAATAAATAAATAATGGACACCAGTCAGAGGATCTCTGTTTGTCAATTACTACCACAGTGTTATTATTCACCACAGATGTGAGCAGGGCCTAAAATTAACACCTGCCAAAAGCGGGTAGATTTTGGCATTGGGTAAGTGACATGGTAAGATGTTTGTTTCACTAGCCATGTTGGTGGAGGGTCAGGGCTCCACAGTGCGAGCATTTCACTCACATTTGTGAATTAATATTGAGTATGAACACATTTATAGTAAAATAAATGCTGCAGTAGCTATTTTCAAAAGCATTTCTGCCGTTTGTTTCATAGCTAGTAAATTCAGTCTAAACTACGAATCCAATATAGCCTATCCCGCCTCGTGCTGCAACATGACAAGGCATCAGCTACTCTTCCTGGGGTCCAGCAAAATTAAGGCAGTTATACCATAAAAACAAAAAAAACATTACAATCACAACAGATTTCACAACACTTCCACATATCTACAACACAACATCCATGTGTGTGTATGCATGTCTGTGCCTATGTTTGTTGCTTCACAGACCCCACTGTTCCATAAGGTGTATTTTTATCTTTATTTTTTATTTTACTGCTTGCTTGAGTTACTTGATGTGGAATAGAGTTCCATGTAGTCATGGCTCTGTAGTACTGTGCGCCCCCCATAGTCTGTTCTGGACTGTGAAGAGGCCTCTGGTGGCATGTCTTGTGGTGTATGCATGGGTGTCCAATAGAGGTCGACCGATTAATCGGAATGGCTGTTTAATTAGGGCTGACTTCAAGTTTTCATAACAATCGATAATCAGCATTTTTGGACACTGATTGTGGCCGATTACATTGCACTCCACGAGGAGCCTGCGTGGCAGGCTGACTACCTGTTACACGAGTGTAGCAAAAAGTAGCTAGCTAGCTAGCATTAAACTTATCTTGTAAAAAAAACAATCAATCTTAACATAACTAGTGATTAACTACACATGGTTGATTATATTACGAGTTTATCTAGCTTGTCCTCCTTGCATATAATCGATGCGGTGCCTGTTAATTTCTCATCGAATCACAGCCTACTTCGCCAAACAGGTGGTGATTTAACAAGCGCACTCGTGAAAAAAGCACTGTTGTTGCACCAATGTGTACCTAACCATAAACATCACTGCCTTTCTTTAAAATCAATACACAAGTATATTTTTTTAAACCTGCATGTTTAGTTAATACTGCCTGCTAACATGAATTTCTTTTAACTAGGGAAATTGTCAATTTATTCCTAACAAAGACTGTAATTATAATTTGCCAGAATTGTACAGAATTATGACATAACTTTGAAGGTTGTGCAATGTAACAGCAATATTTAGACTTAGGGATGCCACCCGTTAGATAAAATACAGAACGGTTTCGTATTTCACTGAAAGAATAAACGTTTTGTTTTCGAAATTCCGGATTTGACCGTATTAATGACCTAAGGCCTGTATTTCTGTGTGTTATTATGTTACAATTAAGTCTGATTTGATATTTGATAGAGCAGTCTGACTGAGCGGTGGTAGGCAGCAGCAGGCTCGTAAGCATTCATTCAAACAGCACTTTCGTGCGTTTGCCAGTAGCTCTTCGTTGTGCTTCAAGCATTGAGCTGTTTGACTTCAAGCCTATCAACTCCCGAGATTAGGCTGGTGTAACTGATGTGAAGTGGCTAGCTAGTTAGCGGGGTGCGCATTTCAGTCGGTGACGTCACTCGCTCTGAGACCTTGAAGTAGTTATTCCCCTTGCTCTGCAAGGGCTGCGGCTTTTGTGGAGCGATGGGTAACGATGCTTCGAGGGTAGCTGTTGATGTGTTCCTGGTTCGAGCCAAGGTAGGGCCGAGGAGAGGGATGGAAGCTATACTGTTACACTTGCAATACTATAGTGCCTATAAGAACATCCAATAGTCAAAGATATATGAAATACAAATGGTATAGAGAGAAATAGTTCTATAATTCCTATAACTACAACCCAAAATGTCTTACCTGGGAATATTGAACACTCATGTTAAAAGGAACCACAAGCTTTCATATGTTCTGAGCAAGGAAATTAAACGTTAGCTTTTTTACATGGCACATTTTGCACTTTTACTTTCTTCTCCAACACTTTTTATTTTTGCATTATTTAAACCAAATTTAACACGTTTAATTATTTTTTTAGGCTAAATTGATTTTATTGATGTATTATATTAAGTTAAAATAAGTGTTCATTCAGTATTGTTGTAATTGTCATTATTACCAATAAATACATTTTAAAAAATCGTCCCACTAATCGGTATCGGCTTTTTTTGGACCTCCAATTATCAGTATTGGCGTTGAAAAATCATAATTGGTCGTCCTCTAGTGTCCAAGCTGTGCCAGTAGTTCAGACAGCTCAGTGCATTCAACATGTAAATACCTCTCACAAATACAAGTGTGATGAAGTTAATCTTTCCTCCACTTTGACACAGGAGAGATTGACATGCCTATTATTAGGGTCAATAACGTAAACTCAGTGTAACGCTCATTCCTTCGACGATAAACGCAAATCTGACCATCACCCCTAGTGAGACACAACACTCCTGACTATTCCAGTGTCTGTGGGCTTGTGCCCATAGGCGACATTGTTGCCGGTGATGTCTGGTGAGGACGTGCCTTACAAAAGGCCTACAAGCCCTCAGTCCAGCCTATTGAGGACAGTCTGATCACTGATGGAGGGATTGTGCGTTCCTGGTGTAACTCGGGCAGTTGTTGTTGCCATCCTGTACCTGTCCCGCAGGTGTGATGGTCGGATGTACCGATCCTGTGCAGGTGTTGTTACACGTTGTCTACCACTGCGAGGACGATCACCTGTCCGTCCTGTCTCCCTGTGCAGGTGTTGTTACACGTTGTCTGCCACTGCGAGGACGATCACTTGTCCGTCCTGTCTCCCTGTAGCGCTGCCTTAGGCATCTCACAGTACAGACATAGCAATTTATTGCCCTGGCCACATCTGCAGTCCTCATACCTCCTTGCAGCATGCCTAAGGCACGTTCACGCAGATGAGCAGGGACCCTGGGCAGCTTTCTTTTGGTGTTTTTCAGAGTCAGTAGAAAGACCTCTTTAGTTTCCTGAGTTTTTCATAACTGTGACCTTCATTGCCTACCGTCTGTAAGCTGTTAGTGTCATAACGACCGTTCCACAGGTAATTGTTCATTAATATGCTATGATTCATTGAACAAGCATAGGAACAGTGTTTAAACCCTTTACAATGAATATCTGTGAAGTTATTTGGATTTTTACGAATTATCTTTGAAAATCGGTACTGAAAAAGGGACGTTTTCTTTTTTGCTGTGTTTATGATTTCAAAAGTGAAAGAAATTAGAAAAGGGAAAACAAATTAACTTAATACTTTTTATGTTTCAGGGTGTCACAAAAAAAACATTTTTTTTCATGCGATTTGTTAAATTGACCTAAAAGAAGTCATTCAGTGCGACCATAAATAAAAAATGTTTTCTGACCATTATTTCAGGAGTAAAATATATATGTATGTAGAGTTGAAGTCGGAAGTTTACATTCACTTAGGTTGGAGTCATTAAAACCAGTTTTTCTACCACTCCACAAATTTCTTGTTAACAAACTTTTAGTTTTGGCAAGTCTGTTAGGACATCTACTTTGTGCATTACACAAGTCATTTTTGCAACAATTGTTTACAGACAGATTATTTCACTTATAATTCACTGTATCACAATTCTAGTGGGTCAGAAGTTTACATACAGTAAGTTGACTGTGCCTTTAAACAGCTTGGAAAATTCCAGAAAATTATGTCATGGCTTTAGAAGCTTCTGATAGGCTAATTGATTTAATTTGAGTCAATTGGAGGTGTACCAGTGGATGTATTTCAAGGCCTACCTTCAAACTCAGTGCCTCTTTGTTTGACGACATGGAAAAATCAAAAGAAATCAGCCAACACCTCAGAAAAAAAATTGTAGCCCTGCACAAGTCTGGTTCATCCTTGGGAGCAATTTCCAAATGCCTGAATGTAACACGTTCATCTGTACAAACAATAGTACGCAAGTATAAACACCATGGGACCACACAGCCGTCATACTGCTCAGGAAGGAGACGCGTTCTGTCTCCTAGAGATGAACGTACTTTGCGAGAAGTGCAAATCAATCCCAGAACAACAGCAAAGGACCTTGTGACGATGCTGGAGGAAACCGGTACAAAAGTATCTATATCCACAGTAAAACGAGTCCTATATCGGCTCAGCAAGGAAGAAGCCACTGCTCCAAAACCACCATAAAAAGGCCAGACTACGGTTTGCAACTGCACATGGGGACAAAGATCGTACTTTTTGGAAAAATGTCCTCTGGTCTGATGAAACAAAAATAGAACTGTTTGGCCATAATGACCATCATTATGTTTTGAGGAAGAAGGGGGATGTTTGCAAGCCGAAGAACACCATCTCAACCGTGAAGTATGGGGGTGGCAGCATCATGTTATTTTGTGAGGGTGCTTTGCTGCAGGACGGACTGGTGCACATCACAAAATAGATGGCAGCATGAGGACGGAAAATTACGTGGATATGTTGAAGCAACATCTCAAGACATCAGTCAGGAAGGTAAAGCTTGGTTGCAAATGGACAATGACCCCAAGCATACTTCCAAAGTTGTGGCAAAATGGCTGACCTTTATGGCTGACGTCAATCCTATAGAAAATTTGTGGGCAGAACTGAAAAAGCATGTATGTGCAAGGAGGCCTACACACCTGACTCAGTTACACCAGCTCTGTCAGGATTAATGGGCCAAAATTCACCCAACTTATTGTGGGAAGCTTGTGGAAGGCTACCCAAAACTTTTGACCCAAGTTAAACAATTTAAATGCAATGCTACGAAATACTAATTGAGCGTTTGTAAACTTCTGACCCACTGGGAATGTGATGAAAGAAATAAAAGCTGAAATTAATCACTCTACTATTATTCTGACATTTCACATTCTCAATAAAAAGTGGTTATCCTAACTGACCTAAGACAGGGAATTTTTACTAGGATTAAATGTCAGGAATTGTAAAAAACTGAGTAAATGTATTTGGCTAAGTTGTATGTACATTTCTGACTTCAACTGTAGCTGAGCAGCCTCAATTGTTTTCTTCAAATAGAAACGTAGGAGACCGTCATTTGAATAGAGGCACTACAGATAGTGCTGATGACTGGTCTGTCCAAACCACACATGAACAAGGGAATCTATTTTCGGAGAGCCTGTTTCTGTCCTGCCCTTGACTTTGGTGCAGGGCATGTGATGTCCATAGCCTGTCGCGAAACACCCAGATCTTCTCAAAAACGTAAATTGTCATGTCAAGGTGGTGCTTGTATAGGCAGACAGACTGTGGCAGGAAGGATGTCAGCGTTGCGCAGCAACTGAATCCTGGTCCCGACAGTCTGAATGCTCCTTGGTGACAACACTAGGCTCCAGAGCATCAATGCTGTAAAACAGGAAATAACAAAACAATTAAGACATTACAACCTTGATCAACATCAATTCACCTCCCAAGTTTAGATAAGAAGAATAACCTCATGCAATGAAAATGATATTCGCCTGACGTGCTGGTACTGCGGCAGCGGCCTGAAGTAAGGAGTCAGGTGTTACCGCCAGCCATGGCTTTCCACCAGCACTGTACCATCTTCCAGTCCAACCAGCTGTGGGATGTTGACCCCTGTCACAGTGCTGTCCTTCACAACGCCAGCAATCTCAGTGTTCACTCTGGTCTTTTTGAAGCGCTGCTTGATGAAGCTGAAGCACCAGTCAGTCGGGGGCAAACTCTGTGTGGCCTTTAATTAGGAAATGAAGGTCCTGACTGTGGCGGTGCTTGTGCATGGTCCACCAGGCACAATACCAGAGCACGTTCTTGTTTTGGCCACTGCAGTTCTCACAATTCATTTTCACACTTGTTTCCCCAACTCTGTAGTTGTTTAAGAAATGTTGCATGTAGTTGACGACTGTGGCACTGCCTTTGCTTGAAAACATACTTTCATCAGTCAAGTAGTTGACTTGTTGTGGTATCCATCACAGCTGACACTAAACAAGCTACACTTGCGATGAGTTAAAAAGTAGATGGGTCCTGGCTGCATAGGGTCAGCTAGCTAGAAAGGCAGGGCAGATGGATGTAGGTCTATAACAGTTTGAGTCTAGTGTCTCCCCCTTTGAAGAGGGGGTTGACCACGGCAGCTTTCCAATCTTTGGGGATCTCAGACGTTACGAAAGAGAGGCTGAATAGGCAAGTAATAGGGGTTGCAACAATTTTGGGGGATAATTTTTGAAAGAGGTTCCAGATTGTCTAGCCCAGCTGATTTGTAGGGATCCAGATTTTTACAGCTCAGAACACCAGCTGTCTGGATTTGGGTGAGGGGGGGGGCTTCGGCAACTTGTTGCAGGGGTTGCTGAGATGTTGGCTGGGTAGGGTTGGCCAGGTGGAAAGCATGGCCAGCTGTAGAAAAATGCTTATTGAAATGATCAATTATCTCAGATTTATTGGAGTGACAATGTTTCCTATCATCAGTGCATTGAGCAGCTGGCAGGAGGTGCTCTTATTCTCCATGGACTTTAGTGTCCCAAAACTTTTTGGAATTAGTGCTACAGGATGCAAATTTCTGTTTGAAGAAGCTAGCCGTAGCTTTCCTAACTGACAGTATTCTGGTTCCTGTTTTCCCTGAAAAGTTGCGTATCGCGGAGGCAATTCGATGCTAATGCAGGACACCACAGGATGTTTTTGTACTGGTCAAGGGCGGTCAGGTCTGGGGTGAACCAATGGCTATATCTGCTCTTAGTGCTACACTTTTTGAATAGGGAATGCTTTTTTAAGATGGCGAGGAAAGCACTTTTAAAGAGCATCCAGGAATCCTCTACTGATGGCAATATCCTTCCAGGATACCCGGTCCAGGTCGATTTAGAAAGGCCTGCTCGCTGAAGTGTTTTAGGGAGCGTTTGACAGTGATGAGGGGTGGTTTGACTGCTGACCCATCACGCACGCAGGCATTGAGGCAGTGTTCGCTGAGATCCTGGTTGAAGACCTCAGAGGTGTATTTAGAGGGCAAGTTGGTCAGGATGATATCTAAGGGGTTGCCAATGGTTACGGATTTAGGGTTGTACCTGGTTCCTTGATAATTTGGCATCAAGCTTAGATTGTAGGACGGCCAGAGTGTTAAGCATGTCCCAGTTTAGATCACCTATCAGTATGAACTCTGAAGATAGATGGGGGCTGAAGGGGGTCTATAACAAGTGGCGACAGTGAGAGACTTGTTTCTGGAAAGGTGGATTTTTAAAAGTAGAAGCTTGAATTGTTTGAGCACAGACCTGGATAGTATCTGCAGGCTATCTCTGCAGTAGTTTGCGTCTCTGCCCCCTTTGGCAGTTCTATCTTGTTGGAAAATGTTATTGTTAGGGATGGAAATTTCAGGATTTTTGGTGACCTTCCTAAGCCAGGATTGTGCTAAAGCAGTGAATAAAACAAACTTATAGGGAGGAGGGTTCTAATGTTAACATGCATGAAACCAAGGCTTTTTTACAGTTACAGAAGTCAACAAATGAGAGCGCCTGGGGAATGGGAGTGGAGTTAGGGGCTACAGGGCCTGGGTAAACCTCTACATCACCAGAGGAGGAGAAGTATAAGGGTACGGCTAAAGGCTATAAGAACTTGTCGTCTAGTGCTTTCGGAACAGAGAGTGAAAGGAGCAGATTTCTGGTCATGGAAGAATAGATTCAAGGCATAATGTACAGACAAGGGTATGGTAGGATTTGAATGCGGTGGAGGTAAACCTAGGCATTGAGTGACGATGAGAAGTTTTGTCTCTCGAGGCACCATTTACGCCAGGTGAGGTCACCGCATGTGTGGGGGGTAGAACAAAGGAGCTAGCTAAGTCATATTGAGCAGGGCTGGAGACTCAACAGTGAAATAAGACAATCACTAACCAAAACAGCAATAGACTAGGCATATTGACATTAGGGAGAGACATGTGTTGCTGAGTGATCTTTAAAAAAAAAAAATGTTTTACCTTTTATTTTACTAGGCAAGTCAGTTAAGAACAAATTCTTATTTTCAATGATGGCCTAGGAACTGCCTGTTCAGGGGCAGAACGACAGATTTGTACCATGTCAGCTCAGGGATTCGAACTTGCAACCTTTCGGTTACTAGTGCAACACTCTAACCACTAGGCTACCCTGCCGCCCCATCATAGGGTCCAGTGAGTAGCTATGCGAGCTGGAGACATGGCGATTCAGACAGCTAGCGGGCCGGAGCTAGCAGATGGGCCTTCGGGGGACGTTGCAAAGGAAGAGCCTGTTGAAACCTCCTCGGGCGGTTAAGTCGGCAGACCAGTCGTGTTGGATCGGCGGGGCACCATTTCGGCAGATAGCAGCTATCTAGCTGCGATGATCCTGTGTAAAGGTTCAGAGCTTGCTGTAGGAATCCGGAGATGTGGTAGAGAAAAAGCAGTCCGATATGCTCTGGGTTGATATCGTGCTGTAGGAATTGACCGTGCTGATGTCCGAGTTAACGGTGATGACTGCTAGCAGTGGCTAACTGACTACTAGTTAGTAGCTAGTTAGCTGGCTAGCTTCTGATGGGGGCCTGGTTCTAAAGTGTAAAAAAAAAGCAGATCCGTACCACATTGGGTGAGGCGGATTGCAGGAGAGTATGTCCAGTCCGTAGATGGAAATTGAGATAAAAAAAAATATAAGAGGAAAAAGATGTATACATGGGACGGGACAAGACAGACAGACGTCCGACTGCTACGCCATCTTGGAAGAAGATTGCAGACCTGTTTGTCTTGACTGAGTCCCCAGGAAGCGAGTGTCAATGAGCCCCTCTTCTATAGCTTCACCCGTGTGGTCGTCGGGAAATTATGATGTTTGAAGCATTTATCTAGAAGATTCCATTGTTTGTCAATATAGTGGATAGTGAGAATAATATAAGGCTCTGACGTTCGACTATACCACAGATCGGTAGTAGTAGCAAAATATGTAAAATCTGTATTGAGCTGTTTAACTTTTTCCCTACACTCGGCGTAGAGTTTAGTTAGTGCGGTGTGAGAGATGTTTGCGGCCAGGGAGCACGTACCTGGGGTCAATTAAATTGACAACCCTCTTGAAACCTTTTCAGTTGTGCTAATTGGTAGCATGTTCTTAGCAATGCATAATAGCATTTGATGTCTGTGTCTTTTCAATGTTTGCTCGTAGGGCATAAACGCTGTCAGTGTTGACTGCTTCGGACGAACATCCCTAGATTGGCTGGTGCTTGAGGGGCGTTTATCAATACCATGGTGCAAACTCAAACTTTCTGCATGTTCCAAAGAGTGATTTTGCTTCAGATGGTGAAAAAGGTTGGTCGTATTACCAGTCTACAGCACAATTTGCACCGAATATTACTCTGCTCTTTGTCGGACTTCAAAAAGCCAAACCACTTCCAAATAACTGAAACAGTTGAACAATTTTTATCAATTTCTTAGTTGGAAGCTGCTCCTTCTTCATGGCTATGTTTTCGCCTACATCACTCATTATTTCGTGGTTAATAGTGGCTACTCCATCACTTGAGGTGCTAAGTGGTTTTTAGTGGGCGTATACCTCTCCACGTGCATATTGTCACTTCTCCGCACGTTCCTGCTGTGTCACAGAGGTGATATGGGCTGCTGTACCTAATTATTCTAGATCAACATTATCGAAAATGAATCTAAACTTTTTATATAGTTATTGAGGGAAGTAATTACCTCTAATTATTAACTTAACACCCAGCACTAATACCACCCCTACCTTGTCACAACATTGATTGGCTCAAACGCATTAAGAAAGGAAAGAAATTCCACAAATTAACTTTTAACAAAGCACACCTGTTAATTGAAATGCATTCCAGCTGTGACTACCTCATGAACATGGTTGAGAGAATGCCAAGTGTGCAATGCTGTCATCAAGGCAAAGGGTGGCTACTTTGAAGAATCTCAAATATAAAATATATTTACATTTGTTCAAACCTTTCTTGGTTACTTCATGATTCCATATGTTATTAAATAGTTTTGATGGCTTTTCTACATTATTTTACAATGTAGAAAATAGTAAAAATAAAGAAAAACCCTTGAATGAGTAGGTGTCCAAACTTTTGACTGTGTGTATCATTATAATTTTTGCTACGTTTGAAAAACACCGTCTCCATCATTAATTGTTGCAATATAGGAAGTTCGACAAAAGAAAAATCAACCCGTCCACAAAGAATGGTTGATCTTTAGTTAATTTCCAATAGCTGCCATTTCCAATTAATACAGTTGAAGTGAGAAGTTTACATACACCATAGCCAAATACATTTAAACGAATTTAAACAATTCGTGACATTTAATCAGAGTAAAAATTCCCTGTCTTAGGTCAGTTAGGATCACCACTTTATTTTAAGAATGTGAAATGTCAGAATAATAGTGGAGTGATTTTATTTCAGCTTTAATTTCTTTCATCACAT
The DNA here is from genome assembly GCF_018296145.1 of Oncorhynchus tshawytscha. NCBI lineage: Eukaryota > Metazoa > Chordata > Actinopteri > Salmoniformes > Salmonidae > Oncorhynchus > Oncorhynchus tshawytscha. Next base: position 14,345,494 of record NC_056447.1, read on the forward strand.
TCCCAGTGGGTCAGTAGTTTACATACACTCAATTAGTAGTTGGTAGCATTGCTTTTAAATTGTTTAACTTGGGTCAAATGTTGTAGGTAGCCTTCCACAAGCTTCCCACAATAAGTTGGGTGAATTTTGACCCATTCCTCCTGACAGAGCTGGTGTAACTGAGTCAGGTTTGTAGGCCCCCTTGCTCGCACACACTTTTTCAGTGTTGCCCACAAATTTTCTATAGGATTGAGGTCAGGGCTTTGTGATGGCCACTCCAATACCTTGACTTTGTTGTCCTTAAGCCATTTTCCCACAACTTTGGAAGTATGCTTGGGGGTCATTGTCCATTTGGAAGACCCATTTGTGACCAGGCATTAACTTCCTGCCTGATGTCTTGAGATATTGCTTCAATATATCCACATCATTTTCCTACCTCATGATGCCATCTATGTTGTGAAGTGCAACTGTCCATTCTGAAGCAAAGCACTCCCACAACATGATTCTGCCACCCCCGTGCTTCACGATTGGGAAGGTGTTCTTCGTCTTGTAAGCTTCCCCCTTTTTCCTCCAAACATAATGATGGTCATTATGGCCAAACAGTTCTATATTTGTTTCATCAGACCAGAGGACTTTTCTCCAAAAGGTGCGATCTTTGTCCCCATGTGCAGTTGCAAACCGTTGTCTGGCTTTTTTATGGTGGTTTTGGAGCAGTGGCTTCTTCCTTGCTGAGCTGCCTTTCAGGTTTGGCTTTTTTATGGTGGTTTTGGAGCAGTGGCTTCTTCCTTGCTGAGCTGCCTTTCAGGTTATGTCGATGTAGGACTTGTTTTACTGTGGTTATAGATACTTTTGTACCCGTTTCCTCCAGCATCTTCACAAGGTCCTGTTGTTCATGGATTGAGTTGCACCTTTCACACCAAAGTACGTTCATCTCTAGGAGACAGAACGCATCTCCTTTCTGAGCTGTATGACGGCTGCGTCGTCCCATGGGGTTTATACTTTCGTCCTATTGTTTGTACAGATGAACGTGGTACCTTCAGATGTTTGGAAATTACTCCCAAGGATGAACCAGACTTGTGGAGGTCTTTAATTATTTTTCTGAGGTTTTGGCTGATTTCTTTAGATTTTTCCATGATGTCAAGCAAAGAGGCACTGAGTTTGAAGGTAGGCCTTGAAATACATCCACATATATATATATATATATATATATATATATATTTACAACTTTTTTCACATACATTTTATTTTTATTTTCCATCAACTCATCTTCAAAACACTCACCTGCAACCCGCCTCACCAATTTATATTTATAAAAAGTATTATTTACCTCAAATCTGTAATCCTCCAAGAAGCTAGCCAGAAACTCCAAGAAGCTAGCCTGAAACTAGCCAGAAGCTAGCCAGGAGCTAGCCCAGAAGCTAATCCAGAAGCTAATCAGAAGCTAGTTCCGAAGCTAGTTAGCTTCTTTACTGGCAAATCGTTAGTATTCAGCTAACCACGGCTTGTGGTCATCAGCTATCCTTTAGCTCGAAAATCTATCGCCAGTTCTGTACGGCGCAGCTCGGAACGGAACATACTGGACCAATTTTTCTCACCATGTCCCTGGATTTCAACTGCTCTCTGGACATTCATACCCGGATCTCACAGCTAGCTAGCTGCTATCCGTGTGACTATCGGCCTTCGTCGATTCCGGAGCAAACATCAATTATTCCGGAGCTAGCCAGCTCCGTCAATCACTCCTGAGTTCCATCAATCACTCCTGGGCTGCAATCACCTATCCGGACCCGTTTTACTGCCTACGCGGAGCCCCACAGGGCCTTCACAACTGGACTGCCGACGTTATCTACCCGAAGGAGATCCGGCTGGCTCCTCCGTAGCGACGTTACCTGAACGCCCATCTGCGGCCTGCTAACCGTTAGCTGTCTTACCGGCTGCTATCTGAATAGACAATCGGACAATTTTATTTATTTTTTATTATTATTATGTTTTCTTCTTGGGCCTCTATAACTATATCTATTGTTTTTATTTTTGTTGTTGTGTGATTTGGATTAATCCCCTCTACCACACGGAACCCCACTAATCTACTGACGGAACGCAAGAGGTGGCTAACAACAGACCTCCATCCTATGCTAGCTTGCTACCGATGGCCTGGTTAGCTGTCTAAATCGCCGTGACCCCCAACCAACCTCTCCACTCACTGGACCCTTTTGATCACTCGACTAAGCATGCCTCTCCTTAATGTCAATATGTCTTGTCCATTGCTGTTCTGGTTAGTGTTTATTGGCTTATTTCACTGTAGAGCCTCTAGTCCTGCTCACTATACCTTATCCAACCTATTAGTTCCACCACCCACACATGCAATGACATCTCCTGGTTTCAATTATGTTTCTAGAGACAATATCTCTCTTCATCCCTCAATACCTAGGTTTACCTCCACTGTATTCACATACTACCATACCTTTGTCTGTACATTATACCTTGATGCTATTTTACCGCCCCCAGAAACCTCCTTTTACTCTATGTTCCAGACGTTCTAGACGACCAATTCTCATAGCTTTTAGCCGTACCCTTATTCTACTCCTCCTATGTTCCTCTGGCGATGTAGAGGTGAATCCAGGCCCTGCAGTGCCTAGCTCCACTCCTATTCCCCAGGCGCTCTCTTTTGATGACTTCTGTAACCGTAATAGCCTTGGTTTCATGCATGTTAACATTAGAAGCCTCCTCCCTAAGTTTGTTCTATTCACTGCTTTAGCACACTCTGCCAACCCGGATGTTCTAGCTGTGTCTGAATCCTGGCTTAGGAAGACCACCAAAAATTCAGAAATGTTAATTCCAAACTACAACATTTTCAGACAAGATAGAACTGCCAAAGGGGGCGGTGTTGCAATCTACTGCAAAGATAGCCTGCAGAGTTCTGTCCTACTATCCAGGTCTGTAACCCAAACAATTTGAACTTCTACTTTTAAAAATCCACCTCTCTAAAAACAAGTCTCTCACCGTTGCCACCTGCTATAGACCACCCTCTGCCCCCAGCTGTGCTCTGGACACCATATGTGAACTGATTGCCCCCCATCTATCTTTAGAGTTCGTGCTGCTAGGCGACCTAAACTGGAACATGCTTAACACCCCAGCCATCCTACAATCTAAACTTGATGCCCTCAATCTCACACAAATTATCAACGAAACTACCAGGTACCTCCCCAAAGCCTTAAACACGGGCACCCTCATAGATATCATCCTAACCAACTTCCCCTCTAAATACACCTCTGCTGTCTTCAACCAAGATCTCAGCGATCACTGCCTCATTGCCTGCATCTGTAATGGGTCAGCGGTCAAACGACCTCCACTCATCACTGTAAAACGCTCCCTGAAACACTTCTGCGAGCAGGCCTTTCTAATCGACCTGGCCGGGGTATCCTGGAAGGATATTGATCTCATCCCGTCAGTAGAGGATGCCTGGATATTTTTTTAAATGCCTTCCTAACCATCTTAAATAAACATGCCCCATTCAAGAAATTTAGAACCAGGAACAGATATAGCCCTTGGTTCTCCCCAGACCTGACTGCCCTTAACCAACACAAAAACATCCTATGGCGTTCTGCATTAGCATCGAACAGCCCCCGTGATATGCAGCTGTTCAGGGAAGCTAGAAACCATTATACACAGGCAGTTAGAAAAGCCAAGGCTAGGTTTTTCAAGCAGAAATTTGCTTCCTGCAACACTAACTCAAAAAAGTTCTGGTGAAAAAAGTGCTGCCCACTGCACTGAAGATAGGAAACACTGTCACCACTGATAAATCCACCATAATTGAGAATTTCAATAAGCATTTTTCTACGGCTGGCCATGCTTTCCACCTGGCTACTCCTACCCCGGTCAACAGCACTGCACCCCCACCAGCAACTCGCCCAAGCCTTCCCCATTTCTCCTTCTCCCAAATCCATTCAGCTGATGTTCTGAAAGAGCTGCAAAATCTGGACCCCTACAAATCAGCCGGGCTAGACAATCTGGACCCTTTCTTTCTAAAATTATCTGCCGAAATTGTTGCCACCCCTATTACTAGCCTGTTCAACCTCTCTTTTGTGTCGTCTGAGATTCCCAAAGATTGGAAAGCAGCTGCGGTCATCCCCCTCTTCAAAGGGGGACACTCTTGACCCAAACTGCTACAGACCTATATCTATCCTACCGTGCCTTTCTAAGGTCTTCGAAAGCCAAGTCAACAAACAGATTACCGACCATTTCGAATCTCACCATACCTTCTCTGCTATGCAATCTGGTTTCAGAGCTGGTCATGGGTGCACCTCAGCCACGCTCAAGGTCCTAAACGATATCGTAACCGCCATCGATAAGAAACATTACTGTGCAGCCGTATTCATTGATCTGGCCAAGGCTTTCGACTCTGTCAATCACCACATCCTCATCGGCAGACTCGACAGCCTTGGTTTCTCAAATGATTGCCTCGCCTGGTTCACCAACTACTTCTCTGATAGAGTTCAGTGTGTCAAATCGGAGGGTCTGCTGTCCGGACCTCTGGCAGTCTCTATGGGGGTGCCACAGGGTTCAATTCTTGGACCGACTCTCTTCTCTGTATACATCAATGAGGTCGCTCTTGCTGCTGGTGAGTCTCTGATCCACCTCTACGCAGACGACACCATTCTGTATACTTCCGGCCCTTCTTTGGACACTGTGTTAACAACCCTCCAGGCAAGCTTCAATGCCATACAACTCTCCTTCCGTGGCCTCCAATTGCTCTTAAATACAAGTAAAACTAAATGCATGCTCTTCAACCGATCGCTACCTGCACCTACCCGCCTGTCCAACATCACTACTCTGGACGGCTCTGACTTAGAATACGTGGACAACTACAAATACTTAGGTGTCTGGTTAGACTGTAAACTCTCCTTCCAGACCCATATCAAACATCTCCAATCCAAAGTTAAATCTAGAATTGGCTTCCTATTTCGCAACAAAGCATCCTTCACTCATGCTGCCAAACATACCCTTGTAAAACTGACCATCCTACCAATCCTCAACTTTGGCGATGTCATTTACAAAATAGCCTCCAATACCCTACTCAACAAATTGGATGCAGTCTATCACAGTGCAATCAGTTTTGTCACCAAAGCCCCATATACTACCCACCATTGCGACCTGTACGCTCTCGTTGGCTGGCCCTCGTTTCATACTCGTCGCCAAACCCACTGGCTCCATGTCATCTACAAGACCCTGCTAGGTAAAGTCCCCCCTTATCTCAGCTCGCTGGTCACCATAGCATCTCCCACCTGTAGCACACGCTCCAGCAGGTATATCTCTCTAGTCACCCCCAAAACCAATTCTTTCTTTGGCCGCCTCTCCTTCCAGTTCTCTGCTGCCAATGACTGGAACGAACTACAAAAATCTCTGAAACTGGAAACACTTATCTCCCTCACTAGCTTTAAGCACCAACTGTCAGAGCAGCTCACAGATTACTGCACCTGTACATAGCCCACCTAATAATTTAGCCCAAACAACTACCTCTTTCCCAACTGTATTTAATTTTTATTTATTTATTTATTTATTTTGCTCCTTTGCACCCCATTATTTTTATTTCTACTTTGCACATTCTTCCATTGCAAAACTACCATTCCAGTGTTTTACTTGCTATATTGTATTTACTTTGCCACCATTTTTTGCCTTTACCTCCCTTCTCACCTCATTTGCTCACATTGTATATAGACTTGTTTATACTGTATTATTGACTGTATGTTTGTTTTACTCCATGTGTAACTCTGTCGTTGTACGTGTCGAACTGCTTTGCTTTATCTTGGCCAGGTCGCAATTGTAAATGAGAACTTGTTCTCAACTTGCCTACCTGGTTAAATAAAGGTAAAATAAATAAATAAATAAATAAAGGTACATCTCCAATTGACTCAAATTATGTAATTTAGCCTTTCAGAAGCTTCTAAAGCCATTGTCATTTTCTGAAATTTTCCAAGCTGTTTAAAGACAGTCAACTTAGTGTATGTAAACTTCTGACCCACTCGATTCGTGATACAGTGAATGATAAGTTAAATAATCTGTCTGTAAACAATTGTTGGAAGAAGTACTTGTCATGCATAAAGTAGATATCCTAACAGACTTGCCAAAACTATAGTTTTTTAACAATACATTTGTGCAGTGTTTGAAAAACGTTTTAATGACTCCAACCTAAGTGTATGTAAACTTCCGACTTCAACTGTATGTTGCAGTGTTTTTTTTTTTTTTGCGATATTGCTTTTGTTGAATAAACCTTGGTCAATGGAAACCTGCCTACTGGCTGTTTAGATGAGTCCTTATGGACAGAGGGTCTATTCTGGGGGCCTCTGCTGTGATCTGGAAAGCGCGAGTGAATGAGGGGAGAGAAAGGGGGAGAGGAACAGATTATAGGAGTGAGCTGGAAAAAGAGACCTTGAAGGAGACCGGTAGTCCCTAACAGTCTTTTGCTGTCAAAGGGAATGTGTTCTTCTCAGTCCATGTTCCATGTTAAATCTCACTGAGACTTTGTCTTGACATGGCACTGGAAACAAGGATGTAGGCCAAGTACTAGTACAGTAATAGCAAGTAATCATGCTCAGCTTTAGTACTTCAGCATTATAGCCCCTTGTACTTTAGATAATATCAATCCTCAATAGGTCTCAATGGGTGCACATATCTATCTCACACACACACACACCCCCCTAGCTAGTGCAGTTCCATTGAACAGTGACTCTTGAGAGGAAGCAACATGGTCAAGCATAAACAATTGACTATTGTCCATTTTGTGGCACACCTGCAGAATCAATGCGTATCTGGTAGACTAGTCATGTCTTTTGCATTTGAATGTCATTGTATTTCACTATTTTCAAAGGGCAGCCAGGGACTATTCACTTACATTTTATGGTTAGGCCTAATTTGAATTCTGTGGTTTTCTTATGTTTGATAGCCAGTATTCACTGCTATATTAACAATATATCAACCTTCTTTGTGCCTTGACCCACATACAGTGATTTTAGCCATTGTCCTGGCTACGGCTGGGAATTGCCAGGGACCTCGAGATACGATATCACGATACTTAAGTGCCGATACGATATGATTATTGTCATGTAAAGATGACCCATGAGCACCAACGTGAAGTTCATAGGAGCGTTTCAAATTATGTTATGAGTCTATATTTTTGGAATTGAAGGCTTTGATCTGTTTTTAAACCATTTTCCATCCTAAATGTTAGGAATAAGCAATGGCTTTGATTTCTGTTCACACAGATGGGAAAATGAGTCTTAAAAAACATATTCTTACTCATCTTTTTTTCTTTTTTTGTGTGTAATTATTGCAAACATATTTTGTCTGTTAAAAAATCGGGAGTGGTTGGTAACATTTTAAAGATATCTGCCACAGGCCCTGGTCGTAATACATATTGTATCGGCACCGAAGTATTGCGAGGTCTCTGGCAATTTCCAGCCCTAGTAGCACACATATATTATCTGGGGGTTCCCCCAGTCAACTTAGCTAGCTTTGCTTAAAAACTTTTATTCTACTGAGAAGAAATACAGGAAAAATCTGTTGAGGTTCAGGTTGACTCCATACGTCCCCATACTAATAACCTCTCTTCGCCTCAAAGAGTGTGAGTACAGAGTTGGCATTGAGCAGGGATGCAAACTAGTCACCTTTCGGCGAAAAGCAGCGCGTCCCCTGAACGACAACGAAGCGGTACTGTAGGTGAGAAGCCTGACCACGGAGAAGTTGATGAAGCGTACTTTATGAGCTGTAACCGAAAAACAACTGGCATTGAGTTTATGGTGTGATAATTAGCTGGCTTATAAAGTCACAGCTAACGTTAGCTAGCAAACGTTACAACGTCAGATGAGCTAACTTTAGTAACCTAAACAATTTGCTATAGTAACTAGTATACGACTCCTTGCCGTTCCTCAAGTTATAACGCGTTATTTGCTTACTGGACCCTGGCAATCTGTGTGAAATGTTAAATAGCTAACAAACGAACTATTTGTGAACTGATGTTTTTCCTATAAAGTTTGTGGTTAATTTTCAAAATGAGAGAATTAGGTGAAAATGAGGTGTTGCTTGTTAAACAAGTGGATTCAGGGATCAAGTGTAGCTGGAGCTGGCTTAAGCTGGATGTCAGTGAGGGGGATTATACATTTTTTTTACTCAGTGAACATTTTTTTTTGCACACGTGCACTTGATCGATGTCGACTATCGTGGCCACTATAATAGATCAAAAATAGAATGCCTGTTTGTTTCCTTCTATTTCTACTTTAATATGTTTTTTTCCCCAAGTGCAATATTTAGATGTGTGTGGTCACAAGCGTTCTGTTATAAAGGCTGTCAAGGCTAACTGCAATATTAGTGCATCGTTTTTTTTCTCAAGACTTGCCATTTGCAGTAAAGTCTAGGCAACTAATAACATTGGATTGCTTTATTTAGGTTCACATTAACCAATTTTTATTTTACACACAGTGACTGATCATGTGGATCATATTATTTGTTGTTTAATTAGTTAACATGCATTTCCCCCGAGCAGGGATTTTTTTTTGCATGTTTCAGTGCAAAATCAAAGTGTCAACTTTTTTTGCCCTCACCAGTTTGCATCCCTGATTGAGAAAGGCTTGCCTGTCTGCCTGCACAGTGGTGTTCACATACAGTGGCTTAGAAATCCCTGCTGTATTTTCACATATACTTAATGTTTCAAACTGCCTCTACAGTGAACCTAACAGCATCCACAGATATAGCCTCTTTTGTAGCAAATTAGATAAGCAGGTCTGTTTTGCTGCTTGGAGTGTAATTGTTTGATTGCTGCAAACTGAATGTTTAGAAAATATTAGTCTACTAGGACTACTTTGGATGTGCTCTCACTTGACCTCCCTAATAGGTACCCATAGGTACCTATTTCTCTGATGCTGGTCATCATTTCTCTGATGCTGGTCATAATTATTATTTTCTATGCGAGTGACTTGATTGTAGAGCTCAGCTCTGTAGGGCTGTGACGGTCATGGAATTTCAGGTGTAGGTGATTGGTGTGTCATATGTACGTGGTCATCGACATAACCGACAGCCGATGGGGAAACATTAGCTCATATAGAGCTCATATAGGCCTAACTGTCTTGCTCATATGTGACGGGTGAGTTTCAAGTTTGGGGAAGCTAGTCAAATTTTCACCATGAAAATGCATATATAATATAATGACGTCCATGCATCATCGCATTTGCACTTGTAAGATCGCCTACTATTTTTAATGTGATGAGTAAGTGGAGCCCTAGCCTAGGCTGTATCAGATGTTTCTTTTCCTTTCTTTGCACGGGAAAAATGTATTTTTTTTATAAACACATTTCATGCTTTTCTACTAAACTATGACTGCAGACACTAGCAGAATCTTTAATACGTAAAAATACTCTACACTGACAGTTGCAGACAGTTTTTATTGCTCTAAGTTATCTAATAGGCCTACGAAAATGGGAGAAAACAATATAGAAACTAACCCGGAGGAGGAAATTATTTTCCAAAGACAAACTGTCAAGTGGCATTGACCAAATGATAAAAACAGTGAATAGGGGAACTCACCAGGGATAATGCTGATGCTCCGCTGGTGCCAGTAAGATAGGCTATGTTCGCTCAATTAAGTTGATAATTTTGTTAACTAAAAGACAGATTGGTCTTTTTCTTCTCTTTTCAACAATAGCCATTTGCTTTCTAAACTGTTTCCCTGTGATTGTATTTAGAAATATTGCGATGTGCCTCAATTAATCTATTTGGTATTTGCAGCGTGCGCTGACCAAATTGTGGGCGCATCCAACTGACAATTAGACAATCCACAGCTTTCCTTTTAAGAAGCTCATGAGTCTCTGATCCTTCAAATCATGCTTTAATTCAATTTACTTATGGACGTGCCGCATATGGGACTCTTGCTGTTGAGTAATAAATTGTCAGACACACACACACACCCAAACTTTTTACAGAAAACCCATTTATTTATTTAACATAAAGCAATCAAAACATGCCTTGTTCTTACTGTATGATGTTAGGCTACTAAAGTGCCATAGGCTAGAGCTTCTACAATACATTACCACTAATGGCAGCAACATAAATAGGTAAGAACAAATATTAACTACAGCTCTATAGGCCCAATATATATATATTTTATTTTTATTTTTTTGTGCTATTTTATAGCAAACTGCAACGACTGGTAATATGCCAACTACGCAACGTCTTCTACCTCCCAGCTTCCGTGGCAGGAACAGGAGCATATTAACTTTGTCCGGCTTGAGGCACGAGCGGACATGGGTAATAATGTTCCTGCCGTGCTGAACATTAGCTCTGAAGCGGTGCTCGTGGCTCAAATAGACATGCATCTGCATGCCAGCTTTGACATTAATGGATAGCGAGTCTGGTTGTCTCGCCGCCAGGTCGGATGATTATCCGTTGGATCAGGCTGTTCCTGCAGGTAGCGAGTCCCTTCGGAGTCTGCACGGACTCTGAGGGGTTACAGGGGCAGTGGTTTGGGCCCTACGCTTCTGGAGGAGAGCCCCTAAATTCCTTTTCTTGGCAGGCAGTGGTAGGATTGTGGGGATCACGAAATTTTGTCAGCCGGTGATTATCAAGGAAGTAACTGACGGTGTCACGGTAATTGACCGTTAATTAACATGAACACATTTGGCATCTTCAGACTTCCATTGCATAGCCTACAAGCCACTTATGCAGACTTTGGGAACATCTACATTTTAAAATGTCTAATAAATCCATGTAACAGCCTACACCATCACAATAAATCCATTATTATAATGGCCATTCTAAATCCCCCCCAAAATTCACACACATTATTTAGTAAATGTAAACTTTTCGCTACATCCGCAATAACATCTGCTAAACGTGTATGTGACAAATAAAATGTTATTTGATTATTTATTTTAGACTGGTCTAAATAAACATGACATGAACAGAATAGCATCCTCTTATGTTAGGCCCTGATTTGGCTATGCCTGATTGCTGTGGGCTACAGTAGTTCATGTAGCAGACACGATTTGCTTAGAATTCCGTGGCAATATTTTATAGTATGAAGAATACAACTGAATAAAATACAAAGGTATATAGATTTATGGGAGTGCGCACGTGGCTATTTGGTGTTAAGCTGTTAACAAAGAAACAGGTCTTCCTATATGCTTACTTTAGTAATACAAAGGTCATGTGGTTTGGTAAGAAGAATGCACCTCTCCCCACCTGAGTCAGGATTTGAGTCCATGCTAGGCCCGGGCCTAGTTCATGTTGTTTGGCAGTGTCTGTGATGTTTGTAATCACGTACTAACCAGCATGATACTGGTGGAGTTAACTACAAGCTACTCAAAATGCTAAAACCTTCTTTAAAAGATGTAACTTAGCCCAGGCTACAGTTTGTAGGTTGTTCTCTACACAAGTAACTGTGGAATGTAGCCTTGCAATAACAAAGCTGCTGCAGCACTGCCGATGATCAGGCCATATGTAGAACATCCCTGTAAGCTCCTCTCTTCTGACACACCAAAGCACAGCTCTTAGCTATAGCAATGTCTTAAAGGGATAGTCCAGCCAAATTACATATTGGTTTCCTTAGTGTAAGCAGTTTATGGACATGGTGAGACAGCAGGGTAAGTAAACTAGTAGATCTGTCATTTTGTAATTTAGGTAAACTATCACTTTAAGGTGATGTAGCCTACTTTTGTGTTCTCGGTTTAAAGCTGCGAGACGGAAGAGGGCTGAAAGTCACTGTGCTAGTTTGGTCTGGGACTTGTACTGGTCTTTGCCAGATTGATTAGGTAGGGCAAGTTGTTGGCCAATGCCAGTGAGGTATTAACTCATCATTCAGCACCAAGAGAGATGGAAGTAGAGAGAGTCTGTCCTCTCGCCCCTCATCACTCCATTAGCAATATGAGCGACTGAGTCGGGTATGTGTGATTTTTACTTTACCTTCTATAACGGTATTTTAATGTTTGATTTGCTACATTATAATTATGTAAAGATTCTGAAAAAACCATGGCAATCATACATTTTTATCACCAGTATAAAACTGCTAACAGCTGAGAGGAGAACTGCTTAGTTAACTTGCAAGCACAACAATTCTTTGAAAACAACTTTGGGAGTACAGACCCCCAGAAATCGCTCAGTTTTGACCCATTGTTTTTTATGAAACTTTGGCTGAATGGTTTAAAAGTCAGAATGGAGAAAGCCCATTAAAACTAGAGGTCGACTGATTGATCGGCATGGTCGATTAATTAGGGCTGATTTCAAGTTTTCATAACAATCGGTAATCAGCATTTTTGGATGCCGATTTACATTGCATTCCATGAGGAAACTGCATGGCAGGCTGACCACCTGTTACGTGAGTCCAGCAAGGAGCCAAGGTAAGTTGCTAGCTAGCATTAAACTTATCTAATAAAATAAAAAAATCAGTCTTCACATAATCAGGGTATATGCAACAGTTTGGGCCGCCTGGCTCGTTGCAAACTAATTTGCCAGAATTTTACATAATTATGAAATAACATTGAAGGTTGTGCAATGTAAACAGCAATATTTAGACTTAGGGTTGCCACCCGTTCAATACGCAACGGCTCCGTATTACACTGAAAGAATAAACATTTTGTTTTCGAAATGATAGTTTCCGGATTTGACCATATTAATGATCTAAGGCTCGTATTTCTCTGTTCATTATATTATAAATAAGTCTATGATTTGATATTTGATTGAGCAGTCTGACTGAGCGGAGGTAGGCAGCAGCAGTCTCGTAAGCATTCATTCAAACTTTACTGCCTTTGCCAGCAGCTCTCAGCAATTCTAGAAGCACAGCGCTGACTTCAAGCCTATCAACTCCTGAGATTAGGCTGGCAAAACTAGAGTGCCTATAAGAACATCCAATTGTCAAAGGTATATGAAATACAAATGGTATAGAGAGAAATAGTCGACGCGTCATAATTCCTATAATAGCTACAATCTAAAACTTCTTAACTGGGAATATTGAAGAACTGGGAATTTTGAACCACCAGCTTTCATATGTTCTGAGCAAGGAACTTAAATGGTAGCTTTTTTTACATGCCACATATTGCACTTTTACTTTCTTCTCCAACACTGTATTTTTACGTTATTGAAACCAAATTGAACATGTTAAATTATTTATTTGAGACTAAATAGATTTTATTTATGTATTATATTAAGTTAAAACAAGTGTTCATTCAGTATTGTTGTAATTGTCATCTATATATATATATACACACACACACACACACATATGTACACATATACAGTTGAAGTCGGAGGTTTACATACACCTAAACCAAATACATTTAAACTCCAGTTTTTCATAATTCCTGACATTTTATCCTAGTAAAAATGCCCTATCTTAGGTCAGTTAGGATCACCACTTTATTTTAATCATGTGAAATGTCTGAAAAATACTAGAGAATGATTTTATTTCAGCTTTCCCCAGAAGTATACATACACTCAATTAGTATTTGGTAGCATTGCCTTTTAAATTGTTTAACTTTTGTAAAAAGTTTTGGGTAGCCTTCTACAAGCTTCCCACAATAAGTTGGGTGAATTTTGGCCCATTCTTCCTGACAGAGCTGGTGTAACTGAGTCAGGTTTGTAGGCCTCCTTGCTCACATATGCTTTTTCAGTTCTGCCCACAAATGTTCTATTGGATTGAAGTCAGGGTGTTGTGATGGCCACTCCAATACCTTGACTTTGTTGTCCTTAAGCCATTTTTCCCCAACTTTGGAAGTATGCTTGGGGTCATTGTCCATTTGGAAGACACATTTGCGACCAAGCTTTAACTTCCTGACTGATGTCTTGATGTTGCTCCATTATATCCACATAGTTTTCCTGCCTCGTGATGCCATCTATTTTGTGAAATGCACCAGTCCCTCCTGCAGCAAAGAACCCCCACAACATGATGCTGCCACCCCCGTGCTTCACAGCTGGGATGGTGTTCTTTGGCTTGTAATCCTCCCCCTTTTTCCTCCAAACATAACGATAGTTATGACCAAACAGTTCTATTTTTGTACGATTTAGGACTTTTGTACCTGTTTCCTCCAGCATCTTCACATGGTCCTTTGCTGTTGTTCTGGGACTGATTTGCACTTTTCGCAAGGATGAACCAGACTTGTGGAGGTCTACAATTCTTTTTCTTAGATCTTGGCTGATTTCTTTTGATTTTCCCATGATGACAAGAGGCACTGAGTTTGAAGGTAGGCCTTGAAATACATCCACAGGTACACATCCGATTGACTCAAATGATGTCAATTACCCTATCAGAAGCTTCTAAAGCCATGACCGCATTTTTAAAGGCACAGTCAACTTAGTGTATGTAAACTTCTGTTCTGACCCACTGTAATTGTAATACAGTGAATTATAAGGGAAATAATCTGTCTGTAAACAATTGTTGGAAAAATGACTTGTCATGGACAAAATAATGTCCTAACCGACTTGCCAAGACTTTAGTTTACAAGAAATTGTGGAGTGGTTGAAAAACATGTTTTAATGACTCCAAGCTATGTGTATGTGAACTTCCGACTTCAACTGTACGTGTGTAGGTAGATAGAAATGATTTGTTGCAAGTTGGGGCGGTTCACACCTAGCTTGGCTATTAGACAATTCTTTAGTAAAGGTTGAATAGTCTATTGTTCAGCTAATAGCCCATCATTGAAACATTATTAGCAGAATTCACAGCCTGCTCCGCTTGTGAAAACTAAATACTTTTTGCCCTTCCCACTTGTTAAAGTTTAGAATTGATAGTGTTTTTATCCACAATCGGCTCCATCCCCAATTAATACATTTGTGCACAGTCAATTGCGTGCTGGACTTCTGGCTAGAATGTTGAGGGTTCGAAACCTGCTCCCTTCTTGTTTCATTACATTATTATGCCGGTCTCAGAGCAAATAGCCTGGATTGTTACTCCCATCTCGTTCCTTTTCCACGCGTCATTCTCTTTTTGTGGGCGTGCTGGCAGGACATGGCAGCACCTTCGGTTCAGCATAGGAAGTTTGTATGAAGGTCTTGTAATTCACAGGCAAATAGTAATATGCTCTAAACCGCTCTGGTGACAAACTTTGCTGCCCTGTTTTCAATCGTCCACATGGTCGGGAGAACCTCCTCAGATGAACCTCTCTGGGATATGTGGGACGCTAGCGAACAGCCAGTGAAATTGCAGGGCGCCAAATTCAAACAGAAATCTCATAATTAAAATTCCTCCAACTTACAAGTATTACACACCATTTTAAAGATGAACTTCTTGTTAATCCAGCCACAGTTTCTGATTTCTGAAAGGCTTTACGGCGAAAGCACACCTTGCGATTATGTTAGGTCAGCGCCTATTCATAGAAAACCATACAGCCATTTTCCAAAAAAGGAGAGGTGTCAGAAGGAGAAGACAGAAATAGCGTTACAATTAATCTCTAACCTTTGATCTTCACCGGATGGCACTCCCAGGACTCCTTGTTAGACAATAAATGTGTGTTTTGTTCAATAAAGTTCATCTTTATGTCCAAAAACCTAATTTGAAATTGGTGCGTTATGTTCAGAAATGCATTGTCTCAAACAAACATCAGGTGAAAGTGCAGAGAGCCACATCAAATTACAGATATACTCATCATAAACATTGATCTAAGATACAAGTGTTATACATACGATTATAGATAAACTTCTCCTTAATGCAACCGCTGTGTCAGATTTTAAAAAAACTTTACGGTAAAAGCACACCATGCAATTATGTTAGGTCAGCGCCTAGCCACAGAAAAACATACAGCCATTTTCCAACCGAGTAGAGAGAGCGTTATAAATATTCACTTACCTTTGATGATCTTCATCGGAATGCACGCCCAGAAATCCCAGTTCCACAATAAATGTTTGTTTGATAAATTCCAACATTCATGTCCAAATACCTCCTTTTTGTTTGCGCGTTTAGTCCAGTAATCCAAATGCACAATGCGCGAGCATTAAGTCCAGAAAGTTACATTACAGTTTGTAGAAACATGTCAAATGATAGATTCTATACATCTTTAGGATGTTTTTATCATAAATCTTCAATAATATTCCAACCGGACAATTCCTTTGTCTTTAGAAATGAAAGGGAACGCAGCTCGCTCTCACGGCCACGCGCGTGATTTAGCTCATGGCATTCTGCCAGACACCTGGTTCAAACAGCTCTTATTCGCTCCCCTTTCATAGTGAAGCCTGAAATAAGGTTTTAAAGACTGTTGACATCTAGTGGAAGCCTTAGGAAGTGCAATCTGACCCCATTTACACTGTATATTGGATAGGCAAAGACTTGAAAACCTACAAACCTCAGATTTCCCACTTCCGTGTTGGATTTTTTTCTCAGGCTTTTGTCTGCCATATGAGTTCTGTTATACTCACAGACATCATTCAAACAGTCAGTGTTTTCTATCCAAATCTACTAATTATATGCATATTCTAGCTTCTGGGCCTGAGTAGCAGTCAGTTTACTCTGGGCACCTTATTCATCCAAGCTACTCAATACTGCCCCCCAGTCCCAAAGAAGTTAATGCAGATGAAAGGAGTTAGATGCATTGGAAGTGTAGTTTACATTTTTTTCATATATATATATATATATGAAATACAAATCAGCCTTTAATTTAAATCAGCCTTTAAATCATGTTTCTAGTCTATTTGCATAGTTACAATGTGTAATGATTTGATGTCCCAGGAGGAGTGGTGTAAAAACTGTTGAAGTGTATAATTATAATGCATGCATGCAGACACTGCATCATTCAAAGAATGGAGTTTGATACACCTGGTATTGCATATGACTGAAAAAAATCTTGCTCAAAAGAGATTTTCATAAATTAAGTTTATGACAAAAATATGCACAATCGTTTGTCTCTACATTAACTAACATATTCCTCTCAATTGTGCGTTTTTTGCTTGACTCGTTATGATGTTATAATTACTTACATTTGCTTCCACCGTAACGTTTTTGTCAGACATCTTTGCTGAAAAAAGACACAAGCGACAGGTCGCATAATGTCAAATTTGTATTTGGAACCACTCGCTATGATTGATTGGTCATATAAATACCTTGGGATCCAAATGCATAATGAGTGCTCTAACTCCCCCTGCGGTGGTCTGGAGCAATGAAGCCGTGACGCTGGGTACCTCTAAGTTCCGCGACGTAAGCTCACAACTTTTAAAGGAGGAACCACTGTCGGTCTTCTGAGATCTCTTTTGTTCAATGCTCACATCAGGCAATGCTTCTTGTGAATAGCAAACTCACATTTTGTGAGTTTTTTTATAGAGCAAGGCAGCTCTAACCAACATCTCTAATCTCATCTCATTGATTGGGCTCCATGTTGGCGCACTCCAATAAGCACACTGTGTTTGTCTATTGTTGTGACTTAAACGAAGATCCTATCAAATGTTATAATCAATTTATCGAGAAATTGAGGTAATTCCAAAAGGTTGACACATTGTTTCTTGCCACTGTATATTGTTTTATGGCACACGAGACGGTCTGATTTGCACCCATCTCAGTCAACTAATCCATTGTGGAGGACGCGGGGATGACACATTCCAAGAAGGGGAGTGTGGCTGCAGAATGCGTACTCTTCCGCCAGTTTGTGCACATACAGTACTAGTCAAAAGATTGGACACACTTACTCATTCAAGGGTTTTTCTTTATTTGAACTATTTGCTAAATTTTAGAATAATAGTGAAGACATCAAATCTATGAAATAGCACATGGAATCATGTAGTAACCAAAAAAGTGTGAAACAAATCAAAATATATTTGAGATTCTTCAAAGTAGCAACCTTTTGTCTTGACAGCTTTGCACACTCTTGGCATTCTCTCAACCAGCTTAACCTGGAATGCTTTTCCAACAGTTTAAGTTCTGGAAGGAGTTCCCACATATGCTGAACACTTGTTGGCTGCTTTTCCTTCACTCTGTGGTCCAACTGATCCCAAATCATCTCAATTGGGTTGAGGTCGGGTGATTGTGGCCAGGTCTTCTGATGCAGACCTCCATCACTCTCCTTCTTGTTCAAATAGCCCTTACACAGCCTGGAGGTGTGTTGGGTCATTGTCCTGTTGAAAAACAAATGATTGTCCCACTAAGTGCAAATCAGATGGGATGGCATATCGCTGCAGAATGCTGTGGTAGCCATGCTAGTTAAGTGTGCCTTGAATTCTAAATAAATGTCACCAGTAAAGCCCCACCACACCATCACACCTCCTCCTCCATGCTGCACGGTGGGAAATACACATGCTTAAATCATCCGTTCACCTATTCTGTCTCTCAGAATGGCTGCGGTTGAAACCAAAAATCTCAAATTTGCACTCCGACTAAAGGACCAATTTCCACCGGTCAATTGTCCATTGATCGTGTTTCTTGGCCCAAGCAAGTCTCTTCTAATTCATGTCCTTTAGTAGTGGTTTCTTTGCAGCTCTTAACCAATCATGCTATTTTGTTAGTTCATAGCTAACTTGTTTTGTACATAATGTTGCTGCTGCTGTTTCTTATGACTGAAAAAAGCTTCTGGACATCAGGACTGGGATTACACACCTCAAATTGGACAATGAGTTCTTCAATGAGTGGGACACGAGGGATATACTATGGACACCCGACCAGGCCCAGATCCCCGCGATTTGCTGGAAAAGGAAACATTGTTTTGCGGAAAGAGATCAGGATGCCTTGTGAGGATCAGGCTAAAAAGTAAATGGGATGAACATGTATATCCTACCAACGGGACATTAACTGTTATATCTTATATTTCAACGAGTCGTGGCTGAACGACAACATTAAGAACATACAGCTGGCGGGTTATACACTATTGGCAGGACAGAACAGCAGCTTCTGGTAAGACACAGGGCGGGGGCCTATGCATATTTGTAAACAATAGCTGGTGCACGATATCTAAGGAAGTCTCAGGGTTTTGCTCACCTGGGGTAGTGTGGTCTACAGCTTATCATGAGATACTCTATCTACCTCGAGAGTTTTCATCTGTATTTTTTGTTGCTGTCTACATTCCACCACAGACCGAGGCTGCACTAAAACCGCACTCAATAAGCTGTATTCTGAAAACTTAACAGGAAAACACTCATCCAGAGGTGGTGCTCCTAGTGGCCGGGGACTTTAATGCAGGTAAACTTAAATCAGTTTTACCTAATTTCTATCAGCATGTTTTAAATGTGCAACCAGATGGGCAAAAATTCTAGACCACTTTTACTCCACACACTCATTCAAAGCTCTCCCTTGTCCTCCATTTGGCAAATCTGACCATTACTCTATCCTCCTGATTCCTGCTTACAAGCAAAAATTAAAGCAGGAATCACCAGTGACTCGGCCTATAAAAATTAAATAAAAAGTGGTCAGATGAAGCAGATAATAAACTACAGGACTGTTTTGCTAGTACAGACCGGAATATGTTCCGAGATTCTTCCGATGGTGTTGAGTACACCACATCAGTGAATGGCTTTAACAATATGTTAATCGAGGACGTCGTCCCCACAGTGACTGTATGTACATACCCCAACCAGAAGCCATGGAGTATAGACAACATTCGCACTGAGCTGAAAGCTAGAGCTGCCGCTTTCAAGGAACGTGACTCTAACCCGGAAGCTTTGCCCTCCGACGAACCATCAAACAGGCTAAGCATCAATACAGGACTAAGATCGAATCGTACTACGCCGGCTCCGACGCTTGTCGGATGTGGCAGAGCTTGCAAACTATTACAGACCCTGCCACATACGTCTCGTGTCTGAGCCGTTGAATTGCGACTCCTTTGTCCCTATACCGACATTTGGTATGTTTGATTGCCTTCGCTTTCAGTTTTGTGCGAATTGCCGCTATCTATCCACGGCTTCTGGTTAGAGCAGGTTTTAATAGTCACAGTGGGTACAACATCCCCAATACACTTCCTTATAAACTCACTCGCCGACCCAGCGTATCAATCAATATTCTTCTCTGAGGCTCACAGTGAGGTGAGTTTTAAAAGCACAGTACTTTGTTGATAAGTGTTTGATGTGATTTTCGATTTCATTTGCATTGATGTCAGTTGTTAGAAGGACAATAGAGTTCTGAGTACCAGAGTTGGGTACTACCAATGCATGTCCAGAGTGCATAAAGGGAGATTACCGTGACTCACCGATCAAGTGGAATTTTACTGCGGTCATGACTCATGGCTGCCAGTGTTGTATTAATACGGTCACCGCAACAGCCCACTCCCCCCAAGGGCTATTGTATACACATTATACACAAAAGTATAATTTGTGTTTTGTTTCTTCATTCTGAGACATTTAATTTTGTGTGCAAATGTCATTTCCATAATCCAGGAATTGCCCCTAAAACAGGCCTTTGAATGTCTGGCTGCTTGGCTGTTTTTGTCTCCGCACTTGGTCTGCTGAAATGTTTACTTCCTGTAAGGCCTCGTCCAGGGGAACATGAAATTCTGGGTAGCCTTGCAGAAGAGAGAAACTTCCTTCCCCACTTGTCACACATCTCCAGTAGACTGTAATGATATACCAACAGAAGGTTTTGGCCCCCATGATTCAATTGTAGTGGATAGGAGGTAGGGCTGTAACAGTCATGGAATTTTGGATGACCGTAATTGGCAGCCAAATGATCGGTCACTGCACATTTTCTCCTCTGCTCCCAACTGCATGTGCTGCAATAGAAGGGCGTCCCTATTCAAGTAAATTATGGCGTAATGGGTGGACTGGTGGCCGGAAGTAAGCGTACCCATCAATATTTCTTGATTCAACTGACATTACAAAAAATACATTCCATTGCATGAACCACATCAGTTAACATTTTAATAATCATTCTACATTACTATGGAATAGATTGCATCATAATACCAGGCAGCCATTGAGAGTGTACATGAGTTACCCAGTCAAATACCCAGGGTTAGAGGTTCTAAGCCCCTTCTATTCATTCTATTTATAGGTGTGTTGCTGCTGCAGGGAGGGGGTGTTGCCTAGACAGCCAAAGACTCTTTGCGACAAAACCTTGCTTGTTTCAGCAAAGAGCAACAAAGTTTTATCACGCTAAGAGCCCATGGTTTTTGCGGTTATGACGGTTATTTTATTTTCATGACGGTCTTCATCCATAACCGTTAGTGAGTAGGCCAAAAGCATGGAAGCAGTCTGAACAGTCTGATTAAAGATTTGATCAATTTACTTTAAAGATGTAATGCTAGGGGCATTAATCATAGTTTCAAACCATTGCATCTTGGTATAGGCCTAGACTGGTTTTATTTACACATACAAATACATATGCTGAAAAACATGTGCATGAGTTTGATGAGCTGCTCAACAAATGTCATATTGGCTAACATTCCATCACAGGACATTTGTATTCCAGAGTTAGAGCCTGCGGTCACCAACAGGAAATTATGTAATTCGGGCCCCTGCCCTGCAGAAAGACGAGCTTCCTTAATGTCATCATTGTTTTGGCCGCAGTTCAGAATATCACTCCACCTCTCTCTCTCTCTTTTACCCATGTCTTTCACTCTTACATGTCCAGCATTATGGACATGGCATTTGCACACAAAATCACAACTTTCATGACAAACAAAATATGAAATAAACTTTTGAAGTGTCTATAGTGCACCTTGGGGGAGGTGTATACCCCCAAAAAGTGGACTTGTAAATAATGACATGTTGGAGAAATAAAGCAAATAAAACCTCTTGAGCTGACAGGTGTTTTAAACTGTTTTATAAGAAGGCAATATTTTGAATAATGTATTGTTGGCTTTCACCTGGAATTGTTTGTCTGAGAAAAAAACAATACTTTTCAATCCATATGATCTATTAAATAAATAAAGGTATAATTAACCTAATACAAATATCATGATATCATAGCCTTTTCATACTTTGTTTTTAAATACACTACCAGTCAAAAGTTTTAGAACACCTACTCATTCAAGGGTTTTTCTTTATTTGTTTTACTATTTTCTACGTTGTAGAATAAAGACAAACTGAAATAACAAATATGGAATCAAGTAGTTACCAAAAAAGTGTTTAAAAAATCTAAATATATTTGAGATTTTTGGTTCGAACCGCCTTCTCTTTGTGAGATGTGGTGTGGGTGAACGGATGATCTCCGCATGTGTATTTCCCACCGTAAAGCATAGAGGAGGAGGTGTTATGATGTGGGGGTGCTTTGCTGGCGGCACTGTCTGTGATTTATTTAGATTTCAAGGCACACTTAACCAGCATGGCAACCACAGCATTCTGCAGCAATACACCATCCCATCTGGTTTGGACTTAGTCCCACGATAATTTGTTTTTCAACAGGACCATGACCAACACACACCTTGCAGGCTGTGTAAGGGCTATTTGACCAAGAAGGAGATTGGTGGAGTGCTGCATCAGATGACCTGGCCTCCACAATCACCCGAACTCAACCCAATTGAGATGGTTTGGGATGAGTCGGACCGCAGAGTGAAAGAAAAGCAGCCAACAATTGCTCAGCATATCTGGGAACTCCTTCAAGACTGTTGGAAAAGCATTCCAGGAGAAGCTGGTTGAGAGAATGCCAAGAGTGTGCAAAGCTGTCATCAAGGCAAAGGGTGGGCATTTGAAGATTCTCAAATTTAACATATATTTTGATTTGTTTAACACTTTTTTTGGTTACTACATGATTCATGTGTTCATAGTTTTGATGTCTTCACTATACGTCTGCAATGTAGAAAATAGTTTTAAAAAATAAAGAAACCCTTGAATGAGTAGGTGTTCTAAAACTTTTGACCGGTAATGTATAGTTAGAATAAATTTTAGGACCATCTACCTAAATTTTTCCACCTGTCATGACATTAGTGAGTCAAAATGTGACAAAATTGTGAATGTCTAAATCAACTTTTTGGGAGAATTAAAACGGCGTGTGTAGGTTGCAAACTTCATCATACTGCTGTGATAAATGTGACTCCCCAGTGGCACAAGGCAATGCATCTCAGTGTTACAGGCGTCACTACAGACCCTGGTTTGATTCCAGGCTGTATCATAACCGGCCGTGATTGGGAGTCCCATAGGGCAGCGCACATTTGGCCCAGCGTCCGTCCGGGTTAGGGGTTGGCCGGGGTAGGCCGTCATTGTAAATAAGAATTTGTTCTTAACGGGCTTGCCTAGTTAAATAAAAAAGATATACAGTTGAAGTCGTAAGTTTACATACACCTTAGCCAAATACATTTAAACTGTTTTTCACAATTTTTGACATTTAATCAGAGTAAAAAATCCCTGTCTTAGGTCAGTTAGGATCACCACTTTATTTTAACAATGTGAAAAGTCAGAATAATAGTAGCGATTTATTTCAGCTTTAATTTCTTTCATCACATTCCCAGTGGGTCAGACGTGTACATACACTATATTAGTATTTGGTAGCATTGCCTTTAAATTGTTTAACTTGGGTTAAATGTTTCGGGTAGCCATCCACAAGCTTCCCACTTGGGTTAATTTTGTCCCATTCCTCCTAACAGAGCTGGTGTAACTGTGTCAGGTTTGTTGGCCTCCTTGCTCGCGCACACCTTTTCAGTTCTGCCCCAAAATATTCTATAGAATTGAAGTCAGTGCGTTGTGATGGCCACTCCAATACCTTAACTTTGTTGTCCTATAGCCATTTTCCCACGACTTTGGAAGTATGCTTGGGGGTCATTGTCCATTTGGAAGACCCATTTGCGACCAGGCTATATCTTCCTGACTGATGTATTGAGATGTTGCTTCAATATATCCACGTAATTTTCCGTTCTCATGATGCCATCTATTTTGTGAAGTACACAAGTCCCTCCTGTAGCAAAGCACCCCCCACAACATGATGCTGCCACCCCCGTGCTTCACGGTTGGGATGGTGTGCTTCGGATTGCAAGCCTCCCTCCAAACATAATGATGGTAATTATACCCAAACAGTTCTATTTTTGTTTTGTCAGACCAGAGGTAATTTTTCCAAAAATACCATCTTTGTCTCCATGTGCAGTTGCAACCCGTAGTCTGGCTTTTTTATGGCGGTTTTGGAGCAGTGGTTTCCTTGCTGAGTGGCCTTTCAGGTTATGTTGATATCGGACTCGTTTTTACTGTGGATATAGATACTTTTGTACCTGTTTCCTCCAGCATCTTCACAAGGTACTTTGCTGTTGTTCTGGGATGGATTTGCACTTCTCGCAAAGTACGTTCATCTCTAGGAGACAGAACGCATCTCCTTCTTGAGCGGTATGACG
Source organism: Oncorhynchus tshawytscha (assembly GCF_018296145.1). NCBI lineage: Eukaryota > Metazoa > Chordata > Actinopteri > Salmoniformes > Salmonidae > Oncorhynchus > Oncorhynchus tshawytscha. The sequence continues at coordinate 14,369,667 of NC_056447.1, forward strand.
GCTGTGTGGTCCCATGGTGTTTATACTTGCGTACTATTGTTTGTCAGATGAACGTGATATCTTCAGGCGTTTGGAAATTGCTCCCAAGGATGAGCCAGACTTGTGGAGATCTACAATTTTTTTGAGGTCTTGGCTGATTTCTTTTGATTTTCCCATGATGTCAAGTAAAGAGGCACTGAGTTTGAAGGTAGGCCTTGAAATACAGGTACATCTCCAATTGGCTCAAATGATGTTAATTAGCCTATCAGAAGCTTCTAAAGCCATGTCATTTTCAAAGCTTTTTAAAGGCAAAGTCAACTTTGTATGTAAACTTCTGACCCACTGGAATTGTGATACAGTGAAAGAATCTCTCTAAACAGTTGTTTGAAAAATTACTTGTCATGCACAAAGTTGATGTCCTAACCAACTTGCAAAAACTATAGTTTGTTAACAAGACATTTGTGGAGTGGTTGAAAAACAAGTTTTAATGACTCCAACGTAAGTGTATGTAAACTTCCAAATTCAACGGTATATATATTAAGAAAGTCCTGCTTGATAGGAATCCAGTGACGTCTGTGTCATGAGCAAGTTGAACAAGAGAGCAGCTTTTCTAAGGACTCCCCTTGACTTGGCAATCGGCTGATGAAATGGATTGTAACGACCCAGCCGACCACTGGATGGAGACAGATTCACGGTTATTCGACAGAGAAGCCTGAGGCTTTTTTGTTTTGTTTTTGTATGCTGACATAACATGTTGGAAAATGAATAAGGCATATAAAACAGAAGTAATTACCAGTAAATCTAGTGCCCGAATGTTGGCACTGTAATCTTAAGTGGTTTTTAAGAAGCATTGTGGATGTTACATGAAATGGACAAGCTTTTTTGGGGAGACGGAACATGTTTGCAAAAGTTTGCGCTTGTAAGTCTTAGGTCAAAACATGATTGACATTTCGAAGGAAAGGTTTGGCTGAACACATTGTAATTTTTATTTTCTATTGCTTTAGAGAGGAAAAACAACAGTTATGGATGTTAGTCTGAAATAGAAATTCAAATCTTAAAGGTTTCTTGATCAATATATATAACACATTTGTTGTCATTTGGAATGTTTTTAAAACGTCAGCAGAAGGCGTAGTACCACAGGCTTGCATAATTGCAGGTAGCCTGCATTTCAGAAGAAGAAGAAATCACAGAACAAGTACACAATGTATTGAATGCACAATATATAATACCTCAATATCCATCACAACCACAACCATTATGGAAGTTACAGGTATAATAATGCTGAAAAAGTATACTGACGAAGAGAGCCATTTCTAGACCATATAAAACCTTTACAGTTACAGAAATGTCAACAAAAACAACAACATTATGGATGTTACATTGCCTGTCCTAACCATGTAACCCCCCCACATCTTTAAAAGACTGTAGAACATGCAAAAAAAACTCAAGACACTTCAATTTGGTCTGTATTGCTCCATTAATTAACATCTCATCTTCATAAATAATACTGGGGGTAGAAATAACACATGGAATCATGTAGTAAACAAATAAATTCCAATAGTGTGCAAAGCTGTCATCAAGGCAAAGGGTGGCTACTTTGAAGAATCTTAAATGTAAATATTTTGAGTTTAACACTTTTTGGTTACTACATGATTCCATATGTATTATTTCATAGTTTTGATGTCTTTATTATTCTACAATATAGAAAAATAAAGAAACTCTTTAATGAATAGGTGTCCAAACTTTTGACTGGTACTATAGATCTTAAGGATACTTTGGAACATGCTTTAATTTTAAAATTACTAACTTTATTTGTGCATCGTCAGGTTGACTTTTACACAATCACCTATATACTAAGGCTACTATAAATGTTTACTGTCTCCCTACCTATTTTGTGTAATGTGACTACTACACATGCCACTGATTTGAATAGGCCTTTTGCTCGCACTCTACATCAAAATATCTCCTTTTCACTTTCCCATTCACCCTTTCTTTTTCTCACCTCTCTCGCCCTCGCAATCTTTCAAATGTTCTGTTTTATTAGTGCTTGATTTGCATGTAGTACAGTCTGCAAATATTGCCAAAGAATTTAAAAACATTATTTCACACACTCCCTCCCTCTAACAGTTTTCCAAGTGCATGGATGGTGTACAGTAGTTAAGTAGTGTCATCTCGCTCACTCATCTCTACCTCCGCTTCTGCTTATTCACTTGTTCTTCCCGGTTAGTCTGTCTTCTGTTTCATACTCTGCTGATCATGGCTAGTCACCACTTGAAAAGAAACCCCTAATAAAGCAAGGCGCTTTGAATTGATCATAAGCCATCATGCTTTGACTCAACCGACAAAGAGGGTGGAACTCAGCTGTTGCGTGTGATTCACAGACAAAATAAGGACAGTTGGACTTAATTTGACCTGGCTGCTCAGTGGCCGTGCTGACTACATGCAAACACACATGCAAGAACGAGCCCACAGAGCAGTGCACTTTGTGACCTGAGATCCTGTTCAGTAGGGGACACTCACTTCATTTTTTCTCCCCAATAGCCTCACGTAAATACTAGTCCAAGTCACCAACAACACCATCATCCCTTGTATTGAAGGAGTGGTGGCGGTGTTTCCTTCTCTTCCTGACCAAACACAATATTATCAGCAGTCTGAGGGTCCATAACACAGGAAACCGACTGGAAACCTTAAGAGCAGCCTTTTAAAGGCCCAGTGCAGTCAAAAACCTGATTTACCTGTGTTTTAATGTATATACTGAACAAAAATCAAAACGCAACATCCAACAATTTCAACGATTTGGCGGAGTTACTTCATTTAAGAAATATGTCAATTGAAATGAATTCATTAGGCCCTAATCTATGGATATCACATAATTGGGCAAGGCCACCCACTGGGGAGCAGTCAACCTAGCCAATCAGAATATTTTTTTCCCCACAAAAGGGCTTTATTACAGACCAAAATAATCCTCAGTTTCATCAGCTGTCCGTGGCTGGTCTGACGATCCCGAAGGTGAGGAAGCCAGATGTGGAGGTCCTGTGGTTACACATGGTCTGCGGTTGTGAGGTCAGTTGGATATACTACCTAATTCTCTAAAATGACATTGAAGGTGGCTTATGGTAGATAATTTAACATTCAATTCTCTGGCAACAGCGCTGTCGGACATTCCTGCAGTCAGCATGCCAATTGAACGCTCCCTCAAAACTTGAGACATCTGTGGCATGGTGTTGTGACACTACTGCAGATTTGAGTGGCCTTTTATTGTCCCCAGTACAAGGTGCACCTGTGTAATAGGCATACTGTTTAGTCAGCTTCTGTCAGGTGGATGGATTTTCTTGGCAAAGGAGACATGCTCACTAATAGGGATGTAAACAAATTTGAGATGTTTTTTGTGCATTTGGAAAATTTATTGGATCTTTATTTCAGCTCATGAAACATGGGACATACACTACATGTTGTGTTCATATTTTTGTTCAGTATATATTTCCTAACTGAGGTTGCAATGATACTGTGAAAATGATGATAATGCCGTTTTAGTGTAAGCTGTTTGAAAAGACTGCCTGAAATTTCAGCCTATTTTAGTGGGAGTTTTGGCCTCCCTGGTGACATTACCAGGCGATATAAGTTAATAAATCAATAACAGAGTTTCAAATCTTTCTGCCAATAACAGCTAGTTTTAAGGTTACATATCCCTCCCATTAGGCTCATCTAATTAGACACTCAGACCACTCCCAGGCAGTCCTAGCGAACATCTTGCTTGTGAAATTGCTCCCTGCTAAGAAGCTCTTTTTTTGTTTCTTTTTGACCATTTTAATAATAAAACAATTGTCACCCTGAAATGATTTGATATTGAGATAATGGCTGCATTGAGCCTTTACAACCTAGCCACCTCAAGATGATAAAAACAGCTCAGACCGAGAAAGGTTCTGGAGCTTAGATAAGAATTTGGCTGGGTCGTGATCATTAGACATCTAACAGAAGAAAACAGACCATAATAGTTTGGGACCTACCTAGACTTGTCCAATAAGAAATGCTCATTTTTGCTTTCTGTTGCAAAACATTTTTTTAAGTTTTCAGTTGTTTTGTCCTAATGAACACGAGCTTAGATGAGAAATTGGCTGTGTCACTTTGTGCTTTGGGACCTGGTTATTCACTTGTCTTCATGATTTTCAGCCTAACTCTCGTCATTGCTTAGGCAAACTGTTGTATAAACAAAGTTGAGATTGATGGCCAGGGGCTGTATGTAAGTGAACAAGCGTGTCAGATTTTAGAACCAGTTTTGCCTTTTAGATTACAATGAACAAGATTACATTGACAGCAGGGTCCTGATCCTAAATCAGCACTCCTACTCTGTGACACTTGATATTGCTCCAGATAAGGAGAAGAGACTTCACTATTATCAACAGTTTTTGTGTAGGCTAATCATAGCCCAGGCTGTCGGAGCCTAGCTCATTTGTTAGAGCTGTGATTGTCATGTCATTTTAGATGATGGTTATTGGTGAGCCAAATGACTGCGGTCACCGTTATAGCAAAATATATACAAATGTTTTAAAGACAGTTTCTCCTCTCCTGATTTCTTGCTGCCATAGAAATAGAGTATTCATTATACAGTGCCTTGCGAAAGTATTCGGCCCCCTTGAACTTTGCGACCTTTTGCCACATTTCAGGCTTCAAACATAAAGACATAAAACTGTATTTTTTTGTGAAGAATCAACCAGTGGGACACAATCATGAAGTGGAACGACATTTATTGGATATTTCAAACTTTTTTAACAAATCAAAAACTGAAAAATTGGGCGTGCAAAATTATTCAGCCCCTTTACTTTCAGTGCAGCAAACTCTCTCCAGAAGTTCAGTGAGGATCTCTGAATGATCCAATGTTGACCTAAATGACTAATGATGATAAATACAATCCACCTGTGTGTAATCAAGTCTCTGTATAAATGCACCTGCACTGTGATAGTCTCAGAGGTCTGTTAAAAGCGCAGAGAGCATCATGAAGAACAAGGAACACACCAGGCAGGTCCGAGATACTGTTGTGAAGAAGTTTAAAGCCGGATTTGGATACAAAAAGATTTCCCAAGCTTTAAACATCCCAAGGAGCACTGTGCAAGCGATAATATTGAAATGGAAGGAGTATCAGACCACTGCAAATCTACCAAGACCTGTCCGTCCCTCTAAACTTTCAGCTCATACAAGGAGAAGACTGATCAGAGATGCAGCCAAGAGGCCCATGATCACTCTGGATGAATTGCAGAGATCTACAGCTGAGGTGGGAGACTCTGCCCATAGGACAACAATCAGTCGTATATTGCACAAATCTGGCCTTTATGGAAGAGTGGCAAGAAGAAAGCCATTTCTTAAAGATATCCATAAAAAGTGTAATTTAAAGTTTGCCACAAGCCACCTGGGAGACACACCAAACATGTGGAAGAAGGTGCTCTGGTCAGATGAAACCAAAATTGAACTTTTTGGAAACAATGCAAAACGTTATGTTTGGCGTAAAAGCAACACAGCTCATCACCCTGAACACAGCATCCCCACTGTCAAACATGGTGGTGGCAGCATCATGGTTTGGGCCTGCTTTTCTTCAGCAGGGACAGGGAAGATGGTTAAAATTGATTGGAAGATGGATGGAGCCAAATACAGGACCATTCTGGAAGAAAACCTGATGGAGTCTGCAAAAGACCTGAGACTGGGACGGAGATTTGTCTTCCAACAAGACAATGACCCAAAACATAAAGCAAAATCTACAATGGAATGGTTCAAAAATAAACATATCCAGGTGTTAGAATGGCCAAGTCAAAGTCCAGACCTGAATCCAATCGAGAATATGTGGAAAGAACTGAAAACTGCTGTTCACAAATGCTCTCCATCCAACCTCACTGAGCTCTAGCTGTTTTGCAAGGAGGAATGGGAAAAAAATTCAGTCTCTCGATGTGCAAACCTGATAGAGACATACCCCAAGCGACTTACAGCTGTAATCGCAGCAAAAGGTGGCGCTACAAAGTATTAACTTAAGGGGGCTGAATAATTTTGCACGCCCAATTTTTCAGTTTTTGATTTGTTAAAAAAGTTTGAAATATCCAATAAATGTCGTTCCACTTCATGATTGTGTCCCACTTGTTGTTGATTCTTCACAAAAAAATACAGTTTTATATCTTTATGTTTGAAGCCTGAAATGTGGCAAAAGGTCGCAAAGTTCAAGGGGGCCGAATACTTTCGCAAGGCACTGTAGTTCTACGTGCTGCTGCAGGGAAGGGGAGCATTGCCTGTAGGCAAATGAAGTCTCGTTTGCTACAACACCTTGCTTGTTTTAGCAAGAGGCAACAGTTTCATCACGTTAAGAGTCCATGTTACCACAGAAATTGACTAAACTACACGAATACCTGACCGTCCAGTCTTCAGTCAGCTTTTCATTCCTAACAAAAAAATCATCACAACTTGAAAATGTGGTGTTCTTGCTAGCTGTTAACGTATTTATGGTTGTGATATAGTAGTGGGATTGACTGGTTATAGTTTGAAAAAGTAGATAGATTGAATGATTGATTGGATAAGCCTGAACATGAGAAAGTTGGTTCGGTGTCTCTTGCTTGAACGGTTCAAGAGTTACTGTTGGAGGGTTATTTTATGCATATGTCTATAGTTAATAGTTCGATTTTAAATAATTTGACGTTAGAATAGCCTGAATGTTTTAAAGTTGGTCTTGAAAGCAGGACCATTCACAAAAGCTACTTCTGTATTCCTATGGTCCTCATTTAACCCATGTTAATTTATGCAAATGGTTACTGCTAGCTAGCATGAGGACGAAAGTAGCAGATTTCCAGGAAAACGAGCAGTATTTCAATCTTCTCAATGGAGCAGTGTGTATTACGGTCAAATTTGAAGTGCAGTGGCATATACCATCCCTGTATTACGTTTTCCGACCTATATCTCTCGCCGGCTTAACGGTGTGGTACCAAAGAGACTTTGATAAGGGCTTCACATAATGTGCTATTCTATTGTTACTAACAACATGTTGTGGGAAACATCTTTCCCTAAACAGGCCAAAGTTATTTTGACCACTGTCTGCTCTCACTGTGCTATGCAGACCTTGTACATAATCAGATCAGGTGAAGACTGGAGATGATGTAGACCGACTATTGTTTCTTTCACCATCCTTGTGTCTTTGTGGCACGAAGCAAGGCTAGTAGTAAAAGTTATTGATATTGCTAACTGTTGTGCATAGGAATGTTGCCTACAGTTTGGGGTTTGTCCTGTCATCACATGCAACTGCTAGCCAGTATACTAAATGCCTGCTCCAGATCACTTCTCCAGACCTAGCCTAGTTGATGTGTGAACTTAAGCTATGAGTACTGGATTTGCATGTGGTGGACCATCTATTTGCTGGTACTAATCTTAAACTGAACATCGTAGGATAGTAGGCAGTGAGAAATACCAAAAATAACAGGTGGTCTCGTTAGTACATAGTTGTGAACTAGGCCCTATATGGATTGTTACTTTTCTTGCTCATAGGATGTGCCACATGCCACTATCTTGTACTTTCTTTTGGCAATTAGGTGTCTACGAGTATTTAGGATAGTGACTGATGATTACGATATAGCCTGTAGACGACCTTGATCGAGCAGTTGATTGATTGGTTGATCTGATCCATGACCTTTGAACCTCTTACTATGCTATTGTTTGGTAGGGTAGTGACAATACCAGTATTGCGATACTTGTTAGTATCGTGGCAAGGAAACAAAACATGAAATGGATTTAACTTCTTTAGGAAAACAGCCCTAATGTTGTAAACAAACATCGTTGTCATCCTGTCCCATGTGTTTATTTTCCAAGCTATACCACACTATTTTACATACAACAGGTTTTTATAGGACCGAAGAGTTTGGTCTGCTTCGTGTTTCATGTTTGCCGTGGAAAAAATATTGGCTCAGTTTGGCTTTGTGCTAGTGATTAGGATGAGTGGCTCAGAGAACCACTTTAGATGTCTTATTAGGCTAATGGGAACTAAGAATAGAATACTCTCTTTGTGATTCGGGTGTTTTTGTATTGCGTTATGTTATATCATGCCTATTATGGATGATCAATGTTGACTTGTGTTAAAACTCATCTCTTCCCCCTCTCCCTTCAGACTTTGACATGAAGAAGGATATTGAGACGCTGATAGCAGAGGAACGGGCTGACATCATCTCCAAGTATGACAAGGTGAGTTTGTGTGTGACATCATTGGTTCTGTAAGTCGCCTAAAACTAGGGTTTTGTCCAAAAGAGGGCTGAGTTTTTAAAATCACATATGGTGCCATTTCAGATTTTCCCAAGGTGAGTGTGACAACTGTGTGTGTGCGCATGCGCGCCATCAAGTATGACAAGGGCTGTTTGCCCCATTTTATATTTGGATTGTTGTTCAGATGATTTGTAGCCTAGATGCCGAGACTGTCAACTAACTCAAATTGATTTACACACAACGAAACGAGCAATCTGGGATTGGTACACCATTTTTTTTAAACTTTTGAATTAATGATATATAGGCCATTTGGTCTTAAAGAATATAACTTACGATTGCATGTACTCGATCAGAACCCAAAATATTATTTTGTTTTACTCCATTGTTTGTAAACAATGTAATCGTAAACAAACACTGTCTACCTTCCAAACATTTTGATCTAATAGATGGTCTATGAATTTGAGTGTGATTACATTTCTCCAACCCCATCCCTCAGCTGTTTCCCGAAACAAGTGGAGCGCTTTGTTGTTTTCGAATCCCAGACTGTCCCTTTATTAGAAATGTCTTCAGTCTTCAGCCACTCTTGCTGTGCACTTGTGGAAGATTAGTTGAAGGGACTGCTCAAATGAAGGACCACAGACGGATAGCTGTGCCCAGTACTGACGGCTGACTGTAGGGACAGATTGTGCCGTCCCTGTCCCCTGCCTAGCCTCCATGCAACTGATGACATTAGACTGGCAGACACTCAGAACAGCCTAGCTGAAACCTTTGATAAACAGTCTAGTAAATGTAAAACTCTAATGAAGGGTAGGGGAAGCTTCTTCTTTTATTCCAGTCTACTTTTGGCAAAGTTTGTGTGGTAAATAGAGCAGCTTTTTGGTGAAGCGAAGCCACAGAGTAGAGGTCTTCACGAATCCACCTGTACCTGGATTCACAACTCTAAATATTGTCACTGGTTTGGGTCGGATCTGACACGATTGTCACAGGTATTGGGTATGTGTAATTTTAACTGATTTGTCCAGAAGGACCCATACAGATCCGAATGCGACTGCTGCAGTAGAAAGAGGGAGAGACATTGTATCATTATGCTGCTGACTCTTGCTTTTCACGAGAGTGGCTTGTGTAGCTTGTTGTCCAATCATAAGTCATCAAAGTTGTAATAGGCTATAGTGATAGAGCCTCTGTGTGTGACAAAAGTTAGGAGATACTAATCAAGATACTAATCAATGGGCAGGGTAGCCTAGTGGTTAGAGCGTTGGACTAGTAACAGGAAGGTTGCAAGTTCAAACCCCCGAGCTGACAAGGTACAAATCTGTCGTTCTGCCCCTGAACAGTCAGATAACCCACTGTTCCTAGGCCGTCATTGAAAATAAGAATTTGTTCTTAACTGGCTTGCTTAGTTAAATAAAGGTAAAAAAATAAAATAAAATGGAAGGTGGTGTTAAAATTACGGGATTAAAAGTTAAAGGCGAAGGATATGCTACAACAGCCAACATATTTGTAACTGTGTAGAATAAGAGTGCATGCAGCCTCAATTAGCCAAGCTAGCTAGCTTAACTAGCTTCTTCCGGTTTGATGCAGTCAAGACAGACAGTACATAATCATACCGGATAACCTAACGTTACCTATGGCAGCTAGTAGTCTATTATAGCATGAGTAGGCTTGGTTGGTTGCTGTCTCGTCTCTCCCTCCCTCACTGCTCCGTGTGTCACTTGGTCACACTCACAGTAGCCAACACGCACAGAACGGCCCCTGCTAGAGCGTCACCTCTCTCTACTTCGTCTCCCTCACTCCCTTATCAGCTTTGGGCCCAGTTTCCCAAAAGCATCTTAAGGCAAAGTTCATTGTGAGAACCTTCGTAAGAGCATTTTAAAATGTCCAAGCTGTGACCCAAAACCGTCTTTATTAACGCTGCACTTGAAATCACTGTATCAGCGCACTCATACAACAGCTAAAGGAATTGGTAGATACCTGTCTGCCCTCCCGTGTCACTTTACACACAGAAAATCTCAGCTAAACATGGAACGAAGATGTTTATCTGTCTCTCTGTGACCCCCGAAAACTTTATAGTTGAATATAAGTATCCTAAAACGTTTGCAATGTTATAAACAAGCAAAACAAGTGTAACAGTATAGCTTCCGTCTCTTTCCTCCGCCCCTACCTGGGCTTGAACCAGGGACCCTCTGCACACATCAACAACTGCCTCCCACAAAGCACCGGTACCCATCGCTCCACAAAAGCAGCGGCAAGGGGAACAACTACTTCAAGGTCTCAGAGCGAGTGACGTCACCGATTGAAACACTATTAGCGCGCTCCCCGCTAACTAGCTAGCCATTACACTAGGATACTTAAAAACATTTTTTTAATATAAACTGAGAACTGAATGATATAATTGCAAGATTATTAGGCTAAATATTGCCATGGCTTTCATGTATATTGTTAGGTTCTAAATAACAGGGTAAAATCTGACGGACAAACTAATGAAGAGCTCAAACCAAGTTTATTCACCCAAAGCGTCAGACAGCTGAACAGATGGACATATTCACACAAGCTCTGGTATTTAACCCTTCCTCCTATGCTGAGTCTCCTCCTTACACATCTGAACAGCCAATACACCTCTGTTGCTAGACAGAATTTTAGTGATATCTGTTCTTCCTCACTTCATCTGACCTGACCTCAGCCCAAATTCCTCCCAACTCACAGCTGTCCTGTTGACTTGTACCAGACTGTGGCCCTTCTCCTTTCCATAGGATCCCTGATGTCTACAATAAGTGACATGAATAAGGACATTTAAAAGTCAGAACCCATCAATCCCTCCTTTTGAACATCGTCAGACAACTGAGAATGACATTTCAGCTGGGGCTTTTGACTTTCTCCATTTCCTCCTTCTGGTGGCACAAAACTTGAAACACAAAGCATTACAAATATTAATATCCATAATTATATATGCAAACAAAAACAAGTTTGATTACATGACGATTCCCACTCTCTTCTCATGACTATGCCTTCAGGATACTTTACATCAGCACTGTATATCCATTTCAACATCAATGCCCTCAGAAGATGATATCCCAACAATGCTTCCAAGGTAACCCGTGCTACTACTAACACTGCCCATGATGCATACTTCACAATACCCCTCATTTGCACCGTAGTCCAGTTCCATATTGTTACTATAGCATCCTTCAATTAATGTCCCTACATTGACTGCCATGAGAATAGCTACTGCATGGAATCTGTCCCCTGCTCTCCTATTGTTTTCGTGGTTCACTGATAGGTCTAGGACTGAACCTTTTAATATACTCCCTACCGGACTCCCAATTCATACCCGGTTCCCAAGCCACCACCATCTCCAATGACCTCCTGTGCTCTGCTACAGTCGGTACCTGTGGATAATACTTGCCTTTGCTCAGGTTAGGTACACATCGTTCATCCCAAGGCCGATCTACACCCCACCCCTTTGTGAACACCCTCGTTATAGTGTAAACTTTGGGTCCTAATGGTTGATTAGCAGCCACCTGATACTTTTCATTTACCGTCACTCGGTCCCAATCTTCTGGGAGATGTGTCAAGTGTTTGCTGGCTGTTAGAAATGGAGGAGAGATTAGTGATGTTGGAAGAGTATCCAACTTAACAAAAGGCCGCGTCACATGTTTCTTAATCACACTGCAGGAGATGTGATGCTATTACAGCTAACTCCACTTTCGGTGATGTCCTCCTGTATACAGGGCTCTGTGGCTTCCCTTTCAAGTGTTGTAACTTTGACAAACCCATCACTAAAAGTTGACAATAGTGTCTGACAACACTATCTGCTACTCTCACCTTGATATGGATATGTGTAACGTTCAATATAACTTCATAGGGGTCTCTATATGGTACAGTTAGCTGTACTCCCTCTCCTACGAGCAATCCCCTGTAACAATATACATAGAGGAGTGGTATCATTCCCCAGAGACTCTATTACCCACTTCCTTAATTTATGAGCCCCACGATCTCCGCCCCAGTCACATTCCGCTCTCCCAATTCCCTATAACGTTAATGCATTGATTTTTGGGACTCCACAGAATACACTGATGTCGGTCCTGCCAGTCTCTGCAATTAACAGCTTTATGAAAAACATTCTGTCTCAAACACAGGCCACGTACGTACCTCGTCTCCTGCTACAAATAAATTTGCACATAAATCATTCCATCAAAACCATAACACAATCACTACTAATCCGCTTCGATAGTTATCTACATACTAAAACAGTCTCAAGTCAATTAGTCCATTTCCAACAATCCCTCCTCTTGAACAATGATCACTCTTTTGTTCCATCACACCTAAAAACATATTGACTGAACAGGGAAAAGACTAAATACACTACCGGTCAAAAGTTTTAGAACACCTACTCATTCAAGGGATTTTCTTTATTTTTACTATTTTCTACATTGTAGAATAATAGTGAAGACATCAGAACTATGAAATAATATAGGAAATAGGAAAAATAAAGAAAAACCCTTGAATGAGGTGTTCTAAAACTTTTGACCCATAATGATTTCACAACACACTTGATGCGACTTAGACTGGGGAAAGAACTGTCCATCTGTTCTGTTTTATGCCCATGGGATGCTAGTCGTCTTCATCCTCGGGTGTCAAGGCAAGACAGACTATGAGCCTTGTACGTAATTACTTGTACTGTATCATCCAGCAAGCCATATGTATTGATGTGCTTTAACATTAGGATTATGATGACATGGTAAAACAAAACGCCTTCATGGTTGACCCAAGCTATCATCTAGTGGGTTCACAAATTTTCTCAGAGGTCATTAAAAGATAATGTTTCTAGGGAGAAAAACCCTCTCTAGACCCAATAAAATCGAGCAGCTCACCCTCCCCTCTCCTCTCCTCACAGCTTAGGAGCAGCACTCTCTGTCTCTCTTTCTCTCCTTTCCTAATCATAATTAAAACATTTGATAAATTATCCAACCCAAATTTAGAATGACAGTCCTCAGCGCTTTACGTTGAGTCTATCACTCGAATTCATGCCCCTCAACCTAGCACACATCATCACGGTTAGAATGTACATTTATAAACGGGACCATATATAACTGGTATAAACTTTTCTCGTTACAACCCCCGTTTGTCCTTGTTTTACTGTCGCGAGTGGCAAGTTAATGACAGATCGGTATCGCGATGCATTCTTAATCTAAATTACTATAAATTTTGCAGTGTGCAGACCTCCACAGTCAACCTGATACCCCAAATAAACAATTATGAGCACGGTTGACCCCTCCCCCCCGATTTCTGAGGAAATAAATTAGTTTTTCCCAAGCACATGAGTCTCTCACCTGAGCTGCCACCACCATTATGTACCGTTCATTCTGTCAGGTCCATTTTCCCACCAGTACCCCCGTAGCATGAGAGAATATTGGACGTGATATCTCGCCATGTTCACTCCACATGCACAGTCTCAGGCCTCATGCCGCACTCCTGCCGCTCATACACAAGTTGATGGCTCGGACTCAGATCACAGGTAGGAATGGTGGAAGACAAGGTCGTAGTGAACGCCTTTGTCGCTATTTCTTCAGCTGGTTGGGGATGGGTTGAGGTTCACACTGTTCTTGGTCAAATGATCTCTCCATGCATTAAGACACCATCTGTGTTCACCTTCACCATAACTTGATAGAGGACAGAGCAGAACAACAATTTAAGACATTTCTGATTCTGGAAATCCAGACCATCTATTCACCGTATGACAAGTTATTACATTCCCAATTTTCTTAATACCAAAATCTCTCAGACAAATGTCAGAGCATTATAACACACTGTTGAAACCGTTTTCCAAATTCGCTCATACTCCCTTATCATATTGGCGACCTCACCGCAGAGTTACTGGGTCAGGGAGTTAGAGCACTAACCCTTAGGGAGAAATCCTGATAATGCAGCAGACCCAATCTGGTATCGAAGCAAAGTCATAAACAAGAGCGAAAACAACAGCAATACACATATCACAATCTATTCAGAGTCACTATCAACCTATATTTTCCTTTTTAAATGCAGACTTAACATAACATTTGCATATTTACCAAAGGGCCAGGGCCCCAGGGAACTGGTACTTTCCCCTTTGAACACGACTCACATCGTGATTCAAAAACAAACAACACTTCCTGTTAAATCAAAAATAAACAAATTAGAAGAACAAATCATATTAGAATTGCAACTTTTGATGACTCCGTAAGCAAATAATTGTATCCCATAAGGTGATGGTAAAATAGACTAGAGACAGGTGTCCCTCATTCATACACTGCTCTAAAAAATAAAGGGAACACTTAAAAAACACAATGTAACTCCAAGTCAATCACACTTCTGTGAAATGAAACTGTCCACTTAGGAAGCAACACTGATTGACAATAAATTTCACATGCTGTTGTGCAAATGGAATAGACAACAGGTGGCAATTATAGGCAATTATCAAGACACCCCCAATTAAGGAGTGGTTCTGCAGGTGGTGACCACAGAACACTTCTCAGTTCCTATGCTTCCTGGCTGATGTTTTGGTCACTTTTGAATGCTGGCGGTGCTTTCACTCTAGTGGTAGCATGAGACGGAGTCTTCAACCCACACAAGTGGCTCAGGTAGTGCAGCTCTTCCAGGATGGCACATCAATGCGAGCTGTGGCAAGAAGGTTTGCTGTGTCTGTCAGTGTAGTGTCCAGAGCATGGAGGCGCTACCAGGAGACAGGCCAGTACATCAGGAGACGTGGAGGAGGCCGTAGGAGGGTAACAACCCAGCAGCAGGACCGCTACCTCCGCCTTTGTGTAAGGAGGAGCAGGAGGAGCACTGCCAGAGCCCTGCAAAATGACCTCCGGCAGGCCACAAATGTTGCATGTGTCTGCTCAAACGGTCAGAAACAGACTCCATGAGGGTGATATGAGGGCCCGACGTCCACAGGTGGGGGTTGTGCTTACAGCCCAACACCGTGCAGGACGTTTGGCATTTGCCAGAGAACACCAAGATTGGCAAATTTGCCACTGGTGCCCTGTGCTCTTCAAAGATGAAAGCAGGTTCACACTGAGCACGTGACTGAGTATGGAGAACGTTCTGCTGCCTGCAACATCCTCCAGCATGACCGGTTTGGCGGTGAGTCAGTCATGGTGTGGGGTGGCATTTCTTTGGGGGGCCGCACACCTCCATGTGCTCGCCAGAGGTAGCCTGACTGCCATTAGGTACCGAGATGAGATCCTCACCCCTTGTGAGACCATATGCTGGTGCGGTTGGCCCTGGGTTCCTCCTAATGCAAGACAATGCTAGACCTCATGTGGCTGGAGTGTCAGCATTTCCTGCAAGAGGAAGGCATTGATGCTATGGACTGGCCCGCCCGTTCCCCAGACCTGAATCCAATTGAGCACATCTGGGACATCATGTCTCGCTCCATCCACCAACAGACTGTCCAGGAGTTGGCGGATGCTTTAGTCCAGGTCTGGGAGGAGATCCCTCAGGAGACCATCCGCCACCTCATCAGGAGCAACCAAGGCGTTGTAGTGAGGTCATACAGGCACGTGGAGGTCACACACACTACTGAGCCTCATTTTGACTTGTTTTAAGAACATTACATCAAAGTTGGATCAGCCTGTAGTGTGGTTTTCCACTTGAATTTTGAGTGACTCCAAATCCAGACCTCCATGGGTTGATAAATTTGATTTCCATTGATCATTTTTGTGTGATTTTGTTGTCAGCGCATTCAACTATGTAAAGAAAAAAGTATTTAAAAATAATATTTCATTCATTCAGATCTATGATGTGTTATTTTAGTGTTCCCTTTATTTTTTTGAGCAGTGTATTTTACGTAAATCTCACCTAATGTCTCAGATCAATTCTAGTGAAGTTGAAAAGGCCTCACCAGAAAGTCAAGACACAGGTCATTCAACACCATTAAATATTTTCTTTCCCTTTTCTTTCCCTGTACTTCAGAAACCATTTAACAACAATTCAAACATTTCCATCATTCTGCGTACCCAATTTAAAACCAAATTAAGAAGACCCCACACAATAAATCAAACACGGTATTAACACTTCTAACCCATATTCATAACCGGTGAGTTGTGTGTGCATGCTGGTGTGTGTGTGTGGTAAACCCTAGGGCAAAAACACACAAATGGCCAGGCCATACTTATCTTTGAGCTAACTTTACGGCTGAATCCGGATACCTTTATACTTAGAAAACTTAAGCATTTCAATAACTGCTCTTCCAAGACAACAGTCTCGGAAAACATTTATAGAGAGATGACACCCCATCTTCTCCTGGAAGAGAAAGTGTACATTTCGTTAGCATTCACTATGCTACATCTTAATCAGCAACCCAAAATGTTGAATTTTAAACAAAACTGTCCTCCATCCAATTGTTAATCGTTTGTTTTAATCCACCCCAAAATGTGTACTCTTATTTAGCAAGTACTACCCTTAGACATGGCAACATTTATCTCACCACCAAGTGGATTTACTCCCGTTTCTCTTTTCCCCATGATTTTCCGTATCCACCGCACCACAATTTCTTGTGGCCCCTCCTCCCTCTCGTCAATTCTACTCCCTTCTAAGTCTATTTCATTTCAGACTAAATATAATGTCTCACGAGATTAAACCCCCCCCCAAGGTTTCTGAGTTTGCAAAATACTGTTTGGCCTGGTCATTTTCATTTGTTACCTTTTTAGAATCCCTTTCCCTGTCATTTCACATAGATTCTCCAACCCCAAAAATTGATTCCACCTCCTCCCATGTAAAATTACCCGGTATTGTTACTGGTCCTATGTTTTAAAGACAGGTAGTAATCATATCACTTTCGATGCTGCCCCTGTTACCTTTCTGAATACAACACTTTACCCTTTTGTTAATTTTGCATATTTCTCATCGTAAGGAATCAGCGATATTTGATTCCAGGCATCTTTTAAAAAGTTGTGAGACGTGGCCTCCTACGTCTCCCTTCACATAGAAACTGTCTTCACTATTGATCAAAACCAAGGCCATACACCACTATTTGAACGTTTCCTGCCGCGCTGCCGACGAGGGTTTGCTGCTTTAACTTTACTGTTTTTTTCTTACCTTGGCCATTGAAACCACTCGTACAACTGCGAAGTGAGCGGCGTTAGATTTCACTCTGAAAGCATCCTGCTCTATTTCATCCATATTCGAGATGGCTTTATTAAACTTTTCTTTGAAAGTTGATAAACCTGGCAACTCACTTTTGAGAAAATCGCCTTTGAATGTTTTGGTACTACTATACCCATTCAGCATCGTTCAAACCCTCTTAAGCTTTAGCCCCACCCATCTCATTTAAGGCTTGATACGAATGTACTAACAGCAGGCAAGCACCCAAAGGAACTTGGTAGATACTAAGTGAGAGAGAACAGCTGATCATTACTCGCCCTAGCAGAGCTGGTTAGGCTATTATGTTATCCAGAGCATTGGTGGTTGCAACTGTGCTGTCAGATTGTCCGTTTGTAATTTCAGAGCGTTTCGCATTGAGCGCACACTCGTCGATGAGTAGGGTTGAACCGAACCTTCTGACCTCACATCGGCAATCAAGCACCCAAGCGAACTGGCTAACATTGGCTAGCTTGCTAGCTACTTCCAGACACAGAATGAGAGAACATCCCACTCTGACCATTTTACGCATCCTAGCAGAACAGCTTACGCTGTTTTCATGTTATCCTGAGTGTTGGTGACTGTAACTGTGCTGCTGGCAACAATTTAATTCCGCTTTTTTGCTGATGTTTACTGACACCGGCCGTATTCAACAGGTGTTGAGAGTTTGTAAATTCATCAGTTTTGCTGCCCTCTGGCACACTCAGACAAAAGTGCTCTGAAATCGGAGTAAATGGCCAGACTGAATTTAAGAACGCACCCGAAAAGTTTACTTGCATAGTAGAGTCTTTTGTTAAGACATGTAGCTAGCTAGGTAAACAATTAACCATAATCACAATTCATGACGTTTACTACTGTAGCTAACCAACCAGGTTCAATGTTAGCTAGCTTACATTAGGCTATAGCTAGCTAAGAAAATGGCTCTGAGATACGAATGTCATACATGTAACATTAGCTAGCTAGGTAAACATTGAACCATAATCACAACTCATGACGTTACTACCCTGCATGAATCTGCAGATAGCTAACCAACCAGGTTCAATGTTAGCTAACTAACATTAGGCTATAGCTAGCTAAGCAAATGGCTCTGAGATACGAATGTCATACACGTAACGTTAGCTAGCGAGCCAGCCAGCTAATGTTAGCTAGCTAGCTAGGTAAACAATGAACCATAATCACAACTCATGATGTTACTACCCTGCATGAATCTGTAGGTAGCTAACCAACATTAGGCTGTAGCTAGCCAAGCAAATGGCTCTTTCTGACAAAATAGCTAGACTAAAATAGCTAGACTATCTTACCCTTATGCATTATTCATGGTTAGACGCATCTCCTGTCAGATGCCATGGATGCCCTTAGTTATGTAATATGGAGACAGGTTTTCTCCATCTCCTTAGCTATCTTACTCAAATTCCAGTGGATTTCATTAATGTCCTCCAGAAATGGAGAGCAACACTTATGCAGTTTTAATACACAACACATTTTTATTTTTTTAATGCGTGCTATTTCGCAGACCAATCCAAACTCATCTCTCAGCATTTCATGATCTCAGCCAATCAGGGCTAGCGGGAAGGTTACCTAAATTTTCTTTGGCTAAACCAACTAGGCTAATATTTTAGTAATTTTATTCATATTTACAGTCGGTATACAAGTTTAAGGCACATGAAAGTTCACATGTTCGAGAAGGCATTTCTGCCACAAAGAAAACGCATTTTGATTAAAAAAAGTAAGTTCCTATTGTCTCTCCTGTGAAGTAGTGACCCACTACATACGCCTCATTTCCTGAAGCGGGTCACATATCACATATGAATGCAAGAAACAATGCTCTCTTTTTTGCGACTTTTTCTAATCATAGTCGCACACCTCATGTAGCCTAGCCCACAGGCCTATATGTTTTGACTTTTTTCCACTTTTTTTACGTTACAACCTTAATCTAAAACTCATTAAATACAAATGTTCCTCATCAATCTACACACAATACCATCCCATAATGACAAAGCAAAAAGTTTTGACATTTTTGCAAATTTGACTATTCAGACCATTTCCTACGAGACTCGAAATTGAGCTCCGCTGCATCCTGTTTCCATTGATCATCCTTGAGATGTTTTTACAACTTGATTGGAGTACACCTGTGGTAAATTCAATTGATTGGACATGATTTGGAAAGGCACACACCTGTCTATATAAGATCCCACAGTTGATAGTGCATGTCAGAGAAAAAACCAAGCCATGAGGTCGAAGGAATTGTCCGTAGAGCTCAGAGACAGAATTGTGTTGAGGCACAGATCTGGGGAAGGGTACCAAAAAAATGCCTGCAATCTTGAAGGTCCCCGAGAGCACAGTGGCCCCCATCATTCTTAAATGGAAGTAGTTTGTAACAATGAAGACTATCCCTAGAGCTGGCCGCCCGGCCAAACTGAGCAATCGGGGGAGAAGGACCTTGGTCAGGGAGGTGACAGAGCTATAGAGTTCCTCTGTAGAGATGGGTGAAACATCCAGAAGGACAACCATCTCTACAGCACTCCACCAATCAGTCCTTTATGGTAGAGTGGCCAAACGGAAGCCACTCCTCAGTAAAAGGCACATAACAGCCCACTTGGAGTTTGCCTAAAGGACTCGCAGACCATGAGAAACAAGATTCTATGCTCTGATGAAATGAAGATTGGACTCTTTGGCCTAAATGCCAAGTGTCACATCTGGAGGAAACCTGCCACCATCCAGAGTGGCGCAGTCTAAGGCACTGAATCTGTGCTACAGGCGTCACTACAGACACCCTGGTTTGAATCCAGGCTGTATCACAACCTGCCGTCTTTGGAAGTCCCATAGGGCGGCGCACAATTGGCCCAGCTTCGTGCAGGTTTGGCCGGTGTAGGCCGTCATTGTAAATAAGATTTGGTTCTGACTTGCCTAGTTAAATAAATGTTAAATAAAATAAAAAATAAATCCCTACGGTGAAGCATGTTGGTGGCAGCATCATAGTGTGGGGATGCGTTTCAGCGGCAGGGACTGGGAGATTAGTCAGGATTGAGGGAAAGATGAACGGCGCAAAGTGCAGAGATCCTTGATGAAAACCTGCTCCAGAGCGCTCAGGACCTCAGACTGGGGCGAAGGTTCACCTTCCAACAGGACAACAGCCAATACAACGCATGGGTGGCTTCGGGGCAAGTTTCTGAATGTCCTTGAGTGGCCCAGCCAGAGCCCGGACTTGAACCAGATTGAACCTCTGGAGAACATCTCTGGGGAGAACTGCAAATAGCTGTGCAGCGACTCTCCCGATCCATCCTGACAGAGCTTGAGAGGATCTGTAGAGAAGAATGGGAGAAATGCTCCAAATGCAGTGTGCCAAGCTTGTAGCGTCATTCTCAAGAAGACTCAAGGCTGCAATCTCTGCCAAAGGTGCTTCAACAAAGTACTCAGTAAATGATCTGAATACTTATGTAAATGTGATTTTTCTATTATTTTTGCAAATGTGTTTAAAAAAGGATCTAAAGACCTGTTTTTGCTTCGTCATTATGGGTAAATGTGTAGATTGAGGAGTAAAAAACTATTTAATAAATTTTAGAATAAGGCTGTAACAAAATGTGAAAAAAGTCAATGGGTCTGAATACTTTCCCGAAGGAACTGTATGTAAAAACCAGATTAATCAAGAATAGTCTGATGGGTGACGATATTAGTCTGTCACTTGAGTTATATATTATCACTTGTGAATGATGACCAGCGTCAGGCAAGAAACAATGCCTTTTTTGGGGGGACTTTTTTGAAACCATTTCGCACACCTCATGTAGTCTAGCCCACAGGCCTGTGTTTTGATATTTGTATCACAACTAAGGTGGCCAAATAACTTCTTAAAATGAAGCACATTTAATCCGCTATACAAGGGGTTTGGAGCCTAACTGGCATACATAAGCAGCGAGTGAGATTCAAGTTTGGGGAAGATAATTTTCACCATAAAAATGTACTTTTATAATGAAAGTATTGCATGGATAATCGCATTTGCTTTCACTTTTTATAATGGGGTTTTCCTGCTAATGGAACATTTGCGCTTATAGCCTACTGCCATGTGCGCATTGCTGCGCTTGTAATATGAAGACAGCCTAATAGTTGATAAACATTTTAAGCTAAACATTGTAATCTGTTGTGTCAGCCACATTGCGCATTTTTTAAATTGTTATGCCAGTGGTTTTATTAATTTGGGATCTATCGCATCCCACAACTGTCCCAGACTATGTTTGGAATTCTCACAAAAAAATAGGTCAACTTTCGTACTATGGGGGATAGTCGATTTACATAGGCTCTAGTGCTTTTGCTGTTTGTTAGGACACTGTCCGCACAAGGCATGATTTATTTTTAGGGTGCATTATACGGCCACACAAAGGGGAGGCCGCCGGAAATTGAGACATTTAGTAAATGTTTCTCAAATTGTGAATGAGAGACTTATGAAGTCTGTACAGCTTTTTAAAATTTGATTTATTTCACCTTTATTTAACCAGGTAGGCTATTTGAGAACAAGTTCTCATTTACAACTGCGACTTGGCTAAGATAAAGCAAAGCAGTGTGACACAAACAACAACAGTTACACATGGCATAAACAAATATACAGTAAATAATACAACAGAGAAAGTCTATATACAGTGTATGCAAATAAGGTAGGATAAGGGGTGAGGCAATGAATAGGCATAGTGGCAAAATTATTACAGTATGGCAAATTAAACACTGGAGTGATAGATGTGCAGAAGATGTGTGCAAGTAGCAGTGCTGGGGTGCAAAGGTGCAAAATAAATAACAATATGGTGATGAGGTAGTTGGATGGGCTATTTACAGATTGGCTATGTACTGGTGCAGTGATCTGTGAGCTGCTCTGACGGCTGGTGCTTAAAGCTAGTGCGGGAGATATGAGTCTCCAGCTTCAGTGATTTTTGCAGTTTTTGCTTGCGCAACAAACAAAGCAGAGCTCATGCCTTTCAAGCCACTTTTTTCAAATCATCATGCAGCCTTGCAATTATTACAAATCAAAACATATAGTCCAATGTTTGTAGAATTACATTTATATTAATAACTAAATTAAACATATTGGAGTACCTATTTCTTTGTTAACCGCTCAATGCTGAATAGCCAAATGTGCACACAATATTCTTTCTATTTTATTCCGCTTGGTTCAATTGTATTCTTCATGCTATAAAATGATGCCATGGAATTGTAAGCACAACTTGTCTGCAAAATGATCTAGTGTAGCCCACAGCCATTTAGCATAGCCAGATCAGGACCTAACATAAGGACAACTCAGAGTATGCTATTCTGTTCTTCATATCATGTTTCTTTAGACCTGTCGAAAGTAAATAATGGATTTATTGTGAAGGTGTAGGCTGTATTACATGGATTTATTAAGACTTTTTTTAAGAAGTCTTGCTTAATTTGATATTATGGTGTTTCTATTCCACGAAACCTCTCTGGGTTTCCGTTAGAATGGAACTTCAATATACTCTATAAATAAGTCAGATCTACACCACTTTTAACAGCACATTACTCAACGCTAGTGAGACTCATGTCGCCTACGGTAGGCCTACAGTATATCGAAAAATATGACATGACTCTCCGCCAATAATTAAATATAGAGGATTGGAGGATATTTCTGTAATTCAGTGATATTCATTCCCATAGTAATTCGGTAGGGATCTATAATTAAATAAACATCGGCATTTCGAAAGAGTATTTTTATCATTATTTTATTAACGAAAGGATAACATTACTAGTTACACAGTTTTCGTTTGACCGTACAGACTGGCACTAAGAACAGTGGGAACGTTTCCCTTGTCAGCGCCATTATTAGTGCAATGCCCTTTAAAGTCAACCCCCACCCCACTTCGCGTCCTCCCTTCCCCATGGTCTAGGTCATTCTTGTGTGCATGGCTCTGCGGCCCATCTCGTTCCCTCTGCTCTCGTGCCTTGAACCTCGCACGCTTTCAGTGGATACAGCTGGAGAGCTGCAAGGCAATACCATTGTGAGCCACTCGGGAGCCATGACCAATATGACGTCCTGCTAATAACAGGGTTAATAATATACAGTGGGGCAAAAAAGTATTTAGTCAGCCACCAATTGTGAAAGTATTCCCACTTAAAAAGATGAGAGAGGCTCTCACAGACCTGTAACTTCTTCTTTAAGAGGCTCCTCTGTCCTCCACTCGTTACATGTATTAATGGCACCTGTTTGAACTTGTTATCAGTATAAATTATTAGGAAATGGAAGACATACAAGACCACTGATAATCTCCCTCGATCTGGGGCTCCATGCAAGATCTCACCCCGTGGGGTCAAAATGATCACAAGAACAGTGAGCAAAAATCCCAGAACCACAAGGGGGGACTTAGTGAATGACCTGCAGAGAGCTGGGACCAAAGTAACAAAGCCTACCATCAGTAACACACTACTCCGCCAGGGACTCAAATCCTGCAGTGCCAGACGTGTCCCCCTGCTTAAGCCAGTACATGTCCAGGCCCGTCTGAAGTTTGCTAGAGAGCATTTGGATGATCCAGAAGATGATTGGGAGAATGTCATATGGTCAGATGAAACCAAAATAGAACTTTTTGGTAAAAACTCAACTCGTCGTGTTTGGAGGACAAAGAATGCTGAGTTGCATCCAAAGAACACCATACCTACTGTGAAGCATGGGGGTGGAAACATTATGCTTTGGGGCTGTTTTTCTGCAAAGGGACCAGGACGACTGATCTGTGTAAAGGAAAGAATGAATGGGGCCATGTATTGTGAGATTTTGAGTGAAAACCTCCTTCCATCAGCAAGGGCATTGAAGATGAAACGTGGCTGGGTCTTTCAGCATGAAAATGATCCCAAACACACCGCCCGAGCAATGAAGGAGTGGCTTCGTAAGAAGCATTTCAAGGTCCTGGAGTGGCCTAGCCAGTCTCCAGATCTCAACCCCATAGAAAATCTTTGGAGGGAGTTGCCCAACAACAGCCCCAAAACATCACTGCTCTAGAGGAGATCTGCATGGAGGAATGGGCCAAAATACCAGCAACAGTGTGTGAGGACTTACAGAAAACGTTTGACCTCTGTCATTGCCAACAAAAGGTATATAACAAAGTATTGAGAAACTTTTGTTATTGACCAAATACTTATTTTCCACCATAATTTGAAAATAAATTCATAAAAAATCCTACAATGTGATTTTCTGGATTTCTTTTCTTCTCATTTTGTCTGTCACAGTTGAAGTGTAACTATGATGAAAATTACAGGCCTCTCATCGTTTTAAGTGGGAGAACTTGCACAATTGGTGGCTGACTAAATACTTTTTTCCCCCACTGTGTCTGAGAATATCCAAGTGGCTTTTTATATAATTCAAAATTAATAATAATCGCTTTATTTATAAAATAAAAAAAAGTTTTCAAATAACGTAAAATGAGCGAGTAAAAAGGCCGTTCTTGAACATGGGGTGAGACATTGTTACTAATTTGTAAATAAATAAAGCCAGCCTGTTATTTAGTATAATTTATATCTGTTTTTAGAGGGAGAGAAACCAAAATACCTACAATCATCTCATGGGTATTGAACCAGCATCTCTAGCAACACAGCTTGCACTGCTATGCAGTGTCTTAAACCGGTGCGCCACTCAGGCGCTGTACAACGTGATCGGTCAGGAGTGGTCTACAATACTACAGTAAGAGCAAAATAATCGTAACAAAATAAATTAATAAAAAAC
This sequence comes from Oncorhynchus tshawytscha, assembly GCF_018296145.1. Classification (NCBI taxonomy): domain Eukaryota; kingdom Metazoa; phylum Chordata; class Actinopteri; order Salmoniformes; family Salmonidae; genus Oncorhynchus; species Oncorhynchus tshawytscha. The sequence goes on from NC_056447.1 coordinate 14,394,697, forward strand.
TTATTGTAACAGTTTTAGTAAGTCATGCACAATTATCAGTTTCTATTTAGGTTTATGTCGCCCATTCATTGTCAGTTAGACACAGTAAGACCGAAAGGCAAAATCAGTGCTCTAACTCCCCCTGGTCTGGAACAATGAAGTGGTGATGCAAGGTACCGTACTAAACCACAAATTACCTCTAAATCCTGCAGCAACCACTGTAAGCCTACACTGCCTGCAATGTTTTTGACCAGCTAACTTAGCTAGTGTCATAGCCTCTCTCTCTCTGCTAGCTAGCAAGTTTATCCAGTTTGTCAACTTGTGACTGTGTTCCAAAAACATGTCAACACATTGCTGAGATTGAGAAATGGGAGCCAGTCAGCCAGCCACCTCTCCTACTTGGATAGCTAGCTAACGTCAGCTAAAGTTATTTTTGCCGATGGTCCTGTTTGTCATTGTATACCAGAAATGATCTGCCAAAAATTGTCTGCCAAATTTGGTAAATTTCATTCATTGCATACCAAGTTGTCAGCCTAAAATGTTGTGCCTAAAATTGTCTGCCACAAGTTTTCTGTCTAGCTAGCTAAGTCAATTGACAGCCTAGCTAGCTAATTCAGTTTTAGCTCTATTATATAATATTGCTTGCATGATGTGATAAATGATAGCTTTATAAATACATTGCACTGATATATTAGTCTGAGATAAGATATACAGTTGAAGTCGGAAGATTACATACACCTTAGCCAAATGCATTTAAACTCAGTTTTTCACAATTCCTGACATCCTAGTAACAATAACCTGTTTTAGGTCCATTAGGATCGCAACTTTATTTTAGGAATGTGAAATGTCAGAATAATAGTAGAGAATTATTTCAGCTTTTAATTCTTTCATCACATTCCCAGTGGGTCAGAAGTTTACATACACTCAATTAGTATTTGGTAGCATTGCCTTTAAATTGTTTAACTTGGGTCAAATGTTTCGGGTAGCCTTCCACAAGCTTCTCACAATAAGTTGGCTGAATTTTGGCCCATTCCTCCTGACAGAGCTGGTGTAACTGAGTCAGATTTGTAGGTCTCCTTGCTTACACACACTTTTTTAGATCTGCAGACAAATTTTCTATAGGATTGAGTTCAGGGCTTTGTGATGGCCACTCCAATACCTTGACTTTGTTGTCCTTAAGCCATTTTGCCACAACATTGGAAGATTGCTTGGGGTCATTGTCCATTTGGAAGACCCATTTGCGACCAAGCATTAACTTCCTGACTGATGTCTTGAGATATCCAAATTTTTCCTCCTCATGATGCCATCTATTTTGTGAAGTGCACCAGTCCCTCCTGCAGCAATGTACCCCCACAACATGATGCTGCCACCCCCGTGCTTCACGGTTGGGATGATGTTCTTCGGCTTGCAAGCCTCCCCCTTTTTCCTCCAAACATAAGGATGGTCATTATGGCCAAACGGTTCTACTTTTGTTTCATCAGACCATCAGACCAAAAAGTATGATCTTTGTCTCCATGTGCAGTTGCAAACTGTAGTCTGGCTTTTTTATGGTGGTTTTGGAGCCGTGGCTTCTTCCTTGCTGAGCAGCCTTTCAGGTTATGTCAATATAGGACTCGTTTTACTGTGGATATGGATACTTTTGTACCTGTTTCCTCCAGCATGTTCACAAGGTCCTTTGCTGTTGTTCTGGGATTGATTTGCACTTTTCGCACAAGTACGTTCATCTCTAGGAGACAGAACGTGGTATGACGGCTGCGTGGTCCTATGGTGTTTATACTTGCGTACTATTGTTTGTACAGATGAACGTGGTACCTTCAGGCGTTTGGAAATTGCTCCCAAGGATGAACCAGACTTGTGGAGGTCTACAATTTTTTTTCTGATGTCTTTGCTGATTTCTTTTGATTTCCCCATGATGTCAAGCAGAGGCACTGACTTTGAAGGTAGGCCTTGAAATACATCCACAAGTACACCTCCAATTGACTCAAATGATGTCAATTAGCCTATCAGAAGCTTCTACAGCCATGACATCATTTTCTGGAATTTTTCAAGCTGTTTACAGGCACAGTCAACTTACTGTATGTAAACTTCTGACCCAGTGGAATTGGGATCCAGTGAAATAATCGGTCTGTAAATAATTTTAGGAAAATTTACTAGATGTTCTAACCGACTTTCCAAATCTATAGTTTGTTAACAAGAAATTTGTGGAGTGATTGAAAAACAAGTTTTAATGACTCCAACCTAAGTGTATGTACACTTCTGACTTCAACTGTATATTTAATGGAAAAGAGATGTATGTTTCTGAACAATGCAATATGAATGAGCGGTGCAGATTGCGATTCGATTTGAGCAGGGCACGCTTCCCCAACTATTTTGTCACACTTTTACAGTGTTAGTTTAATCAGCAGTTGTACAATATGATACAAAAATCCAAAATTGGACTGTATGCGTGCATGCGTTTGTACTGCTGTATGGGTACTATAATTAAATACACGTTGAATCTAACTGATCCTGCTGTATTGTCCTTTTAGTCTGTGTGATTTGAGGCTTAAAAAAAAATAATTTTAAAACATTTTTGTGTGTTTTCAGGGCAGGCAGGAGGGTGTCCACATCGACCCCTGGGAGGATAATGACTACAGCATCTATAAGGTCACAGACCGCCACGGCTTCCTGCAGTAAGTTGACAGCTCCATGATAGCTCCGACTGTTCACCGCTCTTCTGGAGCCAGGGGTTCACCCCAACCATGTGCCTAGGTTTAGGGCTTCAACCTTAGCAGAGTACTGGGTTTAGAGTACACACACACAACATGCAAATGGAAGGAGAAGAGAAGGGAAGCCTTAAACCGTTGTAATGAACGAACCATTATCCACTGACTCACCTTTTGTTTGTCTTTCTCCTCAGCGAAGAGGAGCTGCCCACTCCGAGTGCAATTGAAGAGAAGGTATGTACTGATGATCACCTTTGGGTTGATTGATTGATTGATTTGTTTATTTCTTCTGTCTTACCTTCAGCAAAAGCATCACGAGATAGAGCGGGTGGAGAAATGGCTGAAGATGGTCAAGAAGTGGGACAAGTACAGGAACAGCGACAAGGTGACCGACCCAGTGCTGAGTGACTATAGGCACCACAAACAACACCTCAGCCCTCCTCTCTCTCATTTGTTCATTGCTTCCCTTTTTCAATCTCCAGTCTTATCATTTTTGGGACGGAGGGGGAATCGTTAGTTGTAGTTTTCCTTTTTCCTCTTTTAGCCCTTGCGTCTTTCTTTAGATGGTAAAGATAGTGTACTAGGGGAACCTCCTCTTTAATGATCACCCCATCTCTACTGATATCTACTCTCTCTGGTCTTTCTCTTTCTAGTCTTTCAGTCTTGTCTCTTTAGAAGGTGAAGCGTTTTTAAGGCAGTGTTAATATAGCTCTTCCTCTCTCTTTCTCTGGTCTCTCTGTTTCTTTGGTCTCTCTCTCCCCATCTCTAGATGGTGAAGCGTGTGTACAAGGGAATCCCCCTCCAGTTGAGAGGCCAAGCCTGGGCTCTGCTACTGGACATAGAGAAGGTGAAGCAGGAGAACTCTGGAAAGTATGAGGTAAGCACACTATAGAATTAAACCCTTTCTCCCTCCATTTCCCATCTTATAAATTGGTGGAATGTTTTTTATATTGCTATATTGCACACCTATCCACATCCTTTCAGATCTACAGAATAGCCTAAGGGTAGGGGCTAGGGGTTGATTTGGGATTCTGCAGAAGGGTAGCTCTCCTGGAGGAGAGTTGGCTACCCCCTGTATACAGCAGACCTGAGTTTAAATAATTTGTTTCAATTACTTTGAAAGACATTTGGAAGTAAGTTATTTGAAAAGAGAAGTAATTGGATTTTGGAATGTATTTGGAAATACACTTAAAGTATAAATTGACTCAAGTACACTCCCTTGCTTTTAACCCAGGTCAGTTTGGTATTGGTTTAGTATTTGAAATAATGTATTTGAAAATACTTTCAAATAGTAGGGTATTTTTAAGAAAGTTCCAATAGGAGTAGTTGATTTGGGCCACATTATTTGTAAATACTCAAATACACATGTATTTGAACCCAGGTCTGATATACACTAACTGATGTTATTCTGCTTGGTTCCTTTATGGCCAGACTATGAAGGAGCAGGCCAGAAGTTTCTCTACAGAGATCAAACAGATTGATCTGGATGTCAACAGAACCTTCCGGAACAACATCATGTTCATGGAACGCTTTGGAGTCAAGTACGTCATACTCATAGTTATCACCCTAAAGCCACTAACCAGGGCCGTAGCAATGCATGCTATTGGTATATTATGAATAGGTTTGTACGATTCCGGAAACTTTCACAGGAAGTTTCCAGGTTTTTCAGAAATTCTGCTTGGAGGATTACCTGAACCAGGAGGGAATAAGCAGGGAAAACCCTTCAACCAGAATTTTGGGAAAAACCTGGGAAATTCCTTGGAATTTTGCACTCCTTATTATGCACATCATGTTCATGGGCTGCTTCGGAGTCAAGTGAGACACCTGCTACTGCTACACCATCAGGCACATCAGGCCTGGGCAATTACTTTCCATGGAGGGCCACATAAGAATATAATTGTGCCATTGCGGGCCAGAATCATATCAAATTTGATTTGTCACATACACATGGTTAGCAGATGTTAATGCGAGTGTAGCGGAATGCTTGTGCTTCTAGTTCCGACCATGCAGTAGTATCTAACAAGTAATAACAATTTCACAACAACTACCTTATACACACAAGTGTAAAGGAATTAATAAGAATATGTACATAAAAATATATGAATGAGCGATGACCGAACGGCATAGGCAAGATGCAGTAGATGGTATAGAGTACAGTATATACATATGAGTAATGTAGGGTATGTAAACATTATTTAAAGTGGCTAGTGATACATTTATTCCATCCAATTTTTTATTATTAAAGTGGCGAGAGATGAGTCAGTATGTTGGCAGCAGCCACTCAATGTTAGTGGTGGCTGTTTAACAGTCTGATGGCCTTTGAGATAGAAGCTGATTTTCAGTCTCTCGGTCCCTGCTTTGATGCACCTGTACTGACCTCGCCTTCTGGATGATAGCGGGGTGAACAGGCAGTGGCTCTGGTGGTTGTTGTCCTTGATGATCTTTATGGCCTTCCTGTGACATCGGGTGGTGTAGGTGTCCTGGAGGGCAGGTAGTTTGCCCTCTGGAGAGCCTTACGGTTATGGGCGGAGCAGTTGCCGTACCAGGCGGTGATACAGCCCGACAGGATGCTCTCGATTGTGCATCTAAAAGATTGGGTGCTTTTGGTGACACGCCAAATTTCTTCAGCCTCCTAAGGTTGAAGAGGCGCTGCTACGTCTTCTTCACCAAGCTGTCTGTGTGGTTAGACCATTTCTGTTTGTCCGTGATGTGTACGCCAAGGAACTTAAAACTTTCCACCTTCTCCACTACTGTCCCGTCGATGTGGATAGGGGGCTGCTCCCTCTGCTGTTTCCTGAAGTCCGTTGATCATCTCCTTTGTTTTGTTGACATTGAGTGTGAGGTTATTTCCCTGACACCACACTTCGAGGGCCCTCACCTCATCCCCATGGGCCGTCTCGTCGTTGTTGGTAATCAAGCCTACCACTGTCGTGTTTGCAAACTTGATGATTGAGTTGGAGGCGTGCGTGGCCACACAGTCATGGGTGAACAGGGAGTACAGGAGAGGGCTGAGAACGCACCCTTGTGGGACCCCAGTGTTGAGGATCAGCGGGGTGGAGATGCTATTTCCTACCCTCATCACCTGGGGGTGGCCCGTCAGGAAGTCCAGGACCCAGTTGCACAGGGCGGGGTCTGGACCCAGGGTCTCGAGCTTGATGACGAGTTTGGAGGGTACTATGGTGCTAAATGCTGCGCTGTAGTCGATGAACAGCATTCTTACATAGGTATTCCTATTGTCCAGATTGGTTAGAGCAGTGTGATTGCAATTGCAGGATTATACATAATATATATGACTGTTGACAGATATATCTACTGTAAATCACGTCCAGGTATTCTACTTATTTTACTTTTTTAACATGCACAGAAATAATCCACATCCATGTTCTCCTTTTGGTAGGTATTTTCATTATTAAACATGCAATGAACTACATGGAGGGAAAAGTACACTGTGCATTCAGCACCACGGACAGAACTTTTGGTAACGGGTATGCACAAAAACACAAGAAAGAGAGAAAGCTCAACATTACGTTTAAAATACTCAATCAGTGTGAGAAGTGAAGTCTCTGATGGGCATTGACTAGAGCAGTGAAGTCAGGTATAGTTTCTGATGTCGCTATGCCCAGTGGGACGTTATCCACATTGATAGTGAAAGGAGAGGAAACCAACAGCATTTCATTTTCCAACACTTTGAAATCCTCAAAACGATGAGAAAACTCACCGTTCAAAGCACGCAGCAGCAATGTATAATCCCACTGGTCATCTGATAGGGAACAGACTAGTAGTGTCAAGGTGGGTGAGATGGTTGGCTTCTACTTGTTGGGTCAGGAGCAGTAATTGAAAGCTGTACATCAATGCTGTACATCTGATGTGCATAAAGGCCCTTCCCTTGTAGTTTGGAATGTATTCCTGTGGGCCATGATGTCCACGGTGAAGGCAAAATCAGCCAATCATTCTTTATGTTGCAGTTGAGGGAAATCCACATATTTTCGTTTCATTTGCAAAAACTCAGCAATCTCTGACTTCAGGTCCCACACCCTTTTAAGTACCTTCCCCAAACTCAGCCATCTCATGTTTGTGTGGTAGGGGAGATCTGCATGACCCGACTCTGTCTTTTCCAACTGTGAGTTTAGAGATTTTGCTCTTATGAAGTTTACTACTTTAGTGACTGTATCCACAACATGGCTCATTTTCAGAACACATTGACAGAGCACCTCCTGATGAATAATGCAATGCAGGAAAATACTTTTCTGATCTGGGTTCAGCTCAGCTACTTGATCTTGTGTCCTTTTCAAAACGCCAATGTTTTTTCCGTCAAGTTTGGGCACCCATTAGTGGTCACACTGGATTACTTTTCAAAACTCAGTCCCAGCTTTGCCACACACTTATTAACCTCCAATAAATCTTTCCCTGTGGTTGTGCTCTTCATTGACTGCACTGAAGCAAGCTCCTCACGTGCATCACTGCTCTCATCCAGGGCCAAGGAGAAATGGGTGAAATCATTTACCTTGTCTTTCAACTGTTGTTCCATATTCTCTGCGATGTCCTCAACACGGCATGTCACTGTTCATCTTGCCAGGGAAACATTTTCAAACGTCTCTTTCTTGTCGGGGCAAAGTATTGCTGCAGAGTCAATTAAACATTCTTTAATGAATCTCTGAGATTCAGATCAATCGCAATAACATCCCTAGCCAGTGATCCATCCCTAGAGCCTTGTTGCATAACTTTTTCCCCAACCTTTGACACCATTATGTAAGTGATCAAGGTTTGCTTAGCTTTCATATTTTGTCTCACTGGCTCCGGCCTGTGTTTTGGTTCTGAAACCCCAACTGTTTTGGTTCCCCTGCCTCTCGTGTCCATGTCTGACTTCGCTAAGTCTCCTACAGTAAGCTGGCTGGTGTGTTTACGGACATATTCAATCATTCCCTATCCCAGTCTGTTGTTCCCACATGCTTAAAGAGGGCCACCATTGTTCCTGTTCCCAAGAAAGCTAAGGTAACTGAGCTAAACGACTACCGCCCCGTAGCACTCACTTCCGTCATCATGAAGTGCTTTGAGAGACTAGTCAAGGACCATATCACCTCCACCCTACCTGACACCCTAGACCCACTCCAATTTGCTTACCGCCCAAATAGGTCCACAGATGATGCAATCTCAACCACACTGCACACTGCCCTAGCCCATCTGGACAAGAGGAATACCTATGTGAGAATGCTGTTCATCGACTACAGCTCGGCATTTAACACCATAGTGCCCCCCAAGCTCGTCATCAAGCTCGAGACCCTGGGTCTCGACCCCGCCCTGTGCAACTGGGTACTGGACTTCCTGACAGGCCGCCCCCAGGTGGTGAGGGTTGGCAACAACATCTCCACCCCGCTGATCCTCAACACTGGGGCACCACAAGGGTGTGTTCTGAGCCCTCTCCTGTACTCCCTGTTCACCCACGACTGCGTGGCCACGCACGCCTCCAACTCAATCATCAAGTTTGCGGACGACACAACAGTGGTAGGCTTGATTACCAACAACGACGAGACGGCCTACAGGGAGGAGGTGAGGGCCCTCGGAGTGTGGTGTCAGGAAAATAACCTCACACTCAACGTCAACAAAACTAAGGAGATGATTGTGGACTTCAGGAAACAGCAGAGGGAACACCCCCCTATCCACATCGATGGAACAGTAGTGGAGAGGGTAGTAAGTTTTAAGTTCCTCGGCGTACACATCACAGACAAACTGAATTGGTCCACCCACACAGACAGCATCGTGAAGAAGGCGCAGCAGCGCCTCTTCAACCTCAGGAGGCTGAAGAAATTCGGCTTGTCACCAAAAGCACTCACAAACTTCTACAGATGCACAATCGAGAGCATCCTGTCGGGCTGTATCACCGCCTGGTACGGCAACTGCTCCGCCCACAACCGTAAGGCTCTCCAGAGGGTAGTGAGGTCTGCACAACGCATCACCGGGGGCAAACTACCTGCCCTCCAGGACACCTACACCACCCGATGTCACAGGAAGGCCATAAAGATCATCAAGGACAACAACCACCCGAGCCACTGCCTGTTCACCCCGCTATCATCCAGAAGGCGAGGTCAGTACAGGTGCATCAAAGCTGGGACCGAGAGACTGAAAATCAGCTTCTATCTCAAGGCCATCAGACTGTTAAACAGCCACCACTAACATTGAGTGGCTGCTGCCAACACACTGACTCAACTCCAGCCACTTTAATAATGGGAATTGATGGGAAATGATGTAAAACATATCACTAGCCACTTTAAACAATGCTACCTAATATAATGTTTACATACCCTACATTATTCATCTCATATGTATACGTATATACTGTACTCTATATCATCTACTGCATCCTTATGTAATACATGTATCACTAGCCACTTTAACTATGCCACTTTGTTTACATACTCATCTCATATGTATATACTGCACTCAATACCATCTACTGTATCTTGCCTATGCCGCTCTGTACCATCACTCATTCATATATCTTTATGTACATATTCTTTATCCCCTTACACTTGTGTCTATAAGGTAGTAGTTTTGGAATTGTTAGCTAGATTACTTGTTGGTTATTACTGCATTGTCGGAACTAGAAGCACAAGCATTTCGCTACACTCGCACTAACATCTGCTAACCATGTGTATGTGACAAATAAAATTTGATTTGATTTTGATTTGATTTACAGGCCTGAACTCAGACACCTAACCTTGACACACACGTGCGCATACTCATACGCACTCACATGTTTGTTTTACTCTCCTTGTTGGGAATCAATTGTTTGGTCCCAATCAAAATCCTATTTTCCCTAAACCATAACCTTAAGCCCCTAATTGTAACCCTAAACCCAATCCCGATTGCCTCGATCACACCGACGGCGTATTTCACAAATTTGTACATAGAATCTGGATATGTGTGCAACAAAAGTTCAACATTCACCTTCTGCTACCATTTGTGTTAATCCGTCTGCCCATTCAGTTTGACGCATACGTTCGATAAATCCAACGTGTGCACCACACAGGACACACTGCAACTGCCTCTGCAATGCAATGCTGCAAGGCAAACGCAGAGTTCCATGGGAAATTAATGTATTTCGGTCTACCAAAATGCAATGACGCTGTCGGTGTGATCGAGGCGTAAGCCTAAAATAGCCTTTTTCATTGTGGAGACTGGCAAAAATTCCCCCTTGTTTCACTATCCTTGTGAGGACTTGAGTATGTGAGTGGTCTGCTAAGAAATTCACCGAAAAATACAAATGTGACTCCAAATTCGCTCCATTCATTAAAACCACCATTTAATCAACACTCATCTATTTGTGTGACTACCTGGACCTGTCATTTGGTTGTGAAGTATTGAAACCAAACCATATGATTTGAATGAAAAGTATTTTAATAAATAACATGAAAAGGTGACTGTAAGAAGCACTCACCATTTCAAATAGGCTATAGGTCAAATTAAACAGCATATGAACACTAAATAGGTCAGGAGCCAGACAGGTAGCCTAAGAAGGAACGGAAATGTATTATTTAGGCTATATTATTTGCTTATTATTTCCATTACTTTAAGGCTATATATAGCCTACAAAGAAAATAATTGTGAACCATTTGCGAGTGCGACACTAGGCTGGCATAAATATTAAGCACTTAGCCTTTAAACAACATATCGTTGTATTAAATCATTATAGTCTAAATTGCGTATATAGGCTGTGACTTCAATCAAAATGAAACAAAAATTGTCTTGTTAGGCTCAGTGCCTTTTTTTAATTCACTTTTGGAAACACGAGTTTGGCCAGTCTGTGGCTTCAGACTCATGTGATGGTGCCTGGAGAGCAGGCCAGCAGCAGAGAATACCCTCTCCTCGCCTGCAGAGCCACTGGGGATGCTAAACACTCTTCGGATCACTCTTGTCAGTCTGGGCAGGGATGCTGAGTTTTTTTTTTTTTTTTTTGTACTATAGGTAGGCCTAAAGGATTTTAGGCAAAATAACCCTTTGAAAACAGAAAGCTCCTTGAAAGTGATGTTTCAGATTGCGTCAGACAACAACATTGACGAATACGCTGATACGGTGTGCGAGTTCATTAGAACGTGCGTTGAAGATGTCGTTCCCATAGCAACGATTAAAACATTCCCTAACCAGAAACCGTGGATTGATGGCAGCATTCGTGTGAAACTGAAGGCACGAACCACTGCTTTTAATCAGGGCAAGGTGTCTGGTAACATGACTGAATACAAACAGTGCAGCTATTCCTCCGCAAGGCTATCAAACAAGCTAAGCGCCAGTACAGAGACAAAGTAGAATCTCAATTCAACGGCTCAGACACAAGAGGTATGTGGCAGGGTCTACAGTCAATCACGGACTACAGGAAGAAACCCAGCCCAGTCACAGACCAGGATGTCTTGCTCCCAGGCAGACTAAATAACTTTTTTGCCCGCTTTGAGGACAATACAGTGCCACTGACACGGCCTGCAACGGAATCATGCGGTCTCTCCTTCACTGCAGCCGAAGTGAGTAAGACATTTAAACGTGTTAACCCTCGCAAGGCTGCAGGCCCAGACGGCATCCCCAGCCGCGCCCTCAGAGCATGCGCAGACCAGCTGGCCGGTGTGTTTACGGACATATTCAACCAATCCCTATACCAGTCTGCTGTTCCCACATGCTTCAAGAGGGCCACCATTGTTCCTGTTCCCAAGAAAGCTAAGGTAACTGAGCTAAACGACTACCGCCCCGTAGCACTCACATCCGTCATCATGAAGTGCTTTGAGAGACTAGTCAAGGACCATATCACCTCCACCCTACCTGACACCCTTGACCCACTCCAATTTGCTTACCGCCCAAATAGGTCCACAGACGATGCAATCTCAACCACACTGCACACTGCCCTAACCCATCTGGACAAGAGGAATACCTATGTGAGAATGCTGTTCATCGCCTACAGCTCGGCATTCAACACCATAGTACCCTCCAAGCTCGTCATCAAGCTCGAGACCCTGGGTCTCGACCCCGCCCTGTGCAACTGGGTACTGGACTTCCTGACGGGCCGCCCCCAGGTGGTGAGGGTAGGCAACAACATCTCCTCCCCGCTGATCCTCAACACTGGGGCCCCACAAGGGTGCGTTCTGAGCCCCCTCCTGTACTCCCTGTTCACCCACGACTGCGTGGCCATGCACGCCTCCAACTCAATCATCAAGTTTGCGGACGACACAACAGTGGTAGGCTTGATTACCAACAACGACGAGACGGCCTACAGGGAGGAGGTGAGGGCCCTCGGAGTGTGGTGTCAGGAAAATAACCTCACACTCAACGTCAACAAAACTAAGGAGATGATTGTGGACTTCAGGAAACAGCAGAGGGAACACCCCCATCCACATCGATGGAACAGTAGTGGAGAGGGTAGCAAGTTTTAAGTTCCTCGGCATACACATCACAGACAAACTGAATTGGTCCACTCACACAGACAGCATCGTGAGGAAGGCGCAGCAGCGCCTCTTCAACCTCAGGAGGCTGAAGAAATTCGGCTTGTCACCAAAAGCACTCACAAACTTCTACAGATGCACAATCGAGAGCATCCTGGCGGGCTGTATCACCGCCTGGTATGGCAACTGCACCGCCCTCAACCGTAAGGCTCTCCAGAGGGTAGTGAGGTCTGCACAACGCATCACCGGGGCAAACTACCTGCCCTCCAGGACACCTACACCACCCGATGCTACAGGAAGGCCATAAAGATCATCAAGGACATCAACCACCCGAGCCACTGCCTGTTCACCCCGCTGCCATCCAGAAGGCGAGGTCAGTACAGGTGCATCAAAGCTGGGACCGAGAGACTGAAAAACAGCTTCTATCTCAAGGCCATCAGACTGTTAAACAGCCACCACTAACATTGAGTGGCTACTGCCAACACACTGTCAATGACACTGACTCTACTCCAGCCACTTTAATCATGGGAATTGATGGGAAATGATGTAAATATATCACTAGCCACTTTAAACAATGCTACCTTATATAATGTTACTTACCCTACATTGTTCATCTCATATGCATACGTTGATACTGTACTCTATATCATCGACTGCATCCTTATGTAATACATGTATCACTAGCCACTTTAACTATGCCACTTGGTTTACATACTTATCTCATATGTATATACTGTACTCGATATCATCTACTGTATCTTGCCTATGCTGCTCTGTACCATCACTCATTCATATATCCTTATGTACATATTCTTTATCCCCTTACACTGTGTATAAGACAGTAGTTTTTTTTTTGGAATTGTTAGTTAGATTACTTGCTCGTTATTACTGCATTGTCGGAACTAGAAGCACAAGCATTTCGCTACACTCGCATTAACATCTGCTAACCATGTGTATGTGACAAATAAAATTTGATTTGATTTGATTTGAAGTGGTAATATGTCAGGCCTATTGGGCCAAAATCAATGATAGCCTATTGTATAGATAAGAGAAACAAAAATGAACTAAACTTTTAAGAGAGCAGATTTTTGGTTTATAAATACTTTGCTACAATGACACACTTAGCTATCTTTATGAAAATATTGCGTGAACTCCATGACAGTAGCTAATGCAAGGGGCTATAGCAGCACACAACTAGCCTAATAAATACATGCTGGTCCGGACATGCCCTGAGCTTGTGAAGTGAGCGGTACTGGGGCAAAATTGGAGCGTGCAAGAAGGCCGGACCAGCCTTTGGGAAACTCGCTCCTCACTCCAGTCAAATTGAGCATGCTCACACCCTGGTCCCCACAAGGATAGTAAAACGAAAAACACAGGCACATACACGTGCTAAAACACACACAAATACACCACACAAACACAGGCATAGGCACACAAGCACAAAAACGTGCTAACACACACACACACACACACAGGCATAAAATACATGCCTGCACACATACACAGATTAAACCTTACACTAATACACCCACGCGGGCGCACACACACAGGCTACCCCGGGGTGGCAGGGTAGCCTAGTGGTTAGAGCGCTGGACTAGTAACCGGAAGATTGCAAGTTCAAACCCCCGAGCTGACAGGATACAAATCTGTCGTTCTGCCCCTGAACAACAGGCAGTTAACACACTGTTCCTAGGCCGTCATTGAAAATAAGAATTTGTTCTTAACTGACTTGCCTAGTTAAATGAAGGTAAAATAAAAAATAAATAAACACACACACAGGCTTGCATTCATACCAGGCACGTACACATTCTGCCATCCCCACTTCTACACATAGAAGGGTTTTTCTTTATTAAAAAATAAAAATCCACATAGTAGAATAATAAAGACATCAAAACTATGAAATAACACATATGGAATCATGTTGTATTAAAGTGTTAAACAAATAAAAAATATATTTTAGTTTCTTCAAAGTAGCTTCCCTTTGCCCTGATGACAGCTTTGCACACTCTTGGCATTCCCTCAACCAGCTTCACCTGGAAGGCTTTTCCAACAATCTTGAAGGAGTTCCCACATATGCTGAGCACTTGTTGGCTGCTTTTCCTTCACTCTGCGGTCCAACTCATCCAAAAACATTTAAATTGGGTTGAGGTTGGGGGATTGTGAAGGCCAGGTCATCTGATGCAGCACTCTATCACTCTCCTTCTTGGTCAAATAGCCCTTACACAGCCTGGAGGTTTTGGGTCATTGTCCAATTGAAAAACAATTGATAGTCCCACTCAGTGCAAACCAGGTGGAATGGCATATCGCTGCAGAATGCTGTGGTAGCCATGCTGGTTAAGTGTACCTTGTTCTAAATAAATCGGACAGTGTTACCAGCAAGCACCATCACACCACCACCTCTGTGCTTCACGGTGGAACTACACATGCGGAGATCATCCGTTCATCTACTCTGCGTCTCACAAAGACACACCGGTTGGAACGACACATCTCAAATTTGGACTCATCAGACCAAAGGACAGATTTTCACTGGTATGATGTCCATTGCTTGTGTGTTTCTTGGCCCAGGCAAGTCTCTTCTTATTATTGGTGTCCTATAGCAGTCTTTTCTTTTCAGCAATTTGACCTTGAAGGCCTGATTCACACAGTCTCCTCTGAACAGTTGATGTTGAGATTTGTCTGTTACTTGAACTCTGAAGCATTTATTTGGGCTGCAATTTTTGAGGCTGGTAACTAATGAACTTATCCTCTGTAGCAGAGGTACCTCTGGGTCTTTCCTGTGGTAGTCATCATGAGAGCCAGTTTCGTCATAGCGCTTGATGGTTTTTGCGAATGTACTTGAAGAAACTTTCAAAGTTCTTGAAATGTTCCACGTTGACTGACCTTCATGTCTTAAAGGAATGATGGACTGTCATTTCTCTTTGCTTATTTGAACTGTTCTTGCCATAATATGGACTTAGCTTTTACCAAATAGGCCTATCTTCTGTATACCACTCCTACCTTGTCACAACACAGCTGATTGGCTCAAGTGCATTATCAAGGAAAGAAATTCCACAAATTCACTTTTAACAAGGCACACCTGTTAATTGAAATGCATTCCAGGTGACTACCTCATGAAGCTGGTTGAGAGAATGCCAAGAGTGTGCAAAGGGTGGCTACTTTGAAGAATCTCAAATATTTAATATATTTTGATTAAGTTGCAGCAGATGTCTGTGAATGGGGCCTTGACCACGCTCTGACTGTTCTCCAGGCAGCGGTAAAGCTGGAACATGTCCCAGGCACTGTTGGTGGCCACGCCACCTCCCTCAGAACCAGTGAATATGTCCAGGTTCTTAGTGTGGCATCACAATCTATAGAAAGTTACAGAAGATGTAGTTAGATTTTGTATGGCATGGGAAGACTGAACCCCAACTTAATATCCTTGTAGCTTGAGTTTTTATGCAGGTGAAATCAATGTATGCTTCCCGCAAAAGTCTCAATTGTGTCTCGGTGTGGGAACTAACCGAGTCAATGAGTGTGTATGGGGACTGGACATCACTGAGTGAAGAGTAGAGGGTCAAGATTAGACAAACACGGTAGTCTATCCCTGCCTCAACACTGGTCTGGGAAGCACCAAATATCAAATCAAAATCAAATCAAATGTTATTTGTCACATGCTTCGCGAAACAACAACCGGTGTAGACATTGAAATTCTTATTTACGGGCCCTTCACAACAATGCAAAGAGAAAAAAGAATAAATACTCAATGAGTAACAATAACTTGGCTACATACAGTGGGGCAAAAAAAGTATTTAGTCAGCCACCAATTGTGCAAGTTTTCCCACTTAAAAAGATGAGAGGCCTATCATTTTCATCATAGGTACACTTCAACTATGACAGACAAAATAAGAAAAAAAATCCAGAAAATCACATTGTAGGATTTTTTTATGAATTTTTTTACAAATTATGGTGGAAAATAAGTATTTGGTCACCTACAAACAAGAAAAATTTCTGGCTCTCAAGGACCTGTAACTTCTTCTTAAAGAAGCTCCTCTGTCCTCCACTCGTTACCTGTATTAATGGCACCTGTTTGAACTTGTTATCAGTATAAAAGACACCTGTCCACAACCTCAAACAGTCACACTCCAAACTCCACTATGGCCAAGACCAAAGAGCTGTCAAAGGACACCAGAAACAAAATTGTAGACCTGCACCAGGCTGGGAAGACTGAATATGCAATAGGTAAGCAGCTTGCTTTGAAGAAATCAACTGTGGGAGCAATTATTAGGAAATGGAAGACATACAAGACCACTGATAATCTCCCTCGATCTGCTGCTCCACACAAGATCTCACCCCGTGCGGTCAAAATGATCACAAGAACGGTGAGCAAAAATCCCAGAACCACACAGGAGGACCTAGTGAATGACCTGCAGAGAGCTGGGACCAAAGTAACAAAGCCTACCATCAGTAACACACTACGCCGCCAGGGACTCAAATCCTGCAGTGCCAGACGTGTCCCCCTGCTTCAGGCCCGTCTGAAGTTTGCTAGAGAGCATTTGGATGATCCAGAAGAAGATTGGGAGAATGTCATATGGTCAGATGAAATCAAAATATAACTTTTTGGTAAAAACTCATCTCGTTTTGTTTGGAGGACAAAGAATGCTGAGTTGCATCCAAAGAACACCATACCTACTGTGAAGCATGGGGGTGGAAACATTATGCTTTGGGGCTGTTTTTCTGCAAAGGGACCAGGACGACTGATCCGTGTAAAGGAAAGAATGAATGGGGCCATGTATCGTGAGATTTTGAGTGAAAACCTCCTTCCATCAGCAAGGGCATTGAAGATGAAACGTGGCTGGGTCTTTCAGCATGACAATGATCCCAAACACACCGCCTGGGCAATGAAGGAGTGGCTTCGTAAGAAGCATTTCAAGGTCCTGGAGTGGCCTAGCCAGTCTCCAGATCTCAACCCCATAGAAAATCTTTGGAGGGAGTTGCCCAACAACAGCCCCAAAACATCACTGCTCTAGAGGAGATCTGCATGGAGGAATGGGCCAAATTACCAGCAACAAAACCTTGTGAAGACTTACAGAAAACGTATATAACGGGTATATAACAAAGTATTGAGAAACTTTTGTTAGACCAAATACTTATTTTCCACCAAAATTTGCAAATAAATTCATTAAAAATCCTAGTGTGTTTTTCTGGATTTTTTTTTTCTAATTCTTTCTGTCAAAGTTGAAGTGGTATCTGATGAAAATTACAGGCCTCATCTTTTTAAGTGGGAGAACTTGCACAATTGGTGGCTGACTAAATACTTTTTTGCCCCACTGTACACGTGTTACCTGTTACCTGTACCAAGGTAATAGGTCATTGAGGCAGTTACAGGTTGTTTTTTTTAATGTAAAAATTCCAACTTTTTGAGTGGGAAGTTGCCCACCTCCGGACCTTTCCCCATACCCAACCTTAGGCCTACATAAGCACCCCCTTGTCAGAAAATCCTATGGAGAGCCCTGATTCTACATTTCAACATATTTCTAGTTAGCTACTGAAGAGCTGCCCTTTACAAGTACCCATAACAGTCTATAGCCTACCATTCCTACTGAGGCGGCCAACATCATTATTTTAGGTTAAAAAGGTTGGTTAATTTTAGGTTAATTTACCTATAATTTGAGCAGTGTAGGGTGTCACGCCGTGGTGGTGACCGGGGTCGCCTTCGCCGCACTGAAGGGGTAATCATAGAAATTTGTCAAAGTTGGCAGGTCTGCGTTTGAACAAAGCCAATCTAAGTCACAAGGGGTGCATGCCAGCATGCACTTATTTGTTGGCATTACTCACTCAGGCCCAGGAGTAGTCCATTGGCACAGTGCAAGGGAGCACTTCCTTACAACACACAAGACACTCATATATACACAGCACTGATTTACATTATAAATGGTTGTTCGATGAATTCCAGGACCAATACTATTTTGATAATTGACCAGACCAGGTCAAATGTGACAACTATCAAGTGCTTTCCATTATTCTGAAGCAGGAATGGCGTCTGGCCACTGCCTCAGCCTTCTTTAACAGCTCCCCATATGGTAGTGGGGTTCCCACGATGCTGCTGGCAGTCGCCATACCCTAGCTCAAGACCAGAAATGTAAAAGTAGGCTACAAAAAGTAGACAAATCATTCCAATCACAATTCAAATGTAACGGCTGTTTAATGAATTGGTTGGCTGGATTGAGGACCATGCAGAACATCGCTCAGAGAGAAGCTGCCAGGTTGTACACCTTTCTCTCTGCATAGAGCAGAGACAGTGCCAGATAGATTACTTTGCCATTTAGGCAGTGCACCGATGCTTTGAATTTGAAGTTGGCATTTGAACTCGGCCTTGTGAGCCTCGCGGCCAGCTGTTTTTTGCACCGATTACTTTCAGATTTATGTCGGCATAGGCGGCGTCTCCAATAAGCTAGGGGAAGATAAGCTTCCCCTAAAGTTAATTGAATTAAATGTGCTAAAATTACCTATATACAGTTGAAGTCGGAAGTTTACGTACACCTTAGACAAATACATTTAAACTCAGCTTTTCACAATTCCTGACATTTAAATTCCCTGTCTTAGGTCAGTTAGGATCACCACTTTATTTTAAGAATGTGAAATGTCAGAATAATAGTAGAGTGATTTATTACAGCTTTGATTTCTTTCATCACATTCCCACTGGGTCAGAAGTTTACATTCACTCAATTAGTATTTGGTAACATTGCTCTTAAATTGTTTAACTTGGGTCAATTGTTTCGGGTAGCCTTCCACAAGCTTCCCACAGTAAGTTGACTGAATTTTGGCCTATTTCTTCTGACAGAGCTGGTGTCAGGTTTGTAGGCCTCCTTGCGCACACACACTTTTTCAATTTTGCTACCAGATTTTCTATGGAATTGAGGTCAGGGCTTTGTGATGGCCACTCCAATACCTTGACTTTGTTGTCCTTAAGCCATTTTGCCACAACTTTGGAAGTATGCTTGGGGTCATTGTCCATTTGGAAGACCCATTTGCGACCAAGCCTTACCTTCCTGACTGACGTCTTGAGATGTTGCTTCAATATATCCACATAATTTACCTCCCTCATGAAGCCATCTATTTTGTGAAGTGCACCAGTCCCTCCTGTAGCAAAGCACCTCCACAACATGATGCTGCCACCCCCATGTTCCACGGTTGGGATGGTGTTCTTCGGCTTGCAAGCCTCCCCTTTTTCCTCCAAAACATAACGATGGTCATTATCTTTGTCCCCATGTACAGTTGCAAATCGTAGTCTGGCTTTTATATGATGGTTTTGGACCAGTGGCTCCTTCCTTGCTGAGCGGCCTTTCAGGTTACGTCGATATAGGACTCGTTTTTACTGTGGATATAGATACTTTTGTACAGGTTTCCTCCAGCATCATCACAAGGTCCTTGCTGTCGTTCATGGATTGAGTTGCACTTTTTACACCAAAGTACGTTCATCTCTAAGAGATAGAATGCGTCTCCTTTTTGGGCGGTATGACGGCTGCATGGTCCCATGGTGTTTATACTTGCATTCAATTGTTTGTACAGATGAATGTGGTACCTTCAGGCGTTTGGAAATTTCTCGTAAGGATGAACCAGACCTATGGAGGTCTACAATTTTTTTCTGAGGTTTTGTCTGATTTCTTTTGATTTTTCCATGATGTCAAGCAAAGAGGCGCTGAGTTTGAAGGTAGGCCTTGAAATACATCCACAGGTACACCTCCAATTGACTCAAATTATGTTAATTAGCCTATCAGAAGCTTCTAAAGCCATGACATCATTTTCTGGAATTTTCCAAGCTGTTTACAGGCACAGTCAACTTAGTGTATGTAAACCTCTGACCCACTGGAATTGTGATACAGTGAATTCATCTGTGTGAACAATTGTTGTAAAAATTGTGTCATGCACAAAGTAGATGTCCTAACCGACTTGCCAAAACTATAGTTTGTTAACAAGAAATTTGTGGAGTGGTTGAAAAACTATATTTTTTTATAATTATTTTTATAATAAATTTTACCCCCCTTTCGTGGTATCCAGTTGTTAGTAATTACTATGTTGTCTCATCGTTACATCTCCCGTACGGGCTCGGGAGAGACGAAGGTCGAAATCTACGCGTTCTCCATAATACAACCCAACCAAGCCACACTGCTTCTTAACACAGCGCGCCTGCAACCCGGAAGCCAGCCGCACCAATGTGTCAGAGGAAACACCGTCCACCTGGCTACCTTGGTTAGTGCGCACTGCGCCCGGCCCGCCACATGAGTCGCTGGTGCGCGATGAGACAAGGATATCCCTACCGGCCAAACACTCCCTAACCCGGACGACGCTAGGCCAATTGTGCGTCGCCCCACGGATCTCCCGGTCGCGGCCGGCTGCGACAGAGCCTGGGCGCGAACCCAGAGTCTCTGGTGGCACAGCTAGCACTGTGATGCAGTGCCCTAGACCACTGCGCCACCCGGGAGGAGAAAAACAAGTTTTAATGTCCCCAACCTTAGTGTATGTAAGCTTGCGACTTCAACTGTAATTACTCGTGCCTATACAGAAATCATTAAAATCTTTGAAAATATTACAACAGAGAGCATGATTTGGCCGCAGAGGCTTCTTTTAAAAATGAGCTGTGGATTGTTTTAAGCACACAATTTGGGCAGCGTGTGTGGCAAATAGCCTACCAAATAGCTGACTGTTGAGTTGCAGCGCTCAGTGAAAAGCAGGTAAATAAGCCTAGGCCTATTGTAATTTTTCAAAATACAATCGTAGGAAAAGCATAGTTTAGAAAGCAAATGTCTGTCGCTGAAAATAGAAGACAAAGAAATGACTAATCTGTCTATAGTTATCCCAATTGATTGAACAGTATCTTATTGGCACTAGCGGAGCGCATCGGCCATATCCCCTGTGAGTGTGTGGATATTCACTGTCTTTATCATTGGATCAGTACCACTGGAAAGTTTTTGGCGGACAATAATTCCCTCCAGGCTTGTTGGCCATCATATTGTACAATTTGTGTCTCCCCTTTTCGTAGGCCTAGATTAGATGGTTAAAAGACAAGGTTGTTTTTACTGATTGCTTATGTCTCCAGTCATATAAAGTGTGGTAGAATTGCATGAAATGTGTTTATAAAATGCCACATTTTTCCTGTGCAAAGAATGGAGATGAAACGTCTCTGATTAGACCTACTCATTACATGCTCAGACATGCGTTGTTCAGAACTGTGTTTCTCTTGCAGTGATTGAGTAATATTATTAGCCTACTCATCATATTAGGCATAGTATCCTATATTACATTAG
This sequence comes from Oncorhynchus tshawytscha, assembly GCF_018296145.1. Taxonomy (NCBI): domain Eukaryota; kingdom Metazoa; phylum Chordata; class Actinopteri; order Salmoniformes; family Salmonidae; genus Oncorhynchus; species Oncorhynchus tshawytscha. The sequence goes on from NC_056447.1 coordinate 14,416,084, forward strand.
TCTGCAAATGCGATGATAGATGCATGCAATCCTTTATTATAAAGGTGCAGTTTTATTTCGAAAAAGAAAAGCTTTCCCAAACATGAAACTCACGCACTGCGTATGGATGTTGGCATTTGAAGTCGGCCTTGTGACTTGATATCGTGTGTTATGCATCTATTTCATGTTGCACTGTATGCGCCTTTCCACAAGTAAATTAGTCAATCTATGATGTGGTTGAGTAATGGTTGACATTGTACACGACGTTTCGCAGACCTTTTAACCTAATATTGCGATGATAATTCATGTCTATGGCCTCCTACAGAAAATGACAAAAGGACACATTAACAGACAAAACCTACCAGATGTCACATCCAATGATATGGACACTGAAACTGACCCGAAATAGAGCAGTATTAGGGTTCTGCTTGAACACTAGTTGGTATGGGCTGTAGCCATGTACATTGTGCATTGAGTTTTTTGCCATCAAAGCCAATCTAGGGCTGTTGAATTTCTCAGCCATTTCTCTTATTTCATTATTATAGAATTTTCCTCTGTTAGGTTCTTAATTAACCTAGTAAACCGGACGATTAGTAAAGCTTAAACCAAGTTTATTCTCCCATTGGGTCAATACAGCTGCATAAGACAAAAGGACATATTCAAAAGACATATTCACACAAGCACTGATATTTAACATTTTCTCTTACACATCTGAACAGCCAGTGCATCTTTGTTGCTAGACAGAACCTTAGTGATACCTGTTCTTCCTCACTTCATCTGACCTGACCTCTGCTCCAAAGTGCTCACTCCTCCACAACTCACAGCTGTCATGTTGACTCGTACCAGACGGTGTATTTCCTCCTCCCATTGGATCCCAGGTTGCTAACAGTAACGTCTCCTGACATAATGTAAACGTTATAAATTACCCTATCTCCCTCAATGAAAGGAGACAAGAAATCAGAACCCACCATTGTCACTGTACAATTTCTGGGGCGGGCCATGCACACTTATCCAGGAAAGAATGAAGTGCTTGACGATTTCACTGGGTTTCTTTGTATTCACAATGCTTCCAGCGCTGAAGCGTGTGAAGTGGTCGATTATGTGAAGGTACCACACACTTCGTCTCAACTCATGTAGCTCTACAGCCACAGTTTCATTGTACTTGGACGCCAGTGGTAAACCAACAGCTGGTCTGGGCTTAGGTTTGCTGTATTTCTGGCATGTCTCAACGGTTAACTATCTGCCGTAGAATGGAAATACTCATTATTTCCAGAACTGCTGAGTAATTTCTGACGTCTGTCAACTGTAGCATGTCCAAACTGTTAACAATAATTTGTGTTTTTTTCTCTGTGGTCATGTTCTCTTCGACTGTCAGAATCTCCATGTGCTCTGTGTCCATCAGAATCTCATTTTTACATGGACCCTGTGTAATGTCTTTGTCTAAAATGTTTACACAATAGTGGCCTGAGGTATTAAGTTCAAGGGTAAATGGTTGTTTAAACATCACTGCCTTGACATTTTTTTATGTCTAGTACAGCCCCTGCTTCTTGAGGAAAGCTTTGCTTAATAGTAAAGGGATATCTACAGGGACCACCTCTGTTTCAATGTGACACTTAGTCTGACAAATTTTTTCTGGTATCTTGACTCTCTTGGTAGAATTGACGACTGTTGATTGGTATGTCAATCATATTTTGTACTTTCATATTTAGTTCATATATAATACGCATGTACATGCATTATCAATCACAGCTGATCATAAGGCTTCAGTATCAGATGCAGATTTGTTTGAAAAAAGTGTAATGTTACGCTGCTCCATGTCTGTGTTTACATTTTCCTCTGTTAGTTTAACTTGTTAATTTTTATGAGGACAGTCTTTAACACATGGTAAGTGCTTTGACAAATAGCACTTTTTGATATCCTTCCATACCTGTCCAGTGGATTTGTGCAGGGCAATGCCGCCCTCATCTGGTTGTCCTGAGAACGTGACTTGTTGGCACCTTTTCTCTGCTGCTCATTGTAATATGCCGAGTCACTCACTTGCATTCCATTTGTTATGGGTGCGACAGACGTATTTTCACCAAAAGTACTTTTTTGTGCCGACTTCCATTGACGCAAAAAGTCAGCACAGTACAAGCAGTCAAAGCCGACTGTTTCTCCCTACCATCCAGACAGGCAGTATCTAGCAACTTGAGAACCATGTTGTACTTGCGCATCCTATTGTACCTCATTTTGAAATCAATTATGTAGTCCGTCATTGCAATCAAAATGTCTCTAGTAACACTGTCAAAGTTTGAATATGCCTCGTAGGCATGGTCTTTCTCTTCTTTACGAAACACAGAATCCAGTGCTCTGATAAGCTCCCATACTGTCATCCTTCAAATCCTCCAGGGATATTTCTAGTGCTGTCTCTCTCGCTCTTCCTTCCAGCGATAATACCACCGCAAGTGCTAGCTTTTTCTCATCCAGATAAGTAACCCAGCCCAGATTAAATGACCTCTTCATTGTAGATATTAGCCCTCCTCTGCTGCCAATGATACCTCAAAATGACACATCGACTAGGTTCCAGTTTAACATAGTTTACTTCACCGTATTTCCACAGTACATAGTTGACATCACACTCAGGCCTGGTCCATCTCCATGGAGACTACCGCGCAGGTGTACTAATAACAGACTGATAGCACCATAATAACAGAAATATAGGGATACTTAAAACATGAACTTAACATGTGTTGCTCCCCTATACAGACTTGACTACAAATATCCACATAGCAGCTGGGGGCGGATCACAATGATTTTTGTCTCTGGGCAATTGGGTATCATTGGCAAAGGTGGGCATGTAAGTAAGCCATAACCAAACCAAACTTCCTGTAAGTCATGACGAACTAACTTACAAAACTGTGTTTTGGATGAGACGGAATTAATGAGCAAAATTATCCTAGTTACCCAATTTTGACACGAGAATAAATGTTTCTGACTCATATCAATGCCACATGGGCCGTTTTCAAGGGCAGTTGACCTTTAACACTTTATCATTGATTTGATGCATAGGGTCAGGGCAGTAGTAGATACCAGCAGGAGTTTAGTACTTAGAGGAAAAGAGAGGGATGTCCTTGACATCCACATGGATACAAAGTACAGTACACAGTTCGTCTACATCCCTGTGTTTCAGAGACTGGCGGTCGCTGCCAAAGTCTTTTCACTCTAGTTTAGTTTATGGATGTTTTCATTATAAATCTGCCTGTGAGGGGCTAAAGCTTATTCCCAAATGGCACCCTCTTCCCTATATAGTGTACTATAAATGGGGAATAGGGTGCCATTTGGGATGCATCCTCATTAATGGAGATCATTTGGGGGAAGAGGATGTGGGTGGGAGGGGTAGATGGTTTATGCATGAGTAATCGTTCCTGGTGTGGTCGGTCTTGAGAGAATGCACGTTTTGAATAAGAGACGCCATCTCTCCACTTCAGTTGCTTTGGTTATGATTTCTATTATAGTTAAAGACAAGCTTAGTTCCAAAGAACGTCATATTTCACACACAGTACAATTGCCATTGTACTTGAGCCTTCATTCATCCTTTTTTGAGTGTTATGTTACCATTCTGACAACTGGCAATGATACTGTGTGAGAAAGGTGTCAATGAGCTGGTAGTAAGTGTTCTTTCTCTCTTCACAGGCAGCAGGCCCTGTTCCATGTGCTAGCGGCCTACTCCGTATACAATACGGTGAGTGTGTGTGGTACCTATGTCATGTCTGCGTGTACTCATACAGTGTCAACGGAAAATATTCAAACCCCTTGACTTTTTCCACATTTTGTTATGTTACAGCCTTATTCTAAAATTGATTAAATTGTTGTTTTTTTCAATCTATCATCAATCTACACAAAATACACCATAATGACAAAGCTAAAACAGGTTTTTAGAAATGTTTGAAAAGTAATAAAAAATAAACATCACATTTACATAAGTATTCAGACCCTTTACTCCGTTTGTTGCAGCACATTTGGCAGCGATTACAGTCTTTGAGTCTTCTTGGGTAGGACGGTACAAGCTTGGCATACCTGTTTCTCCCATTCTCTGCAGATCCTCTCAAGCTCTGTCAGGTTGGATGGGGAGCATTGCTGCACAGCTATTTTCAGGTCTTTCCAGAGATGTTTGATCAGGTTTAAGTCCAGCCTCTGCCTGAGCCACTCTAGGACATACAGAGACTTGTCGGGAAGCCACTACTGCGTTGTCTTTGCTGTGTGCTTAGGGTTGCTGTTCCTGTTGGAAGGTGAATGTTCCCCCCAGTCTGAGGAGCAGGATTTTGTCAAGGATCTTTCTGTATTTTGCTCTGTTCATCTTTGCCTCGATCCTGACTATTCTCCCAGTCGCTGCCGCTGAAAAACATCTGCACAACATGATGTTGCAACCACCATGCTTCACCGTAGGGATGGTAGCAGGTTTCGTCCAGACATGATGCTTTGCATTCAGGCCAAAGAGTTCAATCTTGGCTTGGTCAGACCAGAGAATCTTGTTTCTCATGGTCTGAGAGGGTTTTAGGTGCCCTTTGGAAAACAACAAGCGGGCTATCGTGCCTTTTAATGAAGAGTGGCTTCTGTCTGACCATAAAGGCCTGATTGGTGGAGTGCTGCAGAGATGGTTGTCCTTCTGGAAGGTTCTCCCATCTCCACAGAGGAACTCTGGAGCTCTGTCAGCGTGAACATCAGGTTCTTGGTCACCTCCCTTGCCAAGGCCCTTCTTCCCCGATTGCTCAGTTTGGCCGGGCGGACAGCTCTAGGAAGGGTCTTCCTTTTAAGAATGATGGTGGAGGTCACTGTTTTCTTAGAGACCTTCAATGTTGCAGAAATGTTTTGGTACCTTCCCCAGATCTGTGCCTCGACACAATCCTGTCTCGGAGCTCTATGGACAATTAATTTGACCTCATGTCTTGGTTTTTGCTCTGACATGCACTGTCAACTGTGGGATCTTATATAGCCTGGTGTATGCCTTTACAAATGATTTCCAATCAATGGAATTTACCACGGTGGACTCCAATCAAGTTGTAGAAACATTTGTGGTAACACCCCACAATTTCGTCTCTCATAGCAAAGGGTCTGAATACTTACGTAGATAAGGTGTTTGTGTTTTATATTTAATGCATTTGTAAAATAAAAAAATAAAAACCTGTGTTCGCTTTGTCAATATGGGGTATTGTGTGTCGATTGGCCAAGGATTTTTTTATTTAATCCATTTTAGAATAATGCTGTAACTTAACAAAATGTGGACAAAGTCAAGGTGTCTGAATACTTTCCGAAGGCACTGTATAGTGAGGTCCAAAAGTATTTGGACAGTGACCCATGTTTTGTTGTTTTAGCTCTGATCTTCAGCGCTTTGGATTAAAGTGCAGACTGTCAGCTTTCATTTTGGGGTAATTCGATCCATATTGGGTAACCAATGAGTGAGGAAGTTAGGCACAAAGATCATACCCCCAAGCAATGTTCCCTCTGTTTTTTCGGAACAGAACAAACTTCAGGCCGGCTGAGCGCAAACTTGAATGTTGTGAAAATTCTGTGCAATTTCCAGCACACGTTTACTGTGAACACTGAGGCTATTTGATCATAATATACACTACCGGTCAAAAGTTTTAGAGCACCTACTCATTCAAGGGTTTTTCTTTATTTTTTACTGTTTTCTACATTGTAAAATAATAGTGAAGACATCAAAACTACAAAATAACACATGGAAACATGTAGTTACCAAAAAAGTGTTAAACAAATAAAAATATATTTCATATTTGAGATTCTTCAAATAGCCACTCTTTGCCTTGATGACTGCTTTGCACAATCTTGGCATTCTCTCAACCAGCTTCACCTGGAATGCTTTTCCAACAGTCTTGAAGGAGTTTCCGCATATGCTGGCTGCTTTTCCTTCACTCTGCGGTCTGACTCATCCCCAACCATCTCAATTTGGTTGAGATAATCCATCACTCTCCTTATTGGTAAAATAGCCCTTACACAGCCTGGAGGTGTGTTGGGTCATTGTCCTGTTGAAAAACAAATGATAGTCCCAGTAAGCCCAAACCAAATGGGATGGTGTATCGCGGCAGAATGCTGTGGTAGCCATGCTGGTTAAGTTTGCCTTGAATTATAAATGCATCACAGACAGTGTCACCAGCAAAGCACCCACACACCAAAACACCTCCTCTATGCTTTGCGGTGGGGAATACACATCCGGAGATCATCCGTTCACCCACACCGCATCTCATAAAGACACGGCGGTTGGAACAAAAAATCTAATTTGGACTCGGACCAATTTCCACCGGTCTAATGTCCATTGCTCATGGTTCTTGGCCCAAGTAAGTCTCTTTTTCTTATTGGTGTCCTTTAGTCGTGGTTTCTTTGCAACAATTCAACCATGGCGGTCTGATTAACACAGTCTCCACAGAACAGTTGATGTTGATGTGTCTGTTACTTGAACTCTGAAGCATTTATTTGGGCTGCCATTTCTGAGGCTGGTATCAGCAGAGGTAACTCTGGGTCTTCCATTCCTGTGGCAGTCCTCATGAGAGCCAGTTTCATCTTTGCACTTGAAGAAACTTCAAAAGTTCTTAATGTTTCGTGCGAACTGACCTGCTTTTTTTTAAACAATGATGGAATGTCATTTACAGTGCCTTGCGAAAGTATTCGGCCCCCTTGAACTTTGCGACATTTCAGGCTTCAAACATAAATATATAAAACTGTATTTTTTGTGAAGAATCAACAACAAGTGGGACACAATCATGAAGTGGAACGACATTTATTGGATATTTCAAACTTTTTTAACAAATCAAAAACGGAAAAATTGGGCGTGCAAAATTATTCAGCCCTTTTACTTTCAGTGCAGCAAACTCTCTCCAGAAGTTCAGTGAGGATCTCTGAATGATCCAATGTTGACCTAAATGACTAATGATGATAAATACAATCCACCTGTGTGTAATCAAGTCTCCGTATAAATGCACCTGCACTGTGATAGTCTCAGAGGTCCGTTAAAAGCGCAGAGAGCATCATGAAGAACAAGGAACACACCAGGCAGGTCCGAGATTTAAAGCCGGATTTGGATACAAAAAGATTTCCCAAGCTTTAAACATCCCAAGGAGCACTGTGCAAGCGATAATATTGAAATGGAAGGAGTACCAGACCACTGCAAATCTACCAAGACCTGGCCGTCCCTCTAAACTTTCAGCTCATACAAGGAGAAGACTGATCAGAGATGCAGCCAAGAGGCCCATGATCACTCTGGATGAACTGCAGAGATCTACAGCTGAGGTGGGAGACTCTGTCCATAGGACAACAATCAGTCGTATATTGCACAAATCTGGCCTTTATGGAAGAGTGGCAAGAAGAAAGCCATTTCTTAAAGATATCCATAAAAAGTGTTGTTTAAAGTTTGCCACAAGCCACCTGGGAGACACACCAAACATGTGGAAGGAGGTGCTCTGGTCAGATGAAACCAAAATGGAACTTTTTGGCAACAATGCAAAACGTTATGTTTGGCGTAAAAGCAACACAGCTCATCACCCTGAACACACCATCCCCACTGTCAAACATGGTGGTGGCAGCATCATGGTTTGGGCCTGCTTTTCTTCAGCAGGGACAGGGAAGATGGTTAAAATTGATTGGAAGATGGATGGAACCAAATACAGGACCGTTCTGGAAGAGAACCTGATGGAGTCTGCAAAAGACCTGAGACTGGGACGGAGATTTGTCTTCCAACAAGACAATGATCCAAAACATAAAGCAAAATCTACAATGGAATGGTTCAAAAATAAACATATCCAGGTGTTAGAATGGCCAAGTCAAAGTCCAGACCTGAATCCAATCGAGAATCTGTGGAAAGAACTGAAAACTGCTGTTCACAAATGCTCTCCATCCAACCTCACTGAGCTCGAGCTGTTTTGCAAGGAGGAATGGGAAAAAATGTCAGTCTCTCGATGTGCAAAACTGATAGAGACATACCCCAAGCGACTTACAGCTGTAATCGCAGCAAAAGGTGGCGCTACAAAGTATTAACTTAAGGGGGCTGAATAATTTTGCACGCCCAATTTTTCAGTTTTTGATTTGTTAAAAAAGTTTGAAATATCCAATAAATGTCGTTCCACTTCATGATTGTGTCCCACTTGTTGTTGATTCTTCACAAAAAAATACAGTTTTATATCTTTATGTTTGAAGCCTGAAATGTGGCAAAAGGTCGCAAAGTTCAAGGGGGGCGAATACTTTCGCAAGGCACTGTATCTCTGCTTATTTGAGATGTTCTTGCCGTAATATGGACTTGGTCTTTTACTATCTTCTGTATACCACCGCTACCTTGTCACAACACAACTGATTAGCTCAAACGCATTAAGTAGGAAAGAAATTCCACAAATACGTTTTTAACAAGGCACACCTGTTAATTGAAATGCATTCCAGGTGACTACCTCATGCACTTAACAAGTTTGTAGAATCACAAGCTTGATGTAGTCATTGTGTGCTAGAAATATGGAACCAAATACTGAACTTTTGACTACAAGTGAATTTGTCCAAATACTTTTGGTTCCCTAAAATGGGGGGACTATGTACACAGTAATTGTATAATTTGAATTCCAAAGTGCTGGATGGGGTAAAGAGCCAAAACAGCAAAATTGTCCTCACTGTCTTATGGCTTGGGGAGTAGAAGCTGTTTAGAAGCCTCTTGGACCTAGACTTGGCGGTCTGGGACCGCTTGCTGTGTGGTAGCAGAGAGAACAGTGTGACTAGGGTGGCTAGAGTCTTTGACAACTTTTAGGGCCTTCTGACACCGCCTGGTATAGAGGTCCTGGATGGCAGAAAGCTTGGCCCCAGTGATGTACTGGGCCGTACACACTACCCTCTGTAGTGCCTTGCGGTCGGAGGCTGAGCAGTTGCCATACCAGGCAGTGATGCAACCCGTCAGGATGCTCTCGGTGGTGCAGCTGTAGAACCTTTTGAGGATCTGAGGACCCATGCCAAATCTTTTCAGTCCCCTTAGGAAAAATAGGTTTTGTCGTGCCCTCTTCACGACTGTCTTGGTGTGCTTGAACCATGTTAGTTTGTTGGTGATGTGGACGACAAGGAACTTGAAGCTCTCAACCTGCTCCAATACAGCCCCGTCTATGAGAATGGGCACGCTCTCGGTCCTCCTTTTCCTGTAGTCCACAATCATCTCCTTTGTCTTGATCACATTGAGGGAGAGGTTGTTATCCTTGCACCACACGGTCAGGTCTCTGACCTCCCTATAGGCTGTCTCGTTGTTGGAGTCATCGGCTTAAAGGTCTTACTCACATCTGCTGCGGAGAGCGTGATCACACAGTCGTCCGGGAACAGCTGATGCTCTCATGCATGTTTCAGTATTACTTACATCGAAGTGAGCATAGAAGTTATGTAGCTCGTTTGGTAGGTTCGTGTCACTGGGCAGCTCTCGGCTGTGCTTCCCTCTGTAATAGTTTGCAAGCCCTGCCACATCTGATGAGCATCGGAACCGGTGTAGTATGATTCTATCTTCGTACAATTCGACCGTGAAATTATCATGGTTAGAATGTACACTTACAAATGGAAACTTTTATTGCTGGTAATAACTCTGCTCATTACAACCCGCATTTGTCCCATGCATTCTTAGTCAGAATTGCAATACATTTCGTAGTGTGTAGACCTTCCTCAATAAACCTGTCACCCCAAACAGTTACGGGCACAGTTGACCACCCCTCCTCCTCCTGGCACCTATCCTTCTAGCGTGTCTTCATTGGTTCTTCAGATAACGGCAAATATGTAACTCTTGCCTGTCACATTTAATGTCCCTATTTCAATATCCAAATAAATTAATCAATTTTTCCCACGTACACAAGTCTCTCACCTGAGGCACCACCAGCAGTCTGTCTGGTCCATTTTTCCCACCATTTTACTGGCGACCTCTCCAAAGAGTTACAAGATCAGGGAGTTAGAACTCTAACCCATCGAGGAAAAACCCAACAATCCAGGAGACCCCAATCTGGTGAAATTTTTATCAAAACAAAAATTAAATAAGCGATACACATATCACAATCCATTTCGAGTAACTCATCCCTTATTAACATATATTTCCCTTTTATATGCAGACTGAACAAAATACATTTGTGTATATACGCCAGGGCCCCAGGGAACTGGTAATTTACCCTTCGAACACATGACTCACATTGTGATTAACACTGCATGTTAACTAAAAAATATACAAATTTGAATTCACTAACTTAGAATTACAACTCTTGATAACTACTAGAGTAGTTAATGGTATTGCATAAGGTAATGGTAAAATAGACTAGAGATTGGTGTCTCTCATTCATATTATAATTAAATCCTGTCTCAATCATTTCTAGTGAGATTGATCAGGCCTCACCAGAAAGTATCCTATAATTGGTTCAGCCTATGACTCATCTCCCCAAGATGTCCAACATCACTACTCTGGACAGCTCTGACTTAGAATACATGGACAACTACAAATACCTAGGTGTCTGGTTAGGCTGTAAACTCTCCTTCCAGATCCACATCAAACATCTCCAATCCAAAGCTAAATCTAGAATTGGCTTCTTATTTCGCAACAAAGCATCCTTCACTCATGCTGCCAAACATACCCTTGTAAAACTGACCATCCTACCAATCCTTGACTTCGGCGATGTCATTTACTAACTAGCCTCCAATACCCTACTCAACAAATTGGATGCAGTCTATCACAGTGCCATCCGTTTTGTCACCAAAGCCCCATATACTACCCACCATTGCGACCTGTACGCTCTCGTTGGCTGGCCCTCGCTTCATACTCGTCGCCAAACCCACTGGCTCCATGTCATCTACAAGACCCTGCTAGTTAAAGTCCCCCCTTATCTCAACTCGCTGGTCACCATGGCATCACCCACCTGTAGCACGTGCTCCAGCAGGTATATCGCTCTGGTCACGCCCAAAACCAATTCTTTCTTTGGCCGCCTCTCCTTCCAGTTCTCTGCTGCCAATGACTGGAACGAACTACAAAAATCTCTGAAACTGGAAACACTTATCTCCCTCACTAGCTTTAAGCACCAGCTGTCAGAGCAGCTCACAGATTACTGCACCTGTACATAGCCCACCTATAATTTAGCCCAAACAACTACCTCTTTCTCTACTGTATTTATTGTATTTATTTATTTATTTTGCTCCTTTACACCCCATTATTTTTATTTCTACTTTGCACATTCTTCCACTGCAATTCTACCATTCCAGTGTTTTACTTGCTGTATTGTATTTACTTTGCCACCATGGCCTTTTTTTTTGCCTTTACCTCCGTTATCTCACCTAATTTGCTCACATCGTATATAGACTTGTTTCTACTGTATTATTGACTGTATGTTTGTTTTACTCCATGTGTAACTCTGTGTCGTTGTACGTGTCGAACTGCTTTGCTTTATCTTGGCCAGGTCGCAATTGTAAATGAGAACTTGTTCTCAACTTGCCTACCTGGTTAAATAAAGGTGAAATAAATAAAAATGTCAGAATTAGTGATAACAGGTGTAGAAACTGTGCCTACCTTGTTTCTGGTCCCGGCTCCTGTTTCACTGATTCAGAATCTCTAGTTCGACTGCAAATCGTAGTGAACCATGCTCGCAGCGCCTACTGTTAGGTTCTAAGTGAACCTATTAAAACTCAAGGAAGCTTAATAAAGCTCAAACCAAGTTTTTTCACCTTTTGAATAGATAAAGCTGCATAAGACAAAAGACATTCACAGTAGTGGTAGTATATATACCCCAATTTGGGTGGAGTCGTCTCCTCCTCTCTAAACATATTACTATGCAGGAAGTTAATAGATATGGGCCACAAACGGTTCCTTCTCCCTTAAGGTGATCTAACCTGACCTCAACCCCCTTCCTCACTAATCCACAGCTCTTCACCCTTATCAGTGCCTGCCAGCATGTGATTTATCTTTCCTTCACTCAGTACATTCCAATGTTAATTGCTTCCACCATATACATTCATCGTAAAGATAACCATTAACTTTCTGGTGTAGACCATCTAGACCAGTGGTTCCCAAACTTTTTATAGTCCCGTACCCCTTGCAATGTTCAACCTCTAGCTGCGTACTCCCTCTAGCACTAGGGTCAGTGCGCTCTCAAATGTTGTTTTTTGCCATCATTGTAAGCCTGCCACACACACACTATACAATATATTTTTATTAAACATAAGAATGAGTGTGAGTTTTGTCACAACCCAGCTCATGGGAAGCTGAGCTCTGCAATGTTGGGTTGATTTGGAAAGTCTGTCTTAAATCATTTTCCACACACAGTCTGTGACTGTATTTATTTAGTTTTCATGCTAGTGAGGGCCGAGAATCCACTCACATAAATATGTGGTTGCAAAGGGCATCAGCATATTAACAGTGATTTGCCAAGGCAGGATACTCAGTGTGCAGACCAATCCAGAAATCTGGCAGTGGCTTCTGATTAAACTCAATTTTCACAGAGCCGCTTGTTGAAATTTCGATGAGGCTCTCATGTTCAGATATCGTTAAGTGGACTGGAGGCAGGGCATGAAAGGAATAATGAATACAGTTGTTTGTGTCATCCTTTTCTGGAAAGTAACTGCGTAATTGTGCACCCAACTCACTCAAGTGCTTCACTATGTCACATTTGACATTGTCTGTAAGCTTGAGTTCATTTGCACACACAAAAATCATACACTGACAGAAAGACCTGTGTGTTGTCCTTGTTAATGCTGACAGAGAAGAGTTCCAACTTTTTAGTCATAACCTCAATGTTGTCCCGCACATTGAATGTAGTTGTGGAGAGTCCCTATAATCCTAGATTCAGATCATTCAGGTGAGAAGAAATATCACCCAGAAAGGCCAGTCGTGTGAGAAACTCGCCATCATACAAGCGGTCAGAAAAGTGAAAATTATGGTCAGTAAAGAAAACTTTAAGCTCGTCTCAATAAAATAAAAAAACGTGTCAATATTTGGATGTTCATTATTTGACTAGGCTACCTGTATTTGACATTGTTGTTATTTTGCTGAACACTAGATGGTTTAATTAAATTTTGGGCAGTGAAATGAGGCTAGAGGTGAGAGAAAATACTCACCCAAGTGTATAGCCCCGTTGGAAAATATAAATGGACTGTTTGAAAATGTGAAGGGGGGGAAAAGTGTAAAAAATATATTATTCTATTTTTAAGTGAATCACATTTTTATTTGGCGTACCCTCGACGGCATTGCGCGTACCCCTGTTTGCGAATATCTGCTGTAGAGCATACCACTACAATACCTGATAATTAACACTAATCCAAGTTTAGGCATCAGAACCCAGAATCCATCACATCCAAGCTCAACAGATGCCTGGATAGGGAATGCAGTACAAAGTCAATGTGAGAGTATTATCCCTAGTCCAAAACCACGCACAACCCAATAGCCAAGCCACTTGGCTACCTTGCAATTGAGGTCTGAGTGACTTAGCAAATAGCGGCGATGCTACATATCTTGTAATAATGTCTCTCTCTCTCTGTAATCTTGGTTTTATAATGTGAATTGCATCTTAGCATTTAGTACTTGTACTGTATTTCCTATTAGAATGCTCTATTGATCGCCGTAGTTTTAACTTTAGGTGACTGTATCTTAGAAGGCTTTATCAGGGAGCGTTCACTTCTTTACAACCATATTTACAAGAGCAGAATGGTGCTAGCCATGCTTCTGCCAAATCACAACATTTCCCTGGGATGGAGACAGGCAGTGGTCCACACGGATAGAGAAAGAACTGAATGGAGAGGATCGGAGTATTATGGTTACTTGGTTATTTTCTGATTGGTACAGACATCGGGGATGCAAACTAGTCACCTTTCAGCAAAATTCACCGTTTGGAATCCAGAGTTTGGGGGGGGGGCTTGGATCACAGTGGTTGTAAGCATACGAGTGATGCGCATTTGGAGCAATACTGGCTGTATCCAACACTCAATCAATCGTTCACATAACAGCAGAATGCAGCACACGGCTGAAGAGAGAAGAGACAACCAATTTGCTGGTTACAGCATCAGTGCATGCTCTGGAAAGACTGCAGAGAGTAGGAAGGCAGTTTGCTATTTACAGCAGCGCGTCCCCTGAAAGATAACGAAGAGGTACTGTAGGTGAGAAGCCTGACCACGGAGACGGGGCTGAGAAGGTGGTGAAGCATACTTCATGAGCTGTAACCAAAAAACAACTGGCATTAGGAAAGTTTGAGGTAAGGGGAAAAGTGTGGTGGAAGTGGTGTTAGCATTGTTAAGTAACGTTATCTTGCGAGCTGGATCGACTTCTCCATTAGCTAGCCAGAGAAATGTTGAGCAACATTAGCCAACTTAACTGATCAAATAATTGAGTTTATGGTGTGGAATTAGCTGGCTAATAAAGTCATACAGCTAACTGTAGCTAGCTAAAGTTACATCATCAGATGAGCTAACATTAGTAACCTAACCAATTCGCTATAGTATTAACTGGTATAACGTTACGACTCCTTACCATTCCTCAAGTTATAACACATTAACTTACGCTAACCCCATTCCGTACAATTGTGCGCAACCGCGACATTCAAACGAGGCTGCAAAAACTAATGGGACTGTAGCGACTGTGTTGACATCAAAATCTGGGGTGTGAACTACGTTTCTATTCAAGCGTTGATCGACATGGTAATGGCGCTATACTATTGGAGAAAAGTTGAAAAAACGGACCCCTCCGACGCTGTACGTTATATCGTGACGTGTCATGGTGTAACGTACAGCTCGCATAAAGCAACTAATTCTGTCTTACAGTCTCTCCACCAGGTGTAGCACTTCTCTCACCATTTAAAAACAAGTAAGGGACAGGGTAAGGGGGGTGATACCTAGTCATTTTTTGCGTCATCACTGCAAGCGATCATGGCTCTCAAAAGCCGCTGTTTACTTCTGAAGAACACTTTAGCACTGCCCTAAAAACCCAATTTCAAAATCGACACAAACCTTCAAATAGGAATGTAATGACACATTATATAAACTCTTTATAGTGTTTAATTTACATTTTAGAGGTGGTAAGGTGATCAGTTGGACGGATCGAGTGGAAAAAAGCCATTTTCCCACACGACATCTCTCAATATCACGCAATCGGTTTAGTTTCCCCACCTGCCATTTTTTTTAAAGACCCGACAGAGCTCATTGCCTTATTTTCCACCATAATTTGCAAATAAATTTATTAAAAATCCTACAATGTGATTTTCTGGATTTTTTTTCTCATTTTGTCTGTCATATTTGAAGTGTACCTATGATGAAAATTACAGGCCTCATCTTTTTAAGTGGGAGAACTTGCACAATTGGTGGCTGACTAAATACCTTTTTCCCCCACTGTATATCTAAGGATAACTACACAAAATTAGGTGAATGCAGAAGCTTCTGAAGCTGAAGAAAATGTGTTGGCGTGTCAGAAGTGTCTGACTTTCTGGAAATGGCAGTTAAAGAAAACACTAAATGTAGACTATCAAATGCCTCTTTTAGACCCAATACATTGAATGTACAAAATATTAGCAACACCTGCTCTTTCCATGACGTACTATATACTGACCAGGTGAAATCTATGATCCCTTATTGATGTATGTTAGCTACATGAAGCAAGAATGTTAGCTACATGAAGTAGCTAAGCGAAAACGTTCAACATGCTTATAGGGTCCCCTAGGAAACACTTATGAACACTTTAGTTCCTACCCTGTCACAATATTCCTCCCAGTGTAACGGTTTTCATGTGGTGAAGGAGAGTCGGACCAAAATGCAGCGTGTAGATTGCGATCCATGTTTAATGAACGAACGTAAACACGAATAAATACAAACATTACAAAACAAAGAACGTAAATGAACGAAACGAAAACCGAAACAGCCTATACTTGTGAAAACTAACAAAGACAGGAACAAGGACACTAAGGACAATCACCCACGACAAACTCAAAGAATATGGCTGCCTAAATATGGTTCCCAATCAGAGACAACGATAAACACCTGCCTCTGATTGAGAACAACTCCAGACAGCCATCGACTTTGCTAGATCACCCCGACTGGCGGATCCCGGCCGACTGGCGGATATACACCGGCCGACTGGCGGATCCCATGCCACACCGACTGGCCTGATCCCAATACATGAAGACTGGCGGAAAATCCCGACCGACTGGAGGATCCCCCCCGACTGGAGGATCCCGGCCGACTGGAGGATCCCGGCCGACTGGAGGATCCCGGCCGACTGGAGGATCCCGGCCGACTGGAGGATCCGGCCGACTGGAGGATCCCGGCCGACTGGAGGATCCCGGCCGACTGGAGGATCCCGGCCGACTGGCGGATCCCGGCCTGGCGGACCCCGAGATACCCCGACTGGCGGATACAGGCCGACTGGCGGATCAGGCCGGCCGACTGGCGGATCCCGGCCGACTGGCGGATCCCGGCCGACTGGAGGATCCCGGCCGACTGGAGGATCCCGGCCGACTGGGATCCCGCCGACTGGCGGATCCCGCCGACTGGCGGATCCCGGCCGACTGGCGGATCCCGGCGGATCTGGAAGAGTCTGGCGGATCTGGAAGAGTCTGGCGGATCTGGAAGAGTCTGGCGGACCCCGGCCGGCTGGCGGATCTGGCGGATCCCGGCCGACTGGCGGATCCCGGCCGACTGGCGGATCCCGGCCGACTCCCGGCCGACTGGCGGATCTGGAGGATCCCGGCGGATCTGGAGGATCCCGGCGGATCTGGAGGATCCGGCGGATCTGGAGGATCCCGGCCGACTGGCGGATCTGGAGGATCCCGGCCGACTGGCGGATCTGGAGGATCCCGGCCGACTGGCGGATCTGGAGGATCCCGGCCGACTGGCGGATCTGGAGGATCCCGGCCGACTGGCGGATCTGGAGGATCCCGGCCGACTGGCGGATCTGGAGGATCCCGGCCGACTGGCGGATCTGGAGGATCCCGGCCGACTGGCGGATCTGGAGGATCCCGGCCGACTGGCGGATCTGGAGGATCCCGGCCGACTGGCGGATCTGGAGGATCCCGGCCGACTGGCGGATCTGGAGGATCCCGGCCGACTGGCGGATCTGGAAGAGTCTGGCCGACTGGCGGATCTGGAAGAGTCTGGCTGACTGGCGGATCCTGGAAGAGTCTGGCTGACTGGCGGATCCTGGCAGACTGAAAGATCTGGCTGCTCCACGCTGACTGGCGGCTCTGGCTGCTCCACGCTGACTGGCGGCTCTGGCTGCTCCACGCTGACTGGCGGCTCTGGCTGCTCCACGCTGACTGGCGGCTCTGGCTGCTCCACGCTGACTGGCGGCTCTGGCTGCTCCACGCTGACTGGCGGCTCTGGCTGCTCCACGCTGACTGGCGGCTCTGGCTGCTCCACGCTGACTGGCGGCTCTGGCTGCTCCACGCTGACTGGCGGCTCTGGCTGCTCCACGCTGACTGGCGGCTCTGGCTGCTCCACGCTGACTGGCGGCTCTGGCTGCTCCACGCTGACTGGCGGCTCTGGCTGCTCCACGCTGACTGGCGGCTCTGGCTGCTCCACGCTGACTGACAGCTCTGGTGGCTCCGTGCAGACTGGCAGCTCCTTGCAGACTGGCAGCTCCTTGCAGACCGGCAGCTCTGTGCAGACCGACAGCTCTGGCTGCTCCGTGCAGACCGACAGCTCTGGCTGCTCCGTGCAGACCGACAGCTCTGGCTGCTCCGTGCAGACCGACAGCTCTGGCTGCTCCGTGCAGACCGACAGCTCTGGCTGCTCCGTGCAGACCGACAGCTCTGGCTGCTCCGTGCAGACCGACAGCTCTGGCTGCTCCGTGCAGACCGACAGCTCTGGCTGCTCCACGCTGACTGGCTGCTACCGGAGGGCTGGGGTGTGGAGGTGGTACTGGATATACCGGACCGTGCAGGCGCACTGGAGCTCTTGATCACCGAGCCTGCCCAACCTTACCTGGCTCGATGCCCACTCTAGCCCGGCCGATACGCGGAGCTGGAATATACCGCACAGGGCTATGCACCCGCACTGGGGACACCGTGCGCAGCACTGCATAACACGGTGCCTGCCCGGTCTCTCTAGCCCCCCGGTAAGCACAGGGAGTTTGCGCAGGTCTCCTACCTGGCGTAGCCATACTCCCTGTGAGCCCCCAAGAAATTTTTGGGGCTGACTCTCGGGCTTCCGTCCGCGCCGCCGTGCTTGCTTCGCCAACTCCATTCTCCGATAACCTTCTGCGCACTGCTCCATCGAATCCCAGGCGGGCACCGGCACTCTCCCTGGGTCGACCGCCCACCTGTCTATCTCCTCCCAAGAAGTATAGTCCATACTGTCTTCCTCTTTGGGCTGCTCCTGTTGCCTCTTAACCTGCTGCACCTTTGGGCGGCTACACTCCCCTGGTTTAGCCCAGGGTCCTCTCCCGTCGAGGATTTCCTCCCATGTCCAGAAATCCTTATTGCGCATCTCCTCTTTGGGCTGCTCCTGCCTGTTGACACGCTGCTTGGTCCGTTTGTGGTGGGTGATTCTGCAACGGGTTTTCTAGGTGTGAAGGAGAGTCGGACCAAAATGCAGCGTGTAGATTGCGATCCATGTTTAATGAACGAACGTAAACACGAATAAATACAAACATTACAAAACAAAGAACGTAAATGAACGAAACGAAAACCGAAACAGCCTATACTTGTGAAAACTAACAAAGACAGGAACAAGGACACTAAGGACAATCACCCACGACAAACTCAAAGAATATGGCTGCCTAAATATGGTTCCCAATCAGAGACAACGATAAACACCTGCCTCTGATTGAGAACAACTCCAGACAGCCATCGACTTTGCTAGATCACCCCGACTGGCGGATCCCGGCCGACTGGCGGATCCCGTCGGCCGACTGGCGGATCCCGGCCGACTGGCGGATCCCGGCCGACTGGCGGATCCCGGCCGACTGGCGGATCCCGGCCGACTGGAGGATCCCGGCCGACTGGAGGATCCCGGCCGACTGGAGGATCCCGGCCGACTGGAGGATCCCGGCCGACTGGCGGATCCCGGCCGACTGGCGGATACAGGCCGACTGGCGGATCCCGGCCGACTGGCGGATCCCGGCCGACTGGCGGATCCCGGCCGACTGGCGGATCCCGGCCGACTGGAGGATCCCGGCCGACTGGAGGATCCCGGCCGACTGGAGGATCCCGGCCGACTGGCGGATACAGGCCGACTGGCGGATACAGGCCGACTGGCGGATCCCGGCCGACTGGCGGATCCCGGCCGACTGGAGGATCCCGGCCGACTGGAGGATCCCGGCCGACTGGCGGATCCCGGCCGACTGGCGGATCCCGGCCGACTGGCGGATCCCGGCCGACTGGCGGATCCCGGCGGATCTGGAAGAGTCTGGCGGATCTGGAAGAGTCTGGCGGATCTGGAAGAGTCTGGCGGACCCCGGCCGGCTGGCGGATCTGGCGGATCCCGGCCGACTGGCGGATCCCGGCCGACTCCCGGCCGACTGGCGGATCTGGAGGATCCCGGCGGATCTGGAGGATCCCGGCGGATCTGGAGGATCCCGGCGGATCTGGAGGATCCCGGCGGATCTGGAGGATCCCGGCGGATCTGGAGGATCCCGGCGGATCTGGAGGATCCCGGCCGACTGGCGGATCTGGAGGATCCCGGCCGACTGGCGGATCTGGAGGATCCCGGCCGACTGGCGGATCTGGAGGATCCCGGCCGACTGGCGGATCTGGAGGATCCCGGCCGACTGGCGGATCTGGAGGATCCCGGCCGACTGGCGGATCTGGAGGATCCCGGCCGACTGGCGGATCTGGAGGATCCCGGCCGACTGGCGGATCTGGAAGAGTCCGGCCGACTGGCGGATCCTGGAAGAGTCTGGCCGACTGGCGGATCCTGGCAGACTGAAAGATCTGGCTGCTCCACGCTGACTGGCGGCTCTGGCTGCTCCACGCTGACTGGCGGCTCTGGCTGCTCCACGCTGACTGGCGGCTCTGGCTGCTCCACGCTGACTGGCGGCTCTGGCTGCTCCACGCTGACTGGCGGCTCTGGCTGCTCCACGCTGACTGGCGGCTCTGGCTGCTCCACGCTGACTGGCGGCTCTGGCTGCTCCACGCTGACTGGCGGCTCTGGCTGCTCCACGCTGACTGGCGGCTCTGGCTGCTCCACGCTGACTGGCGGCTCTGGCTGCTCCACGCTGACTGGCGGCTCTGGCTGCTCCACGCTGACTGACGGCTCTGGCTGCTCCACGCTGACTGACAGCTCTGGTGGCTCCGTGCAGACTGGCAGCTCCTTGCAGACTGGCAGCTCCTTGCAGACCGGCAGCTCTGTGCAGACCGACAGCTCTGGCTGCTCCGTGCAGACCGACAGCTCTGGCTGCTCCGTGCAGACCGACAGCTCTGGCTGCTCCGTGCAGACCGACAGCTCTGGCTGCTCCGTGCAGACCGACAGCTCTGGCTGCTCCGTGCAGACCGACAGCTCTGGCTGCTCCGTGCAGACCGACAGCTCTGGCTGCTCCGTGCAGACCGACAGCTCTGGCTGCTCCACGCTGACTGGCTGCTACCGGAGGGCTGGGGTGTGGAGGTGGTACTGGATATACCGGACCGTGCAGGCGCACTGGAGCTCTTGAGCACCGAGCCTGCCCAACCTTACCTGGCTCGATGCCCACTCTAGCCCGGCCGATACGCGGAGCTGGAATATACCGCACCGGGCTATGCACCCGCACTGGGGACACCGTGCGCACCACTGCATAACACGGTGCCTGCCCGGTCTCTCTAGCCCCCCGGTAAGCACAGGGAGTTTGCGCAGGTCTCCTACCTGGCGTAGCCATACTCCCTGTGAGCCCCCCCCCAAGAAATTTTTGGGGCTGACTCTCGGGCTTCCGTCCGCGCCGCCGTGCTTGCTTCGCCAACTCCATTCTCCGATAACCTTCTGCGCACTGCTCCATCGAATCCCAGGCGGGCACCGGCACTCTCCCTGGGTCGACCGCCCACCTGTCTATCTCCTCCCAAGAAGTATAGTCCATACTGTCTTCCTCTTTGGGCTGCTCCTGTTGCCTCTTAACCTGCTGCACCTTTGGGCGGCTACACTCCCCTGGTTTAGCCCAGGGTCCTCTCCCGTCGAGGATTTCCTCCCATGTCCAGAAATCCTTATTGCGCATCTCCTCTTTGGGCTGCTCCTGCCTGTTGACACGCTGCTTGGTCCGTTTGTGGTGGGTGATTCTGCAACGGGTTTTCTAGGTGTGAAGGAGAGTCGGACCAAAATGCAGCGTGTAGATTGCGATCCATGTTTAATGAACGAACGTTAACACGAATAAATACAAACACTACAAAACAAAGAACGTAAATGAACGAAACGAAAACCGAAACAGTCTATACTTGTGAAAACTAACAAAGACAGGAACAAGGACACTAAGGACAATCACCCACGACAAACTCAAAGAATATGGCTGCCTAAATATGGTTCCCAATCAGAGACAACGATAAACACCTGCCTCTGATTGAGAACCACTCCAGACAGCCATAGACTTTGCTAGATCACCCCACTAGCTACAATCCCAATATATACACACCACATACAAAAACCCATGCCACACCCTGGCCTGACCCAATACATGAAGATAAACACAAAATACTTCGACCAGGGCGTGACACCCAAGCATTTTCATTTGTTGTCATGTCAAACAACACTGTATTCAAAGTGCCTACTATTATATTCTAACTATAGAATTAGAATAGTCATTCTATTTGCTCTAATTCGCAAGTCAAATCGCAATTGCAACATTTGGTTAAAAATAAGTCCTAGATTATTTGCCCATATCGTGCAGTCCTACGTGGCAGTATGGAAATTATCTCAATTGAGCAGTGGTGTAAAGTATATATTTTTGGGGCATCTGTGCTTTACTTTATTTTTATTTGACAACTTTTACTTCACTACATTCCTAAAGAAAATACTGTACTTTTTACTCCATACATTTTTCCCTGACACCTAAAAGTACTTGTTACATTTTGAATGTTTAGCAGGACAAGAAAATAGTCAAATTCCCGCACTTGTCAAGAGAACATCTCTGGTCGTCTACTGCCTCTGATCTGGAGGACTCACTAAACACGTGCTTTGTTTGTAAATTATGTCTGAGTGTTGGTGTGTGCCCCTGGGTATCCGTAAAAAAAAATGGTGCCATCTGGTTTGATCTGGTTTGAGGAATATTAAATGATTTATACTTTTGATGCTTAAGTACATTTTATCAATTACATTTACTTTTGATACTTAAGTATATTTAAAACCAAATACTTTCAGCAAACTTTTACTCATGTAGTATTTTACTGGATGACTTTTACTTGAATAATTGACAATTGTGTACTTTTTCCATCACTGCATTTGAGTGCAGGAAATGATGAAATTTGTATGGTTGAAGTTTAATTTTGAATAGTTTAAACAATCAGAATGGAGAAAGACTCATTGAAATCACTTAGAATTTGTGTGTTGCCACCCTAGGATCACTCACTACTCATAAAGGAAATGTTGTTCCAAACTGGCAGATAAATTATATTGTAATCTAACAGCACCTGTTGTCATGCAAACAGTATCTCTTGAGCTTTTGACTGATTTACATGAGGCCTAATTCACATGTGCCTAAAATACTGATATCCAATAGGCTAATAAATAATCACATTTTTATTTAGATTATTTTCTTAACCAACTGTATATAATGTTATTTCAAGTTATCCCTTTGGAGCACATGCAAAACTAGGACAAAATGTATTACAATTGAATTTGAATGAACTGAATGATGAGAATGAAGAAGAAGAGTGATTGAATTTAGAACAATAGTGTAAGAATTGCTCTTCCTACACCCACAAAAAAAGTAGTTGTAACTGGACTGTAGCTTATTACTTACTAAAACTGTTGTTTCTCTTATGAAAAACTTAGTGTAACAAAAATGTGAATCGTTTCAGGAAACTGTGTATGTCGCGCGTCTACTTCACAGGAGCGCCATTTGAACGTAAACCTTTATTTTATCATGTTTGGCAGAAATGCCTTCTGGAATATGTGAACTTTCATGTTCCTTAATAACAAACATGTATGCCATCTGTATAATGAGTGGACATGACATGCTGAGAGATGAGTTCGGATTGGTCTGCCATGTAGCACGCTTCTGTCTATAATATGAACTGGTCAGTATGTGTAGGTAACGCAGCTCTTTTGAAAGATATTATGAAGTAGAACTGCATAAGTGTTGCTCTCCGCTTTCTGGAGGACCGAGGTTTGAAATCAGTGGAATTAGACTATGATAGCTAAGAAGATGGAGTACATTTCGGCATTTGATTGCAAATATGAAAAGAAAACACACAGAAGGTTGTTGTATAAAACACTTGTCTCCGGATTACACCTTCAAACTAAGGGCAACTGTGGCATCCGTGACAGAGAGGGAGAAGCTAGCTAGCTACATTTTCAGATATTACAAGTTTCTAATTTTGTTAAAGTTGTTTTCATTTCAAGCTAAAGTGTACTGTTAGCTAGCTAGCGTTACATGTATGATCTGTGTAGTAATATTATTTGTATCTCAGAGCCATTTGCATTACTAGTTATAGCCTAATGTTAGCTAGCTAATGTTGAAGCTGGTTAGTTAGCTACCTGTATATTCATGCAGGGTAGTAATAATATGAGTTGGGATTCATTGTTTAGCTGGCTAGCTACATGTCTAAACAAAAGACTCCACTATGCAAGTAACTATTTCTAAATAATGTTTGATGTCACTGCGACAACTGTCAATAGACAGTATATTTATTTGCTCAAATATATTTGCTCTGGCTATCTACTCCGATTTTAGAGCACTCTCGTCTGTGTGCCAGTGTGCAGATTCACTGACAAATTTACCAACTCTAAACACCCGTTGAATATGTCCAGTGTCAGTAAACGTTGGCAGAAAATCAGAATAAAATGATTGCCAGAAGCACAGTTGCAGTCACCAACTAACTTAAAAACAGCCTAACCAGCTATGGCGAGTAAATTGGTCAAAGTACGCGGTTCTCTCATTTGTTTCTGGAAGTAGCTAGCCAACGTTAGCCAGTTAGTTTGGGTGCTTGACTACTGTTGTTAGATCAGAACGCTCGGATCAACCCTACTGCTCAGCCGAGTTTAGGGACTTTAAATGTATTAATGTGTGTTTGCAGGGCATGTCACTTCACCAATCTCTTTGCATAGCCCACCACATGCGCTGTTTTCTAACCACATCTGGATGGATCCATAAAGAATTACTATGGGAATAAATGTCACTGAATGACAGATATATTGGAATAGGCTAATACAATTGCAAAATACAAAAGTAGGCTAATACAATTGTAGGCTATTGTGTGTAGATGAGGGGAAAACATACATTTTAAAATAAGGCTGTAAAGTAACAAAATGTGGGAAAAATCAAGGGTGTTTTTTTTATGCAAAAATGTGACTCAACACCTGGATTCGGTCTTAGGTAGCAAAATTTGAAATGGTGTTTTTTACATTATTTAAAAGTAGAGGCTCAAGCTACAAAATGGTATATCATACGCTGCATTTGAGGAACAATGGGAAAGTAATTCTGCTTTGAAAGTTGATCAACTTGTAAACTCACTTTTGAGAAAATCGCCTGTGATTGTTTTGCTATCTAGTGAAGAGCTCTTCTTTGTCTACAACCATTCAGCATTGTTCACACTAAGCTAAGCTTTAGCTCCACCATCTCGTTTTGCTATCGAAGCACACACTTTCCGCTCTGGCCAATGATTTGTTTACCTCTGGATAACATGAAAAGAGCCTAACCAGCTCTGCAGGCAACAATTTCATTACGCTTTTTTGCAGATGTTTACTGACACCGGCCATATTCAACGGGTGTTGTACACACGTCATGTAATGTTATCTAACAAGTCAGCCAGCCAACATTAGCCAGTTAAACAATAAACAGCGTCAGCCAGCTAACGTTAGCTAGTTAAACCACAATGAACTGTGCCAAAAATGCCACAGTGTTGGGAGCTAACCACTGATGTTCAATGTTAGCTAGCTAACATTAGGCTCTAACTAGAACAGCAAACGGCTCTGGGAAACTAATAATAACATCAGCTAGGGAGCCAGCCAGCTAACGTTAGCTAGCTAGCTAACTGTACACTTTAGCTTGAGATGAAACCACTTTCTGTCAAAATTTGAAAAAGTGTAATATCTGAAAATGTAGCTAGCTATCTTACCTATATACATCATTGTGCATGGACGCGTCTCGTAGTCAGGAATACTATGCCACGGTTTCCCTTAGTTTGAAGATGTAATCCAGAGACAGGTGTTTTCTCCATCTCTTTAGCTATCATACTCTAGTTCCACTGATTTCATAACTTGATCCTCCAGAAAGTCGAGAGCCACACTTATGCAGCTCCACGACACAATAGATTTTTTTTAAAGCCACGTTCGACAGGATTACCAACACAGACTGATGAGCTTCTATGGCCGACCAATCCAAACTCCTCTCTCGGCATGTCCAGCCCACTCATCTCAGCCAATCATGGCTAGTGGGAAGGTTGCTAACTTTTTGTGTGGCTTAACCAACACGACTCGTAATTTAACCATTTTATTCATATTTACAGGTGGCATACAAGTTTGTTATTAAGGCACATGGAATGTCCAAGAAGGCCAAAATATACATTTTTGATTTTAAAAATGTAGGAAATAAAAATTACCATTCAAACGGCTCTCCTGTGAAGTCATGGCTTGCGACATGCGCCTAGTTTCCTAAATCGAGTCACAAATATCTTTACTGCCTGTGGTGCTGGCCTTAATTAACCAAATCTCTTTGTTAGCAAATACAACGCTGTCTCAAAAACAGCAAGGTGTCTATAGCAATTTAACTTTTTGACGTTCTATGACGCCTCCACTTTCCAAGATCTATCCACTTTCCAAGATCTATTTTTTAAAGATCTATTGTCCTGTCCCCAGGAGGTGAGCTACTGCCAGGGGATGAGTCAGATCGCCGCCATCCTGCTCATGTACCTGAACGAGGAGGACGCCTTCTGGGCCTTGTCCCAGCTCCTCACAAACAACAACCACACCATGCATGGTGAGCAGGGGAGGAGAGGGAGAGCGAGGGATGTAGGAGGAGTTAGTTAGGTTGCTACTGAACTACTGTCATAGACCTTGTTTACATTTTTGTTTTACATTCTTGACATGGCTCCTAACTATGCATCCTCTCTCTTTTTGTACCTGTATGTGTGTGGTAGGATTCTTCATCCCTGGGTTCCCCAAGCTGCAGCGCTACCAGGCCCACCACGAGCAGATCCTGTCCAAGCTCCTCCCCAAGCTAAAGAAACACCTGGTGAGAAACGCATTTCCCTAGCGTTTGTCACTAAATTCAACTCTTTTCAGAAAGGCGGTACTTATTCTGTGTTAGATATCCTTTTTCTCTGGAAAGCCAGGGCTGTAAGTATACTAAAATAATTACTCTGTTTCACTCTTCTATTGCCTGTAGGACAGAGAGCAGATGTCCAATGGAATATACACCACTAAATGGTTCCTGCAGTGCTTCATAGATAGGGTGAGAGTCATACATTTGAACCCCCCTATTGTAAATTTAACCACCTGATGTCCAATGACCCGAAATACTATATCCAAACATATTTTAATGGTTATTTACAAGAGTTTCAAAATGTCTCCTCTGACGTGTGTCTCTGCGACAGACCCCGTTCACCCTGACCCTGCGCTTGTGGGACATCTACATCCTAGAGGGAGAGAGGATACTCACAGCCATGGCCTACACCACCCTCAAAATACACAAGAGTGAGTATGACATCATCAGGGAAGGATAGAATCGACACACTGGAGGTCATATTACATTTTGTCATATGTCATGTGTTGAGGTGTTCATACTACAGTGCCTTCAGAAAGTTTTCATACCCCTTGACTTAGAGTGCATTCAAAGTTTTCAGACCCCTTCACTTTTGCCACATTTTGTTACGTACAGCCTTTTTCTGAAATTGATTAAATTGTTTTTTCCTCTCGTCAATCGACACACAATACCCCATAATGACAAAGCAAAAACAGGTTTTTAGAAATGTTTGCAGGAATATCACATTAACATAAGTATTCAGACCCTTATCTCAGTATTTTGTTGAAGCACTTTTGGCAGCGATTACAGCCTGAAGTCTTGAATATGACGCTACAAGCTTGGCACATCTGTATTTGGGGAGTTTCAAGAATGCTGAGTTGCATCCAAAGAACACCATACCTACTGTGAAGCATGGGGGTGGAAACATCATGCTTTGGGGCTGTTTGTCTGCAAAGGGACCAGGACAACTGATCCGTGTAAAGGAAAGAATGAATGGGGCCATGTATCGTGTGATTTTGAGTGAAAACCTATCAGCAAGAGCATTGAAGATGAAACGTGGCTGGGTCTTTCAGCATGACAATGATCCCAAACACACCACCCGGGCAACGAAGGAGTGGCTTCGTAAGAAGCATTTCAAGGTCCTGGAGTGGCCTAGCCAGTCTCCAGATCTCAACCCCATAGAAAATCTTTGGAGGGAGTTGAAAGTCTGTGTTGCCCAGCAACAGCCCCAAAACATCACTGCTCTAGAGGAGATCTGCATGGAGGAATGGGCCAAAATACCAGCAACAGTGTGTGAAAACCTTGTGAAGACTTACAGAAAACCTTTGACCTCTGTCATTGTCAACACAGGGTATATAACAAAGTATTGAGATAAACTTTTGTTATTGACCAAATACTTATTTTCCACCATAAATTTGCAAATAAATTCATTAAAAATCCTACAATGTGATTTTCTGGATTTGTTTTCTAATTTTGTCTGTCATAGTTGAAGTGTACCTATGATGAAAATTGTAGGCCTCTCTCATCTTTTTAAGTGGGAGAACAATTGGTGGCTGACTGAATACTTTTTTGCCCCACTGTATGTCTCGTGTCTGAGCCGTTGAATTGCGACTCCATTTTGTGTCTGTACTCACGTTTTGCCTGTTTACCTTACGGAGGGAATAACTACACAGTTTTATATTCAACCATATTCCCAGTCACCTTGCCATGGTTAAATGCGGTGGTTCACGTTTTCAGTTTTGCGAGGAAGCTGCCATCTGTCCACGGTTTGGGTAGGTTTCAATAGTTACAGTGGGAACAACATTCGCTATACACTTCCTGATGAACTCAGTCACCGTGTCAGTGTATACATCAATGTTATTCTGAGGCTACCCAGGAATTTATCCCAGTCCATGTGATCAAAACAATCTTGAAGCATGGTTTCGTTTGGTCAGACCAGCGTTGAATAAACCTTCGCACAGATACTTCCTGTTTTAGTTTCTGCCTATAGGAAGGGATGAGCAAAATGGAGTCATGATCTGATTTGCCGAAGGGAGGGCGGGGTAAGGCCTTGTAGGCATCCCGGAAGTTGGAGTAGCAGTGGTCGAGTGATTTAGCAGTGCGAGCACTACAGTCAATGTGTTGTTAGAGCTTCAGTAGCGTTTTCCTCAAATTTGCTTTGTTAAAATCCCCAGCTACAATAAATGCTGCCTCAGAATATGTGGTTTCCAGTTTGCACAAAGTCCAGTGTAGTTCCTTGAGGGCCGTTGTGGTATCGGCTGGAGGGGGAATATGCACGGCTGTGACTATAACCGAAGAGAATTCTCTTGGGAGGTAATATGGTCGGCATTTGAGGTATTCTAGGTCAGGTGAACAAAAGGACTTGAGTTTCTGTACGTTGTTACAATCACACGATGAGAAGTTAATCATGAAGCATACACCCCCACCTTCTTCCCCGGGGAGTTCTTTATTCCTGTCTGTGCGATATCCTGAGAACCCAGCTGGCTGTGTGGACACGGACAGTATATCCCGAGAGAGCCATGTTTCCGTCAAACGAGAGTATGTTACAGTACCTGATGTCTCTATGGAAAGAGATCCTCGCCCTGAGCTCATCTACTTTATTGTCCAGAGACTGGACATTAGCAAGTAATATACTCTGAAGCGGTGGATGGTGTGCACGCCTCCTGAGTCGGACTAGAAGTCCACTCCAAATACCTCTTCTCCACCGGCGGTGTCTTGGAGCAGCCTCTGGGATAAGTTCAGTTGCCCTGGGGGGTACGAACAAAGGATCCAATTTGGGAATGTTGTATTCCTTGTGAGTTGCCGCTGCTCTGATATCCAAAAGTTATTTTGGGCTGTATGTAATAACACAAACTTTCTGGGCTAATGTAAGAAATAACACACAACTAGAACCAGGAACGAGAACCAGAGCTGCCATGTCTGTCGGCGCCATCTATAGGGTATTTCCACGTGAATGACATCTGTACACATGTTGCCTCAGTTGGTTGGCTGCTTCGCTTACATAATGCAGATGGTCACTGGTTACTGTGGAGAAGAGAGGAATGCCGTCTTTTCATTGGATGTAGTGTGATTGTTGAGTAATTCAGCTGATTGTCGGATTGGTTTCATCACACGTCACTTGATGTTTGCTGTTGTTTGATTATTTATGATTGGCTACTATTTTATTATTTAACCTGTAAGGGGATTGATTAGCTAGTTGAATGTTTCAGATCAAATACTGAAAGACTTCCGGGCAAGCAGAAGAGGTGTATCAGTGACAACAAAGTTGTACTCTTTCAGTGGTTTTCTATCAGAAATGATCATATCAACATGGCAGTGTCACACTCAACGTAGCTGCCATTGTTATCTGAGTCAGAATGTCGATTGATTTGGTCTGCATATTAATTAGTAAAAACAATCCTAATTTGCGCTCTCCTGTGTCCATCCTGTGTCTGTTTAATCAGAGCGCTTGCTGAAGCTTCCTCTGGAGGACCTGAGGGAGTTCCTCCAGGAGCACCTGTCCAGCTCATTCTTCCTACCCGACGACGTGGTGGTGGAGCAGCTGCAGGCGTCCATGGCCGAGCTCCGTAAGATGAAGCTGGACCTCCCACCATCAGGTGGGGCTTTCTGCCTAGTCTATCAGTCCCCAGACAGACAGGTGGTCGGTTGGTCAATCAGTCAGTTAATCTGTCAGTCAGTCAATTGCCTAAAGCTAACTTTCACACTGGGATAGTGGCCCTTTTCAATTACTTCAGAAATGCATCCCCTCTTTGTCATTTCCTTGGGATAAGCACAGATCTATAAGTGATTGGATAGATGAGAACAAGGTTACCACCCTTTATACTTTCACCAATCCAACATATTCAAGGATGCATTTCTTAGTTGCACTATGCAGAAATCGCTCCACCATTTCCTGGTTGCTATCAGTTTTCTAAAATAAGCTAGTATAGTGTGTAGAGAGTCATAGTACCATCAAAACCACTGTGAAATACATTTTTCATATCCAAAAATATTGTTGTTTCTGCTGTTTGAAGCTGGTGTACAGAACCGAAAGTAAAAGATCAAAAAACAAAAGCTAAGAATGGGTTACCTTGAAATAGCGCACACAGAACAGATCAGGTCATCCAAAAAGTTACATATTGCCACTAAGTATTTGAACATGGTCAGTGTTTAAAACATAAAAAGCCAAGTGAACTACAACCATGTGTTAATATTATAATAGTTATTCTGTTTTTAATTGCTATGTTATCTTCCCCTACTGTAGCCAAGTCAGAGGAGCTGCCTAAGAAGCCCCTCGGTGAGGAGCGGCCTGTTCTCCTGATGCCCTTCCAGCGTGATCTAGCCCTCCCTCTGGACCAGCCCAAGACAAGTCTCCAGCCCCCGCTCCAGCCCCACATGGAGGCCCACAGGCCGGACACCATCACCCTTGACCGCTCCTTCTGTCCCGGGGACACCCAGGACACCAGCAGCATCCCTGGGGCCCACGACCCCCTGCGCCCCATGCCCTCTCAGGAACCAGTAGTAGTCCACAATCAGGCTCTGATGCCAGAAGGGCCTAAAATGTGTCCAGTCACCCCACCCAAGCCTCCGCCGAAGCCACATAAGGTTTGTTCCACTCCCGGGGTGCGGGGTGTCAGGGATAGGGTGGAGGAGTGTCCGAGTGACCATGTCTCAGAGGTGGAGAAAGGAGGAGAAAGGACTCTGTCTGAGGGTAGGGGTGGTAGAGTGGGGATGGAGGCCCGATCTGCAGGTCCAGAGACCCAGGAAGAGCCCGGTTACTGGCCTCCGCCCTACGAGCCCCCTGTTGGGGATGTTTCCATCACACAGTCTGGATCAGGGTCCAAGACACTGGAGTTCCCGGATCTACCCCCTCCACCCTTTTACTCTATGGAAGAGAGCGCCCACACACCCCTGGGCCCCGAACCTCTATGCTTGCGAGACGGGACCAAGGTAGGGCTGAAGTCGGACTCTGTGCCCCCCTGCTCGGCTCTTTCACTAGGGGTAGAACCCCTACCGAAGCCTAAGAGTCCGCGTCCACCTCCACCCACGTCCCTGGACCTCATCCTGGAGGAATCCCCGTCCTCGCGGCCCTCTTTTTCCCTCGCCTTTGCCAAGCCGCCCCCCCGAATCACCTTCAAGCCCACTATGTTCCCCGTGTCACTCTGCGTGCCCCAGACGGCAGGAGACCGCCGGCCCTCAAACACCTCCCAGTACGACAACCTCTCTGAGGCTGACGGCGAGGACTGCTTCATGGACCGGCTGCTGGAGGTGGCCACTACCCTGCCGCAGAGCCCCTTGCCAGGCACCAGCCCTCAGGAAACACTGGGGATGTTCGGCCTACCACCACCGCCGCGCATACCTGAGCTAGATGATGACCTCTCATCCTCCTCTCTTTTCCATCCCCTACCGCCGCCTCCTCCAGTGTTCCTCCTTTCCCTGCCCGACACCTCCTCTCCCACCCTTATCTCTGCCTCTCCCTCCCCCTCTCCTCTTCCTACCACCTTCTCAGCCCTTCCCTCTCTTCCACAGGAGCCGGACTATGAAGGACAGGAGGAGAGCTGGGTGGTAGACTCCATCGTCATCCCTCCGCCGCCGCCCTGCTTCGCCGATAGACTGGCTCCTTTCCAGTGTAGCCCTCCTCCTAACCACCACACTGGGCTCCACAGCCTAATGGACACACACAGAGCCACCACTGCCGACCAGAGCCAAAGCTCAAACCAGAACCAGGTCTCCTCCCAGTTACAAAAACTGCCCACGGCCCACAGGCCCCTCCCTGCCCTGCCTGCCTTCACGGCCTAGATGCTGCTTCCGGGGCCCTCATCTGGACAGTCGGCAGGAGAGGTCACCTCAGTACGATCCAACCCAGACTTTTATAGAATGCATGCTGGAAGCCACCAGCTGCCCAAATCGGTCACCTTTTAGGGTTTCTATAGTTTGAAAGAGTTTGAAAGGTAAAGAATTTGAGACACGTGGCTGTGTGGGAACGAGACAATGGACTGAAGAGACTGCTGCAATTACCTACTGTGCTCATCTAACATACAAAGCCATTTTGTAGGAGGGAGAGGGAAAAACCCTTAGTGTGGTCAGTTGCTGTTGTTGGAGAGAGCAAATCACTTTTTTCATAGTTATGTATAGATATTTTGTGGTGTTTGCACCTTTTTATGAAGGGCAACAAGTAGTTTTCTAAATGTTCACCTAAATTTGAAACCGTAGTCTTGCCTCACATTTTGGAGGTAGTTTTAAGGTGTGTGTGCATGTGTCTGGCAATATGACCAGTTGGTCTTTTCATCATGTAGGAATCTGTTTCTTTCAGTTAATTTTTCCTGTAACAGCAGTGTCTTAAGCATTGAGCAGTTTAACATCCAATGAAAACAGGAATTTCTGTTCAAGAACTTAACTCAAAGGCTTTCCAAGTTGGCATACAGTCATTGTGAAGCACCAAAGGCCTATATCCCATACCAGTACTTAATTTATTTGAGCAGGCTCACAGAACTCAATCAAATATAGTTAGACCATATGGTTATTGAACTTATTTGAATTTGCTTATACACTGCTTAAAAACATTATTTGTAAACTATTTAAATAACATTTATATAGCCTGTTATTCATGATTTTGTAATGATGAATAGTTGGCAGTTTATACTTAAACGTATGTTACATACTGAACGTGGGGAAATTACATATGATGATTTACACGCCATTTGTTGGTTACCAATCTATTTAAAGATTTTGTATAAGCAAAATGTTTAAGCAGACCTTCAAATTAGGTGCTCTCACTATTTAACTCTCTCTCGTTGATAGAGCCATGGTGCAATAGTCACTACTGTACATACTGACGCATGTTTCATTGAGCATCAAGGACTTATAGTCGAGTCCTTTTTCTTTTATGTTAGAAGCAGTACTGTGTTGGTTTGGATTTTGCTGGTTTTCTTTGTTTCATCTTGTGGATGTCGTTTCCATTTTCGAAGGCATTTTATTGTGTTACTATTATTCCAATTTGTTTTGATACCTTTCTGTGACATCACAGCAATAACGTACTGTACATATTTTATGGAGAAGGGTTATGCACAGTACCAGTCAAAAGTTAGGACGCACCAACTCTTTCAAGTGTTTTTCTTTATTTGTACTTTTTTCTACATTGTAGAATAATAGTGAAGACATCAAATCTATGAAATAACACATGGTATCATTTAATAACCAAAAAAAAGTGTTAAACAAATCATTTAGATTCTTAAGAGTAGCCACCCTTTGCCTTGATGACAGCTTTGCATACTCTTTGCATATTTCCCACTTTCATGGGAAATGCTTTTCCAACAGTCTTGAAGGATTTCCCACATATGCTTAGCACTAGTTGGCTGCTTTTCTTTCACTCTGCGGTCCAACTCATCCCAACCCATCTCAATTGGGTTGAGGTCGGGTGATTGTGGAGGCCAGGTCATCTGATGCAGCACTCCATCACTCTCCTTCTTGGTCAAATAGCCCTTAGGTGTAGGTGTGTTTTGGGTCATTGTCCTGTTGAAAATCAAATGATAGTCCCACTAAGCGCAAACCAGATGGGATGGCGTATCGCTGCAGAATGCTGTGGTAGCCATGCTGGTTAAGAGTGCCTTGAATTCTAAATAAATCTGTGTCACCATCACACCACACTCCTTCATGCTGCAAGGTGGGAACCACACATGCAGTCCAAAAATCTCAAATCTGGACTCATCAGACCAAAGGACAGATTTCCACCGGTCTAATGTCCATTGCTCGGGTTTCTTGGCCCAAGCAAGTCTCTTCTTCTTATTGGTGTCCTTTAGTAGTGTTTCCTGTGCAGCAATTCAACCATGAAGCCCTGATTCATACAGTCTCCAAGAAACAGACACATCTCAACATAAACTGTTCAGAGAACGCTGAAGCATTTATTTGGGCTGCAATTTCTGAGGCTGGTAACTCTAATGAACGTATCCTCTGCAGCAGAGGTAACTCTGGGTCTTCCTTTCCTGTGGCAGAAAGGAAGACCCAGAGTTACCAAAAACCCAGAGCCCCAAAACCCTTGAATGAGTAGGTGTGTCCAAACTTTTGACTGGTACTATATTTACAAAGAAGACAGAAGTGTTGTGGGTGAAGCAGAGCCATGTTCAGTAGGCAAACGGTTCAGAAAGTTGCAGATAGGAATGTCTTGAATACAGCTGACGTGATTAGTTATTCTACATGACATATTTGCTCTACATAACATATTGCTACCTGAACATTGTGTGATGTTGTATCCTGCTGAATGTGCAACATGTTTACTTCATAAACAAACCATTTAACACAAAAACAAATGGGAACACAAGATGGTGTTATTAGGGAATCCAATAATTCTTTAGCCTACCCAATACCATTTATGAAAGACTGGTTTCACCTATTGGAGAAATAGAAACCTTAAAGGCCCAGAGCAGTCAACTTGATTGACCTGTGTTCCTTATATACATTTCCACACTATGAGGTTGGAATAATACTCTGAAATTGGGAAAATTACATTTTTTAAAAATGCCCTTTTAGTGTGTATGCTGTTTGAAAAGGCCGCCTGAAATTTCAGCCTGTTTTTGGTGGAGTGGAGTTTTAGCCAAACCTTTCTGCCAAAAACAGTTTTCAGTTTTCCCCTCCATAAATCAGATCACTCCCACACAGTCCTAACACTTTGCTAAGAAGCTATTTTTGTTTCTTTTATACCATTTTAATTTTTGAAAAACTATCTCAGTAAGTTACTTAATTTGTTACCCAGAAATATGATATTGAGATTTAAATAATCCCTGCATTGGACCTTTAACAGGGTTGACATGCATTTGTTGTGGGACCCTATCAACAATGGAACAATGGAACAATGGAACAAAAATATTGGCTGGAGGGTGTTTCGACAATTTTTAAACCCAAGAGAAAGGGTGCAAGTGCGTGCTTCAGGAGAAGTGTCGAGAATCAGGACACAACCGTAGTTGAAGAGCCACAGCCCGTCTAGAAGTGAGGTCAGTGTTGATTGGTTGACAAAAGAAACCAGCATTCAGAAGAGAGGTATTCTTGGAGGAATGGAAGTTTGAGCCATAACATAACAAGGAAATATGGGATCCGTCCCAAATGGCACCCTATTCTTTGTATAGTTTACTACTTTTGACAAAATTATGTAGGGAATTAGGATGCCATGTGGGACGCAGTCCTAGTCTACATTTTATCTGTTGTTACTGATTTTATTAAATTATTTGAGTGTTATGGATATCTGTTTGAAGTTTTTGTGCTCGCACTTCTACTTGTATTTTCTCCAGTCTGTTTGGAGTGTGTTTTGTCCTTGGTTACTGTGCATTCTTTTGAAAGGCTCCGGCCTGTACAATGTTCTGAAAAGAGCTAGGTCATTCGGCTTGTTCACAGGGGTTGGTTTGAACTAACACAGATCTTTTTCATCATAAGGATCTGTTGGTGTCCAGTTTCGAAGTATAGCTTATCAATATCTTAATCTGGGTAGTGCCTTGAGCTCAGACCAACCTCGTGAACAAGAACATACTTTGACAAATGTTGTATAAAAAAAGAAAAATGTTTGCGTTTTCTTTCTTTCCTCCCACAGAACAGACCAGTTAGAGTAAAATCGGGGGAGTATGGTATATTTTATCCACAATTAACCCTTTAACCCTATTCTCAACAGGCTGGTAGAGGATATTTTGACAGTGAATTTAGAACTGGGTATGGAAAAAAAATCTCAACTTGAACTTGATTGGTCAACTCTCTTAGCCCTCCCACATCAATTTGTATCCTTTTGAGTGCTTGCAGTTCAGTGTTTGCCACTGAGGGCTGTAAGAAAATGCATGATCTAGTACCAAAGATATTGGATAAAGACAGGAATTTGGTGAGGGATGAATATTGCACCATTTTTGTTAGAGACCTTGAAGAATAGAAATATGTAAATAAATTGTAAAAAAAAAAATTTAAAAAAAAATGTAAGAATGCACTCAGCCAGGCAGTTGATACAGTGCATTCGGAAAGTTTTCAGACCCCTTGACTTTTTCCACTTTTTGTTATGTTACGGCCTTATTCTAAAATTGATTAAATTGGGGTTTTTTCCCTCATCAATCTACACACAATACCCCATAATGACAAAGCAAAAACAGGTTTTACATTTTTGCAAATGTTTTAAAAAATAAAACGCATTTACAAAAGTGTTCAGACCTCTGGCAGCAATTACTGCTCAATTCTTCTTTGGTATGACGCTACAAGCTAGTCAAACCTGTATTTGGGGAGTTTCTCCCATTCTTCTCTGCAGATCCTCTCAAGGTCTGTCAGGTTGGATGGAGAGTATCACTGCACAGCTATTTTCAGGTCTCTCCAGAGATGTTCGAGCAGGTTCAAGTCCTCTAGCTGGGTCACTCATGGACAAAGATCTCTCTGTACTTTGCTCCGTTCATCTTTCCCTCGATCCTGACTGGTCTCCCAGTCCCTGCCGCTGAAAAACATCCCCCCACAGCATGATGTTGCTACCACCTTGCTTCACCGTAGGGATGGTGCCAGGTTTCCTCCAAACGTGACACTTGGCATTCAGGCCAAAGAGTTCAATCTTGGTTTCATCAGACCAGAGAATCTTCTTTCTCATGATCTGAGAGTCTTCAGGTGCCTTTTGGCAAACTCCAAGTGGGCTTTCATGTGCCTTTTACTGAGGAGTGGCTTCCATCTGGCCACTCTACCATAAAGGCCTGATCGGTGGAGTGCTGCAGGAATGGTTTTCCTTCTGGAAGGTTTTCCCATATCCACAGAGGAACTGGAGTTCTGTCAGAGTGACCATCGGGTTGTCAGAGTGACTACCGAGGCCGTTCTCCCCCGATGCTCAGACTCTAGGAAGAATCTTGGTGGTTCCAAACTTCTTCCATTTAAGAATGATGGAGGTATGGTAGAAAAATGACAAGATTGTTGTAATACTGTTTATGCATCGAATAGCTTTGAGTACTCTCATCTGTGTCTGTGGGACTGAGTTGGGCCTCTGAGGCTTGGCGCTAGTAATTGATTTATGATGGCTTGGTGATAGAACCTAAAGCCTGCATTCTGTTGAATGACTAGTATCTGTGTGTTAAGGGGTGCGAAACTGACAAGATAACCCTGTAAAACAAGCAGTAAATGACCTAGAGACCGAAACCTGGCGCAATGTAAATCTTGCTGTATGTTGCTTGATAGCGCAATGTACCTTTGTATAATTCTATTCATCTGTTTGTCATGAACATTCAAGAGGATGTACTTTGTTGTAAAATGCTGTGGTTCAAATCTGCTCGTTGAGCTCTCGGCATCATACTTTAGAGTGTGGGATCGACCAGCTTCACTATTACAATAATTAATCGATATTAAAGGATGATTGTTTGAAGAAATAAGTCTCTCTCACTTAGTTATAATTTCCACCACAATACTTGGTGACGAGGAGGGAATAATAATCTTAATTTTGCTGATTGTTTCCGGGGAAATCAAGGTTAACCGTGCACAGGAGTTGCATTTGATGCAGCTGGGATAGCCATACTCCACTAGACGGAGCAGATCGGATCCCCGCCTGGGTGGGAGCGTCAGCAGAATGGATAGCTTTGAACAGAGACAGATAAATAGGGTGACACTGACATTTCTTGGAAACCAATTCATTTTTGAGTTGAGAAAATGGAGTTCCGAGGGATCTGCAATCAAGCGTTAACATCCCAATCTGTGTGAAGATCTTGTTAAAACCTGATGGAAACATTTTAATTTAAAGTTAGCTTCTCAAACCTGTATTAGAGAATGGACCGGATGGAAACTAGAACCTGTGTTTTTAAGGTTACAATTGTTAAGACTTTAAAAGCAAAAATTATTCCCAGTGTGGGTTCAGGGTTAGACCTTAGATGGAAATTATAAAAAAACCCTATTATTCCTGTAAAAATATTGTAAAAAAACAACTAATTTGATTTAAGTGTGTTTTGGGAACTGTGTGAATTGTGATATGAGTGGAACTGTTAATCTGAGGCTTGGATAATAAGATATAGAAATGTGTATAATAAGCTGATTTTAAATATGGATAATGCATTTCAATATTTATCTTGGGGTTCTGTCCATCACTGCCTATCATAGAATATCACAGTGTTATTGTGCGCGGGATGCTATTTTAGAAGGTAGTGGGATTTCTATAGGCTTTTCTGGGAGGCTAGAGAGTCCCTGAAGACCAGCCGGATTTTGGGTTCCGCTTGAGTATGGCGATGGAGAGCCGTTGGAAACGCACAGTGGTTGATGTGAGTACCAAAGATTTCGAACGGAAAAAAGGAGAAATTGTATGTGTGTATAATTGATTACTGGAGATTTGATGAAATAATAATATACAAACTTGCACACCCACACGTAGACGTACGTAAGGGGAGACATTTTTGTTCTGAGTTGGTCCCTTTATGGATCATTTAGATTTTCTCCATCCAGGTAAAACATAAAAAAAGAGGAATTGCTATATTTATCGAATAAACAATTTTTCCATAAAGCTAGGGACAATTAACACGGAATGTAGGCGTAACCTGTAACAACGTAAAAATAAAAAAAA
Source organism: Oncorhynchus tshawytscha (assembly GCF_018296145.1). NCBI lineage: Eukaryota > Metazoa > Chordata > Actinopteri > Salmoniformes > Salmonidae > Oncorhynchus > Oncorhynchus tshawytscha. The sequence continues at coordinate 14,454,882 of NC_056447.1, forward strand.
TATGAATTATGTCGCACAAGAAAAGGTAATCTGCTTTTACTAAACTCGTCAGATCTGTTTCCAAAACAATGAATGTTGACTCAACTTGCTGACTGCTAAATCCCCTTTGCGCATGTGAAATCTTTGCAAAGAAGCACTTGGCTGAACTTTAGAGCTATTTTCTGGTAATTGTGTTATTATGTGCCAGATGTTAAGAATACAAACCATTATAATTGGGTTGGCGTGTCTTGACTATCATTAATGTGTTTGACTGTTATTTTATAAAATAATCTCATACCACGTTCAATTATGCGATTGAAATTAATCATATAACAATTAAGTAGTAACCCAGGGCACCACGGGAAAAGTTATTTAACGAGTTATTATCTCCCAACTAAACTCTAAAGATATTTATATCTCGTACATCAGTCATAGTGAATTCATTAATTCTTATTTACCTTGTCTCATTCTGATTGTCGCAAAACTCTTGGGTATCTGCACGAACCTTATCATAACTGATGAATCGGCGATATACAAATTGGCTTAAATATTTATTTACTAACTAACTAAATAATCACACACAATTACAGAAACACACAATCAGGATAGCTTACACATTGATTACTACACAATGCAATGAAAAGTCCCGAGTGGACTAACCCAATATGATGACTTGGTAGACAATGGAAAGGGGTGGGGACAGATAAAGACCGGGAAAGACAGAGTGGGCTTATTGTACATTAATGTGGAAAATATGCATATTGTAAACATGGATTTTTAGCACCCTAACAACCTCTTTCGGATTTAGAAATGCAACACATATTTACGCTTGTATGGCTCTGTTGAAATCGCCGGTCCGTCTGGGGAGAAATTCGACAGAAGTCTCTGGTTTGACCACCAGAAATCAGTCTTTCGTAGTTGTAGCTTGTCCAACGGGCTCTGTTTGTTAGAATAGAGTAGTGAGGAGGAGGTCAGAGAACTGGCAGTGGTGCCAGGACAACAACCTCTCCCTCAATGTGAGTAAGACAAAGCGGGCTGCAGGAAAAGGCGGACGGAACAGGCCCCCATTATCATCAACCAGGCTGTAGTGGAGCGGGTCGAGAGTTTCAAGTTCCTTGGTGTTCACATCACCAACGATCTGTCATGGTCCAAACGCATCAAGACAGTCGTGAAGAGGGCACGACATAACCTTTTCCCCCTCAGGAGACTGAAAATATTTTGGCATGGGTCCCCAGATCCTCAAAGTTATACAGCTGCATCATCGAGAGCAACCGTAAGGCGCTACAGAGGGTAGTGCGTACGGCCCAGTACATCACTGGGGCTAAGCTTCCTGCAATCGAGGATCTATATAATAGGTTGTGTCAGAGGAAAGCCCATAAAATTGTCAGAGACTCCAGTCACCCGTCATAGACTGTTCTCTCTGCTACTGCACGGCAAGCACTACTGGAGCGCCAAGTCTAGGACCAAAAGGCTCCTTAACCGCTTCTACCCCCCCAAGCTATAAGAGTGCTGAACAATTAATCAAATGGCCATTGGACTATTACATTGACACCCCCTCTCCTCCATTTGTTTTGTACACTGCTGCTACTCACCGTTTTTTATCTATGCATAGTCACTTCACCCCTACCTACTATACATATACAAATTACCGCTAACCTGTGCCCCTGCACACTGACTCGGTACCGGTACCCCCTGTATATAGCCTCGTTATGTTATTGTGTTACTTTTTCGTATTTTTTACTTTAGTTTATTTGGTAAATATTTTCTTAACTCTCCTTGAACTGCACAGTTGGTTAAGGGCTTGTAAGTAAGCATTTCACGGTAAGGTCTACAGTTGTTTTCGGCGCATGTGACGAAGTTTAATTCGATTTTGAGACTTACCACCTGGATTCGGTCTTATGTAGCAAAATTTGAATTTCTGTTTTTTACATTATATAAACGTAGACACTCATTGCTACAAAATGGTATATCATACACTACAGTTGAGGAACAATTGGAAAGTAATTCTGCTTTGAAAGTTGATAAACTTGTAACCTTACTTTTGAGAAAATAGCATTTTAGTGTTTCGGTGCGAGCTTTATGTCTACACCCATTCAGCATCGTTCACACCCACCTATCTCCTTGCGTTCAGAGCGCGCTGGCCGATGATTTGTTTATCTCTGGATAACATGAAAACAGCCTAACCAAGTTGGCTGAAATTTTTTAACAATGTTTACTGACACCGGCCATATTGTTGGATCCTGTGTTTTACATTATAGCCATTACCATATATATGATTTAATATTATCTGCTGTTGGCTTGTGTGGATGTATGTATGTGTTATGCAACATAGCTGACTTGAAACATTGTTAAAAGCTTCAGGGCCATGGGCCTTTCTCATGATGGAAAAATACAGAGTAGCATGGGGTGTTGCAGAACAAGCGGTCTTTTGTTAGATAACAGGAGCCAGGTGCGAGATAACGGTATGGAGCATGAGCGCATGGATGTTCTTCACAGCAACAGTTACATCTATCAACAGAAGCGCCAAGAGGCGGGTACCCGCCTGAGCGCCTGCAATAGGCTGAGCAAGTTTAAACTACGCCAGGTCTCTACTCTGACAGGCCGGCTCGGAAGCCGGAACTACTACTGTCACCAGGGTATATTATAATATCTTTGTCAGGAACAAGTCAGTTCTCTGTTCTGCCCTGCGTGGTATTACAGTGAGCCCGTATATACGAAAGTTGCATTTGCCATTTATTACTTAGCTAATAAAAAATACATAGTATAAAATCGGTGACTCATTGTTATATTTATTCTGATACCAGATTCGAATTTACGCAACCCTAACAATATTCAACAGGTGTTGTACACTTTACCCTAAGACATGTAGCTAGCTACCTAGGTAAACAATTAACCTAGCTAGGTAAACAACATGGAAGATCACACATCACAACGTTAGCTAGGGGGCCAGTCAACTATTGCTAGCTAACAGTACAATTTAGCTTGAAATGTAACCACTTTCTGTCAAAATTAGAAACGTGTAATATCTGAAAATGTAGCTAGCAAGACTATCTTACCCGTATACGCTACCAGTCAAAAGTTTTAGAACACCTACTCATTCAAGGGTTTTTCTTTATTTTGACTATTTTCTACATTGTAGAAAGTAGTGAAGACATCAAAACTATGAAATATGGAATCATGTAGTAACCAAAAAAGTGTTAAACTAATCTAAATATAATTTATATTTGAGATTCTTCAGAGTAGCCAACCTTTGCTTTGATGACAGCTTTACACACTCTTGGTATTCTCTCAACCAGCTTCATGGGGTAGTCACCTGGAATGCATTTCAATTAACAGGTGTGCCTTTTTAAAAATTAATTTGTGGAATTTCTTTCATTTTCCTAGGTGTTTGAGCCCACCAGTTGTGTTGTGACAAGGAAGGGGTGGTATACAGAAGATAGCCCTATTTGGTAAAATACCATATTATGGCAAGAACAGCTCAAATAAGCAAAGAGAAACAACAGTCCATCATTGCTGACACGAAGGTCAGTCAATACGGAACATTTCAAGAACTTTGAAAGTTTCTTCAAGTGCAGTCACAAAAACCAAGCGCTGTGATGAAACTGGCTCTCATGAGGACCGCCACGGGAGTGGAAGACCCAAAGTTACCTCTGCTCTAGAGGATTAAGCTCATTAGTGTTATCAGCCTCAGAAATAGCAGCCCAAATAAACGCTTCACAGAGTTAAAGTAACAGACACATCCCAACATCAACTGTTCAGAGAAGACTGTGTGAATCAGGCCTTCATGGTTGAATTGCTGCAAAGAAACCACTACTAAAGGACACCAATGAGAAGAAGAGACTTGCTTGTGCCAAAAAACACGAGCAATGGACATTAGATCGTTGGAGCTTTTTGGTTCCAACCGCCATGTTTTTGTGAGACACGGTGTGGGTGAACTGATGATCTCTGCATTTCTCACCGTAAAGCATGGAGGAGGTGGTGTGATGGTGTGGGGGTGCTTTGCCCAGTGACACTGTCTAATTTATTTAGAATTCAAGGCACACTTAACCAGCATGGCTACCACAGCATCCTGCAGCGATACGCCATCCCATCTGGTTTGCGCTTAGTGGGGCTATCATTTGTTTTTCAACAGGACAATTACACCTCCAGGCTGTGTAATGGATATTTTACCAAGAAGGAGAGTGATGGAGTGCTGCATCAGATGACCTGGCCTCCACAATCAAAACCCCACCATATGACATTCTCCCAATCTTCTTCTGGATCATCCAAATGCTCTCTAGCAAACTTCAGACGGGCCTGGACATGTACTGGCTTAAGCAGTACATTATATATATATATTTTTTTACACCTTTATTTAACTAGGCAAGTCAGTAAAGAACACATTCCTATTTTCAATGAAGGCCTAGGAACGGTGGGTTTAACCGCCTTTGGGCAGAACAACACATTTTTACCTTGTCAGCTCAAGGATTCAAACTTGCAACCTTACTGTCCAACACTCTAACCACCTGCTTTACATTGCACTCCACGAGGAGCCTGCCTGTTACGCGAATGCAGTAAGAAGCCATGGTAAGCTGCTAGCTAGCATTAAACTTATCTTATAAAAAACAATCAATCATAATCACCAGTTAACTACGCATGGTTGATGATATTACTAGTTTATCTAGCGTGTCTTGCGTTGCATATAATCGATGCGGTGCGCATATGCGGAAAAGGACTGTCGTTGCTCCGTGTACCTAATCATAAAAATCTATGCCTTTCTTAAAACCAATACACAAGTATATATTTTTAAACCTGCTTATTTAGTTAATATTGCCTGCTAACATGAATTTATTTTAACTAGGAAAAATGTGTCACTTCTCTTGCAACAGAGTCGGGGTATATGCAGCAGTTTGGGCTGCCTGGCTCGTTGCGAACTGTGTGAAGACTATTTCATCCTAACAAAGACAGCCAACTTCGTCAAACGAGGGATGATTTAACAAAAGCGCATTTGCGAAAAAGCACAATCGTTGCACGACTGACTGTACCTAACCATAAACATCAATGCCTTTCTTAAAATTGATACCCAGAAGTATACATTTTTAAACCTGCATATTTAGCTAAAAGAAATCCAGGTTAGCAGGCAATATTAACCAGGTGAAATTGTCACTTCTCTTGCGTTCATTGCACGCAGAGTCAGGGTATATGCAACCATTTGGGCCGCCTGGCTCGTTGCGAACTAATTTGCCAGAATTGTACGTAATTGTGACATAACAGGAATATTTAGACTTATGGATGCCACCCGTTAGATAAAATACGGAACAGTTCCGTATTTCACTGAAAGAATAAACGTTTTGTTTTCGAGATGATCATTTCCGGATTTGACCATATTAATGACCTAAGGCTCGCATTTCTGTGTGTTATTATGTTATGATTGGATAGAGCAGTCTGACTGAGCGATGGTAGGCACCAGCAGGCTCGTAAGCACCAGCAGGCTCGTAAGCATTAATTCAAACAGCACTTTCGTGCATTTTGCCAGCAGCTCTTCGCAATGATTCAAGCATTGCTCTGTTTATGACTTAAGCCTATCAACTCCCGAGATTAGGCTGGTGTAACCGATGTGAAATGGCTAGCTCGTTAGTAGGGTGCGCGCTAATAGCGCTTCAAACATCACTCGCTCTGAGACTTGGAGTAGTTGTTCCCCTTGCTCTGCAAAGGCCACGGCTTTTGTGGAGCGATGTGTAATGCTGCTTCGAGGGTGGCTGTTGTCGATGTGTTCCTGGTTCGAGCCCAGGTAGGAGCGAGGAGAGTGACGGAAGCTATACTGTTATACTGGCAATACTAAAGTACCTATAAGAACATCCAATAGTCAAAGATATATGAAATACAAATTGTATAGAGAGAGATAATCCTGTTTTTCCTATAATAACTACAACCTAAAACGTATTACCTGGGAATATTGAAGACTCATGTTAAAAGGAACCACCATCTTTCATATGTTCTGAGCAAGGAACTTTAGCTTTCTTACATGTCACATATTGCACTTTTACATTCTAATCCAAAACTTTGTTTTTGCATTATTTAAACCAAATTGAACATGTTTCATTATTTATTTGAGGCTAAATTGATTTTATTGATGTATTATATTAAGTTAAAATAAGTGTTCATACAGTATTGTTGTAATTATCATTATTACAAATAAATGTAATAAATCGGCCATCGGGGGGGGTCCTCCAATAATCGGTATCAGCGTTGAAAAATCATAATCGGTCGACCTCTAGTCGATTATTTTGGGTACAGCTAGAACCATTCTACACGCCCGTAGCAACCCGGCAATGTACTGGTCTCCATTTAAATGGCAACCATTTCAGTGTGTGGACTGCATCCTCACGTTCTCTGGGCTAATGTAAATTTTGTTAGCGAGTCCTTTTATAAACTCTGACAAAAGGGGCGTTCCATGACTCCGGCAATATTCTGTGCTCACGTGGGTGTGGTAACTGACTGGTTGAAACTTTTATATGAAAAACAATTCTCATTTAGAAGGGTAACATCACATTTCATCTTCTCAAAAATAGTTTCATATTTAATCTTAAATTCCACAACATGTAGATGTATATCTGATAACTGGGAAATATACACATTCAGAGATAGTTATGTTATACCATCCTTAATGATACCCCAAAATAACTGATCTGACATTCTTCTTTCAGTGCTTTCAGTGGATTACAGAAATATTGTTTCCTTATTCAACCTTTTGATGTTACCGTTTTGGTGGGAGGAATCTCCTTGTAACAAAGAGGGTTCTTTCCCCTCAATCCTGCAGAGCCCGAAGGCAGAGTTTCTACAAGGTATTTACGACCGTCATAAAACGACCAACTTCAACCCTCTGCGGTAGAGGGCATTGTAGAGTGGACCCACGCAACCCAATCCTTTGGATCCTCACAGGAGAGTCATGACAGCTTATTTCCTTGTTATTTCAATAGTATTGGGTCTATGTTACTGACTAAAATCTGGGTTTCTGATTGTATGGTTTGCATAGCTAGATACAGCAGCCAGTGTTTGTTTTAAGATGTAAACTGAATGATTTAGCAGCTTGCTTAGTTCAAATTGAAAGGCTAATTTATTCAACGTGAATAGCGAGGCGGTTTCGAGGTAATACATTTTTGTGCTGCCTAATAGCCTGCTAGAATAGGCCACTGAGAATGGTGTCGTAATTTCAATCACTGAATTAAATATTAATAATATGAACTGAATATATGCTTGTCAACAATTGCAAGCGTTTGTTTTATGACCTGTAGCCTAATTTTACGGACTGTTACCTAAATCTAATGCATTCCTAATAACAGCTGATTAGCAATTGCGATAGATTAACATTACATGTTATTCTTAAAATAGACATTTAATAAGTGTGAAACAGAAAGTGAATATCCAACAGAGGTTGGTAATATAATATAGAGTAACATTGTTAGGGTAGACTACAATGAAAACATTGCCTTCTAATAAAGAGAGAATAATCATGTTTTTGTTTTCTAAAACGTATGATTGGTAACAGTGATGAAGACAATGATAAGGAGGGAAACGTAGTGGGAAAAAATATAAGCATAGGGCGATAGATCCCGTTTTAGACGTGGGGCCGTTGGAAGAATGAGTGTAGAGTGGTAATGGAGCCTACTGCACCTGCTGCATTCAGAGGGAATGTTTAGCATTTTTTACAAACGAACCAGCCGGAAACTCTCACATAGCGGCGTATGGTCTTGGTTCGATTGATAGTGGTTAACAGATATGACAGTTTATATAGGACTTTTTAATAGATGCCTGGGATCAAATATCGCTGATTCCTTTAAATGAGAAATAGGTTAAATTTACAACAGGGAAAAGTGTTACATTCAGCAAGGTAACAGGGGCAGCATCGAAAGCCATACAATTACTACCAGTCTTTAAACATAGGATCAGTAACAATACCCGGATAATTTACATGGATGGAAGTGGAGATGATTTTGGGGTTGGATAATACTTGTGAGAATCAGACAATGTAGTCTAAAAGGTAACAAGTTAGAATTGGAACGGCCAAATACTCTTTGCAAACTCAGAAAACCTTGGGGGTAATCCCGTGAGAAATTGAAATTTGTCTCATTATGAAATTGGTTTACACATTTTATGCCATCTTATTCTGAAATAGATTTCTAGAATGGAAAAGGGGAGGAGGAGTCACGAGGAATTACATTGGCGTTAATATTGTGAGTAATTGTTAGTTTTAAAGAAGCAATTGGGGTTACCAAACCTAAAATTACCTTTTTAAAATGTTGGGGTTACCAAACCTAAAATTACCTTTTTAAAATGTTGGGGTTACCAAACCTAAAATTACCTTTTTAAAATGTTGGGGTTACCAAACCTAGAATTACCTTTTAAAAATGTTTGTTCATGACCATGAAGGGCATTGTCGTGAGGTGGATATGGAAAATCTTGGGGAAAAGAGAGACCAGTCTTATACGGGAGTAAATCATTACTCAGTGGCGAGATAAATGTTGCTGTGTCTAAATAAGAGTACATAAACATTGGGGTGGATTAAAACAAACGATTAATGATTGGATGGAGGACAGTGGAATTATCATCATCATGTTTAGTTTGCTGATTTAAGATGTAACATAGTGAATGCTAAAAAGAATGTACACAGTCTCATTATCTCTCTCTTTGGAATGTTCCCGAGACTGTGGTCTTGATAGAGCAGTTAGTGAAATTCTGCAGTTTTATAAGTATAAAGGTATCCGGATTCGGCCGTAAAGGGAGCTCCCGAATTAGATAAGACCAATTTTGTTTGTTTTTACCATACATTATGAATATTTGTTAGTAGCGTTATTACTGTATTTGATATATTGTGTGGGGTGTCTTATTTGGTTTTAGTGGATTTTTCACGGGTTGCTCCTTAAAGGGCACACAAATGAATTTTTCTGAAGTTTCTATTGTCAGAGTTTTGGTTGAACACATGTAAATTATTTTGATAAGGAATGTACTGACAAAACCCAATGTAAACCTGGTACACAAAATGTATGAAATGTTTAACATGTTTTGAAATAATTAGTCTGAGTTACAGGGAAAGGACAAGGAGAGAAACACTCACTTGAAGGGGTTGAATGACCTCTGACCTCTGTTCTGACTTTCTGGTGAGGCCTGATCACCTTCACTAGAGAGCCCAGAAACATTTGGGTAAGATTTATATGTAAACTCATAATTACGGAGAAGTTATAATTAATTATAATTAATAGTTATATGTGTGATATCGGACCACAAGAAGGACATACCTGTCTCTGGTCTATTTTACTATGACCTATATATTTTGTGATACAATTATTTTCTTATGTAGTTATTAAGGGACATTTTATTTTTATTTAACTAGCAGTGTTGTTTTTTTAAACATTAATCACGTTGTGTCGTGTCAAAATGGTGGAATTACCAGTCCACTGAGGTTTTTGGGATATAATAGTGATATGTGATATGAAGGAGTGTATTGTTGTGGTGTTTGTTCTGTTTCCGTTTTGTTTCGATACAAATCTCACCAGATTGGGTTTGCTGGATTATCTGGATTTCTCCCTAAGGATTAGCCCTCTAACTCCCTGACGCTGTGACTCTGCGATGAGGTCGACAGTGTGATAGGGGAGTGTAAGGCAATTTGACATTTGTCTTAGAACTTTATATTAAAAATATTGGTAAATTTAATCATTTGTCTTAAAGTGAATAGTTTGTCTGGATTTCCTGAATCAGGAATGCTCTTAACTAAACTGTTCTGATCTGTTCTTTTTCGAGATTATGGCAAAGGTGAACACAGATGGTATCTAGATGCATGAGAGAGGGACAATTTGACCAAGGAATGGTGTGAACCTCAAACCCCCTCTTACTGGCTGTAATGGTGAAAATGGTGTTTCATCATGGTCCTTCACCACTTCTACCTGAGTCCGAGCCAGCAACCTGTACACAGTATCCAGTCTAAGCTATCAACTGTCTTTTCTGTCATGCCTTTACACTCAGGAGTGCTACATGAGTCCACGTGGAGGGAGCATGGAGAGAGATCCGTTCCAAACTTCTCTCATGTTGCTGGTATACTGGTTGGCAAATGGACAAGACATAATGGGTGGTAAAGGTGGTGGGGGCCCAGGTGAGACATTGAAATCTGGACATTATCATGGGCCATCCACTTTGAACTGTGAAGATTTCTGAAGAAGACAGTGAGTGTCGTGAAGGAGAGGGGGTTGGTCAATGGGACCCTAATTGATTTAGACTTGTCCAAAATTGTTTATTTGGGTTATCAGGTTGATTGTGGAGGTCTACACACTGCAAAATGTATAGTAATTTTGACTAAGAATGCATTGTGATATTGATCTGTAATTATAACCCTGATGAGAAAAGTTAATACTAGAATTAAGGTTAATATACTTTATATTAATATAAATGTACATTCTGTCAGGATCGACGTGTGCCAAGTTGAGTTTTTTTTTTTTTTTTGAGTAATAGAACTAACGTGAATCACTAAGCATTGTAATTCTAAATTTGGGTTGTTTAATTAATTGGGTTTTAATTATAATTTGGAATCAAAGATTTTTGTAAACTGACTGATTTGAGGAAGTTAGTAGTATGTTAATAACTATATGAGTGAAGCAATTAATGTATTTTGAATTGATTTTTATGCTGATTATGACATGTGTAAAGAAGTTGTGTACTAAAGATGTTGACACTATTCTCACCGTGCCCCGGCTGAACGGAGAGGGGGGAACCCTTTGATCCTGACAGTGAATCTGATGTACTTCCGGCGCCGACAGAGATGGCCGCCTCGCTTCGCGTTCCTAGGAAACTATGCAGTTTTTTGTTTTTTTACGTGTTATTTCTTACATTAGTACCCCAGGTCATCTTAGGTTTCATTACATACAGTCGAGAAGAACTACTGAATATAAGATCAGCGTCAACTCACCATCAGTACGACCAAGAATATGTTTTTCGCGACGCGGATCCTGTGTTCTGCCTTACAACCAGGACAACGGAGTGGATTACATGCAGCGACCCAAAAAAACGACTCAGAAAAAGAGGGAAACGAAGCGGTCTTCTGGTCAGACTCCGGAGCCGGGCACACCGTGCACCACTCCCTAGCATTCTTCTTGCCAATGTCCAGTCTCTTGACAACAAGGTTGATGAAATCCGAGCAAGGGTAGCATTCCAGAGGGACATCAGAGACTGTAACGTTCTTTGCTTCACGGAAACATGGCTCACTGGAAAGACGCTATCCGAAGCGGTGCAGCCAGCGGGTTTCTCCACGCATCGCGCCGACAGAAACAAACATCTTTCTGGTAAGAAGAGGGGCGGGGGCGTATGCCTTATGGCCAACGTGACATGGTGTGATGAAAGAAACATACAGGAACTCAAATCCTTCTGTTCACCTGATTTAGAATTCCTCACAATCAAATGTAGACCGCATTATCTACCAAGAGAATTCTCTTCGATTATAATCACAGCCGTATATATCCCCCAAGCAGACACATCGATGGCTCTGAACGAACTTTATTTAACTCTCTGCAAACTGGAAACGATTTATCCGGAGGCTGCATTCATTGTAGCTGGGGATTTTAACAAGGCTAATCTGAAAACAAGACTCCCTAAATTTTATCAGCATATCGATTGCGCAACCAGGGGTGGAAAGACCCTGGATCATTGTTACTCTAACTTCCGCGACGCATATAAGGCCCCGCCCCCCCTTTCGGAAAAGCTGACCACGACTCCATTTTGTTGATCCCTGCCTACAGACAGAAACTAAAACAAGAGGCTCCCACGCTGAGGTCTGTCCAACGCTGGTCCGACCAAGCTGACTCCACACTCCAAGACTGCTTCCATCACGTGGACTGGGAGATGTTTCGTATTGTGTCAGACAACAACATTGACGAATACGCTGATTCGGTGTGCGAGTTCATTAGAACGTGCGTTGAAGATGTCGTTCCCATAGCAACGATTAAAACATTCCCTAACCAGAAACCGTGGATTGATGGCAGCATTCGTGTGAAACTGAAAGCGCGAACCACTGCTTTTAATCAGGGCAAGGTGTCTGGTAACATGACTGAATACAAACAGTGCAGCTATTCCCTCCGCAAGGCTATCAAACAAGCTAAGCGCCAGTACAGAGACAAAGTAGAATCTCAATTCAACGGCTCAGACACAAGAGGCATGTGGCAGGGTCTACAGTCAATCACGGACTACAGGAAGAAATCCAGCCCAGTCACGGACCAGGATGTCTTGCTCCCAGGCAGACTAAATAACTTTTTTGCCCGCTTTGAGGACAATACAGTGCCACTGACACGGCCTGCAACGAAAACATGCGGTCTCTCCTTCACTGCAGCTGATGTGAGTAAGACATTTAAACGTGTTAACCCTCGCAAGGCTGCAGGCCCAGACGACATCCCCAGCCGCGCCCTCAGAGCATGCGCATACCAGCTGGCCGGTGTGTTTACGGACATATTCAATCAATCCCTATACCAGTCTGCTGTTCCCACGTGCTTCAAGAGGGCCACCATTGTTCCTGTTCCCAAGAAAGCTAAGGTAACTGAGCTAAACGACTACCGCCCCGTAGCACTCACATCCGTCATCATGAAGTGCTTTGAGAGACTAGTCAAGGACCATATCACCTCCACCCTACCTGACACCCTAGACCCACTCCAATTTGCTTACGGCCCAAATAGGTCCACAGACGATGCAATCTCAACCACACTGCCCTAACCCATCTGGACAAGAGGAATACCTATGTGAGAATGCTGTTCATCGACTACAGCTCGGCATTCAACACCATAGTACCCTCCAAGCTCGTCATCAAGCTCGAGACCCTGGGTCTCGACCCCGCCCTGTGCAACTGGGTACTGGACTTCCTGACGGGCCGCCCCCAGGTGGTGAGGGTAGGCAACAACATCTCCTCCCCGCTAATCCTCAACACTGGGGCCCCACAAGGGTGCGTTCTGAGCCCTCTCCTGTACTCCCTGTTCACCCACGACTGCGTGGCCACGCACGCCTCCAACTCAATCATCAAGTTTGAGGACGACACAACAGTGGTAGGCTTGATTACCAACAACGACGAGACGGCCTACAGGGAGGAGGTGAGGGCCCTCGGAGTGTGGTGTCAGGAAAATAACCTCACACTCAACGTCAACAAAACTAAGGAGATGATTGTGGACTTCAGGAAACAGCAGAGGGAACACCCCCCCATCCACATCGATGGAACAGTAGTGGAGAGGGTAGCAAGTTTTAAGTTCCTCGGCATATACATCACAGACAAACTGAATTGGTCCACTCACACAGACAGCATCGTGAAGAAGGCGCAGCAGCGCCTCTTCAACCTCAGGAGGCTGAAGAAATTCGGCTTGTCACCAAAAGCACTCACAAACTTCTACAGATGCACAATCGAGAGCATCCTGGTGGGCTGTATCACCGCCTGGTATGGCAACTGCACCGCCCTCAACCGTAAGGCTCTCCAGAGGGTAGTGAGGTCTGCACAAAGCATCACCGGGGGCAAACTACCTGCCCTCCAGGACACCTACACCACCCGATGTCACAGGAAGGCCATAAAGATCATCAAGGACAACAACCACCCGAGCCACTGCCTGTTCACCCCGCTGTCATCCAGAAGGCGAGGTCAGTACAGGTGCATCAAAGCTGGGACCGAGAGACTGAAAAACAGCTTCTATCTCAAGGCCATCAGACTGTTAAACAGCCACCACTAACATTGAGTGGCTGCTGCCAACACACTGTCAATGACACTGACTCAACTCCAGCCACATTAATAATGGGAATTGATGGGAAATGATGTAAATATATCACTAGCCACTTTAAACAATGCTACCTTATATAATGTTACTTACCCTACATTATTCATCTCATATGCATACGTAGATACTGTACTCTATATCATCGACTGCATCCTTATGTAATACATGTATCACTAGCCACTTTAACTATGCCACTTGGTTTACATACTTATCTCATATGTATATACTGTACTCGATATCATCTACTGTATCTTGCCTATGCTGCTCTGTACCATCACTCATTCATATATCCTTATGTACATATTCTTTATCCCCTTACACTGTGTATAAGACAGTAGTTTTTTGGAATTGTTAGTTAGATTACTTGTTCGTTATTACTGCATTGTCGGAACTAGAAGCACAAGCATTTCGCTACACTCGAATTAACATCTGCTAACCATGTGTATTTTACAAATAAGATTTGATTTGATTTGATTTTGATTTGATCCTAATCTGTTTGACCTATATCCATTACCAATTTACATTTTGATAATGATAATACTCAGGAATTATAGCAGGTTTGTGCTAATGGCACATAGAGTCCATAGGGCGATGCCCTTATAAATAATGGGATCATGATGCTTGTCCTGGATCATGTTCATTAGGCACCAAACTGAATACATTTTACTTAAACCGGGAGTCACTACCTGGGTTTGTCCAACAAGGTATTCTAAGATATTCTTCTACAGATGGTGACCAATGGGAGTTTGCTCGGTGTCAACATGATTGTGTTTTGTACTGATGAAAAATGTACCGATAATTTATGTTTAGGTTGAAAACACAATGAACCAACGTGTGGTCATTTGCAATGGTAATATACTAGTACAAGGAAGTTTGTTTATGCTTAAGTTAGAAATTGATGCCTCGTGTTTTTCTACATTTGTATTAATGTATTTAAAAAATAAATATTTGCTTTAAAGTTGAGACAAGTCTCAAAATGGGAGATAATGGTAGAAAAATTACAAGATGATGTTATAATACTGTTTATGCATCGGCTAGCTTTGAGTACTCTCTCATCTGTGCCTGTGGGACTGAGTTGGGCATTTGGGGCTTGGCGCTGGCAATTGATTTATGGTGGCTTGGTGATAGAACCTACAGCCTGCACTGTATGTCAGTACAAATTATGGTGGACTAAGTATAGGGTATACACATTTCTTTTGTAAAATACTTATTTTGAGGAAAAATATGATTAGAAATGTTGAGACACTATTATGCAACATAAATGGGTTAAACCACATTTCATTCCCATTCTGTCTAAAAGTCACATCAAATAATGGCTATAATAGTAATAAAAACTGCACTTTAATTTCTCATGTATAAAATGTGTGGTTCGATCCCAGAATGCTGATTGGGTATGAACAAATATTTATTTTTACTCTTCTAACGTTGATAAGTATAGAATGGCAATAAGGCACCTCGGAGGGGTTGTGGTATATACCACGGCTACAGTGGCGGTCAGTGCCATTCATCATGAGGGAGGACACTTTTTTTTCATGAGCATGTCCTTTTCTATTACAGCATGTTGGATGACTGTCATTCATATTCCATTCACCCAGTTCAATGTAACATCGATAGATTTCGACTACTACATGTTACTCATATTTTCCATATACCCATCATGAGGTTGCTATGAATGGAAGTTTACAACCTAGGCGCACACAGGTCAAGAGAAACATTTGAGATAAGACAGTGACACATTCTATACCGCTTTGCACACTCTTGCCTGCATCTAGCTTATCTAGGGTGTAATCATTAGTCCAACAGTTGCAAACGAGAGTTTCAATTGGACAAATTCAGGTATTTTTATCCTTATTTCGTTTTAAGAAATGTTTTTCAACAGAATCAGTGGAATGAATACACCCCTGAACATGCATAAACAGTTCAGTTTCATAGCAGCCACATTATATTCCTTCTCGCCTCTTTGCACTCTCCTCTCACCTTTTCCCTCCGTTTGTGGACTTCAATGAACAACACATCAGCTATGTGACCAGGCGAGAAAATCTTTCCAAGCCAAACCATATAACTGCTACACAGCCTACATCGTTGTCCCCATATTAGCTAAAGTAACGTCCTAGTCAACATAGCTAATAGAATTAATGTGTTGGTAAACCCGCTACAATCATGCAGTAACGTTAGTGTACAGTCAGTAAGCAGTTATCCCGGTGGGCCTGGTGGCAATAAATTAGTCACAATAAATGCTTATCTTGACTTCCAGTGTTGTGTTGGATAGTCATAGCCAGCTAACTAACATAGTATCCCTCTGTTTGAGCCAGGTGTTTGTTACTAAACTAGCCAGCTCCATTTGCTAGCTACACCATGGTGCTACCCTACAGAGTGCTGTTGAGGCTACTCTAGACCTTCACTGCAAAACAGTGTTTTAGTCAATTATTTGGTGACGTGAATATATTTAGTATAGTTTTATCTAAAAAGGATAACTTTTTCAAGGTTTAAAAAAAAAAAAAAATATATGAAATTCACTGAGGAGACCCCACTGCACAGCTAAGGGCTGTATCCAGGCACTCCGCTTTATACATAAGAACAGCCTTAAGCTGTAGTACATTGGCCAAATACAGTGCCTTCGGAAAGTCATCAGACCCATTGATTTTTCCCATATTTTGTTACGTAACAGCCTTTTTCTAAAATGGATTAAATTAAATTAAAATCCCTCCGCAATCAACAACACAATATCCCACAATGACAAGGCAAAAAGTTTTTGGGGAAATTTTAGCAAATGTATTAAAAATAAAATCATTAAGTCATTGAAAGGTATTTATTTGTACTATTTTCTACATTGTAAAATAATAGTGAAGACAACAAAACTATGAAATAACGTGAAGAAATCCTATAGTAACCAAAAAAGTGTTAAACAAATTGAGATTCTTCAAAGTAGCCACCCGTTGCCTTGATGACAGCTTTGCACACTCTTGGCTTTCTCTCAACCAGCTTCATGAGGTAGTCACCTGGAATGCATTTCAAATAACAGGTCTGCCTTGTTAAAAGTTAATTTATGGAATTTATTTCCTTAATGCGTTTGAGCCAATCAGTTGTGTTCTGACAGAGTAGGGGTGGTATACAGAAAATAGCCCTATTTGGTAAAAGCCAAGTCCATATTAGGGCAAGATCAGCTCAAATAAGCAAAGAGAAAGTACAGTCCATCATTACTTTAAGGCACGAAGGACAGACAATATGCAACATTTCAGGAATTTAAGGTTCTTCAAGTGCAAAAATCATCAAGAACTACGATGAAGTTCATTAGCGTTACCAACCTCAGAAATTGCAGCCCAAATAAACGCTTCAGAGTTAAAGTAACAGACACATCTCAACATAAACTGTTCAGAAGAGACTGTGAATTAGGCCTTCATGGTCGAATTGCTGCAAAGAAACCACTACTAAAGGACACCAATAATAATAATAAGAGACTTGCTTGGTTCAAGAACCATGAGCAATGGACATTAGACCAGTGGAAATGTGTCCTTTGGTCTGATGAGTCCAAATTTGAGGTTTTTGGTTCCAACCGCAGTGTCTTTGTGAGAGTTAGTAGGTGAACGGATGATCTCCGCATGTGTGGTTCCCACCTTGAAGCATGGAGGAGTAGGTGTGATGTTGTGGCTGTGCTTTGCTGTTGTCAATGATTTATTTTGAATTCAAGGCACGCTTAACCAGCATGGCTACCACAGCATTCTGCAGCGATACGCCATCCCATCTGGTTTGCGATTAGTGGGACTATCATTTGTTTTTCAACAGGACGATGACCCAACACCTACAAGCTGCGTAAGGGCTATTTGACCTAGAAGGAGATTGATGGAGTGCTGCATCGTTTGGGTTCCTGAGTGGTTCAGCGGTCTAAGGCACTGCATCTCAGTGCAAGAGGCGACACTACAGTGCCTGGTTAGAATCCAGGCTGAATCACATCCGGCCATGATTGGGGAGTCTCATAGGGCAGCGCACAATTGGCCCAACATCAGATGGGGATTTAGAAAGAGAGCGTGCACATGAGAGAAATTAACATTACATTCTCAGGCAACAGATCTGGTGTACATTCCTGCAGTCAGCATGCCAATTACACGCTCCCTCAAAACGTCAGACATCTGTGGCATTGTGTTGTGACAAAACTGGACATTTTAGTAGCCTTCTGTCTACAGCACAAGGTGCACCTGTGTAATGATCATGCTGTGTAATCAGCTTCTTTATATGCCACACCTGTCAGGTATATGAATTATCTTGGCAAAGGAGAAATGCTCCTTTGCATTATATAAACAAATTTGTGCACAGATTTTAAGATAAATAATATTTTTGTGCATGTGGAACGTTTCTGGGATCTTATTTCATCTCATGAAACAAGGGAACACTTTACATGTTGCATTTAGTTTTGTTCATTATATGTATGTATGCAGTGGATGTTGAACATTTCTAGAGGTAAATGTGTTAAGTTATAGCCATGGTATAAAAGGGATAATCATCTCCGGGCTTTATGCGTTCTATGGAAAATGTAACTCCTTCCACATATTTCATTATTTTTCAGAGAACTCATAGCTCCTCGTTGATTATCCCTTAAATGTAGTCTGAATGTGAGAAACATTATGTAAGAACCTAAAACATTTGAAATTGAAGAAAACTATTTTAGGGGAGATTGCACTATACACTACCTGAAAACACAATGTTGATACAATTACCATAATTAGCTGAAATTTGACATCAGTCCTCATTTAACAATGCTTACCTACCTATGAAAGCCATTTGAAGTAGACCTAAAGTAATTTGTAGTATGTTTTAGATTACTAAAATGCTATGCAAATTGTCATTCTGTTGTGGCATTGACTTCTCAAATCCCTGTAATTTCCAAATTAAACCAAGTAAAAAAAAAAAAGATAGGAAGTTCTTATGAGTTGTTATTAATGACATTTAAGGTGAATATATATATTTTTTACATCCAAAAGAGACAGTTAAAGGGTTAATAAACATACAAATCTTTACTTTAGTATTTAATAGCATTTCATCTCCAGCAGTTAGTGTATGTACAACACCAGGTTTCAACGTTTAGCACATAGTTAAAGGAAAGTAGTTCAGCAAGGCATAGTAAACAGGAGGCACTTTATAAAGCCATTTAACACAGTGAAAAACAGCATAAGACAGTAAAGTAAGGCCATTAAGCTTAGGTCATGTTCATTATGGCACACAATCGAAAAAAGGTTTTGCATCGGAAAAGTCAAGCATTTCTTATTGGACAAGTCCAGGTAGTCCCTCCATGTTCCGTTTGGTGCCTAAAGAACACGACCCAGGTTTATCCCTCTACCAAAACACATACATTTCAACAACAAGCCACACCTTTACTGTGGTTAGGGGATGTGGAGTGCAAAGAAGAGCACTGTACAAATATGCATAACAACGTAATAGTAATGACAAGTCAATATTTGGTCAATTAAGATGTTAATTTTTATTTCCTTCTCTAAAAAGTCCAGGAATGATAGGCATACAGAAATATAGAATTAGAGTGCTGTAAATAAGATGTTAAATATATAATAAAGGCATCTTTCGGATTCCTTTGCATACAATTTTCTTCATAAATAATGAACAGTTACCTTCACCATTCAACCAGATTACATTTTATTTTGGAAAACTACGAAAAAGTTAAATCTTTCATCACTTGAACTTGACCCTTTCTCGTCATCTATGCCAGTGTGTGCAGGCTTTGGTTCCAACCCAGCACTAACAACAGATTCCACTAAACAAAAGCTTGACAATTAGTAGATTAGCTGAATCCGATGAATTGGTACAGGGCTGGTGCAAAAACCTGCCTCCCAGGTCTAAGACCTGGTTTCCCAAAAGCATCTTAAGGCTTAGAACCATAGGATCCTATTGTTCTAAGATTAACCTAACCTTAAGATGTTTTTAGGAAACAGGGCCCAGGACTGAAGAACGCTGATCGGCTGATGGCCTCAGTCAGATTGATTGGCTGTGTTGTGCTGCCCGGGGCAAGGGCATCATATCCTGAGCTGTGAGAGGAGGGCACAGAGCGACGTGACGCTCTCCCTCAGTCTGGCGTCCTCTTCCTGTCCCAGGGACACACCGGCTAGACGGGTTGAGCCCGACACCCCCAGGACACAGGGTAGGCTAAGGAACACCTCCGCACCGATACCGCCCCAGCCCTGAAACACACACGGGAAGAAACTCAATAGCATACTCCTCTTGCTCTCTTTCTTTACCTCCTTCTCAAAACCAATTGGGGGATAAGGTCAGCGAGGACGAACTTCTGGCTCTCATATCCAATGGGTTTTGAGAAGAAGACAAGAAGGATGGGAGTAGTAGGCAATTGAGATCTTCCCAGGAAAACGGATAGGGACACAAAACTTAACACAGGTACAGGATGCGGCACAGAGCACAAGATGAGAAACATGACAGCAGTGCATTTTGGTCAGAAAACCCTCTATATACACATCTACTTGAGCTGAGGTGTATATAGTAAAGTGTGGTTTCTCGAGGGATCTAGATTGTATGCAACAAAAAACGCTTTTTATACATTTTGCAATGGAAAGCAAAAATAAGCTTTTCTCATTGGACAAGCGCAGGTAGTCCCTCCCCGTTTCAGTCAGTCTGTGTGTAACTGATGTGAAATGGCTAGCTAGTTAGCGGGGTGCGAGCTAATAGCGTTTCAATCGGTGACGTCAATCACTCTGAGACCTTGAAGTAGTTGTTCCCCTTGCACTGCAAGGGCCGCGGCATTTGGGAAGCGATGGATAACGATGCTTCGAGGGTGGCTGTTGTCTGTATGTGCAGAGGGTCCCTGGTTCGGAGCGGGGAGAGGGACGGAAGCAATACTGCTACATGTGCAGCTGTGTTACCTGTGCCAGTGTGGAGACAGAGTGAGTCTTCCTCTGGTCCACCAGGATACTGTGGGTGATGTCAGCGATAGACAGACCCACGGACCAGGATCGTTGGCCACGGCCCTTCAGCATCTCAAATGCCCTGCACAAAACAGGAAACTGGTCAACGCCATGTTGGCCCATTCGGTTAGAGTAGGAAAGTATTCACACCCCTTGACTTTTTCCACTTTGTTGATACACAGTGGGATTAAAATAGATTTCATTTCTTTTCAACGATCTACACAAAATACTCTGTCAAAGTGAAAGAGAAATTCTAAAATAAGTGTTTTATTTTTCATGATTTAAATGATCTCGATTAGATACGTATTCAACCCCCCGATTCAATACATGTTAGAATCACCTTTGGTAGCGATTACAGCTGTAAGTCTTTAAGAGCTTTCCACACCTGGATAGTGCAACATTTGCCCATTATTTTCAAATTGGTTGTTGATCATTGCAAAACAGCCATTTAAGTCTTGCCATAGATTTAAGCCAATATAAGTCAAAACTAACTCTGCCACTGAGGAACATTCAACACTTTTGCTAAGCAACTCCAATGGCCTTGTGTTTTAGGTTATTGTCCTGCTGAAAGGTGAATTAATCTCCCAATGTTTATTTATTGTACCTTTATTTAACTAGGCAAGTCAAATTCTTATTTTAAATGACGGCCTAGGAACAGTGGGTTAACTGCCTGTTCAGGGGCAGAACGACAGATGTGTACCTTGTCAGCTCGGGGATTTGAACTTGCAACCTTTCGGTTACTAGTCCAATGCTCTAACCACTCGCCTACCGCCCGAAAAAACGTCTGGTGGAAAGGAGACTGAACCAGGTTCTTCTCTAGGATTTTGCCTGTCCTTAGCTCTATTACGTTTATTTTTATCCTGAAACTGCCCAGTCCTTAACGATTACAAGCATACCCATAACATGATGCATCCACCACTATGCTTGAAAATATGGAGTGGTACTCAGTAATGTGTTTTATTGGATTTGTGTGTTTTTTGGATTTGACTCAAACATACCACTTTGTATTCTGGACAAAAAGTGAATTGCGTTACCTAATTTTTTTGAAGTATTACTTTAGTGCCTTTTTGCAAACAGGGTGCATGTTTTGGAAAATTGTATTCGGTACAGGCTTCCTTCTTTTCACCCTATCAATTATGATAGTATTGTGGAGTAACTACAATGTTGTTGATCCATCAGTTGTTTTCGCCAATCACAGCCATTCAACTCTAACGGTTTTAAAGTCACCATTGGACTCATGGTGAAATCCCTGAGCGGTTTCGTTCCTCTCTGGCAACTGAGTTAGGAAGAACGCCTGTATCTTGTAATGACTGGGTGATAGTGATAGTTAATGCCCGTTTTTTAAAATCTTGGTTTCATCAGACCAGAGAATCTTGTTTCTCCTGGTCTGAGTCCTTTAGGTGCCTTTTGCCAAACTCCAAGCGGGCTGTCATGTGCCGTTGACTGAGGAGTGGCTTCCTTCTGGCCACTACCATACAGTCCTGATTTGTGGAGTGCTGCAGAGATGGTTGTCCTTCTGGAAGGTTCTCCCATCTCCACAGAGGAACACTGGAGATCTATCAGAGTTACCATCGGGTTCTTGTTTTGGTACCCTTTCCCAGATGTCTGCCTCGACACAATCCTGTCTCGGAGCTCTACGGACAATTCCTTCAACCTCGTGGCTTGGTTTTTGCTCTAACATGCACTGTCAACTATGGGACCTTATATAGACAGGTGTGTGCCTTTCCAAATCATGTCCAATCAATTTAATTTACTACAGGTGGACTCCAATCAAGTTGTAGAAACATCTCAAGGATGATCAATGGAAACAGGATGCAACTGAGCTCAATTTTGAGTCTCATAGCAAAGGGTCTGAATACTTATGTAAAAACCTGTTTTTGCTTTGTCATTATGGGGTAGTGTGTGTAGATTGAGGGGAAAAACATATTTCATCCATTTTATAATAAGGCTGTAACGTAACAAAATGTGGAAAAAGTCAAGGGGTCTGAATAGTTTACAAATGTACTGTATAGGGGAACAATGTGCAGTATTAGAATACAGTTGCACTCTGCCCTAGACACTGATATGAGGTCCGCTATATCATTGTTCAGTCTTCTTTTTTATATTAAGATTGGGTGAGCTGATCCTAGATCTGTGCCTGCGGGCAACATGTATCCAGAACACCTTCAGTCAGTGTGATGCCATTTTGGGTCATAGTCACGCCAGTCTCCGGGAAAAGTTCTTGGCAGTGTTCTGAGGGATAAAGACCTCGTTGTTGTTTTTGTTACTTACCTGTCTAACAGAGGTTTGGTAGCTTTGGATCTGGGTGCGATCTCTGGATGTTGGTGGCTAGCCCCCATCAAAATGTTACTCAACACAGGGACTGCAACACAAAAACAAATTGTGAGTGTTAAAGAAATCCCATTAATATCCAGAGATATTGCATTAAATGGCTCCTGTGCTCCACAGAGAGTAATAACAAACATTCACTTCACCCACAACATCAGATACTGCAAGTAGATACTGCCTTGGTAGTTTGGTATGCAATGTTTCCCCTATATTCATTTTGCGGCAGTAGGCCACTGCTTCTAAATAGTTTCCACCAATCCCAAAAAAAGGATTACAAAAAAATATATAATTGGGGGAGATCCAGGGTGGTAAAATGTTTTCAGTGTAATATGCAGAAATGGAGGAGCAATTTCCTGGTAGCTAAAATTCCAATAGTTCGCCTAATTTCAGTTTGTGACAATTCAAGCAATGTGTAGAGAATCATTTTACCATCTAAACCACTGAAATATATTTTCAGTTGTTTATAGTTGGCGTACAAAACCGAAAGTAAAAGATGCAAAAACGAAACATAGAAATAGCGCACATAGAACAGATTTACAGTTTCTTAGACTTGCTTTAAATGAGAGTGACAGACCTACACCTAAAATGTTTGAATTTGGTCAGGTTGTCCAAAAAGTGACAATGCAGCTATAAATGACTAAAACCACAAAGTATGTAGAAATGATAATGTAGCTAAATATCTATATTTTTATAAGATCATTTTGAGCACTAACAATGACCAAAATAAAACTAGACAGTCACGGAGAATCTAGCATAAGAATACAGCATAAGCCTTGCAAAATGTGGACAAATTAGCTTTAAAAAACGCAAACTGTTGTCACTGCGGCCAAGAGTAGGGCCTCTAACATTTGGTCGGAAACCATGCCTTCTGGCCATGCCTTGCCACCCCCCCCCCACGTTAACTTTGCCACCACTACTGAAAGAAATCCTCAGACCTGTCTCCATCTTACCCTTGTTGTCTGAGAGTTCTCCTATGACCCAGGCCTGTTTGTGTGTGTTGAGACTGATGTCCAGGACGTGACAGAGACGTTCAGAGTCCAGGTTACACCCCGCCCCGATCACCCTGGATGGTGGCAGGCCGCTCTGTCTCCACGCCACATGGGCCATGATGTCCACTGTCAGAGATATTAGAACAGAGGGTTTATGAAATTTTCACAGATATTTTTTGTGGACAGTAAATCATACACCAATGCCAATATGAGATTTGATCACAATTTTTCTGTATTTCCTATGACACTTCTAGTTCAGTGCCTTCTGCTGCTTTTGACTGGTAGGTGTGTGTGTGTGTGTGTGTGTGTGTGTGTGTGTGTGTGTGTGTGGACCTGGCTGCGAGGCGATGAGCAGCACAGCGTTGGGGCTAAGGCGGACCAGGCCTGGGATAATGCCCCGGTACATGTCCACGTTGGTCTGGACCACGCTCACGTACGACTGCTCGTTGCTCCACGCGTTCGCCGTCACCACGATCACACTGGAGTCGGCAGACGCCGACAGGTCTATCATTGAAAAACAAACGGTTCTTCAACAAAAGTGGAGTATCTTAAGGCCCCATTGTAACACACGTTTTTTGGGACAGTGGTAGCCCCAGCGTTGATAGTCATCCATTTAATAAACATCCCTTTTGAAGAAGGACCTGCACGCTCCAACATACAGTGGCTTGTGAAAGTATTCACCCCCCTTGGCATTTTTCCTATTTTGTTGCCTTACAACCTGGAATTAAAATAGATTTTTTTGGGGGGGTTTTATCATTTGATTTACACAACCTACCATTTTAAAGATGCAAAATAAGAAAAAGAAAACAGAAATAAGACAATAAAAAAACAGAACACCTGAGCGTGCATAACTATTCACAGAATACTCGCAATATTTAAGTTCCCGCTCACAAGACCTGAAATTTGCTCAGTGCCAAAGTCAATACTTTGTGCAGCCACCTTTTGCAGCAGTTACAGCTACAAGTCTCTTGGGGTATGTCTCTATAAGCTTGGCACATCTAGCCACTGGGAGTTTTGCCCATTATCAAAGGCAAAACTGCTCCAGCTCCTACAAGTTGGATGGGTTCCGTTGGTGTATAGATATCTTTACGTCATACCATAGATTCTCAATTGGATTGACATCTGGGCTTTGACTAGGCCATTCCAAGACATCTACATGTTTCTCCTTAAACCACTTGAATGTTGCTTTAGCAGTATGCTTAGGGTCATTGTCCTGCTGGAAGGTGAACCCCCGTCCCAGTCTCAAATCTCTGGAAGACTGAAACAGGTTTCCCTCAATAATTTCTCTGTACTTAAGTGCCATCCATCATTCCTTCAATTCTGACCAGTTTCCCAGCCCCTGCTGATGAAAAACATCCCCACAGCATGATGCTGCCACCACCATGATGGTGTTCACAGGGTGATGAGAGGTGTTGGGTTTGCACCAGACATAGCATTTTCCTTGATGGCCAAAAAGTTCCATTTTAGTCTCATCTGACCAGAGTACCTTCTTCCATATGTTTGGGGAATCTCCCACATGCCTTTTGGCATTTTTTTCTTTAAGCAATGGCTTTTTTCTGGCCACTCTTCCGTAAAGCTCTGTGGAGTGTACGGCTTAAAGTGGTCCTATGGACAGATACTCCAATCTCTGCTGTGGAGCTTTGCAGCTCCTTCAGGGTTATCTTTGGTTTCTTTGTTGCCTCTCTGATTAATTCCCTCCTTGCCTGGTCCGTGAGTTTTGGTGGGCAGGCCTCTCTTGGCAGATTTGTCGTGGTGCCATATTCTTTCCATTTTTTAATAGTGGATTTAATGGTGCTCTGTGGGATGTTTCAGATATTTTTATAACCCAATCCTGATCTGTCAACAACTTTGTTCCTGACCTGTTTGGAGAGCTCCTTGGTCTTCATGGAGCCCATTGCTTAGTGGTGTTGTAGACTCTGGGGCCTTTCCGAACAGGTTTATACATACTGAGATCATGTGACAGATCATGTGACACTTAGATTGCACACAGGTGGACTTTATTTAAATAATTATGTGACTTCTGAAGGTAATTGGTTGCACCAGATCTTAATTATAGCAAAGGGGGTGAATACATATGCACGCAGCACTTTTTTTTTTTTTTTTTTTTTTTTAACACAATACAATTTTCAGTCACATATTTGACAAACTGTGTTATAAATCATTTCTTATTTTTATAAAGTGATTTGAGCTTTAAAATTAAAAACAGCCCTAAAATGGTTTATATCAAGCCTACAATGAACACCACACATTGGCTATTGTAGGGGAAATCATAGAAGTCAACACCTATATCCATGTGGAAATGTTATGGCATTTTCTCAATTGGTTTTGTTGATAGGACTACATTATGCTCAAATAACAACAATAGCCTATTGATCACTGTGAAACTAATTTAAAGCAGGTGTAGCCTGTGTTCACAATTAATGCGTGCTGGAAGTTGCACAGAATGCTCGCAATATTTAAGTTCCTGCTCACAAGACCTGAAATTTGCTCAGTGCCAATTTTTTGGGAGGGAACGTTAGATGTAAATCAGTGGTCCAAACTAGTGACTATATACATAGGCTGAGGTTTAGATGAATAGGTCAGGCTTAGTTTACAGTTCACTGCTGCTTTACTGGGTAAAAGTAGTGTCTAATAAGTTTATAGGAGATGTACCTTTAGATACCTCCACCTTCGGTAAGTTGAAAATCTCTAGATCCATGCTACCACCTTTGGTGGAGCTCTCAGCTACGTCAATGAAGACTAGTCTATCCACTTTACCCTATAAAGCAAAGAGAGAGAGAGAACATAATGTGAACTCTTCACTGTTATGAAAGATACATGGGATAGAAATGGTGATCAATACTCAAAACACATCCTTTAGACACAATAGTGATTAAGAAAGGCTTGTCACATCAATGTACCTGGGTCGTGTTAATATGGCACCAAAAGCAAGAAAACAGACAAACAGGGCGACCTATAATTGTTTGTCAAGTAGGTTTAAATACATTTCACTTCAAAAATCAGCCTTTGATTCTGCTTTGTGACAAAATGTGCAATCTTTTGGAGGGAGGGCAAAGTGCAGACTGATAAGTACTACATGGACTTGTCCAATAAGAAACACAAATTTCAATTTCTCGTCACAAAAGGTTTCCTGTTGCATGTCCTAATGAACACGACCCGGTTTTAACATTTGAGTGTCAAAAAAGGCAGTCATACTTTTGCCAAAATGCTCATCACTGATGCCATTCCCAAGTCTCCGCCCCCAATGACTGTGACTTTGTTGATTAAATGATCGTGATGCTGTCCTCCACCTGTGATAGGACGACATGGTTAGAGTTAGAGCCAGGGGTGTTAACGTCAGGTGAAATGTTTAGCTTCAGAATGCTGCAAACAGAAAGTTACTAAACAGAGATTACACTTTTCCTAGTTCTACATGACAGACAATCAGATATGTTCTAAATTATACATTTCAATCTAAACATTCTGCAATTTACCACATCATCACTAGAGAAAGCTGGCTTGGCTATTGATGGCAAACTATCAGACCCAGCCACAGCTTAATCTGGAGTTTGCGTTGTCGGTTTCTGGTGAATATCAAAACGCTAATTTGTAGGTGACAGGATTCATTGAATGAAGAAATACACTTTGGAAATAATTGTAATATAAAGCAGTCATGTGTTATCCTCTGGGCCCAAATATAGCCTTACCTTTTTAAACCCAATGAACCATTCAGCAAGTGGCATTCTGGCAGTATATGTCCAGAAAGTCTGGTTTCCCAGACAGATTAAACCTAATTCTGGTCTGAAAAGCATGCTCAATGGAGAATCTCGATTGAAAGTTGTTTTAAACCCAGGGCCCATATCCACAAAGGTTCTCAGAAAAAGGTTCTAGGAATCCTGTTAAAAAACAACAATGTTTTTTCTCGCAGCTCAGAGGAGGTTAAGACACTGTTCAGACAGAGAGTAAAATCAATTCATAAAAAGTTTCTCAGCTCGTAATCATGACAGTTTGAGGTACAGCAAAAGATAGTGAAGCTGCTCGTTGACATTGTTGCAAATGGAGAATAATAATAATAATAATAATAATAATAACAATAATAAGAGGCAACACGCTTTAGACAAAAGGTTTGATAGAATTTTCACGACATGATCACTTTGACAAGTCTGAATTTCTGCCTAATGTTGTCATGCAAAACCTTTTTTTAACCAATTGGGATGTGGATTTTTGATCATATAACTGTTATAGCAGACACACTCGTCACTTTAACAACTCAAATCGATCAAGTCACTTCCCGATAATGTTGCATAAAACGTTTGAAAGGTCGATCATTTTAATCTAACATGAAGCTCTAGATGCCTTAAATGGCCCAATTCTTATAGGCATACCCAATAAGGGATCATTTTATTACGTGATATTGCGCTCCAAAAGGGATAACATGTCGGTTAATTAAATAATCTAAAGAAAAATGTGTTTATTTATTACCTTAGTGGTTATAATTATTTAGGCATATCATGTGAAGTAGGCCTCATGTGAAATCATTGTCAAAAGCACAAGAGATACTGTTGCATGTAGGTAGATTAGTGTATATGATCAACCCATAAATACCGGTCAAAAGTTTTAGAACACCTTTATTTTTACTATTTTCTACATTGTACTAATACTAGTACTACATTGTTCTAATAGTGAAGACATCAAAACTACGAAATAACACACATGGAATCATGTAGTAAGCAAAAAAGTGTTAAATAATAATAATAATGTATATTTTTTTATATTTTAGATTCTTCTAAGTAGCCACCCTTTGCACACTCTTAACATTCTCTCAACCAGCTTCACCTGGAATGCTTTTCCAACAGTCTTGAAGGACTTCCCACATATGTTGAGCACTTGTTGGCTGCTTTTCCTTCACTCTGCGGTCCGACATCCCAAACCATCTCAATTTGGTTGAGGTCGGGGGATTGTGGAGGCCAGGTCATCTGACGCAGCACTCCATCACTCTCATTCTTGGTAAAATAGCCCTTCACAGCCTGGAGGTGTGTTGGGTAATTGTCCTGTTGAAAAACAAATGATAGTCCCACTAAGCGCAAACCAGATGGGATGGCATTTCGCTGCAGAATGCTGTGGTAGATATGCTGGTTAAGTGTGCCTTGAATTCTAAATAAATCAGACAGTGTCACCAGCAAAGCACCCCCACACCATAACTTCTCACCCATGCTTTACGGTTGGAAATACACATGCGGAGATCAACCGTTCTCCCACACCGCGTCTCACAAAGACACGGCGGTTGGAACCAAAAATCGTTGGACAAAATCGTTGGACTCCAGACCAAAGGACACATTTCTACCAGTCTAATGTCCATTGCTCGTGTTTCTTGGCACAAGCAAGTCTCTTATTATTATTGGTGTCCTTTAGTAGTGGTTTCTTTGCAGCAATTTGAACATGAAGGTCTGATTCACAGTCTCCTCTGAACAGTTGATGTTGAGATGTGTCTGTTACTTGAACTCTGTGAAGCATTTATTTGGGCTGCAATTTCTGAGCCTGGTAACTCTAATGAACTTATCCTCTGCAGCAGAGGGTCTTCCATTCCTGTGGCAGTCCTCATGAGAGCTAGTTCCATCATAGCGCTTGATGGTTTTTGCAACTGCACTTAAAAAATGTATTTCACCTTTATTTAACCAGGTAGGCCAGTTGCGAACAAGTTCTCATTTACAACTGCGACCTGGCCAAGATAAAGTAAAGCAGCGTGACAAAAAACAACAGAGTTACACATAGGATAAACAAAAGTACAGTCAATAACACAATAGAAAAATCTATATACAGTGTGTGCAAATGGAGTAAGAAGGTAAGGCAATAAATAGGCCATAGTAACGAAGTAATTACAATTTAGCAAATTAACACTGGAGTGATAGATGTGCAGATGAAGATGTGCAAGTAGAAAAACTGGTGTGCAAAAGAGCAAAAAAGTAAACAAAAACAAAATGGGGATGAGGTAGTTAGTTGGGTGGGCTCTTTACAGATGGGCTATGTACAGCTGCAGCGATCAGGTCGCAGTGGTGGGTGGTATATAGGGTGACAAAATGGATGGCACTGTGATAGACTGCATCCAATTAGCTGAGTAGAGTGTTGGAGGCTTTTTGGAGTTAGAGCTACAGGATGCAAATTTCTGTTTGAAAAAGCTGGCCTTTGCTTTCCTAACTGACTTGTGTGTATTGGATCCTGACTTCCCTGAAAAGTTGCATATCGCGGGGACTATTCGATGCTAGTGCAATACGCCACAGGTTGTTTTTGTGCTGGTTGAGGGCAGTCAGGCCTGGAATGAACCAAGGACTATATCTGTTCTCAGTTCTACATTTTTTGAAAGGGGCATGCTTATTTAAGATGGTGAGGAAAGTACTTTAAAAGAACAAACGGGCATCCTCAACTGACAGGATGAGGTCAATATCCTTCCAAGATACCAGGGCCAGGCCCGCTCGCAACAGTGTTTTAGGGAGCGTTTCAAGAATCTTTCAAAGTTCTTGACATTATCCAGATTGGCTGTCATTTCTCTTCGCTTATTTGAGACGTTCTTGCCATAATATGGACTTGGTCTTTTACCAAATAGGATTTTCTTCTGTATACCCCCCTACCTTGTCACAAAACAACCGACGTCCGAATGAAAAGCGTGCCCAAAGTAAACTGCCTGTTACTCAGGCCCAGAAGCTAGGATATGCATATAATTGGTAGTTTTGGATAGAAATCACTCTAACGGTTCTAAAACTTACTATTACAATTATGTCTGTGAGTATAACAGAACTGATATGGCAGGCAAAACCCCGATGACAACCCCCCCCAAAAAAAAATAGTCAGCCTACCACTATTTTCAATGGCTATTGTCCCACCTGGCCATAAGAAGTTAACAAGGCACATCTGTTAATTGAAATGCATTCCAGGTGGCTACCTCATGAAGCTGGTTGAGAGAATACCAAGAGTGTGCAAAGCTGTCATCAAGACAAAGGGTGGCTACTTTGAAGAATCTCAAATATAAAATATATTTTGATTAGTTTAACACTTTTTTGGTTACTTCATAGTTTGTCTTCATTATTATTCTACATTGTAGAAAATAGTCAAAAGAAAAGAAAAACCCTTGAAATGAGTAGGTGTTCTAAAAATTCTGACCGGTAGTGTGGAAATATCAAAACAACTCCAAAGCAATTGCATGTGTAACAGGAACCACTGACTCGCTAGCATTTTTATTATAAAAGACACCGCTTAAACTCTGACGCCCTCTGGTGGCATTTTGTAAACTACGCATAATATTGTATACTACCTTTCAGAAACAATGCGACTACTACAGAGCATGCCAAAAAACCCTGAAATGTAGGGGGTTTTTTTCCAGGAGGGGTCCCACTAATTTTCCCCATGTTGGGGAATAAGATATTTTTAAGTCTAGGTTTGAAATAAAATATGTCTCCAATTACTGTTCCAAAATTATTTCAAATATATATTTTCCATAGAAAGCCGTTTTAAAAGCGCAGGCCTTGTGCAACGCAACGTTAAAATAGTTGTGTTTTTATTAGTTTTCATTTGAATTATTTAAAGATTTTATTCAGTTTCGTTTCAGTTTTCAGATCCACTTTACAATAGTTTATTTAGTTAAAGGTTTTATAAAAACATGTCTATATTATTTTGCTTTAGTTTTGGTGTTGGACTAAAAGTTGCCAATGCGTGGAAGGTTAGGAGCCATTTAGTTGCTGTATAGTTAGTGTTTTTTGGGATGTCACTTCTTGACACTGTGGGCAGCAGGCAAAAGGTGATTGGCCTGGTCATAGGTTAGGTTTAAAAAGGTAGACTCGGGGAGATGGTGTATATGCACAAAGTAAACAGTAATAGTGGGTCAATTTCGGCAACAACCAGGAGTGTTGAAGCGCAAGGCTAAACCTCAGGGGCTGGTGTTACGGACACAGCCGTGTAGTCTTTCAATCAAGATTCTCCGTTGAGCATGCTTTTTAGTCCAAGACTAGGCTTAATCTGTGTCCAGGACACCATCCCTATATCAAAACTTTTTACCTTTGCAACATTTAATCTGTTTTGGTCCCCTAGCTATTATATTGTAGCTGTGTGAAGAGCACATGCACAGATACTCTGTCTAACTGTGTGAGAACAAAGTCTTGTATTGTGCTAATCTCAATGGGCTTATTCGAGCGGATTGTTTTGTCAAGTCGCCTTTCAAACTGTGTTGCATTCTGGGGATAAAAATTGTCAGACTTGCACCTACATGTCGACTGCATGAACTTTACAAAAATCATGTGATCAAAAGGTCATGACATTTTGACTGCAGTCCACTGCAAGTTACTGCAGTTGTTCTTCATCCTGTGATGACATGGTAGGCACAGCTTGTCCCATTAATCAATCGCAAAAATGTAGGATTAGCCGACTACAAAACAAACATTTTAGATAATATAGAGAATCTGGAACTATTTATTGATCAGCATTTTGATATGCTCGAAAAAGAAACAGATACGTCGAAGTGAACAAGAGAAGACCTGTCCTCGAGTTCTGCGAGCAAAACTGAAGGGAAGCCGCCGTCTAAATTCAACATTGGAGGGTGACGTTTTTATAACTATGTCTCCAGAAGATAGAGCATGAGCGAGCAGGTAAAAAAACTGGATCTATCGCCTGGGCTACTGGGGGAGGTTGAGGCCTTAAAAACAGGAATGGATTACAGTAATTAAATGGAAGAAATACGAGCGGAAATAAGACATTGAAAACTACCGTGGACTCCCTACAAGACACTACAGAGAGGCTGCGGTTTTGATAAAACAATGAAAGTGGAATTACGTGATCTAAAGTGCAGAAGTATGAAAAATAATATTGTTATAATGGGAATAAAAGGAAGATGAAAACAAACTCAGTCAACGGAGGAAAAAAATATCAAGGTGTTCATGAAACGTAGTCTCAAGATGACGGACGAACAATTGATTTTCAAAGGGCTCACCATTTCGATGGCAGAGCAGAGGGAAGGCCCTGTCCGATCAGAACTATGCCAACCCACTAAAAAATAAAAATTGCCTTTTTACAACATGGTAGGGATTTGAAGAACACCCCATTCTCTACTCATGAACAATTTCCCCATGAAATAGTGGAGCGAAGACGTGCCCTGTACCCCACTTTCAAAAGGCTCCGAGCAGAGAAGCAGAACATTTATTTATATGGAAACAACCAAATGTTCAAGGACTCGAAGATTACAATGTGGTTGTGAGTGATAGCTACTTCCTGTTGAAGTAGTCCCCGATACATATTTGCACCGCATTACAGTACAAATATGCAAATATGGATTCATTTGTTTTTCACAAAATTATATTTTTTTGCACAAACAACTTTTTAAAAAATAAACTAAGGTTGGATTTATGGTAATGCAGAATGGGTATGATGAACTTAACATTTTTCTATTCAGGCAATATGGAACTGTGGACTATATGGACGTAATATCAGGTTTTGATTTAGGGGAAGGCGAAGATGGGTAAGGCTGACCTTTTTTCTTCATGATTTTTTTCTTTATTTAATTTGATGATTGTACATTAGAAATACCAATGCTGTTTTTTGTTTGTTATGGCCTAATTGTAGAGGTCGGGTATATTATGACTTAAAAGCTGTTAAATAGTGCGGCCCTTGTTTCGCCGATGTGAATCTGAATGATTAGCTTAAGAAAACTTAATAAATATGAATAGATTTATATAATTAAAAACCTGCCTAGGTTCTCTATTGGAATAGGCCTATACGATCCTAAAATAATTGGTGTTATTACCGTAAAAAAAATAGTGTTTACCAATAAAATGGGCGGATGGTGAAGTAGACATACTTGGTATAACATCTAAAAAATATATATAAATGAACTTACCACAATTAATTTCAATAGAAAGTTAGCAAAAATAGATAAGATTCTGCAACCATGGAGAGGTAAAAAAAGTTGTCTATTTAAGTAAAAATCACATTGATTAACTCTTTGGTCCTATCAGTTTACTTACTTACTAATGGCACTGCCTACTCCAGATGACTCGTTTTTTAAATCATGCAAAGCCAGACAAAATTAAATGTGCCTATTTATATAATGAATATGAGTTTGGGGGGGGGCAACAATTTTTTAATATTAAAGCTTTAAATCCTCTCACTAAAAACTCATACATAAGTTATATGTAATAATCTACTGAAGAACCATTTTGGGTTTAAGAACAGCATATCCTCTGTTAAAAAAATGGCCTTTATAAGGATTACAACTTCACATTTCAGACAAATTGAAAATGGCATTTTGTTTAAAGTGTCACCCTTTCTTAAAACAAGCCATACAAAGCTGGTTACAATTTCAGTTTTATCCTCCAG
The DNA here is from genome assembly GCF_018296145.1 of Oncorhynchus tshawytscha. NCBI lineage: Eukaryota > Metazoa > Chordata > Actinopteri > Salmoniformes > Salmonidae > Oncorhynchus > Oncorhynchus tshawytscha. Next base: position 14,489,199 of record NC_056447.1, read on the forward strand.
AAAAGAGAGAACAAATATTAAAATGTTGTTTTTTAAAAATGGTATTATATTTATTAATGATACTATGAATTGAAACGGAGGCGTTTACAGTTGAAGTCGGAAGTTTACATACACCTTAGCCAAATACATTTAAAGTCTGTTTTTCACAATTCCTGACATTTAATCCTAGTAGAATTTCCCTGTTTTAGGTCAGTTAGGATCACCACTTTATTTTAATAATGTGAAATGTCTGAATAATAGTAGAGAGAATGATTTATTTCAGCTTTTATTTCTTTCATCACATTCCCAGTGGGTCAGAAGTTTACATAGACTCAATTAGTATTTGGTTGCGTTGCCTTTAATTGTTTAACTTGGGTTAAACGTTTTGGGTAGCCTTCCATAATAACGTGGGTGAATGTTGGCCCATTCCTCCTGACAGAGCTGGTGTAACTGAGTCAGGTTTGTAGGCCTCCTTGCTCACACATGCTTTTTCAGTTCTGCCCACAAATTTTCTATGGGATTGAGGTCAGGGCTTTGTGATGGCCACTCCAATACCTTGACTTTGTTGTCCTTAAGCCATTTTGCCACAACTTTGGAAGTATGCTTGGGGGTCATTGTCCATTTGGAAGATCCATTTGTGACCAAGCTTTAACTTGATGTCTAGAGATATTCACACAATTTTCATTCCTCATGATGCCATCCATTTTGTGAAGTGCACCAGTCCCTCCTGCAGCAAAGCACCCCCACAACATGATGCTGCCACCCACATGCTTCATGGTTGGGATGGGGTTCTTCGGCTTGCAAGCCTCCCCCCTTTTCCTCCAAACATAACAATGGTCATTATGGCCAAACAGTTCTATATTTGTTTCATCAGACCAGAGGACAATACTCCAAAAAGTACGATTTTTGTTACTATGTGCAGTTGCAAACCGTTGTCTGGCTTTTTTATGGCGGTTTTGGACCAGTGGCTTCTTCCTTGCTGTGCTGCCTTTCAGGTTATATCGATACAGGAGTAGTTTTACTGTGGATATAGATACTTTTGTACCCGTTTCCTCCAACATCTTCACAAGGTCCTTTGCTGTTGTTCTGGGATTGATTTGCACTTTTCGCACCAAAGTACGTTCATCTCTAGGATAGAGAACGCATCTCCTTCCTGAGCGGTACGACGGCTGCGTGGTCTCATGGTGTTTATACTTGCATACTATTGTTTGTACAGATGTGGTACCTTCGGGTGTTTGGAAATTGCTCCCAAGGATGACTTGTGGAGGTCTACAATTTTTTTCTGAGGTCTTGGCTGATTTCTTTTGATTTTCCCATGATGTCAAGCAAAGAGGCACTGACTTTGAAGGTAGGCCTTGAAATACATCCACAGGTACACCTCCAATTGACTCAAATGATGTCAATCAGCCTATCAGAAGCTTCTAAAGCCATGACATTTTCTGGAATTTTCCAAGCTGTTTAAAGGCACAGTCAACTTAGTGTATGTAAACTTCTGACCCACTGGAATTGTGATACAGTGAAATAATCTGTCTGTAAACAATTGTTGGAAAAATTACATGTCATGCACAAAGTAGATGTCCTAACCCACAGTTTAACAAGACGTGTGGAGTGATTGAAAAATGAGTTTTAATGACTCCAACCTAAGTGTATGTAAACTTCAACTTCAACTGTATGTCACATACGCAGTTATCGAAAATATATGGGAATATCTGCTCAATTCAAACTTACAACCAATTGATCGCAGCACTACCACAAAAATGGAGGCGGCAAGTGGAAAAGGTAGGCAACTTGTTTGCCTGCCATATATTAAAGATACAAATTGGCTGACAGGAACTGGCATAAATAGAAAAATATACCAGTTCCATTTGAGGACAAAAATGTTGACGGCTGCGCCATACAGGTTGCAAAATAAATGGGAAGAGATTTGCAATGTACCAATTCCATGGCATATGGTTTATGAACGGGTACAAAAAAACTACACTTGATTCAACACTTAGTTGTTCAATTTAAATTATTATATACAATTCTTGCCACCAACAGAATGCTATATATAGGGCTTACAACCATCTCAGCTCTGTAGATTTTGCTGTGATGAGACAGAATCAATAGATCATTTATTCTGGTATTGCCCCTATCTAGCTTGATTCTGGTCACAGGTTCAGGAAAGGTTTAAAAAAATAAAATAAAAGTACCACTTAAAATTAACCTTACAAATAGCAGTGTTGGGCAATTTGGAAAGCCATTGTCAGTCAATAAGGTTTTCATCTTTAGCTCACAATCTGTGGAAACTATACAATTAGAAATGTTTTTAAAAAGTATATAAAACATCACATTTGAAAAATATGGCATATGGAAACCAAACGAGGGTGGTCTATGATGATCGGTGGGATGGGCTGAGAGGCGGGATTAAAGAGCTTATGTTTGTTAATGTATTATTGTTATGTGACTGCTTTATATAAAAGTACCATGTTTGTAAAATGTTAATTTTTGTAACAAAAAAAGTTGTAAAAAAACTAAAAGATATTTGTCCCCGAAGAGGGGAGGGGTTAATATTTTTTTATAAAGTTCATCCTGCAGCCATCCCCCGCATTATGGGAAGCTCTATTGTGAACCAATCATGAGGGACGTTTTTGTTTAACCCACGCGAATGTGACCAAAGACATTTTTATTTGCCAAAATTTGTGTAATGGATATATACAAATAAATGTGTTATGAGGCTCTCACTTCTTGACTGTACAATGCACATATTATATTATGAGTTCCGTACAATGTGTGATATGGGGAGAATGTTTATTTCAACATCATAAAGAAAACTTTTTTTTTTAAACAATGAAAACTGACTTTCGGCTTTCACCTCCCTCAACCATTCAGCTGCTTTAGCGCTGTGTTTTACACATGGGAAATTGTTAAGCGTGAATCAAGAATGCTCCACCACCCAAAGGACATCCAGCCAACTTGACACAACTGTGGGACACAATTGAGTCAACATGGATCAGCATCCCTTTGGAATGCTTTCGACACCTTGTAGAGTCCACGCCTAGGGCTGTGGAGGTCACGACATTTGTCGGCAGGTGATTGTCAAGCAAATAACTGTTGGTCTCACTGTAATTGACTGTTAATTAGCAAACATATTTAGCATTTCCTGGCTTCCAAACATAGCCACTGATGCAGACATTTGGAACACCTACATTTTAAAAAGTCTAATAAATCCATATAATATAGCCTACACCTTCACAATAAATCCATTATTTATATTAGACAGGTCTAAAGAAGCATGGTATGAAGAAATGTAGTCTATTTCAGAAGCAAAGAATAGCATACTCTGAGTTGTCCTTATGTTAGGTCCTGATCTGGCTGTGGGCTACACTAGTTTTCATGTAGCAGACAAGATTAGCTAAGAATTGCATGGCATTATTTTAAAGTATTAAGAATACAATTGAACAAAGCTGAATAAAATAGAAAGAATATTTTCTCCAAACGATTTGAAAAAGTGTGCACATGCGGTGACGAGCGGTTAACAAAGAAATAGGTACTCCTATATATTTTTTTATTTTTATCCGTTATTTTACCAGGTAAGTTGACTGAGAACACATTCTCATTTGCAGCAACGACCTGGGGAATAGTTACAGGGGATACTTAAGAGTTAAATGTAACTTTAGTTATTCTACAAACGTTGGGCTACATGTTTTGATTTTTAATACATTGATGATGCGACTAATGATGATTTGAAAAGAGAGTTCTGCTTTGTTTTTTGCGCAGGCTATACACTTCATCAGTCTCAAATTTCACGGTAGCATCCCCTTTGTGGCCATAATGCACTCTAAAAAAAAATCCATGCTTTTGCTGCCAGGGGCCATTGTGCCCAAAGTGCTGTGTTGTCTCTGAGTGCTGCTTGCTCCGAAGCACCTCTCACTCACATGGCTCTCCATCACGTGATCAAGGCTTTCTCACAGGCTACAAGCAAAGACAGACACATCAGGGACCCAACTGCACACATCCTTATCCAATTCCGATGTGATTATTGAAGATATTCGAATAACATTTACTTTGTCAGCCAACAAGATGAGTAGGCCTAATGAACTGCAAAAGCACTAGCCTATGTCAATCTACTATCCCCCATAGTACAAAAGTTGACCTATTCTATTCTGTGCAAGAAATAAATATTCCAAACATAGTCTGGGTCAGTTGTGGGATGTGATAGGATCCAAATTAATACAACCACGAGCATAAAACCCCCCCCCGCTGCAGAGCAAAATTTTTAGTTTAAAATTGATAAACAATTTGGCTATTTCTTCACATTATAAGTGTACAAGGCAGTAGGATATATACGCGAATGTTCCATTAGCGGGAAAACACCATCAAAAGTGACCGCAAATGTGATTATGCATGTAATGATTTTATTATAAAGATTAAGAGTGAAAATTATGCCAGTTAGGCTCTACACCCCTTGTAAAGTGGCTTAATACGCTTAATTTTCTTTTGACATTGCCAGCAGTAAGATTTGAGTTCCCGGTACCGGGTCCAAAAACAACCACTCAGAGTTTAACAGGTACTGGTTAGGACAGCTCATGAGGTGTCGTAAAAACTAGGCTTAAGATACCAACATCAAACCAACCATATGTGAAGAATTAGCCCTTTTTGGAAATGCTGGATTCGCCACTGCTCTTAAACCATTTAATCTGTGTCCTGCAAACCAGGCAATTAAATCTAGTCTATATACCCACCTTCATTGATCTTCAGGTTGGAAACGAAGGCCAGCAGCACATTGGGGTCGCTGTTGTCTCCTGTGGACTTGGTGCCCAGCGGAGGATCCTCCTCAAACTGGGAGATCATCTCAGCCAGCAGACCTACTACAGACGACTTGGGCTGAAGAGGAAGACACACAGCTTAACAATGGGAGAGCGAGGATGCGTCAATGACATGAGAATTTACTCCGTCAAAAATGCTTCATCAAAGAATGAATAACATGACACTCGCACAAATTTGCTACATTTGAGGTGGAGCTGAAAAATGAAAGTCACACTCGACGTGACTTCCATATGTATTGTACATGCTACATCTTTTCTTGATTCCTCACATCTTCTCTTTTCTCAAAACACATTGGAGAAGAAGCCCAGAGGGCAGAGACTTTTGACATTATCCTCCAGTAAGGTAGAGAAGGATTTTGTTACATTACAGCCTTACTCTAAAATTGATTAAATTATTTTTTTCTTAATCTACACACAAAACCCCAGAATGATGAAGTGAAAACAGGTTTAGACATTTTTGCAAATGTATTACAAATAAAAAACAGAAATACCTTATTTATATAGTAGTCAGACCCTTTGCTATGAATGAGACTCGAAATTGAGCTCCGGTGCATCCTGTTTCCATTGATCATCCTTGAGATGTTTCTACAACTTGATTGGAATCCACCTGTGGTAAATTCAATTGATTGGACATGATTTGGAAAGGCACACACTTGTCTATATAAGGTCCCCACAGTTGACAGTGCATGTCAGAGAAATGTAGAGCTCCGAGACAGGATTGTGTCGAGGCACAGATCTGGGGAAGGGTACCAAAACATTTCTGCAACATTTGAGGTCCCCAAGAACACAGTGGCCTCCATCATTCTTAAATGGAAGTTTTGAACCAACAAGACTCTTCCTAGTGTTTTCCGCCCGGCCAAACTGAGCAATCGGGAAAGAAGGGCCTTGGTCCAAGAACCCGATGGTCACGCTGACAGAGCTCCAGAGTTCCTCTGTGGAGATGGGATAACCTTCCAGAAGGACAACCATCTCTGCAGCACTCCAACAATCAGGCCTTAATGGTAAAGGGGCCAAACGGAAGCCACTCCTCAGTAAAAAGGCACATGACAGCCCGCTTGGAGTTTGCCAAAAGGCACCTAAAGGACTGACCATGAGAAACAATATGCTCTAGTCTGATGATACCAAGATTGAACTTTTGTCCTGAATGCCAAGCGTCACGTCTAGAGGAAACCAGGCACCTCTCCTCACCTGGCCAATACCATCCCTACGGTGAAGCATGGTGGTGCCAGCATCATGATGTGGGGATATTTTTCAGTGGCAAGGACTGAGAGACTAGCCAGGACTGAGGGAAAGATGAACGAGACAGCCAAGACAACGCAGGAGTGGCTTTGGGACAAGTCTCCGAATGTCCTCGAGCGGCCCAGCCAGCGCCGGACTTGAACCCGGTCCAACATCTCTGGAGACCTGAAAATAGCTGTGCAGCGACGCTCCCCATCCAACCTTACAGAGCTTGAGAGGATCTGCAGTGAATAAAATCGGTGAAACTCCCCAAATACAGGTATGCCAAGCTTTGTCGCGTCATACCCAAGAAGACTCCAGGCTGTAATCGTTGCAAAAGGTGCTTCAACAAAGTACTGAGTAAAGGGTCTTAATACATATGTAAATGTGTTTTTATTTTGTTATCAATTTGCCAAACATTTTAACCTGTTTTTGCTTTGTCGTTATGGGTTATTGTGTGTAGATTGATGAGGGGGGGAAACTATTTAATCAATTTTAGAATAAGGCTAACGTAACAAAAGTGAAGGGGTCTGAATACTTTCCGAATGCACCGTACATGCAATAGTATCTCTTGCGCTTTTGATAATGATTTCACAAGGCCTATTTCACATGATATGCACATGATATGCCTAAATACCTACATCATGCTATTTAAAGTAAGGCATTTGGAGCGCAACAGCACATTGTACAAATGTGTCTAAATTGGCCAATTGAAGGCATCTAGGGCTTATGTTAACTTATACTGAACAAAAATATAAAAACGAAACAATTAAAATGTTTACTGTTTCTGTTCATATAAGGAAATCAGTCAATTGAAATGGAATTTATTAGGCCCTAATGTATGGATTTTTCATGACTGGGCAGGGGCGCAGCGATGACCATCCATTTGGGCGCCAGGCCCAGCCAATGAGAATGAGTTTTTCCTCACAAAAGGGCTTTATTACAGACCAAAATAGTCCTCAGTTTCATCAGCTGTCCGGTTGGCTGGTCTCAGACAATCCTGCAGGTGAAGAAGCCGGATGTGGAGGTCCAGGGCTGGCGTGGTTACACATGGTCTGCGGTTGTGAGGCCGGTTGGACATACTGCCAAATTCTCTAAAACAGCATTAGAGGCAGCTTATGGTAGAGAAATTAACATTCAATTCTCTGGCAACAGCTTTGTTGGACATTCCTCGTAACTTAACATCTGTGGCATTGTGTTGTGCGACACAATTGCACATTTTAGAGTGGCCTTTTTAGTGTCACCAGCACAAGGTGCACCTTTGTAATGATCATGCTGTTTAATCAGTTTCTTGATATGCCACCCCTGTCAGGTGCTCACTAACAGGGATGTAAACAAATTTGCACACAAAATTTGAGCTAAAAAAGCTTTTTGTGCATACGGAACATTTCTGCAATATTTTATTTTAGCTCATGAAACATGGGACAAATTTTATATGTTGCATTTATATTTGGGTTCAGTACAGATTGTGTTCGATGAAAATTAGACCTTCCAAACGTTGTATGCAACGTTATCGGCAAGTGACTTGATGCCTACAGTTGTAAAGCGATTTAGAATTGTTAAAACGGGAGTGAAGAGTGTGTTGATAATAATGGCAATTATTGTAAAAATTATTTTAACATCCATCAGAATTGGTTAAAGGTTATGCATGCCAACACATAACATACTATATAATTAAGAGTAGGCGATATGATCGTGATAGTCACGCGAAAATTATATCAAATTTTTATTGCAACATTTGATGTACAGTAATTTACCGTGGTTGTCTGAAGCAACACCTGCTATGGTATTCATAGCTGCCAATGCCTCACCGCGATTAGTGTCATCACTATCTTGCGGTCCCTCAAACTGTTGTGATTACCAGCTGAGAAACTTTTATGAGTTGATTTTACTCCTGGCTCAGAGTTTGTATGGGCAGTGTCTTATCATCCTAAAACCTACTCTGAGCTGGGAGTTTGTCTTAGAACAAGTTTTAAAACAGAATTCCTATGATCTTTTCAGAGATGCTTGGTGGATACAGGCCCAGGCCTTGGTCAGCATGGATTGTCTTTCCGTCAAGAGAAACAACAGTGATCAACTCTCACAGATGTATCTGTGTAGTAGAGCCTCCTCTTACATGGTCCCAATTGTGGAGGCTGGGGAGGTAGATGCGTCCTCTGGCATCCACGTGCTTCCCCTCCCTGATGACCATGTTGGTGGTAGGCCTCAGCAAGCAGATAGGGGGGGTGAAGGGGAAGGAGTCCATCAGCCACAGCAGGATGGGCAGGTTGTATGAACGGCCTGGGAATTATACAGCATGGAATACAGAACTTACTGTACATTAACAGTAAAGCCATCTAACTTTGATAAGCATTGAGCATTGTTCAGCTACAATCAGTCAATACTTGGGTTGACAATAACAGTGACAGTGTTGAACCTGGGTAGTGGATGGAGAAACTCAATAAACTCAGTTCACGCTAGATACATGTTTTGCATTAGGGTTTAACGATTTACCCACGGCATTCATTAGGCCTTTAACCATAAACTTTAACATGATAGATAAGACTCACCTTCATATTTCACCGGTATGTTGCCAATCAACTTCAGCAGATCTTTTTGGGTGCCGTCACTGAAAGCTTAGAAGAAACGGGTGATTTTTTTAAATGGACAGATACAGGAACAGTCTGTCCAATCAAACTCTTCACAGGGCCATTATGTGATCATTCTGATGAAGCCAACGTACTGTATGTGCCAGCTACTGGTTTCATCGTGGGATGAATCCGGTGAACTTTCTGCAGCTCCTCAATAGCAACATCACGAAACTTGTACTGATATAATAATAAAAAATATGACATGATGCGATTTAGTTGCCTAGTTAGCTAGCTAGATACAGAACAATGTTAAGTAATGACAAAGAAATGGAGACAACTGAATTTCATGGAAACGTCACTTGTGGTCTATTTACTTCAGACTTCCTTTAGGGGCCTGAGCAGCCTGCAATAAAGCTGGTTTAACCGGTGGTTAGCTGATCAAATTGACAATAGTATGAGTAACGTTAGGGGGTATTTAAACAAACACTAGCCAGCTAGTCACACAAAACGAACTAAGATAGAAAGAAGGATAGAACTTTGACACAAACCCTTGACAGTATCTTCTGTATTGCTTCCGGGCTGAGATCCATGGTTTACCATCTGTTGATTAATAATGTGTAGTGAAGGAATAAGGTTCTGTGATCTGAAGCAGCCCAAACTAGCTTTAAAGCACTTGACAGCAAAACACAAACTTCCGCAATGTAAAAAAGGGCGTCATTACCAGGTACGGAAAGCCGAAGGGAAGTTCTTATCTCAGCACCTCAATTAAATTTTTCAAAACAGTAATCTGAAGCAAAGCTTTCAACATTGTAATTTAAATCTACAACCAGTCTGTGTGAATAATTAAAGATGAATACCTTCGTTTCAGTTAACCTATTATTAGAGGAAGCATATGTTCAAAAGTGACAATATTTTTTTGTAATCGATGTGATAATCCCGAGCAGCTCACCTACATCTTCATATCATCAGAATGAGAAATATCTCGTGTTTGAATATAAATAATATCTGCATGGTCATGGACAACACTCATTTTGCCTATAACATTGTCAAATTGGTGAACATTCATACAATATTCACTATTCCTTTCAATCGTGTTTTCCACCACATTGAGAGATTTTATTTGCTTCAGTATGAAATGAATGCTATTTTGTCCTATAAAAGGACGAGAAATTATAGATACATTTCTATTTAAATTAGCAGAGTCAGGCTGATAAATTAACAAATAGGATCACATTGTTCTAGGGATTAAAATATAACACTGGGGGAAAAACAGCAAAGGCACACCACACAAGCAAATGAAAACCATCAGCCAACAAGTTATGTCAAATATTTTTAACAAGAAAATAGCAACATGTTTCATGAAATGTCTCTGGCAATGTCTCTTTTTCTCCATCATTAAAGGGGCAATCTGCAGTTGCTACATACATTTTCTGATTTATAAATTAATGATATGTACCCACTGATTCTTGAGGAATATGCCTCATGAGTTTAGTTCAACTGTCATATCCACACAGAACACAAAATATAAGCTTGTTTTACTCCAATGTTTGGAAACAAAGTAAATGTAAACAAACACTATATAGAATCAAAACATGGTTAAAACTATAATTTTGATATCATGGATGGCCAGCCCTTGCATCCATAGCCTATGAATTTGAGAGTGGTTACATTTCTCCAGCCCCATCCCACAGCATTACTGAAACAAGAGGCGGGGACACTGCTTTATTGTTTCAACTGCTGACTGCCCCTTTACATTAAAGAAGAATACATTTAAAAAATGGACCAGTGGGTTTTTGGTTCTGTATGGGGAAAAATACAACATGATTGCCACTCACAACTTGGCAAGGCAATCACACTTTACATGATAGCTCTGTCATTTTCTATGGGTTTCAAAAATAGGTCATGATCGGTATTATATTAAATCGTCTCTCTGCGGCTCAGCTAGGAAAAGACTGAAAGACTTGATAGTGCAACCCTACCCCTTTCCAACGGGAAAAATAAATAATGTAACAGAAGCAAGTGGCTACTGGTCTGACCACCCCATTCCACTCCAGGGTGAAGTTTTCCCTAGGTGCAGATTTAGGGTCATCTTCCCCTCCCCAATCCTTACCACTAGCGGGGAAAATGCTAAACTGACATCTAGGGGCAAATTCCCCCCCCAGGAAATGGCTGCAGTGTGTTTGTGTTAAACTTAGTGTCCTCAAACTTTTTTCCGTTTCGCATTCATTGACATTTTCTTTTTCATCTCTTCCTCCTCCAAGCGCAACTCTTCCTCATCCTCCTTGATACCCAGGCGTAAACTGGGAGAAGTGGAGAGAAAAACAAAACAGAGAAGATGTGTTAACACATGCAGACAACCACTGTCTAGCTTAAGTGGGCTTCCCTTTGTTTTCTAGTCAAAGATGGAACAAGGGATTTTGTTTCTAAGGCTTCAATTTGTTTTCTTCCTCTTGGCCATATTCTGTTTGAGATCCTCCCCCTCTAGTCTCTCCTCTTCCTGATCTTCGAAGACGGCCATTTTCAGGCTAACAGGACAGGGTGAGGCTCAGGGGGCATAGCACAGGAGAGCAGAGACAGCGCACACACAGAGAGGCAGAACACAGGAGTGAGTGAGTTGAATCCATGATCTGGCAAAAAAGCAATGGACTGAGGCAAGTTTTGGTTCTGGAAGGCTGCAGTGTGTGCAGGCTTTGGTTTCGAACCAGCCCAGCTGTAACATACCTGATAAAACGTGTGGACATCTAAAAGGAACACTACAGTTAGTGGATTATTTGAATCAGGCTAAAAACACTTGCAGCCCTCCAGGACCTGGGTTGGCCACCCCTGCAATAGACAAACACTTCCACCTGCAGGCATTTCTCTATGGAACCCTCTACCACGACTGTAGTAATGACAATAGGGCTGACCCCATTTAATTGAATGGTCAACAGATTTTTTTAATGGAGCAGTTGCAAATTGTTTATTTTATGGCACATGAGAAGCCTGTCTGATTCCCGCCTGTCTCAGTGGACTAATACACTGCAGAGGCGGCAAACTCCATCGGTAATGTAAGGCACGCCTGCCAGATTCGCCTTGGCACGCCAAGCAATTTGATAAAATGGAGAATGAGAAAATAAGTTACATTGGTTTTCCATAATGGCTACTGCTTTGGACCTGACACCATTTGTGAAGTATTCCTTAGGCCTACAGTATGCGTGAAGACAACTTGTATTGGGTATAATTTTAAATGTTGCAACAAGGGGAGTGTGGCTAAAATGCACAAGGTGTTTCTCTCTCCAGAATGCGCTCTCTCCCGCCAATTCATTGTTTCATAACTTTATTTTTTGAATTGTTTGCCTTTTGATTGTTAGTGTCTATCAACTCCCCATTACCAGTAGTACATTTACCATTAATCACCATTTCTTTGTTTGGTTATGGTAATTTCTGTTAATGCATTTAATATATTATTGCAGTTGGTAACCATTTCGATTGTCAGAGTGGACATGTTGTTTGCAGAGCTCACAACCTATACTACACTTGTGAGAAACAAGTCTGGGTTTATTTCATTCCATTTATGAGTTTTGTCAATTTATTCATTGTGTTTTGTTTGGACCGCTCCTGTCAATGTTGAGGGTGAGCACCTGATTACGCATAGAAGCAGGCCTTTGGGCAAATGTAGAGATGTCTTTTTTAAATTTTATTTAACCTTTAACTAGGCAAGTCCTTTGGGGATGGATTTCTGATAGTATTTCTGATTGTCTTAACCCACCACCACTAAACTGTGGAGCTTCTCAAAGTAATTTTTTCTTCACCTCAAACAGCAAGTAAACAAAGTGTGTTTTTACATCTACTGAAAATGACAATAGTTTCTCACTGTATTTGAACACGAAAGGGAGAGAGCTGGAAAGAGTTAACCACTGAGCCTTGGTGTGAAAGGGAAAATGACGTGATCCGATCCAGTGGACACACGTCATAAGAAGTAATCGGGTATTTTATCCCTTGCGCAAATAAGGTTATGTGTCTGGAGCTCACTGGGGCAGGAAACTCTGAGGGCCCAGAATAGTGATAGAATGTTGCAAATTAAGATCGGTTTGAGGTACTACTCATATCTTAAACATTTGAACTGGGGACCGATGCCTATCGGTGAATAGTTACATCCCTTGGAATTACACAACCTTTTTTACCTCAGATTGATGATGTTAGTATAAAAGTTTATAGTCAACATGATGACAAGATTAATTACATAAAACAGATCAATATCTTTTGTTTTCTACTCTTGATTTTGTCATACACGCTGGGGGTCACAGAACTTACATGCTGACCACACCACTTGCATTGCAAAATGAATGTATGTTATTCAACAATTGCAACCACACTGCTCACGCGTCACAGCGAGCATCTGCGTGGCCAGGTGCTCAAATAAAAGTTGGTTCAATTTGTGTCGCTCAATGCTCTGCAAGTCCTGCCTCTCAAATCTCCTCATTGGTTTTTAGGAGCATATACCCACGTGCTATCTTCTAAATTGGTTTTTAGGATCGTATACCCACGTGGGTGATTGTAAGATGAACTGACGTCCACACTCCAGTCAGTTGTAGTAATGCACTGAAAAATGTGGTTGCTAACCATCATATAAAGTCCAAAGAAGAAAAAGCCTTAAGGAAGGAGGAGAGATGACGAGAAACAAATTCGGTTTACCGTTTTATCTGTGTATTAATTGTCGGAGTAGAGGACCTTGTGCATTTCAGGTGAAATAATAACCCAATGTTAATGTACCAGGAAAAATTAGCTAACAACAGAAAGCTAGCTAAATTGACAAATGTTTAATGTTTTGACCGGGCCCCAAATTAATATAATTGGTTTGAGTTTATTTTGATATTTCAACCTGCATGTCCTGATCGCTTCTGGTGTGGATGAACAAAATAACATGCAGGCGTTGGCGCGCGTGTCCGGTTTGGTCAGCATGTTAGAACGCAGCTATAATTTATTTTCTCAAATGGCACAAATCATTTGGGGCGGTCTCTCTGTAAGTCTCTGGCCACACACCAATACACATATTTGACTGTCAACTATCACTTAAATAGCAGCCAATCGTTGTCACTGTTGATATCCTATGGTGGGTTGTGATTCGTTGTGGTTTGTAACCCTTTCCATGATGGCAGCTTCCAAAATCAACATCCGCCATTCCAAAATATAGATTGAAGCGTTCTACAAATTCTCATTTAATCAACCATGTATAGGTTATTCCGTTTCCGTGTGACCTTCGTATAATGTATGTTTAAACAGTGCATTCAACCCAAACGTTTTGTCCCAGTTCTATTGATTTCAATATGTAATGATGACTGATTAACAAAAAAGTATTGTTAAACTTACTGCGTTGGTGATCCACTTCAATCAAAATGCAACACTTCAAAATGTAGCTGGCTGTCCTCTACGAGTGATATATAAATTATTCCCAGATTGTGTCGTTTTTGAACTGTGCTAGTTTTATCAGGACGCGCAAATGGATTTTCCCCCTCTTGTTCTATTGATTTCAACAGGATATGAGTAATTGACAAAACAGTGTTGTGTTTCTCTTTCGGCGACCCCCGTATCAAAATACAATACTATGAAATGTAGCTAACGGTCTTCTGCAGCTTCTCCTCTAACCAGTGAGGTAAAACATATCTCCCACTTCATGTCTTTTTAGTTGTGTACAACCAGATTTAAATCAATATAAGTGATTCATTGACACTTGTCAAAACAACCAGGATTTATGTGCTTGTGACAGTTTATAAGGTGCTTGATTAAAAAAATACAAGTAATATTATAATTGCACATTTGATCATAGGTTTTCAATATATCAAACTGTTTCTGCATATTGGTTATCGATTTGGACACGTTAAAGCTGTGTTTTGGCATAGGGCTATTGATCAATATATCTTTTGGAAGCAGTGACAGCATGCTTTTCAACTTAAGTTTTAGGAATATAAAATTTGACTTTCAAAAATAATTTCCAATAGTTTTGTAATCAGCTAAAAACTGCTGAATGAGTCCAAAAAAATGCTGTGATTGTTTTATTTTGATGATATCAGAAATCACCAAAATCGGGTTTGCCCCATCTACTAACAAGAGCTTCATTGATACGTTTCAAGTTCGTTTCAGATAAGCGGAGTAGAGAGATGCGATTGAAAGAACATGAACTGCCATCCGTAAGCAACATCATTTCTATGATTTAAAAAAAAAGAAGATATTTGTAATGTTTTGGTTTGTAGGCTTTATGTAGGATATTTGTACCTAGTTAGCAAGGGAAGTTACTTGCATCGGTATATAAGCCTACAGCGCATTCGGAAAGTATTCAGACCCCTTGACATTTTAACATTTTGTTACGTTACAGCCTTTTTCTAAAATGTATAAAACACCCAAAAAATCCTCAATCTACACACAGTACCTCAATGACAAAGCGAAAAAAGTTTTGGAAAATTGATCAAAAAGAAAAGAAAAAAAAAATTACATTTGCATAAGTATTCAGACCCTTTGTTATGAGACTCAAAACTGAGCTCAGGTGCATCCTGTTTCCATTGATCATTCTTGAGATGTTTCCACAACTTGGAGTCCACCTGTGGTAAATTCAATTATTGGACATGATTTGGAAAGGCACACACCTGTCTAGATTAGGGCTGTGGCAGTCACGTCGTTTCATCAGTCAGCGATTGTCAAGCAAGTAACTGTCAGTCTCAAAGTAAATTACTTAATTAACAAACACATTTAGCATCTCCTGGCTTCCATTACATACAAGCCACTGACTTAGGAACATCTACATTTTAAAAAGTCTGAAATCCATATAATATAGCCTATACCTTCACAATAAATCTATTATATATTTTAGACCAGTCTAAACAAGCATGATATGAAGAAAATGTAGTTTATTTCAGAGGAACAGAAGAGCCTACTCTGAGATTTACATCATGATGTGGTGATGTTTTTCAGCGGCATGGACTGGGATACTAGTCAGGGTTCAGGGAAAGATAAACAGGGCAAAGTACAGAGAAATCCTTGATGAAAACCTGCTCCAGAGCACTCAGAACCTCAGACTGAGGTGAAGGTTCCCCTTCCAACAAGATAATGACCCTAAGCACACAGCCAAGACAACTGAGGGCTTCGGGACAAGTCTCAATGTCCTTAAGTGGCTCAGCCAGAGCCTGGACTTGAACCTGATTGAACATCTCTGGAGAGACCTGAAAATAACTGTGCAGAGACGATCAACCTGACAGATCTTGAGAGGATCTGCAGAGAACAATGAAACCCCAAATACAGGTGTGCTGAGCTTGTAGCGTCATACCCAAGACGACTTGAGGCTGTGATCGCTGCCAAAGGTGCTTCAACAAAGTACCGAGTAAAGGGTCTGAATACTTGTGTAAATGTGATATTACAGTTTTAAATTTTAATACATTTGCGAAAATGTCTAAAAACCTGTTTTGCTTTCTCATTATGGGGTATAGTGTGAAGATTGATGAGGGGAATTTAAAAATATATATTTTAGAATAAGGCTGTAACGTAACAAAATGTGGAATAAGTCAAGAGGTCTGAATACACTATATCTCTGTGTTCTGCACTAAGTTCTTTAGCTTCTCATGGCTCACGGTGTATTATACAATATATCTATTGTGCAGAGGCGGGCGCTCTTGCATTAAAATCTAAATAAAATTGTTTTGGTTGTGTACACATTTTGAAGATGTTATCGCAGGTACAGGTAAATGCTTATGATTCATTTTAACTTTTAGATTTGTATGAATTTCATTTAGATTTAGATAGATTTTAGATTAACCACATGGCAAAAACATTACTATAATTGAAATGAAACAGTTCCATGAAAATGTGCATAGAGCCCCACAGTGGAGGTGCCATAATACCTAGTAGTCAAACAAGGAAATGGTTCCAATCGTTTTTTCCACCATTCAGTTTTCCCCTAGGGAATTTTTGAAAAACTTCAAATAAAGGGCTGTGTTTTGTGTAGGCTTACCCTGGCGTGACGTTTTGATTACCATGTAAATCTCTCTCGGACAAGGTGACTAATATATTGATAAAAGTCACCTTGTCCTTGAGAGATTGACACAGTTATCAAAACGTCACGCCTAAACGAAACACGGCACTTATTTTAAGTGTTTCTATAATTCCCTATGGGGAAAATGAATGGAACCATTTCCTTGTCTGACCGCTAGGTTTTATGGGCATTATGACTCATACTGGCTTATTCTATATGAAAAGAATGGGCACGCAGATCAGTAGAAATGGTCATATAAATTGATGTAACCTATTACCGGCAATTTCAGGAGCATAACAGTACCATCTAGAGGATGGGAATCGGGCTGTTGTAGTGACCACTTTACCACCACACCAGCGGTCATGAGTCATGAAGGCAGTCAAATTCCATGTGACTGTTTAGTCATGGTAATTAGTCTTCTCCAAGCTCTGATGCTGACGATGGTCATTAGTAGCCTACCAAACTTGCTAACTGCCTGGTACTCAGCATTATATTGTCCCTCTAATCACTCTGGCATCAATGCAAATGCATTCGAAAATCTAATAAACACTTCATGAGCTCATGTTGCGCAACATTTCTATGCTTTGCAATTGCGGGAGATAACAGAGTGATGGCCACTAATAAAGAGGAGGATCCCATCAGCTAGACCAAGTATATTTATTTCTATTTTTATTCCTCAAATTAAGCACATTGCTTATATTTACAACAGGTGTGTAGCCTACCTGGCTGGCATGAAAATAAAACACGGGGAAAAGCATCCTCCATTCACTATTAAGTGCATTTATTATTTAACTAGGCAAGTCAGTTAAGAACAAATTCTTATTTACAATGACGACCCACCCCGGCCAAACCATCCCCTAACCCGGATGACTATGTCACCATAAAAATGCACATTTATAATAAAAGCATTACAAGAGGTCACTTTTGATAATGGTGTTTTCCGCTAATAGAACATTTGCGCCTATAGCCTACTACCACATGAATGAGAGACTATTGGAGTGTGTACTAGAGGTCGACCAATTAATCGGAATGGCCGATCGGAAATCGGTATTTAAAAGGAACCACCAGCTTTCATATGTTCTCATGTTCTGAGCAAGGGACTTAAGCGTTAGCTTTCTTACATGGCACATATTGCACTTTTACTTTCTTCTCCAACACTTTGTTTTTGCATTATTTAAACCAAATTGAACATGTTTCATTATTTATTTGAGGCTAAATTGATTTTATTGATGTATTATATTAAGTTAAAATAAGTGTTCATTCAGTATTGTTGTACTTGTCATTATTACAACAAAATTTTTTTTTTTATATATATATTTTAATCAGCCGATTGAAGCGGTATCGGCTCTTTGGTCCTCCAATAATCGGTATCGGCGTTGAAAAATCATAAATCGGTCAACCTCTAGTGTGTACAGCCTGTGCAAAAAAAAGCAAAGCTCATGCCTTTCAAGCAACTTTTTTCAAATCATCATTAGAGCCTCATCATGCAACCTTACAATGTATGAAAAATCTAAACATATAGCCCAATGTTTGTAAAATAACGAAAGTTACATTAATTTATATCTAAATTAAGCATATCGGGGTACCTATTTCTTTGTTAACCGGCGCTCAACACAGAATAGCTGCATGTGCGCACTCCCTCAAATCGTTTGGAGAAAATATCCTTTCTATTTTATTCAGCTTAGTTCAATTGAATTCTTAATACTACAGAACAATATCAAATAATGCCACAGAATTCTAAGCAAAACCTGTCTGCTAAATGAACTAGTATAGCCCACAGCCATTTGGCATAGCCAGATCAGGACCTAACATAAGGACAACTCAGAGTATGTTATGCTTTGCTTCTGAAATAGACTACATTTTCTTCATATCATGCTTCTTTAGACCCGTCTAAAATAATGGATTTATTGTGAAGGTGTAGGCTATATTACATGGATTTATTCAACGTTTTAAAATGGCTTGTGGAAGCCAGGAGATGCTAAATGTGTTGATGTTAATTAACGGTCAATTACCGTGAGACCGACAGTTATTTGTTTGACAATCACAGGCTGACGAAACTGTGTGTAATATATACTCAAGTAAGGTGGACACAAACCCTTTGGGTTTGTCAATTGTCATAAAGAGAACAACATTCCAGTGCCGGATCCAAACCCATAGCCCCTTCTCCTGGGATATTAGCAGATTTGAAAGGGCATAATCAATTTAAACAATAGGTTGATGGGTACACCAAAGGGATAGGGACTAGGGGTTGTTTTTGGACCAGTCCTAGAACACCCCAGTGGTCTCATCTCCCCTCACCAATGGCTTACCTCCTAGCCTCCTCTTTTTGCTGGTCTCTCCAACTGCTTTCCATGAATTTTAATGCATAGTCACTCTCCTCTTTGTATCTAGGGCAGAAAAGCACACAAAACACATTTTGTGGAATGGAACAAACCACAAGCTACACCAAGTGGTTTTGTGTGACTTCAAAAAGCTTAAACACTGGTGAAATGCAGTTAACTGGGAATTTCAAACAAGAGGACATAACTATAGACAACCTCAAAAACAGCCATTACATTTCTAGGGTTATTTGGAGAAAACCTTGACAGTGTGTGGGTGTGTGTGCTTCTAGGTGGTTTAGGGTTAGAACTGGTGTTAAAGGTTAAGGTTTTGGGGTTAGGGTTATGGAAAATAGTATTTTTAATGGGAATCAATTGTGTCCCCACAAGGTTAGTACAACCAGACTGTGTGAGAGCCTTACTTGGTCCGGTCGTAGCCAAAGATTTCCTTGATGTGTTTGGAGACTGTGTCTTGGTCCTCCCCTTCATCGTCGATGAAGTCCTCCATCTCAGAGTCATACTCCTCGTCCTCCTCGTCCTCATACTTCCTCTTGTAGGCCGAGGTGATTGGTGAACGAATCATGCCTGGGGAAAACAGGGGTGTATTCATTAGTGCACACAGTGGTAAAACATTTTGCACACTAGCAACACCTTTTGCAACGGAAAACAAAAACAAGTGTTTATTGGACAAATCCAGGTACTCTCTTCCCGTTTCGGTCCGCTTACTTCCTAGTGAACACACCCTGGAAAATGTGCCCGTGTAAGAGAGGTCTAGGACGGGGAAGGGAGGCTGTCTATTGGAGCTGGGCAATATGTACAAAAGTACATATCAAAATCCATTTACTGAATTATCATACTGGTAAATTTAACGATACATTTTAAAAATGTATAAGCACCAGTTACTTTTTAGTGGGACTTGCGACAGCAAACGTCCCCACTCTAAATCTTTCATACTTCTGACATAGTTATTCTTTGAAATGCTACTCTTCTTATGCCGTTTAAGCTAGAAAGGCATTCAAACTTCCAAACGTGTAGACCGGCCTGGAATACTGTGCTATCATACAACTTTGATATATTTTATACTTTTTAAACTATAAAGCTTTTTTGGAGACTGTTATTCCATGTTGTGAATCTGTTATTCAATGCGTTTCTATGGGATAATAGCAGTAACGTCAAATTCAATGTTTCTTAAAAAAAATATATACACACACATATATATTACACACACACATACACATTTTCATTATACCTTAAGTGCTGTTAAAATTCAAAATCAAAAAAGCTAAATGATCCTTGGCATGACCATTTTATAACAATTTCATATAGCTTAGTAAACCCCCCTAAATATATTTTATTTAGAAAATGTATTAAATTTGCCCATGTTAATCATAAGACATGAACAAAATGTATCAGTGATTCATATTTTCCTGCAACCTTCTGAAATGGCACACACAAGACCCTGTCTGTGTGTGTGCGGTGCCCACATATAACACAAAGTGCAGACATCTTTAGTGATGATGCTGATAACCTTTTAATGGTAAAGATGGAAAGGCTTCTCAATTAAATGTAAACTACAAAGCAGCCTACTGTCATTTTGACCACTTTCCCAACAACTTAGACAAAACATGAAATCTTCCTCTACTTCTCTGCCACTCAGATCTGAACATAAATATCTTCGGCCAATCAAACAATACAGCCGTTTTAGTAATAACAACAACTTTTCCTCTCAGCTTTTTTAAACAACTTCCAGTTTGACCAGAGAAAGTCAGGAAGAGCCTTTTTGTACAATTTTATTTCAATGACAAATCAGTTCCTGTGGTTCACACAAATTACCAGGTTTTCATATGCACCCCACAGAAAATGTATAAATGTGTTAGGGACATCTGTCCAGCAGAGGGTGGTTTGCTTTTTAGCCACAAACAGTCATCTGACTTTGTTGATAAACGTTATGTGGACAAACGTTATGTGGACATGTTTAGGGACCATAATATTGATGTGTGTGTGTGTGTGTTGCGCATGTAGAAAAATGTTTATTTGCAAGTTAGCTAGCTAGCTATCATAGACATGGTTTGCCAAGTTAGCTTATAGATTTATTTGTATTTTTTTTTAAATACACTAGGATCATTACAGATACTAAAAGATACTGATGAACACTAAATCTAAAGTAGTTGATTATAGGACAAAAGGGTAGGGCTAATGAGGGCTAAATAATAGCATTTAGGCTAATTAACCTGCTGTAGCTAAAATATTTATGTTTTGTGCATGAGAAACGTACTTTTGTCTCATTTGCAGCTCCATTTTGTCCACAAATCTATTGGTTAAAGGCAAGTATCCAAAAATCACATTACGAATATGAATGTTTGAGGATATGAATGTTTGAGGCATTGTTTTGATTGTTTGTCTATTGTATTCCAATGTGTGAAAAATCTCCCCTTTTCTTACGGAATACCACTACATGTACCCTCACACACAATTATAGTATTTGAACATAGGAAAGAAAAGTGTGTGTGTCAGACCCTAACAGGTCCAAAGAATAATCCCTATCCAACTACATAAATCAGACAAAAATCATGCCATGAACATTTCCTGCAAATTCTTTCAATTTTCTTTGTTTATAACTTAAAGTTGATTCAAATTCAACTCGACTTGTGTCCCCCTGGGGGCAGAGGTGCTCCGAGGGAAGGGGTGCCCCTCTCCTGCCAGTGGGTCTTTCTTCCCACTGGGCTGGAGGAGGATCAGAGAGGACTTCAAGAACATCCTGCTATTGTTCAAACCATAGTGATAAAATACTTTAAAACATTTTAATTTACAACTTCACTTGTGTACTCCATTATTAGTTCATATACTGTCATATTCTAGTAGGAGAGTGTATAAAAGTGTAGTAGTCAGTGATTATTTCTGATGAAATGTGTGATCTAACTGCCCATTCATCAAAAGTAATAAGGTTGACATAGTAGTCTATCAAAGTAATCAGACCAATTACTTTACTAAATGTTACTGACTATGTTTAACTGCTTCGCTTAAGTAAAACCTTTTCAAATTATTCTACTACCAAAAAAACACTTAAGTCCCACAATCTTTCATGGAAAATTACCATAGAGTTTAAATTACCATTAAAACTACTCCTACTATTTTAAAATGTAATCAATTGTCCTGTTAGCAATAGCCCAGCCCATATTAGAAGACGTTGTCCTCTTTCCTTCTAAAACCTCACATTCAAGTAAAAGCTACTTTTTTTTACGACTTCAGTAAAATGGCCTCGATAAATGGTCGGTTTAGTCAGTGTTGATCATTTTCAGTTGATCATCCAAGCTCTACTGACCATTCTAGATGATCATTGTAATTGACTACATATAGAATAGTATGTTGCACATCATTCTTGAAGTATTTCTCATCCAATGGGCTGGTTTCCCAGACACAGATTAAGCCTAGTCCTGGACTAAAAAGCATGCTCAATGAAGATTCTCAATTGAAAGTGCCTTTTAGTCCAAGACTAGGCTTGATCTGTTCGGGAAACCAGCCCCAAGTGAAGTATATTTCGATACAGTGCCTTCTGAAAGTCTTCATACCTGTTGACTTATTCCACATTTTGTTGTGATACTGCCTGAATTAAAATTGTTTAAATATATTTTCTCACCCATCTGCACACAATATCCCATAATGACAAAGTGAAAACATGTTTTTAGAAATTTTAGCAAGTGTATTAAAAATGAAATACAGAAATCTCATTTACATTATTCACACCCTTAAGTCAATACTTTGTAGAAGCACCTATGGCTGTTTGCACTGAATCAGGTCCTCAGCAAGGATTTGCCTGTTTTTGTCTCTTCATTATTCCCCAGATTTGCAGTGCTCATGTCTTCCACACAGCACTGCACGCCAAGACCCTAGCTTTATTATTATTATTTATTATCGTGTTTTTATCCCCCAAATGCGTTTTATATTAGTACTTGTTTATTCTGTATTGTCATGGAGTGACATCCTTTAATAAATATTTTAGATTAGCTTGATGTCAAGTCTAATATTTTCTCCTTCTGGTCCTTACCTTGAGGTCTCATCATTGAGCTGGGATGCATGCCTGGCCTACTAGGTGGCATGCCTGGCCTACTAGGTGGCATGCCTGGCCTACTAGGTGGCATGCCTGGCCTACTAGGTGGCATGCCTGGCCTACTAGGTGGCATGCCTGGCCTACTAGGTGGCGCTCCCCTGCCTCCACCAAAGGTCTTGGATGAGATGGTCTCGGCCACCAAAGTGCATTTGGGTCTCCCAGGCCCGGAGCCCATACTGCTGGCTGGCCGCCTGGGCACGGGTCCCCCACCCCCAGGCCGACTGGGTGCGTTCCCTGGAGGTCTGACCCCTCCGCCACCAGGGCGACCTTGGACACCACCTCCACCCGGCTTGGCCTGAGGTGGCCCTCCTGGCCTGAGAGGACCGACTGCAGTGGGTCTCATCTGTTCGTTACTCGCTGGTCTTGCCGTGGAGCTACCACCAGGTCGTGCCGGTACTCCCTTTCCGGGCCTGGAGGGTCCTCCGGTGGGTCCTCCCCTCACTGAGCTGCCCTGGCTGGCTCGAGCCTGCCCCAAAGAGCCCCCTTGCTGTGGCCTGCTTTGGCCCAAACCCTGTGGTCTAGCCTGGACGGAACTCAGAGCTGTGCTGGGTCTCATCCCGGAGCTGCCGGGTCGCCCTGGAGTTAGTGAGGCGTTTCCCTTCCTGGGGGTGTTAAGGTCACTTGTGGCAGTGGGTTTGTGGCCTGCTGAAGTGGGCCTGGGTGTGGGGGTTTTGGCTGAGACCTGAGAGGAGGCTCCTTTGGTGGGGGCTTTTCTGCTTAAGGCACCTGACAAGCTGGAAGAGGAGCTCTGAGAAGGTTTTGCTTTGGACCTTTCTCTATCTCGGTCTCTGTCTCTGTCCTGAGACGGCTTGGCAGAACCATGGTGGCTTCTTTCGCTCGACGAGCAAGATGGCAGCAGGGGCTTTGGCTTCCTCCCCGACCCACTGGGGACGGGCCTCTCCGACAAGCTCTTGTGTGGCTGCTTCCCGTTCCTTACATCTCTGTCAGAAGTGCTTTTCCTTGAGGAGCTTGAGCTGGCCTGGGATTTGTCTCTTCTATCTCTGTTCCTATCTATGTCCCCATCTCTATCTCGTTCTCTCTCCTGGGGTCTGGAGTCTCTGCTACCTTTATCAAGCCGCTTAGCCTTGCGTTCCAGGTCCAGCTCACGTATCTCATCGGCCGTCCGCAGCCTCTCCGGCTCTCCCTTCTTGCTCGGCTTGGCTTTCACCTCCACTGGCTCAAACTGCTTCTTCTGGGCCAGTTTGAGCAGCTCGGCAAAGTTCATGGGTAGAGGGGCGGGTTTAGATGGTCCGCTGGGTCTCTTTGAGGGCTTGGAGTTGGGAACAGCCTGTCTGGGTATCTGGGGTTCCGGGTCCGGTTCTGACTCGGGCTCAGAGTCAGTCTGCGCATATTCATACGTGTCCTCATCATCTTCGTCGTAAGTGTCACTCCTCTGCTGCTCTTCGCCCCTCTCCCCCTTTGATCTCCTCTTCTTGGGTTCCTCCACCACAGGGATGCCGTTGTAGCCCCTGAAGTTGTCCTTGGTTCGGGATGCCATCGCTCGAGCCTTGCGGTCAGACTTTAGCTCCACCCTTTTGGCGAGAAGCCCCTCTTTCTTTTTCATACTCATGGCCTCTGTGGAAACATTACAACACATTTCAATTAACCCAACATTAGAATATTATATGCATCGGCATTAACAAGCAACATAATTTCACACTACTTTACTAAATACAGATACATTGATTTAAAAACAAACCTTTCTTTTTACTCTCCATCTCTTGTTTCTTTAGGAAAGCCTGCACAGCTGCTGAGTTGACACCTTTCACTTTAGGGTCCTTTTTGGGTGGTCCAGTTTGTAAACTGTACCGCTTCTGCAAAGAAATGTGAAATGAAAAGATTGATAAATATAGATTAACATGGGATGGTTAGTTGTGCAACCTACTAGTCGTTTGGGAAATTACTCATTTAAAAAACGAGTTGGGATACACAAGGCAGGCAATAATGCTTTTTTTGTTTTTCACAGCCTATACATGGGAAAACATGATATTCTCAAACAAGGCTACAATAGCTGCTATTATGTCCATAAATATGTCACTAGATACCTATGTGAATACATACCACCAAGTTTTAAAAGATGTATGTATAGGGAACATAACTTATGTCATAAGGCTAAGTCCAAAGTTATAAGACCGGGCCCACCACTAGGCACTACCAACATGGTTAACAATCTAGAAAACATTCCAAACGAATGGGTAGCTAGCACCTATTCTGGCCAGCAATCTCGACGAATGACAGCCAACGTGGATGTCACTTAGCAGAGTTAGTAAAAGCTATGGAGACATTGACCAGACTAGTTAGCTAATGGTTGTAAACATACCGTTGTATTTTTTAGAAATATTTTAACAAAAGCTTTATTCTCACCGGTACACTACTGAGGCCCTGGTTTTGGGAGGCGATCGACAAGACATTTTCGAAGTCCATGGTGATTTTTTGCCAGGTGGTGAATGGTTAGCTAAGGTTGGGTGGATAGCTCAATATTCCCAGCCAGAATGAAAAGTATGACAGGCTACCTAGCTACTAGCTAGCTGTTTCCAGAAACGTCAACCATAACCAGGCGTTACATGTCTTCATAAAATACGACGGTTCAAAATGTAGTTGACTCACTTGCTAATTTGAATTTAGCAAAACTAAGTACCTATCTCAACCTGCTAAACAAGGCACCTGGCGTTTCTAGTTTAGCTAGCCTCACTTGTTAGCCTAGCTAGCCACGTAAACCCTCACTGTGATTACGTCGTTCTAATCAATTTCAAATGTGAACTACAAACACTAAAGTAAATTGATAACAACTAAATACTAATTACGGCGAGGGAAAATAAAGTAAAACGAACAGAGATAAAACGAGAAAAGACAACAAGTGTCTATTTTCGTGCTGCTATTGTAGCACAGATTATTTTAATTACGTAGACCAACGTGTAACAGGCAAGAATAACTAATTACTTCCGGGTTGCATATTTTTGTGATGCTTTAGAATAAATCCTGTCCTGTACATTTTTGTAAATGTATAATTTTGGCGAAATTACTTAGAATACAAATACGTTCAAAGTATTTAGTTAAGATATTATTATATATAAACACTACCATTCAATAATGTGGGGTCACGTAGAAATGTCCTTGTTTTTGAAAGAAAGGCAAAAAAAAAGTCAATTTAAATAACATCAAATTGATCAGCAATACAGTGTAGATATTGTTAATGTCGTAAATGACTATTGTAGCTGGAAACGGCTGATTTTTAATGGAATATCTACATAGGTGTACAGAGGCCCATTATCAACAACCATCACTCCTGTGTTCCAATGGCACGTTGTGTTAGCTAATCCAAGTTTATCGTTTTAAAAGGCTTATTGATCATTAGAAACCCCTTTTGCAATTATGTGTGCCCAGCTGAAAACTGTTGTCACTTCTAGGTTAGACTACTGCAATGCTCTACTTTAGCCTGGTTCCTCTCTAGGTTTCTTCCTAGGTTTTGGCCTTTCTAGGGAGTTTTTTCTAGCCACCGTGCTTCTACACTTGCATTGCTTGCTGTTTGAGGTTTTAGTCTGGGTTTCTGTACAGCACTTTGAGATATCAGCTGATGTACGAAGGGCTATATAAATACATTTGATTTGATTTGATTTGTTCTGATTAAAGAAGCAATAAAACTGGCCTTCTTTAGACTAGTTGAGTATCTGGAGCATCAGCATTTGTGGGTTCGATTACAGGCTCATAATGACCAGAAACAAAAGCATTTATTCTGAAACTCATCAGTCTATTCTTGTTCTGAGAAATGAAGGATATTTCATGCGAGAAATTGCCAAGAAACTGTAGATCATGTACACCGCTGTGTACTACTCCCTTCACAGAACAGCGCAAACTGGCTCTAACCAGAATAGAAAGAGGAGTGAGAGGCCCCGGTGCACAACTGAGCAAGAAGACAAGTACATTAGAGTGTCTAGTTTGAAAAACAGACGCCTCACAAGTCCTCAACTGGCAGCTTCATTAAATAGTACCCGCAAAACAACATTAACAGTGAAGAGGCAACTCCGGGATGCTGGCCTTCTAGGCAGAGTTCCTCTGTCTGTGTTCTTTTGCCCATCTTAATCTTTTATTTTTATTGGTCAGTACGAGATATTACTTTTTCTTTGCAACTCTGCCTAGAAGGCCAGCATCCCGGAATTGTCTCTTCACTATAGCCTTTTAAAATTATAAACTTGGATTAGCTAACACAATGTGCCATTGGAACACAGGAGTGATGGTTGCTGATAATGGGCCTCTGTACGCCTATGTAGATATTCCATTAAACATCAGCCGTTTCCAGCTACAATAGTAATTTACGGCATTAACAGTGTCTACACTGTATTTCTGATTAATTTTATGTTATTTTAATTGACAGGAAATGTGCTTTTCTTTAAAAAACAAGGACATTTCTACATGACCCCAAACTTTTGAACGGTAGTGTATGTATTTATTTTCAGCCTACATGGTCAACATGTTTTGTGTATGTGTACTCGTATCATTTAATGAACCTTACATCATTGGCTGTATGTTATGTCACAGGACCACTTCTAGTTTCCAAATCCACAGTTTACACCCAGAGGAGCGTAGCTCCTTGTTTGGCGGCCATTATGGATTGTCCAATCAGCTTAAATCCAATTGTTTTCTTTTCTTCACATATTGCACAATACATAATTGAATGTACGTTGTGTCACAGTAAAAGGGGGTTCCATTCTACTCAGGAGGAAATCCACAGAGACACCCAGAGGTGCAACCCTGCTCATTTTGCTGCCCTTAAAAAGAGTGGTCAATCAACTTAAATGCAGTACGTTTTTTATATTAGACATATAGTACCATTTAAAAGTTTGGACACACGTACTCATTCAAGGGACTTGCCCTTGAGTCTAAGCAATGTTGTGCTGCTGTTTTTATTGACTTGGCCAAAGCTTTTGTTAAGGTAGACCATTCCATTATTGTGAGTCGGGTAAGGAGTATTGGTGTCTCTGAGGGGTCCTTGGCCTGGTTTGCTAACTACCTCTCTCAAAGAGTGCAGTGTATAAAGTCAGAACATCTGCTGTCTCAGCCACTTCCTGTCACGAAAGGAGTACCCCAAGACTCAATCGTA
Source organism: Oncorhynchus tshawytscha (assembly GCF_018296145.1). NCBI lineage: Eukaryota > Metazoa > Chordata > Actinopteri > Salmoniformes > Salmonidae > Oncorhynchus > Oncorhynchus tshawytscha. The sequence goes on from NC_056447.1 coordinate 14,517,297, forward strand.
GGCCCCACAATTTATATCAACAACATAGCTCAGGCAGTAGGAAGTGCTCTCATCCATTTATATGCAGAGTCTTATTAGTGTCCAACAAGCTTTCTCTGCCCTTAACCTTGTTCTGAACACCTCCAAAGCAAAGGTCATGTGTTTTGGTAAGAAGAATGCCCCCTCACCCCACAGGTGTGATTACGACCTCTGAGGGTTTAGAGCTTGAGGTAGTCACCTCATACAAGTACTTGGGAGTATAGATAGACGGTACACTGTCCTCTCAGCACATATCAAAGCTGCAGACTAAAGTTAAATCTAGATTTGGTTTCCTCTATTGTAATTGCTAGTTTTTCACCCCAGCTGCCAAACTAACCCTGATTCAGATGACCATCCTACCCATGCTAGATTACGGAGACATCATTTATAGATCAGCAGGTAAGGGTGCTCTCAAGCGACTAGATGTTCTTTATCATTCGGCCATCAAAATTGCCACCAATGCTCCTTATAGGACACATCACTGCACTCTATACTCCTCTGTAAACTGGTCATCTCTGTATACCAGTCGCAAGACCCACTGGTTGATGCTTATTTATAAAACCCTGTTAGGCCTCACTCCCCCCTATCTGAGATATTTACTGCAGCCCTCATCCTCCACATACAACACCCGTTCTGCCAGTCACATTCTGTTAAAGGTCCCCAAAGCACACACATCCCTGGGTCGCTCGTCTTTTCAGTTCGCGACTGGAACGAGCTGCAGCAAACTGTCAAACTGGACAGTTTTATCTTAATATCTTCATTCAAAGATTCGATCATGGACACTCTTACTGACAGTTGTGGCTGCTTTGCGTGATGTATTGTTGTCTCTACCTTCATGCCCTTTGTGCTGTTGTCTGTGCCCAATAATGTTTCTACCATATTTTATGCTGCTACCGTGTTGTGCTGCTGCCATGTTGTGTTGCAACCATGTTGTGGTCCTGTTGAGTTGCTACCATGCTGTGTTGTCATGTGTTGATGCTATGTTATGATGTTGTCTTAGGTCTCTCTTCATGTAGTGTTGTGTTGTATCTCTTGTCGTGATGTATGTTTTGTCCTGTATTATTATTGTTTTTTTTTAATCCAAACCCCCGTCCCCACAGGAGGCCTTTTGGTAGGCCATCATTGTAAATAAGAATTTGTTCTTAACTGACTTGCCTAGTTAAAGGTAAAATACAAATAAAAAAATAAATAAAAGGGTTATTCTTTATTTTTAAAAATGTTTCATTGTAGAACAATAGTGACGACATCAAAAATCTGAAATAATACATATGGAATCATGTAGTAACCAAAAAGTGTTAAACAAATCAAAATATATTTTATATTTGAGATTCTTCAAAGTAGCCACCCTTTGCCTTTACAGCTTTGCACACTATTGGCATTCTCTCAACGAGCTTCATGTGTCACTTTCTTTCAAAATCGAACCCAGAAGCAGACCAGGACAAGGAGAGTAGGAAGAAGGTGAGTATTTATTTACAAGTGAATGTGAATGGGTAGATATATCCAGGTGGCGTAGCGGGCAGCGGTGGTGAGTTGATGGGTCAACCGGGAAAATGTCAAGAACTTTTAAAGTTTCTTCAAGTGCAGTCGCAAAAAAAACCATCAAGCGCTATGATGAAACTGGCTCTCATGAGGACCGCCACAGGAATGGAAGACCCAGAGTTACCTCTGCTGCAGAGGATAAGTTCATTAGAGTTACCAGCTTGCACACCAAATAAATGCTTCACAGAGTTCAAGTAACAGACACATCTCAACATCAACTGTTCCTCTCCATCCAACCTCACTGAGCTCGAGCTGTTTTGCAAGGAGGAATGGGAAAAAATGTCAGTCTCTCGATGTGCAAAACTGATAGAGACATACCCCAAGCGACTTACAGCTGTAATCGCAGCAAAAGGTGGCGCTACAAAGTATTAACTTAAGGGGGCTGAATAATTTTGCACGCCCAATTTTTCAGTTTTTGATTTGTTAAAAAAGTTTGAAATATCCAATAAATGTCGTTCCACTTCATGATTGTTTCCCACTTGTTGTTGATTCTTCACAAAAAAATACAGTTTTATATCTTTATGTTTGAAGCCTGAAATGTGACAAAAGGTCGCAAAGTTCAAGGGGGCCGAATACTTTCGCACGGCACTGTATATATACTCCACTTTAGCTACTCCTCCTTCTCTCCAATCCTTACATCTTATGGTTCCACAGGAAGAGGGTAACAGAATAATAAACCATTATTTCTTTCTTCAGGGGAACTGACCTGACCTCCTGACCTCAACCCCTCCTTCGCCTAATCCACAGATGTCCATCACTCCCCTCAGTGAGCACGTCTAGGCGTGTGGTCAAGGACATGGGTTTTACTTGAGATAGGGGTATCTGGAGTTGACAATTGATTTATGCCATAGAATGAGTTGGTGTTTCTATACTATGAAGAATCAGGGACGAGATCAGAGCCTTGTTTTAGGGGCCAAACTGTACAATATTAACAGTCTTCCTAGCAAATGCTATCTGGCTGGGTGATACTCCTTTCTCATTTATCAAGTCTCACATTGTGACCCATTCCACACATCTATTGTTTGTCATGTAGACTAAGGGGGTGTATCTTTGCTATAAAAGATCTTTGTATCCTTTGTGTCGGAGCTCTCAACGAATCATCTGAGGTTGGATTGTCGACCAGCCATTGTAATTGTAGAGCTCTCACAAATAAAGATTCAGTTTAAGTATAACTCTGACTTTGTCTTTCCTAATTTGATAATACAGAAATGAACCACCACATTTGGTGACGAGGACGGAATGTGAGTCTTCACTTGGTGACCTCTCCTGATGACCTGGGTAAATCGTGCACGAGGGATTCCTCAAACTTGTGATCTCAGGGAGACCACACTTCAGGAACAGATCAGATGGACCCGCCAAAGATCTGAGAGGAAGAAGGCCGATTGGTTACCACATCCCTCACATAGTTTAAAAAAGAAAGATGTGTGCGAACCACACGAAGTAGGGTTTTTAAGAAAAGACTCAGTTATGTAGGCTCTGAGTGTGGTCCTGTGTGAGGCGACACCGTAGAGACGTAAGCAGGGCCGAGTCAGAGGAGAGTAATCTGAGAATTTGTAAACTCAAAGATACTCTGCCACTGGTCGGTTGCTGGCGACTTAGAGCCGTTCTGACACTGAATTGATCAGTGGGGATTTGTGCGGTCTGTAGGGGCGAGGGGTCAGGGTGACTGTGGGTTCTGTGTAAATCACAGAATCTGGTGAAGCCCTATTGGAAGAATGACCTCATTCTGAAAACTGTCTATGTGACCCTCAGAAGTGGTGAAATCCAATTACTTTAAATGTGCTAGCCAGGTATGCCCTGTGTGACTCTGTGTGTGTTTTGTTTTGGGAAAACTAATTAGGTAATATTTTGACAATGTTATGGGTTTCCCTGTTTATATAGACAGGGGTTTGAAATCTAAAAACAGTGCCAACTGGTTTTCCTCGTTTGTCTCATTCCCCTGTGTGTTCCTTATATATGTTTCTGTGAATGTGATGCGGTATTGTGTGAGGGTAGAAATAAGTATTAGTCTTAAATTTGGATAATAAGTGTTGATATAACCTTGTCTTGGGGTTCCGTCCATCACTGCCCATCATAGAATATCATGGGACAAAACGCACATGGAGTGTTGGATGTGAGCACCTAAAATCTCTAATGTTCTATATGGATTCTGTGAATATATGAAAATGTGACAAATTGTATGTGTGCAAAATCAATTACTATAGTCACCAGTTTCTCCACAGAGGTCCATAGGTCATCCCTGTCGACTGTCTGAAGCTAGTGTCTTACAGCTGTAGCTTTATCATGTAGTTATCAATGTAGGATAGTGCCCTAACCAACACACTGCTACGTAGGATCGCCCTAGATATGACATTAGACAAAATGCCATGATAGTCACTTAGCCAAGATTGTGGACATATATATTTTGTGTATATTTTTGTTTGTTTTTATTCTTAATTTTTATTTCATTTTCTTTGACACTAAGGAAGATATACTGCCATACAATCAGTTAGGGCAACAATGCTGCTCATTGGGGAAGAAATGTAATGATGTATTGCGTGAGTGTGATGCGCTATTAACGTCTGTCTAAATCCACCAGCCTGAACAACCGAACGACGGGTACGGAACAACAATCCACAAACAGGACATCCCATGGCCATTCTTGTGGGGATCTGCAGCTTGCAGAAATCCTACCAGGTTAAACTATCAGAAGAGGACTGTCAGAATAATCCACAAACCAGGACATACCGTGGTCATTCTTGTGATGGGTTGCAACTTGCAGAATCCTTCAAAGATTGAACCCACCAGAAAGGGAATGTCATGACTGTCCACAAGAATCCAAATAGATCAGATCAGGTTTGCAATGAATAACTTTATTCAGACCCGCTCTCACCCACAGAGGGGTGGGAGGAAAGAACTAGTGGGGATTAACAACTCACGTCCTGTTGTAAATCAATGGAAGAAGATTCAGGTCTCCCTCTCCCAGATTCACCAAAGGAGTGTCCTTTGTTTCAATAGACTTTTCCCGCTGAAACTCTAGCACGTTCAAAAGTGAAAAACGGAACAATTTTATACATTTGTTTTTTACTATAAAAAAAAAATATATATATATATATATTTCTCCCCAATTTCGTGGTATCCAGTTGGTAGTTACAGTCTTGTCCCATCGCTGCAACTCTCGTACAGACTCAGGGGAGGAAACACCGTACACCTGTCGACTGTGTCAGCATGCATGCGCCCGGCCCGCCACAGAGAGCGTGACGGGATAACGACATCCCGGCCAAACAAACCCTCACCCAACCCAATTGTGCGACGCTCCCGGTTGCGGCCGGCTGCGACACAGCCTGGAATTGAACAAGGATCTGTAGTGACACAGCTAGCACTGCGATGCAGTGCCTTAGACCGTTGCACCACTTGGGAGACCCTGGAACAATATTTCTATCATAGAACGTGAGGAATGGTCAGAGGCAATCTATAGAACACTAAGGAAATACTGTAACTTGGAATGTATACCCACTACGCATAAAAAGTTTCCATACTATGTGTTGTAATTGTAACATGAAAAATGATGAAACTGTTTTTGTTAAAAAGAGGGATGTTTTACATAAACTTTGCACAATGACAAGTCACGCCCCAGAGTGAGGTCAGAGGGCGTGACAGCCTGACAGAACTGCACATTTCGAACAAACTGTTCGCACTCTCCCCTGATAAAAATAATTAAAAATAAATAAAAAACAACCTTATCAAATGATGAGTTAAGAAATTAACATACCAGATCAGAAAAGCGTGAAGTTGCAGCTGCACAGTTAGTGGTTTGAACTTTGAATCTCAACACAAGGTAGAGACGATAAACTCACCTCCCGGACAATCACTGGTATGGCTGGTTAAAAATCAAATCAAATTTTATTTGTCACATGCGCTGAATAAAACAGGTTTAGACTTTACAGTGAATTGTTTATAAGCCCTTAACCAACCAGTTAAGAAAAATAAGTGTTAAGTAAAAAATAAGTAATACATTTAAATAAAAATAACAAAAAAATATTAGCTGTCCTAAGTATAGCATCTTCGAAAGCAAATTTAAGTAAGACCATTCTGTTACTCTGCTCAAACCATCGATATGGCTGGCTAATGTAACGGCTTTCCTCCTGGGAAGGAGAGACGGACCAAAACGCAGCGTGGTTAGGGTTAAACATCTTCAATAAAGACGAATACCGAGAAAACACTACAAATATACAAAACAATAAATGTGAAAACCGAAAACAGTCCTGTGTGGTGAAACAAACACAGACACGGAAATAATCACCCACAAAAACCCAACACAAAACAGGCTACCTAAATATGGTTCCCAATCAGAGACAATGACTAACACCTGCCTCTGATTGAGAACCATATCAGGCCAAACACAGAAACAGACAAACTAGACACACAACATAGAATGCCCACCCAGCTCACGTCCTGACCAACACTAAAACAAGGAAAACACACAAGAACTATGGTCAGATCGGGACAGCTAGCCTATCTCCAAAGAAGCATCTTCAAGAGCGAATGAAAGGGAAATAAACTCTGTAGTTCTATTCAGGACTACACGACAAGTCACCAGATACCGGACAACTATAAAGAAGGACAACAGTATAAGACTTGTTGGAACTATTTTGGACAATCAGAGCCTTACAAGTGTGCCACGAAAATGCCCAAGCCCCCTTCCGAGAGAGATAAACGGCGAACCCAGGCATTTCATGTAAATACATTCATGATTTTTTTTGCTCAAAGAGGGTAGTGGTTCGTGTGCAACGTATATGGTTACTGTAAGTGAGAGTAGTTTCTAAATGTACCATTGTTAATTGTCTCTGTCCCTTTCTCCATCTCTTCTTTTACAAGCCTTAATGTTGTTGTCATTCCACTAGGGGACTGTTTTCAGCATATTAGATTTCCAGTTGATAACCGATGCAAAGTGTGTATGTTTATCCTGTGTTCCCATTTAATTAGCTAGTAAATAAATAATTAAACAATTTGAGTAATACTGAATCATAAGTAAGGCTCAAGTTTTTGCATGAACGACTGTTCAGAATGATGACATGATATGAGGTTATGATTAATAAGTTGACTGTTTATAGATGTGATAGGTAAAGACCTTTAATAGTTTAATTAAAGAACCGCTCTTGTGGTGCCCCAGATACTAAAGAGTTAGTTGTTGATTAATTTATTAATTGAATTGAGTAACATAGTTAGGTAATTAGATAAATAACAGTCTTCAGATGAATGTTAAAGTCAAGTCACGACACCATGTTTTTATAATTAATCTTTGTTTTATAAAATTTTATCATTGTCTCTGAGATTTTGAATCTGACTAGTCATTAAAAGAACTCTACAGACCAATCAGATTATATAATTGTGATAAGTAAGGTTTATCCCTACTTGCTAATCAAAATCAAAATCAAAATCAAATTTTATTTGTCACATACACATGGTTAGCAGATGTTAATGCGAGTGTAGCGAAATGCTTGTGCTTCTAGTTCCGACAATGCAGTAATAACGAGCAAGTAATCTAACTAACAATTCCAAAAAAAACTACTGTCATACACAGTGTAAGGGGATAAAGAATATGTACATAAGGATATATGAATGAGTGATGGTACAGAGCAGCATAGGCAAGATACAGTAGATGATATCGAGTACAGTATATACATATGAGATAAGTATGTAAACCAAGTGGCATAGTTAAAGTGGCTAGTGATACATGTATTACATAAGGATGCAGTCGATGATATAGAGTACAGTATCAACGTATGCATATGAGATGAACAATGTAGGGTAAGTAACATTATATAAGGTAGCATTGTTTAAAGTGGCTAGTGATATATTTACATCATTTCCCATCGATTCCCATGATTAAAGTGGCTGGAGTAGAGTCAGTGTCATTGACAGTGTGTTGGCAGTAGCCACTCAATGTTAGTGGTGGCTGTTTAACAGTCTGATGGCCTTGAGATAGAAGCTGTTTTTCAGTCTCTCGGTCCCAGCTTTGATGCACCTGTACTGACCTCGCCTTCTGGATGGCAGCGGGGTGAACAGGCAGTGGCTCGGGTGGTTGATGTCCTTGATGATCTTTATGGCCTTCCTGTAGCATCGGGTGGTGTAGGTGTCCTGGAGGGCAGGTAGTTTGCCCCGGTGATGCGTTGTGCAGACCTCACTACCCTCTGGAGAGCCTTACGGTTGAGGGCGGTGCAGTTGCCATACCAGGCGGTGATACAGCCCGCCAGGATGCTCTCGATTGTGCATCTGTAGAAGTTTGTGAGTGCTTTTGGTGACAAGCCGAATTTCTTCAGCCTCCTGAGGTTGAAGAGGCGCTGCTGCGCCTTCCTCACGATGCTGTCTGTGTGAGTGGACCAATTCAGTTTGTCTGTGATGTGTATGCCGAGGAACTTAAAACTTGCTACCCTCTCCACTACTGTTCCATCGATGTGGATGGGGGTGTTCCCTCTGCTGTTTCCTGAAGTCCACAATCATCTCCTTAGTTTTGTTGACGTTGAGTGTGAGGTTATTTTCCTGACACCACACTCCGAGGGCCCTCACCTCCTCCCTGTAGGCCGTCTCGTCGTTGTTGGTAATCAAGCCTACCACTGTTGTGTCGTCCGCAAACTTGATGATTGAGTTGGAGGCGTGCATGGCCACGCAGTCGTGGGTGAACAGGGAGTACAGGAGAGGGCTCAGAACGCACCCTTGTGGGGCCCCAGTGTTGAGGATCAGCGGGGAGGAGATGTTGTTGCCTACCCTCACCACCTGGGGGCGGCCCGTCAGGAAGTCCAGTACCCAGTTGCACAGGGCGGGGTCGAGACCCAGGGTCTCGAGCTTGATGACGAGCTTGGAGGGTACTATGGTGTTGAATGCCGAGCTGTAGTCGATGAACAGCATTCTCACATAGGTATTCCTCTTGTCCAGATGGGTTAGGGCAGTGTGCAGTGTGGTTGAGATTGCATCGTCTGTGGACCTATTTGGGCGGTAAGCAAATTGGAGTGGGTCAAGGGTGTCAGGTAGGGTGGAGGTGATATGGTCCTTGACTAGTCTCTCAAAGCACTTCATGATGACGGATGTGAGTGCTACGGGGCGGTAGTCGTTTAGCTCAGTTACCTTAGCTTTCTTGGGAACAGGAACAATGGTGGCCCTCTTGAAGCATGTGGGAACAGCAGACTGGTATAGGGATTGATTGAATATGTCCGTAAACACACCGGCCAGCTGGTCTGCGCATGCTCTGAGGGCGCGGCTGGGGATGCCGTCTGGGCCTGCAGCCTTGCGAGGGTTAACACGTTTAAATGTCTTACTCACTTCGGCTGCAGTGAAGGAGAGACCGCATGTTTCCGTTGCAGGCCGTGTCAGTGGCACTGTATTGTCTTCAAAGCGGGCAAAAAGTTATTTAGTCTGCCTGGGAGCAAGACATCCTGGTCCGTGACTGGGCTGGGTTCTTCCTGTAGTCCGTGATTGACTGTAGACCCTGCCACATACCTCTTGTGTCTGAGCCGTTGAATTGAGATTCTACTTTGTCTCTGTACTGGCGCTTAGCTTGTTTGATAGCCTTGCGGAGGGAATAGCTGCACTGTTTGTATTCAGCCATGTTACCAGACACCTTGCCCTGATTAAAAGCAGTGGTTCGTGCCTTCAGTTTCACACGAATGCTGCCATCAATCCACGGTTTCTGGTTAGGGAATGTTTTAATCGTTGCTATGGGAACGACATCTTCAACGCACGTTCTAATGAACTCGCACACCGTATCAGCGTATTCGTCAATGTTGTTGTCTGACGCAATACGAAACATCTCCCAGTCCACGTGATGGAAGCAGTCTTGGAGTGTGGAGTCAGCTTGGTCGGACCAGCGTTGGACAGACCTCAGCGTGGGAGCTTCTTGTTTTAGTTTCTGTCTGTAGGCAGGGATCAACAAAATGGAGTCGTGGTCAGCTTTTCCGAAAGGGGGCGGGGCAGGGCCTTATATGCGTCGCGGAAGTTAGAGTAACAATGATCCAGGGTCTTTCCACCCCTGGTTGCGCAATCGATATGCTGATAAAATTTAGGGAGTCTTGTTTTCAGATTAGCCTTGTTAAAATCCCCAGCTACAATGAATGCAGCCTCCGGATAAATCGTTTCCAGTTTGCAGAGAGTTAAATAAAGTTCGTTCAGAGCCATCGATGTGTCTGCTTGGGGGGGATATATACGGCTGTGATTATAATCGAAGAGAATTCTCTTGGTAGATAATGCGGTCTACATTTGATTGTGAGGAATTCTAAATCAGGTGAACAGAAGGATTTGAGTTCCTGTATGTTTCTTTCATCACACCATGTCACGTTGGCCTTAAGACATACGCCCCCGCCCCTCTTCTTACCAGAAAGATGTTTGTTTCTGTCGGCGCGATGCGTGGAGAAACCCGCTGGCTGCACCGCTTCGGATTGCGTCTCTCCAGTTAGCCATGTTTCCGTGAAGCAGAGAACGTTACAGTCTCTGATGTCCCTCTGGAATGCTACCCTTGCTCGGATTTCATCAACCTTGTTGTCAAGAGACTGGACATTGGCAAGAAGAATGCTAGGGAGTGGTGCACGATGTGCCCGTCTCCGGAGTCTGACCAGAAGACCGCTTCGTTTCCCTCTTTTTCGTTTCCCTCTTTTTCTGAGTCGTTTTTTTTTTTGGTCGCTGCATGTGATCCACTCGGTTACACTGGTTGTAAGGCAGAACACAGGATCCGCGTCGCGAAAAACATATTCTTGGTCGTACTGATGGTGAGTTGACGCTGATCTTATATTCAGTAGTTCTTGTCGGCTGTATGTAAAGAAACCTAAGATGACCTGGGGTACTAGTGTAAGAAATAACACGTAAAAAAACAAAAAACTGCATAGTTTCCTAGGAACGCGAAGCGAGGCGGCCATCTCTGTCGGCGCCGGAAGTAGAAGAATGTTTCCTATCGCCTTAAGTGATAGGTGGTTCCCCGTTTACTGTAGAATATAGATACATCCATAGTTTATATTCCATAATTAATTACCCAATGATAGACATTATCATACCTTTAGGCCACTCCGCTATACAGTAGATGGCAATGTTGCCATTACTGTTACTAGTAAAGTCAATAATAGCTAGCAATGCTAATGTTAGCTAGCTAAAACAGACAATGTCTACAGTAGCATTGCTAGCTATTTTTGACTTTGCTAGTAACAGTAAAGGCAATATGGCTATCTGTGGCGTTGTGGGCTAAAGTTATGAAAATGTCTAATTAATTGTGATATATAAACAATGGATTTATCTATATTCTACAGTAAACGGGGCACCACCTACTTTCCGAACGCACTGTATGTTCCTCAGACCTATGTTCCCTCAACCAAAGTTCCCTCAACCAATGTTCCCTCAACCAATCCAAACCATCAACATCACAATAATTAAAACACAGATTCCAAGAAAACTATAGGCTGTTACACATTATCACTACCACAAACAAATTTTGCGAAAAGACTTGAAAACTTGTGGAATAAGCTCCAAACTGCAGTATGGTTTTATGATAACACTGACAATTTGCCAAGGCAAAGATGAGTGGCGAGACGCGCCCAGACAGCAGTGTACGCATCAGTTAAGGTTATAAGACTTGTGTAGGGCTAATGAATAATAAATCACTGAATGTCACGCCGTGATCTGTTTCACCAGTCTTGGTGATTGTCTCCACCCACCTCCAGGTGTCTCCTGTTTTCCCCATAAATCCCTGGTGTATTTATGTCTGTGTTTCCTGTCTCTCTGTGCCAGTTCGTCTTGTTTTGCCAAGTCAACCAGTGTTTCTCCTAGCTCCTATTTTTTCCCAGTCTCTGTTTTTCCCTAGCCCTTCCTGGTTTTGACCCTTGACTGTCCTGACGCCGAATCCGTCTGTCTGAACACTCTGCCTGTTCTGACCTAGAGCCTGTCTATCCCCTTGTACTGTTTGGACCCGGACCTGTTCACTGAACCCCTGCCAGTTCTGTCCACAAGCCTGCCTATCAACTGGAACTGCCTATCAACTGAACTTAACATTTTTATTCGTCTACCTGCATCTTGCCTTCCCATTTTGGTGTAAAAAATATCGGAGCTCAACCATCTTGCCTCCTGTGTCTGCATTTGGGTCTCGCCTTGTGCCCTTATACTGAATGTCATTCATAACACTTTTTTGTATGTTTTTGTAAGTGATGTCTCTTTGCATTTGTCAACTGGTACTATATGGATGCTAGCCTAATAGTTGAAATAGTAACTAAAGTCTGTAAACTGACTGTAGGCCTCACATGTAGCCTATTATAATATGAACACCTGCAGAATGAAGTGTTCCTCACAGTAAAATGATGGATCAAATTTTTATTTTGTCTCGGGAACAGGAGTGTAGAAATATGATTCCTTTCTTTCAGCATCTTGAGAGAATGTCCTTAGGAACCTGTTGTGTAGCCTAAACATGACATTGCTTTCAGCAACATAAAAGCTGACAGTATTTCATTTTTAACCACATCAAACATCCATCCAAAACAAACTGAAGTACTATCAGAAACATGTTGGATCGTTTTCACAGCTTTTCATCTCCTTTAAACCGGTCAAACTGATGTTATTTGGAAATCTATTTGGAAGTTTACTCATAAATAGTTGACCAAATATCGGAAATTAGAAGCAGAAAAATATCTAAAAGAGGCTTGAATTTTTTTTTTTGCTGCACCCTCTGTAGTTCAGCCGGCCCTGAGTAACGTGTGCCAGTAGCTTACATGAGCCTTTTGAAGTGATTGTTTGACAATCAGATGAAAACATCATGACTGGTTGTGTTTACCCGACATTAAAAAGGTAGACTAATAAAAATGTTAAGTTCTACAACTATGATTAGGTCCCCCTACCGGCAAGAAATTAAATTTACTTTCACCCCTGATCAGAAGTGTGATGGCACTATGGTGTGATAAAAGCATCTGCTAAATTACTAAAATGTTATGTGAAAATTAACACTTGCAAAGCAAACTGGGTATTATTCTAATGATCTCTGTCCTCAAACAAGGCAAAATTGTATTACAATACAAATTATTTGGGGCAGAGCTTATTAGAATAATACCAAGTGTGCTTAATAAGTGTTTATTTTTACCTTTACATTTTGGTTTTCCTTGTTTCACAAACTTTCAAAACTACTCCTGTTCTAAACTCACATTGACTTTGTGGATGTGTCACAGCACATCACTCAAAGTTGTCTGATCCAATATATTCCCATTAATGTTAAAATGGTGCGAATAAAAGTTTGTTCAAACATTCTCTACATATAACTTAGTCATTGTCTTATAACTCTTTCCAATCTTAGCCAAAATGGCAGCCATGCAAGGAAGTTTAATGGTTGGAAACAGTGAAGGACTGTTCCCTTTCGTCACCTGGCTGTCATCCGCAAGATCATGGCCCTGGGTTACCTGCCTCAGATGAACTTTAACACGCTTGTTAATGGCAGACGTACCAGGCGAGTTGTGAGACTCTATCCTGAGGTGGAAGACTTCCTTGCTTATATCAGGAACACCTGGATCAAACTTGGGTCTACCTTTCCGCCTGCCCTGTGGAATGTCTTTGACAGGGCCATGGACCAAAGAACAAATAACCATGTTGAATGTGAGTCTTGTTGTAGAACTTCATTTGCAAAAGGTTTGTATCCCGTTTGCTCTTTCTTTTTGTTGTAACATTGTATCATTAATGTGATGAATGCTATTCAGAGAAAAATTAACCATGTTTATAATTAAGTGATTAAATTAATCAGGTAAATCATTAACTCAGTAACCTGGGGCACCATGGGAAAAGTTTGTTTAATGAGTTCCGTTTCCCAAATTAACTAAAGGAATATCAGAATATCGATTTTACAGCAGTCGCTAATTAATACATTTCCGCTACAGTCTCATCCTAAACGTCGCATAATTCTTAAACCTGCACGGGTCTTACTAAATCATACTGTACCACACCAATTGAGTTGATTATTTATTTACTAACTAGCTAAATGATAATATAACATACACATACACAAACACACAGTCTAGGCTTATGATTAGAACTTCATACAATGAAACAGGTCCCTAGTGGACCAACACACTTTTTGGCCTTTTTGGCCTTTTTGGCCTGTGTGAGGATGTTGAATGCTGAAGCGTCATGTATGGTCAAGGTGGGTGAAGGGCTCAGTAAGCCAGCCTGGGAGAGGTGGGGCATTAGACAACGATGCCCTCTATCAGGGCAGTTATATACACTAGCTAATTAGCCTTTTTGGGCCTGCTATGCAGGAGACTGCAGGGAGTGGAATGGGTGTGTTGACAGGCGTAAAAGGCTCATCGTATACTGATGCTGAGGACGTTTCTGTGATGGGCAGGATATGCAGGCACTACAGAATAGTCTTTTTACACATTTAAAAAAATATATTTGACCTATTATTTAACTAGGTAAGTCAGTTAAGAACAAATTCTTATTTACAATGATGGCCTACTGGGGAACAGTGGGGTAACAACCTTATTCAGGGGCAGAACAACAGATTTTTACCTTGTGAGCTCCAGGATTCGATCCAGAAACCTTTCGGTTACTGGCCCATTGCTCTAACAACTAGGCTACCTACCGCCCCTTCATCAGCTAAGGTGAACTGGGACAAGAGCAAAGCTCTTCCCCCCTCCCTCCTCCATCCCACTCTTCTTCCAGGGGGTTTGCAAGCAGGGGGTTTGCAAGTGGGGTTGTGAAGAGCTTAACATTTTAGGGGGACACCTGGGCTCGGAGAGGTAGGTCAGGAAGAACTGGGAGGGGCTGTCACAGGCAGTTTGTGTCAAGACTGGCCAGGTGTAGTTGGCTCCTGTCACAAGTGTCATAGAGGGAGGGTGCTGATAATCAACAACCTGGTGGTATCTTCCCTGTGGAATAAACTATCTGTCTTACAATGCAAACTGGTGGATTTTTTTCTGGTCGGGCCATCACTGGCTGAGGGCAGCTGTGTTGTACATGTCCGTCCACGAAGGAGGACAGGGCCTAAAAGGCGGCGCAGAGACTGCTGTAGCATACTGATGTCGGCTGGAGGGAGCCAGCATGCTCGCTGCTGAAGAGAGCTGGTGGATTAGGGTTGGACCGGCAGCTGTTCCTCATGAAGCTGGAGAGGCTGAGTACAGCAGGTCTCTCAGACATTTACTTTGCGGTGCTGAGGACCTGGCAGCTATTAAGGCCCACACCAGAAAAGGGTGTGGAGCCTGGGCTGTGGGTGTGGGAGGAGCCTATCTTCCACAACCCAGCCATCCCTTTGAGATCGGTTCAGTTGGCCACCCTGCAGAGGCGACTGATGGCAGCGGGTTTACTAAGGCTGGGTGATCTGCGACTGCTGGGAGAGGAGGGGTGGGAAACCCCGGAAGTCCTGGCACAACAAACAGGAATAACATCTGTTAGGCTGCTGGAGAGATTCCTGGAAGAGGTCCAGAAGGCATTGTCTGAGCCGGTAAAGGGGGTGTTTGAGTGGCCAAAGGGGGAGGGGCCACCAATTTTTCCTCCACTGTAGGTGACAGCAGAGACTGGGAACTAGCAAGTGGGTCTGGAGGACTTTTGATTTTAACACTCCAAGCCTGGGGGTGTTTGAGAGGGTGGGAGGTAAAGCCCTCTACAACCTCTGCATTAAGGTAAGAAACATTAGGAGCCTAACAGGAGTGAAGGCACATCAGTGGCAGTGGGTATGTGGGGCAGTGTCACACCCTGATCTGTTTCACCTGTCTTTGTGATTGTCTCCACCAACCTTCAGTGTCGCCCATCTTCCCCATAATCCCCTGTGTATTTATACCTGTGTTCTCTGTTTGTTTGTTGCCAGTTTGTCTTGTTTGTCAAGTCAACCAGAGTTTTTGTTCTCAGCTCCTGCTTTACCCAGTCTCTCTCTTTCTCGCCCTCCTGGTTTTGACCCTTGCCTGTCCTGACTCTGAGCCCGCCTGCCTAACCACTCTGTCTGCCCCTGACCCTGAACCTGTCTGCCAACCTGTACCTTTGCCCCACCTCTGGATTATTGAACTCTGATTACCCTAACCTTGAGCCTGCCTGCCGACCTGTACCTTTGCCCCACCTCTGGATTATTGAACTGATTACCCTTGCGCTGAGCATGCCTGCTGTCCGGTACAGTTGCTCCACCCCTGGTTTACTGACCCCTGCCTGTCTTGACCTGTCTATTGCCTGCCCCTGTTGGATTATTAAACCATTGTTAATTCGACGTGTCTGCATCTGGGTCTTACCTTCATACCTGATAGGCAGAGAGTATGGTGGGTTTTAGATGGAGGGGGCTCTACCAACCCCCGGTATCAAAGAGGTAAGGGGACCTCCAGTGGAGGGTTCTACATGGATCCCTGGCCACTAACAGCAGTTTGGCACGGGTAGAACCAGGAGTCGGGCAGGGGTGTCCTGTGTCCTGTGTTATGAGTGAAACTGTGATTCATGTGTTTTCTGTGGGCGACAGGTTAATACCATAAATGTCTCTGTTGGAATGTCTGTGTGAGAGGTTGGGGGTGGGTCTTGCTGTTGGAATGTTTATAATGGGGTACAGGTATTCATATAAGGAGAAGGCCAAATGTGTGTTGTTGAATTTTGCTCAGGTAAAGTTTACTATTTGGCTAACAAGGAGAAGTAGGGTCAAATATGGGGGGGCTAACAGAACATTTGCTATTATTTAATGGGATGGTCTCTGTGTGCCTTAGGGTGGAATTTGAGTTCTATGAAATGATAAGTGTGGAGATGTTTCGGAGGGGGGGCTGTCTGTAAAGCTAGGGAAGATGTTTTGGATATACAGTTGTAGAAGTGGTGAGGTTTTGGTTATTGTGATGTGTTGTTTTGTGGGGTACAGGGCAAGGTGAGTATGGTACAAGTATGCAGTACAGGATATGTATTGTTTTTAGGTGGGGGTGGTGAGTCTCTCTCTCTCTCTCTAACTGCTACTCTAACTGCCCCGATGCATACAAGGCCCTTCCCCGCCCTCCTTTCGGCAAATCTGACCATGACTCAAATTTGCTATTCCTTTCCTATAGGCAGAAACTCAAACAGGATGTACCCATGCTAATGACTATTCAACGCTGATCTGACCAATCGGAATCCATGCTTCAAGACTGTTTTGATCACGCAGACTGTGATATGTTCCGGGATTAACCAAAAAACGTGGATAGATGGCGGCTTTCGCGCAAAACTGGCAATTGGTTCCCCGCCCTGTGCAATTGGTTCCTGGACTTCTTGACGGGCCGACCCCAGGTGGTGAAGGTAGGAAACAACATCTCCACTTAGCAAATCCTCAACACAATGGCCACACAAGGGTGCGCGCTCAGCCCTCCTCCTGTACTCCCTGTACACCCTGCGTGGCCATGCATGACTCCAATTCAATCATCAAGTTTGTAGACGACACAACAGTAGTAGGCTTGATTACCAACAATGATGAGACAGCCTATAGGGAGGAGGTGAGGGCCCTCGAATTGTGGTGTCAGGAAAACAACCTCTCACTCAATGTCAACAAAACAAAGGAGATGATTGTGGACTTCAGGAAACAGCAGAGAGAGTACCCCCCTATCCACATCGATGGGACAGCAGTGGAGAAGGTGGAAAGTTAAGTTCCTCGGTGTACACATCACGGACAAACTGAAATGGTCCACCCACACAGACAGTGTGGTGAAGAAGGTGCAACAGTGCCTCTTCCAACATCAGGAGGCTGAAGAAATTTGGCTTGCAACCTGAAACCCTCACAAAAACTTTTACAGATGCACAATTGAGAGTATTCTGTCGGGCTGTATCACCGGCAGGTACGGCAACTGCACCGCCCACAACTGCAGGGCTCTGCAGAGGGTGGTGCGGTCTGCACAACGCATCACTGGGGGCAAACTACCTGCCCTCCAGGACACCTACAGCATCAGGCGTCACAGGAAGGTCAAAAAGATCACCAAGGACAACAACCACCCGAGCCACTGCCTGTTCACGCCGCTACCATCTAGAAGACGAGGTTAGTACAGGTGCATCAAAGCTGGGCCCGAGAGACTGAAAAACAGCTTCTATCTCAAGGCCATCAGACTGGTAAACAGCCGTCACTAACACAGAGAGGCTGCTGCCTACATACAGACTTGAAATCATTGGCCACTTTAATACATAGATCACTAGTCACTTTAGTAATGCCACTTTTATAATGTTTACATATCTTGCATTACTCATCTCATATGCATATACTGTATTTTATACCAAATATTGAATCTTGCCTATGCTGCTCTGTCATTGCTCATCCATATATTTATATATTCTTAATCCATTCCTTTACTTAGATGTGTGTGTATTAGGTAGTTGTTGTGGAATTGTAAGATTACTTGTTATATATTGCTGTGCTGTCTGAACTAGAAGCACAAGCATTTCGCTACACTCGCAATAACATCTGCTAACCATGTGTATGCGACCAATACAATGTGATTTGATGATTCCTACCTTCCCCTTCCCCCCAGTCCACCTGGTTGTGCTGCTGATCCAGTTTCTGCTTTTTTGCCTATGGTTATGATTCTCTACACTATACCTGCTTGTTTTGTCACAAACTGAAATTAGGCAAACTATTCAACTTTTAGCAACCAGGAGATGACTGAGCGATTTCTGCAAAGTGCATCTTTAATGGTGCCAAATTCCGACCATCAACAAATAACAACCAATGCAATGGTGTAGTGTTTGATGAAGCGCTATCAGACTGACTTGCCTGTCTAATTCCTTGATTATCTTATTGATGATTAGAAATGTTGGGCTTCAACAATTCCAACAGCTTGCTTGCCAAAAACTGCTTGCGTTCCAAACAAAAATGAATCATGTAGCCTATTATAGCCTAGGCTTCAATCATATCCGTATAAGGCTGTATATAGACATACATACAACCTATGACTGCATTAAGTGGTTCGGTTCTTTGCGTGGAAGCCAAATCTTTGGAGTGACAGTCGCATGGATCCTGGTTGCAGTTCACGGTATTGGGTTCTCTATTTTTGAGCCTCCTAAAATATATGCTCAGTTGGAGTCAATGCATGTCATAGGGATTACCTATGCACATGTAAATATAATCTATCTATTATGCAAATATTTGGATAAAAAGCTGATTTCCCACTCTTAAAGGTCCACAATAATGGCAAAGAAGACCTTGGGGTTAGAAGTGCTCCTGAGTAAAATGGGCACCCATTGTGGACATTGTGTAAGGTGAAATATGTACAGTGCATTCGGAAAATCTTCAGACCTCTTGAATTTTTCCACATTTTGCTACGTTACAGGCTTACTCTAAAATGGATGAAGTCGTTTTTGACTTGTCCCAAAGTCACTTCTGTGTTGTCTTGGCTGTGTGCTTAGGGCGTTGTCCTGTTGGAAGGTAAACCACCAGTCTGAGGTCCTGAGCGATCTGGAGCAAGTTTTCATCAAGGATCTCTCTGTGCTTTGCTCCATTTATCTTTCCCTCAATCCTGACTAGTCTCCCAGTCCCTGCCGCTGAAAAGCATCCCCACAGCATGATGCTGCCACTACCATGCTTCACCGTAGGGACGGTGCCAGATTTCCTCCAAACGTGACGCTTCACATTCAAGCCAAAGAGTTCAATCTTGGTTTCATCAGACCAGAGAATCTTGTTTCTCATGGTCTAAGATTCCTTTAGGTGCCTTTTGGCAAACTCCAAGCAGGCTGTCCAGTGCCCTTTTCTTAGGAGTAGCTTCCATCTGGCCACTCTCCCATAATAAAGGCCTGATTGGTGGAGTGCTGCAGAAATGGTTGTCCTCCACAGAGGAACTCTGGAGGTCTATCAGAGTGACCATCAGATTCTTGATCACCACCCTGACCAAGGCCCTATCTCCCCTGATTGCTCAGTTTGACTGGATGGCCAGGTCTAGGAAGAGTCTTGGTGGTCCCAAACTTTGTCTTTGTCAAGCAAAGAGGCACTGAGTTTGAAGGTAGGCCTTGAAGGTCGGCCACAGGTACACCTACAATTGACTCAAATGTGAAAAGTGAAAACAATTGTTGGAAAATTACTTGTGTCATGCACAAAGTAGATGTCCTAACCGACTTGTTAATACCTATAGTTTTGGCAAGACATTTGTGGAGTGGTTGAAAAACGAGTCTTAAAATTACTTCAACCTATGTTTATGTAAACTTCCGACTTCAACTGTACATACATACATACATACATACATACTTTTTTCAAAATGTACCCAGTCCTCTTCTGGCTGTGCCGGGTGGAGATTATAACAGAACATGGCCAAGATGTTCAAATATTCATAAATGACCAGCATGGTCAAATAATAATAATCACAGGCAGAGCAGTTGAAACTGGAGCAGCAGCACGGCCAGGTGGACTGCGGACAGCAAGGAGTCATCATGTCAGGTAGTCTTGAGGCATGGTCCTAGGGCTCAGGTCCTCCGAGAGAGAGAAAGAAAGAGAGAAAGAGACAATTAGAGAGAGCATACTTAAATTCACACAGGACACCGGATAGGACAGGAGAAGTACTCCAGATATAACAAACTGACCCTAGCCCCCCAACACATAAACTACTGCAGCATAAATACTGGAGGCTGAGACAGGAGGGGTCAGGAGATACTGTGGCCCCATCCGAGGACACCCCCGGACAGGGCCAAACAGGAAGGATATAACCCCACCCACTTTGCCAAAGCACAGCCCCCACACCACTAGAGGGATATCTTCAACCACCAACTTACCATCCTGAGACAACGGCACAACCCAAGGGGGGGGGGGGCGCCAACCCAGACAGGAAGATCACATCAGTGTCTCAACCCACTCATGTGACGCACCCCTCCTAGGGACGGTATGAAAGAGCCCTAGTAAGCCAGTGACTCAGCCCCTGTAATAGGGTTAGAGGCAGAGAATCCCAGTGGAAAGAGGGGAACCGACCAGGCAGAGACAGCAAGGGCGGTTCGTTGCTCCAGAGCCTTTCCGTTCATCTTCACACTCATGGGCCAGACTACACTCAATCACATGACCCATGAAGAGATGAGTCTTCAGTAAAGACTTAAAGGTTGAGACCGAGTTTGCGTCTCTCACATGGGTAGGCAGACCATTCCATAAAAATGGAGCTCTATAGGAGAAAGCCCTGCCCTCCAGCTGTTTGCGTCGAAATTCTAGGGACAATTAGGAGGCCTGCGTCTTGTGACCGTAGCATACGTGTAGGTATGTACGGCAGGATCAAATCAGAGAGATAGGTAGGAGAAAGCCCATGTAATGCTTTGTAGGTTAGCAGTAAAACCTTGAAATCAGCCCTTGCCTTGACAGGAAGCCAGTGTAGGGAGGCTAGCACTGGAGTAATATGATCAAATTTGTGGGTTCTAGTCAGGATTCTAGCAGCCGTATTTAGCACTAACTGAAGTTTATTTAGTGCTTTATCCAGGTAGCCGGAAAGTAGAGCATTGCAGTAGTCTAACCTAGAAGTGACAAAGGCATGGATAAATTTTTCTGCATCATATTTGTACGGAAAGTTTCTGATTTTTGCAATGTTACGTAGATGGAAAAAAGCTGTCCTTGAAACAGTCTTGATATGTTCTTCAAAAGAGAGATCAGGGTCCAGAGTAACGCCGAGGTCCTTCACAGTTTTATTTGAGACGACTGTACAACCATTTAGATCAATTGTCAGATTCAACAGAAAACATAATGTTAACTTTCACTGCTATGCGTATGACACACAGCTGTACATTTCAATGAAACATGGTGAAGCCCCAAAATTGCCCTCGCTAGAAGCATGTGTTTCAGACATAAGGAAGTGGATGGCTGCAAACTTTCTACTTTTAAACTCGGCACATCAATGCGAGCTGTGGCAAGAAGGTTTGCTGTGTCTGTCAGCGTAGTGTCCAGAGCATGGAGGCGCTACCCGGAGACAGGCCAGTACATCAGGAGACGTGGAGGAGGCCATAGGAGGGCAACAACCCAGCAGCAGGACCGCTACCTCCGCCTTTGTGCAAGGAGGAGCAGGAGGAGCACTGCCAGAGCCCTGCAAAATGACCTCCAGCAGGCCACAAATGTGCATGTGTCTGCTCAAACGGTCAGAAACAGACTCCATGAGGGTGGTATGAGGGCCCGACGTCCACAGGTGGGGGTTGTGCTTACAGCCCAACACCGTGCAGGACATTTGGCATTTGCCAGAGAACACTAAGATTGGCAAATTCGCCACTGGCGCTCTGTGCTCTTCACAGATGAAAGCAGGTTCACACTGAGCACATATGACAGAGGTGACAGAGTCTGCAGACGCCGTGGAGAACGTTCTGCTGCCTGCAGCATCCTACAGCATGAACGGTTTGGCGGTGGGTCAGTCATGGTGTGGGGTGGCATTTCTTTGGGGGGCCGCACAGCCCTCCATGTGCTCGCCAGAGGTAGCCTGACTGCCATTAGGTACCGAGATGAGATCCTCAGACCCCTTGTGAGACCATATGCTGGTGCGGTTGGCCCTTGGTTCCTCGTAATGCAAGACAATGCTAGATCTCATGTGGCTGGAGTGTGTCAGCAGTTCCTGCAAGAGGAAGGCATTGATGCTATGGACTGGCCCGCCCGATCCCCAGACCTGAATCCAATTGAGCACATCTGGGACATCATGTCTCGCTCCATCCACCAACGCCACGTTGCACCACAGACTGTCCAGGAGTTGGCGGATGCTTTAGTCCAGTTCTGGGAGGAGATCCCTCAGGAGACCATCCGCCACCTCATCAGGAGCATGCCCAGGTGTTGTAGGGAGGTCATACAGGCACGTGGAGGCCACACACACTACTGAGCCTCATTTTGACTTGTTTTAAGGACATTGCATCAAAGTTGGATCAGCCTATAGTGTGGTTTTCCACTTTAATTTTGAGTGTGACTCCAAATCCAGACCTCCATGGGTTGATAAATTTGATTTCCATTGATAATTTTTGTGTGATTTTGTTGTCAGCACATTCAACTATGTAAAGAAAAAAGTATTTAATACGAATATTTCATTCATTCAGATCTAGGATGTGTTATTTTAGTGTTCCCTTTATTTTTTTGAGTAGTGTATTCTACAATAGTTATATTTAGTTTGTTTTTAGTCCTTCCTCTATTTCTGATGTCCATCCAGTTTGATTTATATTTATAACTGTGCTATTTCACAACATTTCTGAACCTATATACATTTTACAGACCCCGTATGTTTTACATTGGTTATCTTGATATTAGTCCCACCCTTCAGCTCCATTCAACCCATCCCATCTATCCCATCCCATCCATTTTGGATTTCTATTTGCCATATATTTTTCAACTGTGCTGTGATGCTTCACAAAAGTACTGAACCTTTCTATTCTCATAGCTTCTACAGATTGTAAATTAAAGATAAACATTTTTGCTAAAATAATTATTATATTATTGATTGATTGACTATGGCTTTTCAAATCACCCAGTATTGCTATCTGCAGAGTTAGTTAGTTTTAGGCAAATGTTGCAAGTCTTCAGCCATTCCTGGATCTGTGACCAAAAACAAGCTACATTTGGACAGTACCAAAATAAATAATCTAATGACTCTGCCTCCTCACAGCAAAATCTGCAGAGCTGGGAAGATTGTATCCCCCATATACATATAACATTCTATTGGTTGCAAGAATTTTGTATAGTCATTTAAATTGAAACATTTGAAGTTTTGAATCCACGGTTGTTTTGCGTGTCAATTCATAAACCATGTGCCACATTGAAAATCTCTTCCCAACTATTTAGCAATTTATATGGCACAGCTGTCAATTTTTTGGTCCTCAAATGAAGTTTTCATTTATCACACTGTTTTTTATGTTCTTTAATGCAGGGCCGACAGACAAGTTCCTTACTTTTTTCCCCTTCTACTTGCCTCTTCCATTTTTGTGGTAATGCTGCAATTAGTTGGTTGTAATTTTGGGTAGAGCAGACATTTCCATATGTGGGTGTGATATAACTCCACCAGTCCTATTTATGATATCATTCCAGAAAATACATTTTTTAAACATTTCATCATCATCATCAAAAAAAAAATGTTTTTCAATTAGTACATTTGAGTTTAACCACAATATTTGTTGTATTATTTGTTCTTTCTTTTCAGGTCGATTAAACTGAAATTGCAACCAACTTTCTTAGGCTTGTTAAAAAATTATAATATTTTGGAGATTACTTCCCTTTCAAACAACCCAAAAGTGAGCAGTTGTAACCTGAATAAAGGGTAAAAGGCCTTTCTTGAACATGGGGAGAGACATTCTTACCAATTTACTAGAGAACCCGTTTGGATTTAAGTATAACTTTTGTATGACTGATGCCTTTAGTGAGAGGTCTAATGCTTTAATATTTAATCATTTCTGCCCTCCGAATTCATATTCGTTACATAAATAGGCCCTTTAATTTTGTCTGGCTTGCCATTCCAAATAAAATTGAATATTTTTTTGTTCATATAATTTAAAAAGCAGGTCACTAGGTGTAGGCAAAACCATAAGCAAATAGGTAAACTGTGAAATGACTAAAAAGGTAATCAGGGTGATTTTTCCATGTAACGGCAGATCTCCTCTTCGTCTGAAGAGGAGTAAGGATCAGACCAAGATGCGGCGTGGTAAGTGTTCATGACAAATTTAATTTAAAAAAGCACTGAACACTATGAGACACAAAACAATAAATGTGAACATTAACCAAACCGAAACAGTACCGTGTGGCGACAAACACACACACGGAAACAAACACCCACAAACCAACAGTGAAACCCAGGCTACCTAAATATGGTTCTCAATCAGGGACAACGATAAACAGCTGCCTCTGATTGAGAACCATATCAGACCAAACACAGAAATAGAAAAAACATAGAAACACAAACATAGACTGCCCACCCCAACTCACGCCCTGACCATACTAAATAAAGACAAAACAAAGGAAATAAAGGTCAGAACGTGACATTCCACAAATAGACAGGTATTTTCCTTTCCATGGTAGCAAGATCATATCTATTTTTGCTAACTTTCTATAAAGATTTATTGGAGTGAGATCATTTCTTTCTTGTGGGATTTGTGTACCGAGTATGTCCACATCCCCGTCAGACCATTTTATTTTCCAACAGTCTTGAAGGAGTTCCCACATATGCTGAGCACTTGTTGGCTGCTTTTCCTTCACTCTGTGGTCCAACTCATCCCAAACCATCTCAATTGGGTTGAGGTCGGGGGGGTTGTGGAGGCCAGGTCATCTGATGCAGCACTAAATTTCTCTCCTTCTTGGTCAAATAGCCCTCACACAGCCTGGAGGTGTGTTGGCTCATTGTCCTGTTGAAAAACAAATGATAGTACAACTAAGCCCAAACCAGATGGGATGGCTTATCGCTGCAGAATGCTGTGGTAGCCATGCTGGTTAAGTGTGCCTTGAATTCTAAATAGATCACTGACAGTGTCACCAGCAAAGCACCCCCACACCATCACACCTCCTCCTCCATGCTTCACGGTGGGAACTACACATACAGAGATAATTTACCCTCACTCCTAGGACAGACAAGATCCTTAGATATGCAGTTTTAGAAACTGTTCTTTGTTTTGTAGCCTAAAAAAAAGCCTTTTGTAGCCTGTTGTTTTTGTCCACTTTTAGGCCTACTAGAGGGGTGACTTTTACAACCTTGGCTTATGAGTGCTAGCTATATCTGAGTCTGGACTGTGCTGCTCTGGTCACCTTCAAC
The DNA here is from genome assembly GCF_018296145.1 of Oncorhynchus tshawytscha. Classification (NCBI taxonomy): domain Eukaryota; kingdom Metazoa; phylum Chordata; class Actinopteri; order Salmoniformes; family Salmonidae; genus Oncorhynchus; species Oncorhynchus tshawytscha. The sequence continues at coordinate 14,542,475 of NC_056447.1, forward strand.
TGCCTGGATTCTTCCTCTGATAGCTGGCCTCCTGGTTCCCTGGATTATCACTTTGGGAATTTATCTATTTTGAATTTGCCTCTCTCTGGAAATCCTGTCCGATTACCCTTGTTGATTGCCTGCTGATCATGCATCCTATGCAGACGCCGCTACCTGCATTTGGCTCACTTCACAACTGGTCGTCAACTATACTACTGGTAGCAACATTAAGTCTCTCCGCTTTCACTCGCGTCCTGCTCCCAATCCATCTTCTCGTATTGTAAACCATGACGAAAGTGCTCCCTTCAACTATCCATAAACTCACCTCTCAGCCTCACAATACTAACTGCTCTTCTCAACACTGGATCAATGAACAACAAAGCCTTCCTCCTCCTAACTGAAACTTGGCAACAACCTGGTGATTTATTGTCTTAATTATTTAAAAGTTGTATATTACCCCCCTTTTTCAATCTTGACTCATCGCAGTGCATTAGACCGCTGTGCCACAATTTATTTTCTCTTAACCGTGCTATTCCTGTTGGTTATGGTTACCTGTGTCACCCCTGCTCCAGCGGCCGTGTTGGTGGCCTCGTTGTACTGTACAACTCCAAAATCAAAATAACTGAACTGTCTCTCCCTATTGTCTCCTCATTTGAATACATTGCCTATGTAACTGGTGTGAAATGGCTAGGTAGTAAGCAATGTGCGTTAGTAGTGTTTTGTCATGACGTTGCCCTCTTTGGGTACAGCAAGTCCCATCCCCCTCTCTCTGTCTCCTACACTCAGGCTGCTGCAACCTCAGGTTGTAAATTCCTCAAGGAGATTGTCTCTATACTGTGGCCATGAGGAGATAGAGTGAGTTTTCATAGAGAGAACAAAGGAATTTCTTCCACCTCACAGAACTTGAGGTCCAAACAACATTTATGTTCTGGAGAAGGTATAAAGGATCAGTGAAGAATCCAGCTACGAACTGGTCCGTTTGGTACAATTTTGTGAAACTCATGGGAGACAATATGGCCACATTACCATAACGCTGTTCATATAATAGCCTCAGATCTAATTGCTGTACAGGATGAATGAGGAAAGATTAAACTATTTGTGAAATGATGGCATGCTATGTAATGATGTAATGTGAGAGAATTGTATTTCTGTGTAAAGTTTCACTGAAGTCACTGGCACGCCCCCATGAACACATTTAGGACCTGGCTCTTCCGAATAAAACCCCCACCGTGAGAATTTCTCAACAGACCATGTTTCTCTCAAATAAGAGAGGACGATTGCTGAATCTTTTAACCATCCCACGTGGTTAAACTCTTAGACTATCAATACCGACAGAATAAGAACAAGTCTTTGATATTAACCTGTTGCAACGAGCAATCCCGTATCCGGGATCCTATTTATAGCCTCAAGCTCATTACAATAACGCAACATTAACTATTCATGAAAATCGCAAATGAAATGAAATAAATATATTAGCTCTCAAGCTTAGCCTTTTGTTAACAACACTGTCATCTCAGATTTTCAAAATATGCTTTTGAACCATAGCTAAACAAGCATTTGTGTAAGAGTATTGATAGCCTAGCATAGCATTAAGCTTAGCATTCAGCATGCAACATTTTCACAAAAACAAGAAAAGCATTCGAATAAAATCATTTACCTTTGAAGAACTTCAGATGTTTTCAATGAGGAGACTCTCAGTTAGATAGCAAATGTTCAGTTTTTCCAAAAATATTATTTGTGTAGGACAAATCGCTCTGTTTTGTTCATCACGTTTGGGTAAGAAAAAAAACGAAAATTAAGTCATTACAACGCGAACTCCAAATTAACTCCATAATATCGACAGAAACATGGCAAACGTTGTTTAGAATCAAGCCTCAATGTGTTTTTCACATATCTATCGATGATAAATCATTCGTGGCAGTTGACTTTCTCCTCTGAAGAAAATGGAACGCGCATGGAGCTGGAGATTACGCAATAATTTCGACGGAGGACACCGGGCGGACACCTGGTAAATGTAGTCTCTTGTGGTCAATCTTCCAATGATATGCCTACAAATACGTCACAATGCTGCAGACACCTTGGGGAAACGACAGAAGGTGCAGGCTCATTCCTGGCGCATTCACAGCCATATAAGGAGACATTGGAACACAGGGCATTCAAAATCTGTACCGTTTCCTGTATGAAATGTCATCTTGGTTTCGCCTGTAGCATTAGTTCTGGGGCACTCACAGATAATATCTTTGCAGTTTTGGAAACGTCAGACTTTTTTCTTTCCAAAGCTGTCAATTACATGCATAGTCGAGCATCTTTTCGTGACAAAATATCTTGTTTAAAACGGGAACGTTTTTTATCCAAAAATTAAAAGAGCGCCCCCTATCTCGAAGAAGTTAATTACTAGTCTGCAGCTAGGAATTCGGTATCATTGAACGCGAAGACTGACAACTGCTGAAACATCTATCTATAACGACATGAATGAATGTCACTCTGAACTATCCATTCTAAGCACGACAGAGAGAGAGAGAGAGAGAGAGAGAGAGAGAGAGAGAGAGAGGGCGGACAGACTCTCCAACAGAAACAAACTTTTCAACAGAGATCCCGATGACACACTGAGCGTAAATATATATATATTGATTGCAGTTATTCCCGAATGAGTGAGAGTTCATGTGCAAAGGATTTGCATTTCAATTGTTACAATTATCAACTGTGTGTTGTCTTATCTCAGTCAACCCCCACTTCCCTTTTGTTCCGCCTTGCTGGTTTATCCCACTAGGGAAACTCCGCTATCATTTCCTTGTAACTATCTACTGTTTGTTATGAATTTCTGTGAATTACTTAGTTAGTAAATCAATTATTTTAAGACAATTGATGTATGGATGACTCACCCACACCTGGGGCGGCAAGGTAGCCTAGTGGTTAGAGCGTTGGGCTAGAAACCGGAAGGTTGCAAGGTCAAATCCCTGAGCTGACAAGGTACAAATATGTTGTTCTGCCCCTAAACATGCAGTTAACCCACTGTTTCTAGGCTGTCATTGAAAATAAGAATTTGTTCTTAACTGACTTGCCTAGTTAAATAAAGGGAAAATAAAATAAACTCATAGTGAAGACTGGGTTTGTGCAGATAACCAACAATTTATGATGTTTGGAGTGAGACTAATGTGAGGTAAAAAAATAAATAATTCATTAATTCAAAGACTAGGTGATTAGATATTCAAACATCTGAAAGTTATGTTAGGAAATTTATAACTTTATTATCTGAATATTTTCCTTGGTGCCTTGGTGCCCCGACTTCCTAATCAGTTTAATCTCGTAATAATAATTACAGAGAGTTATTTGATAAAAAAGTATTCAGATTAATGACGCCAAAGACACGACAGTTTCAATTGGTGATATCATTGGCCCTGACACCTTGAAGTAGTTGTTTTCCTCGCTCTGCAAGGGCCACAGCTTTTGTGGAGCGATAGGTAACGATGCTTCAAGGGTGACTGTTGTCGATGTGTGCAGAGTGTCTCTGGTTCAAAACCAGGTTGAGGCGAGGAGAGGGACGGAAGCAACACTGTTACACCTACAAATCATCTTACTCCATGACCACTATCCTTGTGTACCATCCTCCTGAAGCTAATTAATCATTCCTGTCTGAACTATCTGAACTACTCAGCATTGCAGTTCCACTCTCCCCTCGCTTAACGTTGCTTGGCGATATGAATATTCACATGGACTCAGACTCAAAACTTGCCTATGATTTCATTGCTGTTCTGGACTGTTTCAATATTACCCAACATGTACATTTTCCCACTCACATCAAGGAACACATACTTGACCTCGTCTGCTCTGTTGTCCTCAACCTATCGGTATTTCCACCTCCTCCCTGTTCCCATTGACTGACCACAAGATCCTTCATTTCTCTCTTACCTCATACTCACCCCACTGTCCACGCTGAGGCCTACAAACTCCACCTCTCCATCTACAGAGATGCCCTCGGTGCTGCCAGGTCCACTTACTTCTCCAACATCACCAACAGCTCTAATAAGAACTCCCAGACAATGTTCTCCACTGTCAGCAAACTACTTCAGCCCCTTGATAACACCTACTCTATTCCCTCCACTGAACTCTGCAACTCCATCCTTCAGTTTTTCAAGGACAAGATCACCAAAATAAAGTAATTACTGACTGATCAATCTATCTCAGCCACTCCTCCCAGTCAAATGTAACCCGGCTCTCCGAATTTGCCTCCATTGACTCTCCCTATCTCTCAAATCTTATCATGTCATTCAAGACTACAAATTGCTCCCTGGATCCTCTCCCCACTGTTCTTATCAAAGCTTGCCTGCCTACTCTCTGTCCATATACAGTATCACACACATTCTCAACCTCTCCCACGGAACTGTCCCCTCCAATTACAAAACAGCTCTAGTCACCCCCATCTTAAAAAATCCAGGACTGGACACCACCATCCTCTATAACTGCCACGCCATTTCGAACCTTCTCTTCCTTGCTTGCCAAGACTCTGGAACGTACTGTTGCATCCCAATTAGATACCCACTTGTTAATCAACAACCTGTTCGAGCCCCTTCAGTCTGGTTTCCGCACCCTTGATAGTACTGAAACTGCACTCCTCAAAGTTAGATCTCCTCACTTCTGCTGATGCTGTCAACATCCTGATTCTCCTTGACCCGTGCCGCTTTTGACACAGTAAGCCATCAGATTCTCCTCATCGGGAATGAGAGTTTGGGTGTACCGCACTGTCCTGGCTACAATCATACCTCACAAAGCGGATCCACTACATCTGGCTCAATGGCCACACCTCAGACTCAGCGGCAGTTTTATATATATGTATATATATATTTTTAATTGAACCTTTATTTAACTAGGCAAGCCAATTAAGAACAAATTCTTACATTACAATGACGCCTACCGAGGAACAGTGGGTTAACTGCCTTGTTCAGGAGCAGAAAGACTGATTTTTACCTTGTCAGCTCGGGGATTCGATCCAGCAACCTTTCGGTTACTGGACCAACGCTCTAACCACTAGGCTACCTGCCGCCCCAAAAGAGTGTCCCCCAGGGAGTGCTGGGTCCCTTACTCTTCATAATCTACATCTTCTACCTTGGTCAGCTCCTCATTCACTTCAACCTTGACTTCCACCGATGACACCCAGATCTCCCTCGGCACCAAAACCCTCCTCAACCCACCTCTGATGCGCATTGAATCCTGCCACTCTGCAATGAAAACATGGATGCAACAAAACATCCTCAAGCTCAACAGTGATAAAACGGAACTCCTCCTCATAGGCACCAAATCCACCCTCACCAAAGCTGGCAACCTCACCCTGACCATTGACAACACAACTGTCTGTCCCTCCCTCCATGCACGCAACTTTGGCGTAATCCTGGACTGCACCCTCTCCTTTAACCACCACTTAAGACATATTGTCAAATCCTCATTCTTCCCTCTCCGGGCCTGCCGTTGAAACCCTCATACATGCATTCATCTCCTTCCATCTTGACTACTGCAATGCACTACTCACCGACATCAACTCAAGCTCCCTCCATGAACTCCAAATGGTTCAAAACTATGCAGCCTGACTTCTAACCCACACTAAGTCCTGGCAGCACATCACACCGTCCTCCGTGAACTCCACTGGCTTTCTGTCTCCCAATGCATTAATTACAAGATCCTCTACTGACCTATAACACCCTTCACCTCCTTGCCCTCCCTTCCCTCGGAGACCTTCTTCGTTACCAACCGACACGTGCACTTCGTTTCGCCACATCAGGCCACATTGTCATCCCCAGGTTGAAGCTTCAGAGCTTCGGCAACAGGACCTTCTCCAGGGTTGCTCTTGAAGTCCCTCTCTCCAGCCATTCATGACTCAGAGTCATCACTAACTTTCAGTCCCTCCTAAACCCCCTCCTCTTTGACGTGGCCTACTACCACACACATGGAAAGAAATACACTACAAACTCTTACAATACCCCTTCCCCTCAACTGGGTTCGTATCCAAATCCCAACCCTACCCATATACTGATACATCACACTCTTTCCCTTCTTTATTCATGTTTTTCTTTTGTCTGATGTTTTGTTTGTTTTTCTTTTTTACAAATTGTAAAGCGACTTTGGGTCCTTGAAAAGAGCTATATTGTCACGAACCTCGCCGAAGATGGTGCCTCTTCCTGTTCGGGCGGCGCTCGGCGCTCGTCGTCACCGGCCTATTAGCTGCCATCGATTCCCTTTCCGTTTGTTTTGGTTATTGGGGTAATTGGGTACACCTGTTTTGTATTAGGGTTTGTTTGTAGGGTATTTATTAAGGGCACTAGGCCTGCTGGGTATTTGTGCGGGCTTGTTTCTTGTTACTCTGTGTTTGATGATGTTATTTGTTCGTGTCTTTATTCTCCGGACTATTTTTGTCCTGTTGTTTGGACTGGCAACTTGTATACGCCCTGTGTGTTGGCGTGACCATTTTTGTTGCGCTGGTGAATAAATTTGACAAACGACTGAACCCTGCTCTCTGCGCCTGATTCCACCCACCACTTCTAGTTTACTGTAACATATATAAGTCCTACGTATTATTATTATTAACTTCTTGATACTACCCATCCCGCATGCGGGAGCGTAATCATCGCCTCAAACTAATTAGCATAACGCAGCGGACATAAATATCCCTAGAAAATGTTTCTATTCAGGAAAATCACAAATGAAATATATTGAGACACATCTTAGCCTTCTGTTAATCACACTGTCATCTCAGATTTTCAAAATATGCTTTACAGCCAACGCTAGACAAGCATTTGTGTAAGTTTATCATGGCATAATGCTATGCTAGGCTCTGCTACCAGCAGGAAACATTTTCACGAAAATATGAAAACCAAATGAAATCATTGACCTTTGAAGAACTTCGGATGTTTTCACTCAGGAGACTCCCAGTTAGATAGCAAATGTTCCTTTTTTCCAAAAATATTATTTTTGTAGGTGAAATAGCTCCGTTTGTTCTTCATGTTTGGCTGAGAAATCGACCGGAAAATGCGGTCACTACAACACCAAACTTTTTTTCCAAATTAGCTCCATAATATCGACAGAAACATGGCAAACGTTGTTTAGAATCAATCCTCAAGGTGTTTTTCACATATCTATTCGATAAAATATCCACCGGGACAATTGGTTTCTCATAAGAAGCCATTGGAAAACTGGCTACTTCTGTACTTTACGCAAGATTTTCTGCGGGAGCCATCATGTGACCACTTGCTCAATGTGGTCCCTTACGGCTATTCTTCAACATAAATGCGTAAAAGGACGTCACAATGCTGTAGACACCTTGGGGAATACGTAGAAAGGGTAAGCTCATTCGTAGCCCATTCACAGCCATATAAGGAGTCATTGGCATGCAGGGCTTTCAAAATATGGGGCACTTCCTGGTTGGATTTTTATCTGGGTTTCACCTGTAACATCAGTTCTGTTGCACTCGCTGACAATATCTTTGCAGTTTTGGAAACGTCAGAGTGTTTTCTATCCAAAGCAGTCAATTATATGCATAGTCGAGCATCTTGTCATGACAAAATATCCCGTTTAAAACGGGAACGTTCTTTTATCCAAAAATGAAAATACTGCCCCCTAGTTACAAAAAAAGGTAGGGCTAAAAAGATCTCCATTATAGTAAACGCACTGCATGAATCTATCATCTTATTTGCAGGTCTGAGAAAAAAAAAGTATTTTATAAACGCATTTCATGCAATTCTACGTCATTTTATATGACTGGAGAAAAGCAGAATCTTTTTTAAAACCACAACAGAGCATGACAATGAATGAGCGCATGCTGTTGCACTGGAGATGTTTTGATTTCTATACAGGCCATTGTTCAAAAATAGGATAGTCTAAGTTTGGAACAGTGCTGTCTATCAACAGTAAATATGTACCGCGTCAGAACCAGTTACAACTGTAGTATCTGATCATCAAGGAATTCGAGAAAAATACATTTGTTATTCAACACAGGAGCCACATATCATCAGTTAGACTTATATGCGCTTTTCTTCATTTGGGCGCTCCTGCCAGCCTGTAGCGTGTCACAAATGCTTCACAACATAATTCTTAAAATGGCAGGCTATAGCCTTGAAATAATTATAATGATAAAGACCAAATAATTTATTAGGGTATCTGGATAGCTCCTGACTGATTTAGAGTTAGTATGTTATTTAATAGCCTGTTGAAATATTGAACATCAATTGATAGTGACAGAATTACACATTACTTCCCAAACAAAGTAAATGTTTTGTCTCCTCAGCTATACAGTGCCTTCAGAAAGTATTCAGACCCCTTGACTCTTTCCACATGTTGTTATGTTATAGCCTTATTCTAAAATGAATAAAAATTACATCTCAGCAATCTACACACAAAACCCCATAATGACAAAGCGAAAAACCTGTTTTTAGAAATGTTTGCAAATGTTTATATATATATATATATATATATATATATATCAAATCAAATCAAATCAAATTTTATTTGTCACATACACATGGTTAGCAGATGTTAATGCGAGTGTAGCGAAATGCTTGTGCTTCTAGTTCCGACAGTGCAGTAATAACCAACAAGTAATCTAACTAACAATTCCAAAACTACTGTCTTATACACAGTGTAAGGGGATAAAGAATATGTACATAAGGATATATGAATGAGTGATGGTACAGAGCAGCATAGGCAAGATACAGTAGCTGATATCGAGTACAGTATATACATATGAGATGAGTATGTAAACAAAGTGGCATAGTTAAAGTGGCTAGTGATACATGTATTACATAAGGATGCAGTCGATGATATAGAGTACAGTATATACGTATGCATATGAGATGAATAATGTAGGGTATGTAAACATTATATAAGGTAGCATTGTTTAAAGTGGCTAGTGATATATTTACATCATTTCCCATCAATTCCCATTATTAAAGTGGCTGGAGTTGAGTCAGTGTCAGTGTCAGTGTGTTGGCAGCAGCCACTCAATGTTAGTGGTGGCTGTTTAACAGTCTGATGGCCTTGAGATAGAAGCTGTTTTTCAGTCTCTCGGCCCCAGCTTTGATGCATCTGTACTGACCTCGCCTTCTGGATGATAGCGGGGTGAACAGGCAGTGGCTCGGGTGGTTGATGTCCTTGATGATCTTTATGGCCTTCCTGTAACATCGGGTGGTGTAGGTGTCCTGGAGGGCAGGTAGTTTGCCCCCGGTGATGCGTTGTGCAGACCTCACTACCCTCTGGAGAGCCCTGGGGTTGTGGGTGGTGCAGTTGCCGTACCAGGCGGTGATACAGCTGAACATGATGCTCTCAATTGTGCATCTGTACAAGTTTGTGAGGGGTTTAGGTGGCAAGTCAAATTTCTTCAGCCTCCAGCCGGCCCTTTTGCGCCTTCTTCACCACACTCTCTATGTGGTTTGACCATTTCAGTTTGTCCCAGATGTCCTTCGTTTAATTAACATTGAGTGAGAGGTTGTTTTCCTGACACCACACTCCGAGTGCCTTCACCTCCTCCCTATAGGTTGTCTCTTCATTGTTGGTGATCAAGCCTACTACTGTTGTGTTGTCTGCAAAAGTGATGATTGAGTTGGAGGCGTGCATGGCCACACAGTCATGGGTGAACAGGGAGTACAAGAGGGTGCTGAGCACGCACCCATGAGAGGCCCCAGTGTTGAGGATCAGCGAAGTGGAGATGTTGTTTCCTACCTTCACCACCTGGGGTTGGCCCGTCAGGAAGTCCAGGACCCAATTGCACAGGGCGGGGTTGAGACCCAGGGCCTCAAGCTTAATGATGAGCTTGGTGTTGAATGCTGATCTGTAGTCAATGAACAGCATTCTTACATAGGTATTCCTCTTGTCCAGATGGGATAGGGCCGTGTGCAGTGTGATGGCGATTGCATCGTCTGTGGCCCTATTGGGGTGGTAAGCAAATTGAAGTGGTTCTAGGGTGGCAGGTAAGGTGGAGGTGATTGTGGTCCTTGATGCATTTTCAGTTTTGCGCGAATGCCACCATCTATCCACGGTTTCTGGTTAGGGTAGGTTTTAATAGTCACAGTGGGTTCAATATCTCCAATGCGCTTCCTTATAAACTCACTCACCGAATCAACATATAAATCAATATTATTCTCTGAGGCTACCCGGTGTCCATGACTAGCCTCTCAAAGCACTTCATGATGACAGAAATGAGTGCAACGGGGCAATATTAATTTAGTTCAGTTACCTTTGCCTGGGTACAGGAACAATGGTGGCCATCTTGCATGTGGGGACAGCAGACTGGGGTAAGGAGAGATTGAATATGTCCGTAGACACACCAGCCAGCTGGTTTGCGCATGCTCTGAGGACACGGCTAGGGATGTCGTCTGGGCCGGCAGCCTTGCGAGGGTTAGCATGTTTAAATGTCTTACTCACGTCGGCCACCGAGAAGGAGAGCAAGAGCCTGCAGTCCTTGGTAGTGGGCCCACATCGGTGGCACTGTATTATCCTCGAAGCGGGCAAAGAAGGTGTTTATTTTGTCTGGAAGCAAGATGTCGGTGTCTGAGACGTGGCTCGTTTTCTTTTTGTAGTCCTTGATTGCCTGTAAACCCTGCCACATACGTCTCGTGTCTGAGCCGTTGAATTGTGACTCCACATTTTGCTTGTTTGATTGCCTTGCGGAGGGAATAACTAACATGTTTGTTTTGGGTCATATTTCCAGTCATCTTCCCATGGTTAAATGCGGTGGTTTGCACTTTCAGTTTTGAGCGAATGCCGCCATCTTTCCACAATTTCTGGTTAGGGTAGGTTTTAATAGTCACAGTGGGTTCAATATCTCCAATGTGTTTCCTTAAACTCACTCACCGAATCAATGTATAAATCGATATTATTCTCTGTGGCTTCCTGGAACATATCCCAGTCCGGGTGATCAAAACAATCCTGAAGCGTGAATTCCAATTGGTCAGACCAGCATTGAATTGTCATGGGTACATCCTGTTTGAGTTTCTGCCTATAGGACGGGAGGAGCAAAATGGAGTCGTGGTCAGATTTTCCGAAGGCAGGGCGGGGGAGGGCATTGTATGCATCACGGAAATTAGAGTAGCAGTGATCCAGTGTATTGCCCGCACAAATGCTACAATCAAGATGCTGGTACAAATTAGGTAGCCCTGTTCTCAAATTTGCTTTGTTAAAATCCACAGCTGCAATAAATGCATCCTCAGGAAATATGGTTTCCAGTTTGCATAGAGTCCAGTGAAGTTCCTTGAGGGCCGTCGTGGTATCGGCTTGAGGGGGGAAATACACAGCTGTGACAATAACCGACGAGAATTATCTTGGGAGATATGGTCAGCATTTGATTGTGAGGAATTCTAGGTCAAGTGAACAAAAGGACTTGAGTTCCTATATGTTGTTTCGATTACACCATGAATTGTTATTCATGGAGCACACACCCCCACCCTTCTTCCCAGAGAGATGTTTATTTCTGTTGGCGCAACGCATAAAGAATCCCGATGGCTGTACCGACTCCGACAACATATCCCGAGAGAGCCATGTTTCTGTGAAACAGAGTATGTTACAATCCCTGATGTCCATCTAGAAAGCAACCCTTGCCCTAATTTCACCTACCTTGCTATCTGCAGACTGGACATTTGCGAGTAATATACTCGGAAGCGGTGGGTGGTGTGCACGCCTCTGAAGTCTGACCAGAATCACACTCCATCTACCTCTTCTGCGGCGACATTGTTTTGGGTCGGCCTCTTGAATCAGATCAAATGCTCTGGGTGGTGGTGCGAACAAAGGATCCACTTCGGGAAAGTCGTATTCCTGGTCGTAATGTTGGTAAGTTGATGTCGCTCTGATATCCAATAGTTCTTCCCGGCTGTATGTAATAACACTTAAGATTTTCTGGGCTAACAATGTAAGAAATAATACATAAAAAAATAAAATACTGCATAGTTTCCTCAGGATTAGTAGCGAGGCGACCCTCTCTCTCGGTGCCATCAAGCTTACATCCAGTCCTCCCTCTCATCATCGCACTCTCCCTCTAAAACTAAAGAGGACATCAGTAGGCCTAGATCGCGTGCACAGAATAAGACCTTTTGGGGGGGGGGTAACTTTGCCTTGTGCTTCTCCAAGCATGCTCTTTGTATATCCTAGGTCTGTAGTCAATAGTATAGGCTATGGATAATTTAATTGAGACCACACTAGACGCAGTTGATATTTTGCGCGTCCAGCAGAGAATCAGGTATGAGGGGGAGCATCAGATGAGACATAATAATAACTAATTCTGAGACACTGAGCAATATTACATTTAATGGATAAACAAAATTACATGACCCTCCCCTGGACTACATTTTTAAATACTAAACCCTCCCTGACTGAAATTGAAAAAGCATGACCCTCCCCCATTTTCCTCTGGGTAACAATTGAGTCAATTTCGACCACTCCCTAGCTAGCTAACTACAACACACGGGTATAGTTACTCTAAGACTAATATGAGTCATCAAGCCAAAGTAATTCCTTTACAATCCACCATCATCATCAAAACATTTATACAGTTTTGCTCATAAGGAGAAGCACTGAGGCTAGCTAGGCTAGTTCCCAAGAAAGCTAAGGTGACTGAGCTAAACGGCTACCGCCCCGTAGCCCTCACTTCCGTCATCATGAAGTGCTTTGAGATACTAGTCAAGGCCCATATCACCTCCACCCTACCTGACACCCTAGACCCACTCCAATTTGCTTACCGCCCAAATAGGTCCACAGACGATGCAATCTCAACCACACTGCACACTGCCCTAACCCATCTGGACAAGAGGAATACCTATGTGAGAATGCTGTTCATCGACTACAGCTCGGCATTCAACACCATAGTACCCTCCAAGCTCGTCATCAAGCTCGAGACCCTGGGTCTCGACCCCGCCCTGTGCAACTGGGTACTGGACTTCCTGACGGGCCGCCCCCAGGTGGTGAGGGTAGGCAACAACATCTCCACCCCGCTGATTCAACACTGGGGCCCCACAAGGGTGCATTCTGAGCCCTCTCCTGTACTCCCTGTTCACCCACGACTGCGTGGCCACGCACGCCTCCAACTCAATCATCAAGTTTGCGGACGACACAACAGTGGTAGGCTTGATTACCAACAACGATGAGACGGCCTACAGGGATGAGGTGAGGGCCCTCGGAGTGTGGTGTCAGGAAAATAACCTCACACTCAACGTCAACAAAACTAAGGAGATGATTGTGGACTTCAGGAAACAGCAGAGGGAACACCCCCCTATCCACATCTATGGAACAGTAGTGGAGAGGGTAGCAAGTTTTAAGTTCCTCGGCATACACATCACAGACAAACTGAATTGGTCCACTCACACAGACAGCATTGTAAAGAAGGCGGAGCAGCGCCTCTTCAACCTCAGGAGGCTGAAGAAATTCGGCTTGTCACCAAAAGCACTCACAAACTTCTACAGATGCACAATCGAGAGCATCCTGGCGGGCTGTATCACCGCCTGGTACGGCAACTGCTCCGCCCACAACCGTAAGGCTCTCCAGAGGGTAGTGAGGTCTGCACAACGCATCACCGGGGGCAAACTACCTGCCCTCCAGGACACCTACACCACCCGATGTTACAGAAAGGCCATAAAGATCATCAAGGACAACAACCACCCGAGCCACTGCCTGTTCACCCCGCTATCATCCAGAAGGCGAGGTCAGTACAGGTGCATCAAAGCTGGGACCGAGAGACTGAAAAACAGCTTCTATCTCAAGGCCATCAGACTGTTAAACAGCCACCACTAACATTGAGTGGCTGCTGCCAACACACTGACACTGACACTGACTCAACTCCAGCCACTTTAATGATGTAAAATGATGTAAAATATATCACTAGCCACTTTAAACAATGCTACCTTATATAATGTTACATACCCTACATTATTCATCTCATATGCATACGTATATACTGTACTCTATATCATCTACTGCATCCTTATGTAATACATGTATCACTAGCCACTTTAACTATGCCACTTTGTTTACATACTCATCTCATATGTATATACTGTACTCGATACCATCTACTGTATCTTGCCTATGCTGCTCTGTACCATCACTCATTCATATATCTTTATGTACATATTCTTTATCCCCTTACACTGTGTATAAGACAGTAGTTTTGGAATTGTTAGTTAGATTACTTGTTGGTTATTACTGCATTGTCGGAACTAGAAGCACAAGCATTTCGCTACACTCGCATTAACATCTGCTAACCATGTGTATGTGACAAATAAAATTTGATTTGATTTAGTTAGCTAGCTATAACGTTATACTAAAGTAACTTTTAGGTATAGCAAACAACACAGTTATCTAAACTTGGCTTGTAGGGGTTCTTGCAAGCCCCGTTATGGCGGTAATCAATCCCCAAATTGTACTCTCTGAACAACACTGTCTCGGTTAAAAGAGAGATTATCTTGCTAGCTAGCTGCTGACAGCAAAACAACTTACTCGTTTGTCATTTATCCCCCTGAGGCCTGGCCCAGCTGGTCTCAGCTGCCACTGCTGCTTGCTGGTCTCGCAAATATTTTTTCTCGCTGTATCTTCAGTGTATTCCAGCTCAAATAAATATATCTTTATGTTCCTATCTAAAATAACATAAATAAATAAAACTGTCACCCAGCTCTTCTTGGAAACAGGAATCATCATAAACAGCCATTGTAGCTAATTATTTAGCAGTCTTGGATAGACAGTGAACCTGTACCACCCCCATTTTGAAACACCTGTGTTCGAGGGTGGGAACAAGGAAGTATGGCTCTCATCAGGCTGTTGTCTTTAGAAAGCTAGGGAAAATGAGTCAACCTAGATATCCTGCAATGTCATGGCAGATAGGAACATCGTTGAGACAAGTCCAATGGCTTTATTGAACAAGGACAACCATATCTACTCAAGTGAGTGTGCAATATGCAAAACACAAAAGCCACAATAATTGCTAGAAAACATAACTCCATTCCTTTTAAGATCAGACAGCAGGCTCAATCAACCAATGACGCCATTGGTTGAACTCTCCCAGCCCAAAAATAAAAACAATACTGCTACACTGCATAATTATGTCTGAAACACCCTCTCATTACTCATAATTATGTAGGCAAACTGGAAAAACACAACACAAATAATGTCTAGCGGTGAAGTTTCCCTTTTATGCTGTTAACAATATTGTCAATGCTATAATATTATCAAGCCTTTTAACTTATTTCCTTTTTTGATGTTGTTAAACAAAATTCTAAGTCAGCTAACATTGCTTCATACAATCTTACGGATTTTGAACATTGCCATTTGTATAATTTCTACCATATTCATTACAATACTTTTATTCTGAAGGAAAATCCCGAGCGTATAATATTCACCATATTCATTAAAGGACTTTTATTCTGAAGGAAAGTTTCCGCAGTCACGACCGTAATTATTGCTAGGTCTTGCTTATTGTTGCTGGCTTCTAAGAGGTGCGGTGTAGCTAGCAAGCTAATGTATGACTACAGTCAACAGATTTCAGAACAAAATTTCCGTAAAACAGAAAAGCTTGAATTCGTGTAATACGGGATCAATGCCCGGCACCGGGTTGCTATAACATATGATGTAGTTAGCTGATATGTAAAATACCTATCCATGCACATAAAATCTAGCATGCGTCAGCAACGTCTGGGCATAGGAACGTGCCCATATGCTGCGTTGGTAACCAAGTGTGAAGTGGGAATTTACCACCTTAGAGTTAAATAGAGGATGGAGAAAACACATTACGGCATGGACATTGAGGGCTTGCACCATTTTAAAGTCAACTGTGTGAGCATTCCTATGGGTGAAGGAAGGATCACATAATTCCATCAGGGGTATCAGCCAATGAATTATACTCGTGAGCAAACACTGAATAACTGTAGATGGCAGTAAATCACCAACCACTTGGCTTTAAACCTGTTCAAACAACACACTAGCTGTCACTAGCTATGCACCCTTTCAACTTGTCTGCCAACTCATAAAAATAGTAGAAAAATAAAATTGACTACTTCAAAATACAGGTGGTCTCAATGGCGCTACAATGGTGGTAAAGTCCCAGTTCCCACTTGGTTACTAATGCAGAAAAGACTGTTTAAAAATAGTTTGATGCACAGCGCGCGAGACAAAAGGACGAGTGTGTTGTTCATCATAGTCTACAATGGAACAATGTTACCACAATGTAAATGTACAGAGATACAGTGTAACAAAGTGAAATGTGTAATTAGACTAGATGTAAATACAGGCCATCTGCTTCGATAGGTAAACAGCAGTCAAAAGACCTCGTATTAAAATGGGCGTTATATTCTCTTAACCTTGCCTCTTTTTTTGTTCCTGTCTGTTAATTGGTCGGATATTTTAACGGCACCCTATCGGTGCCTAAAGTCTATCTCCACCTACAATTATGGTCGGTTTGCCTCCTCCCCTTATGCCAGTCTGCCCCGAAAAGGGACCAAAACAATACGCATCACAAAGACTACAGCAATTTTAGTGAACGGTACAGTGCGGGAAAACGGCCGCAGCTCAGTGTCGCAATCTCCAGTTGCTTTGCGAATATATACTACAGTGATCGATTGAGAGATGGTTTCGCCAGTGACAGTGGTAAGTTTGGCTATTTGACGTCACACGTAGAAATATGGACATTTAAATCAAAATGTGACATTAAGAATATATTCAGGTTTTATCATTGTCACAGCGTTGATTTGAAGGGCTAATAGAGATAAAGGAAGGCTCGTTAGCTCTACAGGGACTGTATGTCTTGCTTGTCGGTGTGACGGGTAGGCTATAGGCCTGTCTTGTCAATTTCGTTTTTCCTCCAATGACGGGCATTATAATACCACAGGCGCACATAGGACCGAGTTTACCCTAAATAGGCCTACAGTACAGCACGTGATCATGAAAGCATGTCCGTGTTTATTTCGCGATTGTCACCCACAAAACGTTCGTTATTCATTCTGCCTCTATGGATGTGCAGAGGTTGATAATGATCCATACAATGAACTCGGCATGCATTTTAGGGTTTCGGTAATACTAGACCAGACGCAATTCATTGGCGGTGGTCTATTGATGCTATGCGGTATCTCTTTGACGATGTGATGATCAGTTGTTGTAGTAGCTACCACTTCAAAACAAATCTGCCTTGATTGTAGAGGCAAATCATAATTTTTCTAAGAATAAACTTAAATAGCCTAATAAGCCCATGAATATTTTTCGACAGACATGCGCGATCGTATTTTTTTTTGTCTCGAATTTTCCTTTGTCTTGGTCCTTTCTAAACTGTTCCAAAACCGAAACCTATCATGTGACTGAACTTTTTGTCTTTTTTTCCTGTACCCTCCAGTGACGGATGCACTGAAGAGCTGTCCCGTTGTGGCTTTGCTATACCTTTTCACCACTCTACCGAGCCTCTCAGCTTTCCTTCTAAATCCCTATTTCAGTAAACCTTATAATTACTGTAAATATATTTAAAATAGAGACATAAATATATTCGGTTGACAAGGGCTCGTGTGCCCATACGAAAAAAACGTGACATATATATATATTTTTAACTCATATAAAGTGACATACATTTGAAATAATATTGTCATATATTTTAATAACCTATATAAATGTCACAGCTCCATACCAAAAATGATAAATTATATATTATATTGATAGGCCTATGTATTTTCATCATGCAAAATGTGTTCGGAACATATTTGTTTTGTTCAATGCATGTATTGCTTTCAAAATGTATTACAGAATTATTATTTGTTTTGCATGGCATATATATATATATATATATATATATACAATTTTTAAAAATGTGCTTGTCTTTTTTCCTACTGTCACTGGCTTTACCGATACCTACTTTGTCGAGGTAAAAGATGTCTTCTACGATGGTGATATGCTGTTGTCTCACCTAGCTATTTTAAGAGGAATGCAATAATGTAAGTCGCTCTGCTCAATCACTAAAATGAAAATGTAATTTAAGAACCATACATAAATCTCACACGTTTTTGATATTTTGAAATTGTTGTAATACACTTATTTGGGCTGAGTCCTCCCAAGGATTTCAATTGGGAATTGTTTATGCCTGTTGCCACCAGCAGTGGGCGTGGTAGGGGCGCGGGAACAGCGTTTTGTGTCTCCCCTCAACACTCAAAGGAGAAACTGTGAACGTTAAACATTTCCTCCTGCCTCCTTTTTCATTATTCTGTGAAAACAAGTATGCCTTTTACACAAGCACATTATCTATAGACAATTTTAGTCGAAATCTGAGTACCTTTTATGTTGAAATTGTACAGTTAAAATGTGTAAATTGATTGAGTGAAAACTGTTAGCAATCTTGCCTTGGAGATGCCTGGGTTTGCTGCTTAAACAGGCTAGCCCATGGAATAATATAAGACAAAAGGGTGCCAGCTAATATTCTGGTTTAAATTGATTGATTTATAGCTCCTCCAAGGTAATAATGTGGTTTATTTTCTACTCCGTTTATATGGTCTAAGGTCCATCTCCCAACCCAAGTGTTATATATTACAGAGTATTATTTTTAGAGTAAAACGGTATACGCTAACGCTAAGCTAACTGCAATCGCTAGCGGGTCAAGCCTATACTGGTCACTATTAGTTTAGCGGCTACCTTTAGCTGGCTCAAGCCTCGTTCACATCCTGTCCGATGTCCACCAGATGCATATGAGTTTTTTTTGCTGCATGTCTAGCCTGCGTTTTCCGTATTTGACGCACATGTAATTTGCTTTTCAACTTGCTAAAAGCTAGCTAGTTTGAGTCTGTGTGTGTGTACTTCTGTTTGTACCACCGCATGGTAAAGCAACACACAATTAGAAAATATTGAACACATGCGGTAAAGAGAATGCACTAAAGCCTAATGCTGCACCCCCAACGTAGTGTTGTGGACTGCTCCATTGAAAATTATGTCATGCATTTCAATGGGGACATCCACAATGGAGGCAAGTGGCAGCAGGGCAAAACAATGGACCTGGGCACTCTGTGCCATACATTCAATAATATAAAATGTCCACATATAAAGATATATACAAAAAAGCTAATATACACATCTAACAAATCACTCCACTAGCGCAGAGTGTATTTATACTTGGCTAGGAGGCTATCTCAACATTAACCAAGCCTTGCAGGAGTGTTTGAACCTAAGACTTGCAAAAACAGCTTTTATCTCAGCCGGGAGTTTGTTCCACTCTACCACTGCCGTATATAAAAACGTGCTCTAGCCAGTACCGCTCTTGAATCGAGGTGGCTCAAAATCTCTGGCACCGCCTCTCATGGCGTAGTAAGATAGTTCTTTAGATACTGGGGGACTGTAAACATACACGATTTTATGGGCCAATCCCAGCTCCCAGCTACAGCTAAATTACCCTTTTATTAACTGATAGTCACTGTAGTTCACTGAACTGAGAAGGGCCGACCTGAAAAGGTACAAATCTGTTGTTCTGCCCCTGAGCAAGGCAGTTAACCCACTTTTCCCTGGGCGCTGAACTTGTGGATGTCGATTTAAGGCAGCCTCCCACACCTCACAGATTCAGAGGGGTTGGGTTAAATGCGGAAGACACATTTCAGTTGAATACATTCAGTTGGACAACTGACTAGGTTTCCCCCTTTTCCAACATGACCCAGAGGGCTAAGATTCAGAATGACCCATGACATTTTATTTTGAGATGTCTGTAGTTTGTTCTTGATGAACTTGGGGAACTACTGTACCAGGTAGTGCACACAGTCAAAGTGAGGTTGCACTAACTGCTGCAAGTGTTTTCAAGTTCCTTTATGTACAAATGTGGCTTTTCTGGCCCGAAATTTCACTTCCTAGTTGACTTTGGCAATCACTTTCTGCCCCATACTCTCCCCTGTGAGGAACCTGTCTAGTTCACAGCCTAAGTATTTAACACAGTGTTCTAAAGCCTGGTGATCTACCTAGCCTGATCTTTGATCCAAATAAAATTGAATCCATTTTCCCCAAATGAAGAAACAGCATGTTGTCTGACAGCCAGTTACTGATACTCGTCAATTCTGCACTAAGCTGGCTCTCAACCATACTTTGTGAGAGACCAAAAGAGCTGAATCGTCTGCATTTAAAAACAGTTGAAAGGAACAAGCTGATTTCATATAATTGATATTGAGCTATCACTAACCCAGAGAGGCTGCTGCCTACATAAAGACTACATACAATGGATCACTAGTCACTTGATTAATGCCACTTTAATAATGATGTTTACACATCTTGCATTACTCATCCCATATGTACAGTGGGGCAAAAAAGTATTTAGTTAGCCACCAATTGTGTAAGTTCTCCCACTTAAAAAGTTGAGAGAGGCCTGTAATTTTCATCATAGGTAAACTTAAACTATGACAGACAAAACAAGATAAAACATTTTCCCAGAAAATCACATTGTAGGATTTTTAATGAATTTATTTGCAAATTATGGTGGAAAATAAGTATTTGGTGAATAACAAAAGTTTATCTCAATACTTTGTTATATACCCTTTGTTGGCAATGACAGAGGTCAAACGTTTTCTGTAAGTCTTCACAAGGTTTTCACACACTGTTGCTGGTATTTTGGCCCATTCGTCCATGCAGATCTCCTCTAGAGCAGTGATATTTTGGGGCTGTTGCTGGGCAACACAGACTTGCAACTCCCTCCAAAGATTTTCTATGGGGTTGAGATCTGGAGACTGGCTAGGCCACTCCAGGACCTTGAAATGCTTCTTACGAAGCCACTCCTTCGTTGCCCAGGCGGTGTGTTTGGGATCATTGTCATGCTGAAAGACCCAGCCACGTTTCATCTTCAATGCCCTTGCTGATGGAAGGAGGTTTTCACTCAAAATCTCTCGATACATGGCCCCATTCATTCTTTCCTTTACACGGATCAGTCGTCCTGGTCCCTTTGCAGAAAAACTGCCCCAAAGCATGATGTATCCACCCCCATGCTTCACAGTAGGTATGGTGTTCTTTGGATGCAACTCAGCATTCTTTGTCCTCCAAACACGACGAGTTGAGTTTTTACCAAAAAGTAATATTTTGGTTTCATCTGACCATATGACATTCTCGCAATCTTCTTCTGGATCATCCAAATGCTCTCTAGCAAACTTCAGACGGGCCTGGACATGTACTGGCTTTAAGCAGGGGGACACGTCTGGCACTGCAGGATTTCAGTCCCTGGCAGTGTAGTGTGTTACTGATGGTAGGCTTTGTTACTTTGGTCCCAGCTCTCTGCATGTCCCCCCGTGTGGTTCTGGGATTTTTGCTCACCGTTCTTGTGATCATTTTGACTCCACGGGGTGAGATCTTGCGTGGAGCCCCAGATCGAGGGAGATTATCAGTGGTCTTGTATGTCTTCCATTTCCTAATAATTGCTCCCACAGTTGATTTCTTCAAACCAAGCTGCTTACCTATTGCAGATTCAGTCTTCCCAGCCTGGTGCAGGTCTACAATTTTGTTTCTGGTGTCCTTTGACAGCTCTTTGGTCTTGGCCACAGTGGAGTTTGGAGTGTGACTGTTTGAGATTGTGGACAGGTGTCTTTTATACTGATAACAAGTTCAAACAGGTGCCATTAATACAGGTAACTGTAATGCTCCGGGTGACGTGGGTGTGGAGTCAGACGCAGGAGACAGAGAGTGCAAGTCTGTGCTCTTTTAATGCACCAACGCACCACAGGGTGCTGACAATAATAACGGCCCCAAACACGGGGAATGAGAAAGGTACAACTGAAATTTCACGACTAGGAACAAACACGTTCCTCTACATTAGAGCCGAAGGTTACAATCATTAATCCCGCACAACAACCAGGCGGGCCGGCTGTCTAATAAAGACAAACTAATCATTCACCAACAGGTGCTACCAATAAACATACAAGGAGGGGGAGGAAAGACAATCAGTGGCAGCTAATAGGCCGGTGACGACGACCGCCGAGCGCCACCCGACCGGGAAGGGAAACCACCCTCGGTCGGACTCGTGACAGTACCCCCCCTGACGCGCGGCTCCCGCAGCGCGCCGACACCGGCCTCGAGGTCGCCCGGAGGACGAGGTGCAGGGCGATCCGGATGGAGGTGATGGAAATCCCTCAACATGGATGGATCCAAGATGTCCCCCACCGGTACCCAGCACCTCTCTTCCGGACCGTACCCCTCCCAGTCCACGAGGTACTGCAGGCCCCTCACCCGGCGTCCTGAGTCCAGAATGGCCCGGATCGTATACGCCGGGGACCCCTCGATGTCCAGAGGGGGGGGGGGGACCTCCGGCACCTCACTGTCCTGCAGGGGACCAGCTACCACCGGCCTGAGGAGAGACACATGAAACGAGGGGTTAATACGATAATAGGAAGGGAGTTGTAATCGATAACATACCTCGTTTATTCTCCTCAGGACTTTAAAGGGCCCTACACACGTAAGCGGAGGGGTAGGTTTTGGGTCGAGAGCCAGAACACACACTGAAAAGGGGACACGTTAGTAGAGGAGTGGCGTAGTGAGTTCTGGGCTATTTCAGCCCAGGGAATGTATCGTGCCCACTCCCCTGGCCGATCCTGGCAATACGACCGCAGAAACCTACCCACCTCCTGGTTCACTCTCTCCACCTGCCCATTACACTCGGGGTGATAACCGGAGGTCAGGCTGACAGAGACCCCCAAACGTTCCATGAAAGCCCTCCATACCCGAGACGTGAATTGGGGGCCCCGATCAGAAACGATGTCCTCCGGCACCCCGTAGTGCCGAAAGACATGGGTGAATAACGCCTCCGCAGTCTGTAGGGCTGTAGTGATACCGGGCAACGGGAGGAGACGGCAGGACTTAGAGAACCGATCCACAATCACTAGAACCATGGTGTTCCCCTGAGACGGCGGAAGATCGGTCAGGAAATCTACGGATAGATGTGACCATGGCCGCTGTGGAACGGGGAGGGGTTGTAACTTCCCTCTAGGAAGGTGCCTAGGAGCCTTACTCTGGGTGCACACCGAACAGGAGGAGACATAACCCTTAACGTCCTTAGCCAAAGTAGGCCACCAATACCTCCCCTGAACGCTCCCCACTGTCCTCGTCACCCCAGGGTGACCCGAGGAGGGTAGGACGTGAGCCCACCGAATCAGTTTGTCCCGAACACCAAGCGGCACGTACCCTCGCCCCGCCGGACACTGAGGAGGCTCAGGTTCCACCCGTAACGCCCGCCCACTCGATGTCCGAGTCCACCTCCCATACCACTGGTGCTACCAGCTTTGAGGCGGGAAGGATGGGAGTAGGTTCGGTGGACCCATCCTCCGTGTCGTAAAGGTGGGACAGTGCGTCAGCCTTGACGTTCTGGGCGCCCGGTCTATAAGACAAAGTAAACCGGAACCGGGTGAAGAATATGGCCCACCTTGCCTGACGTGGGTTAAGTCTCCTAGCTGCCCGAATATACTCCAGATTCTGGTGGTCAGTCCAGATGAGAAAGGGGTGCTTAGCCCCCTCAAGTCAGTGTCTCCACACCTTCAGAGCTAGCTGAGCTTCCTTGAGAAGAAAGCGCAGGGGCGGAGTTTTGGTGGCGTACCCGAGCGCTGTGATAGCACGGCACCCACCCCAGCCTCGGACGCGTCCACCTCCACTATGAATGCTAGAGAGGGGTCCGGATGTGCCAACACGGGTGCATCAGTGAACAGCGCCTTCAACTTGTTGAAGGGTCCGTCCGCCTCTGCTGACCACTGCAACCGCACCGGGCCCCCCTTCAGCAGTGAGGTAATGGGAGCCGCTATCTGGCCAAAACCCCGGATAAACCTCCGGTAGGAGTTGGCAAAACCCAAAAACCGCTGCACCTCCTTTACCGTGGTCGGAGTCGGCCAATTACGCACGGCCCTAATGCGGTCGCCCTCCACCTCCACCCCCGAGGTGGAAATGCGATGACCCAGAAAAGAGACGGCTCGTTTAGAGAACACGCATTTCTCAGCCTTGACGTATAGGTCATGCTCCAGCAGTCTACCAAGCACCTTGCGTACCAGAGACATATGCGCGGTGTGAGTGGCCGAGTAGATCAGAATGTCATCGATATAAACAACCACTCCCTGCCCGCACAGGTCCCTGAGAATCTCGTCTACAAAGGATTGAAAAACGGCTGGAGCATTCTTTAACCCATACGGCATGACGAGGTACTCATAGTGGCCTGATGTTGTACTAAATGCGGTTTTCCACTCGTCTCCCTTCCGAATACGCACCAGACTATACGCGCTCCTGAGATCCAGTTTTGTGAAGAACTGCGCTCCGTGGAATGATTCCACCGCCGTAGCGATGAGAGGTAGAGGGTAACTATACCCCACTGTGATGGCGTTTAGACCTCTATAATCAATACACGGACGCAAACCTCCCTCCTTTTTCCTCACAAAAAAGAAACTCGGAGACGGTTGAGATGGAGGGCCGAATGTACCCCTGTCCCAGCGACTCAGTGACATATGTCTCCATTGCCAACGTCTCCTCCTGGGACAACGGGTACACGTGACTCTTGGGAAGCGCAGCGTTTACCTGGAGATCTATCGTACAATCCCTTCCCGGTCGATAAGGTGGTAATTTAGTCGCTTTCACTTTACTGAAAGCGATTGCCAAATCGGCATACTCGGGGGGAATGCACACTGTGGAACCCTGGTCTGGACTCTCCACTCAATTTTTTGTGCGGGATTCTGTAATGCTCCGGGTGTCGTGGGTGTGGAGTCAGACGCAGGAGACAGAGAGTGCAAGGTGGGCCGGCTGTCTAATAAAGACAAACTAATCATTCCCCAACAGGTGCTACCAATAAACATACAAGGAGGGGGAGGAAAGACAATCAGTGGCAGCTAATAGGCTGGGCTGTACGCACTACCCTCTGTAGTGCAGAGCAGTTGCCATACCAGGCGTTGATGCAACCAGTTGATGCTCTCGATGGTGCAGCTGTAGAACTTTTTCAGGATCTGAGGACCCATGCCAAATCTTTTCAGTCTCCTGAGGAGCAATAGGCATTGTCATGCCCTCTTCACGACTGTCTTGGTGTGTTTGGACCTTGATAGTTCATTGGTTATGTGGACACCAAGGAACTTTGAAGCTCTCAACCTGCTCCACTACAGCCCTGTCAATGAGAATGGGGGAGTGCTCGGTCCTCCTTTTCCTTTAGTCCACAATCATCTCCTTTGTCTTGATCACGATGAGGGAGAGGTTGTTATCCTAGCACCACACTGCCACGTCTCTGACCTCCTCCCTATAGGCTGTCTCATCGTTGTCGGTGATCAGGCCTACCACTGTTGTGTTATCTGCAAACTTAATGATGATGTTGGAGTTGTGCTAGGCCAGGCAGTCGTGGGTGAACAGGGAGTACAGGAGGGGACTGGGCAGACACCCCTGAGGTGCCTCCATGTTGAGGATCAGTGTGTCAGATGTGTTGTTACCTACCCTTACCACCTTTAGTCCCAGTGTCCTTAGCTTAGTAATTAGCTTTGAGGATACTATGGTGTTGAACGCTGAGCTGTAGTCAATGAATAGCATTCTCAGTAGGTGTTCCTTTTGTCCAGGTGGGAAAGGGAAGTGTAGAGTGCAATAGAGATTGCATCATCTGTTTGGGCCGTATGCAAATTAGAGTTGTTCTAGGGTTTCTGGGATAATGGTGTTGATGTGAGCCATGACCAGCCTTTCAAAGCACTTCATGGCTACAAAGTGAGAACTACGGGTTGGTAGTCATTTAGGCAGGTTACCTTGGTGTTCATGGGCACAGGCACTATGGTGGTCTGCTTGACACATGTTGGTATTACAGACTCGGTCAGGGACAAGTTGAAAATGTCAGTGAAGACACTTGCCAGTTAGTCAGCTCATGCTCGGAGTACACGTCCTAGTAATCCGTCTGGCCCTGTGGCCGTGTAAATGTTGACATGTTTAAAGGTCTATTTTACATCAGCTACGGAGAGCGTGATCAAACAGTTGTCTGGAACAGCTGATGATCTCATGCATGCTTCAGTGTTGCTTGCCTCGAAGCGAGCATAGAAGTCATTCAGCTCGTCTGGTAGGCTCGTGTCACTGGGCAGCTCGCGGATGTGTTTCCCTTTGTAATCTGTATTTGTTTGCAAGCCCTGCCACATCCGACGAGCGTTGGAGCCGGTGTAGTATGAGTCCTGTATTGGCGCTTTGCCTGTTTGATGGTTTGTCTGAAGCGGGATTTCTTATAAGCGTCCGGGTTCGAGTCCTGCTCTTTGAAAGCGGCAACTCTACAATTTAGCTCAGTGCTGATGTTGCCTGTAATCCATGGCTTCTGGTTGGGGTATGTACGTACGGTCATTGTGTGGGCGACGTCCTCAATGCACTTATTGATGAAGCCAGTGGCTGAGGTGGTGTACTCCTCAATACCATCGGAAGAATCCCGGAACATATTCCAGTCTGTGCTAGCAAAACTGTCCTGTAGTTTAGCATCTGCACCATCTGACGTTCTGTATTGAGCGAGTCACTGGTACTTCCTGCTTTAGTTTTTGCTTGTAAACAGGAATCAGGAGGATAGAGTTCTGGTTATTTGCCAAATTAATGGTGAGGCATAGCTTTGTATGTGTCTCTGTGTATGGAGTAAAGATGATCTAGAGTTTTTTCCCCCTCTGGTTGCAAATGTACCATGCTGGTAGAAATGAGGTAAAACGGATTTAAGTTTCCATGCATTAAAGTCTCCGGCCATGAGCATTTTCTTGTTCGTTTATGGCCTTTAACAGCTTGTTGAGTGCTTTCTTAGTGCCAGCGTCGGTTCGTGGTGGTAAATAGACTGCTACGAAAAATATAGATGAAAACTCTTGGTAAATAGTGTAGTCTACAGCTTTTCATGAGATACTCTACCTCAGGTGAGCAAAACCTTGAAACTTCCTTAATATTAGATTTTGTGCACCAGCTGTTATTTACAAATAGACACAGACCACCACCCCTTGTCTTACCGGAGGCAGCTGTTCTGTCTTGCCGATGCACCGAAAACCCAGCCAGCTGTATGTTATCCATGTTGTAGTTCAGCCACGACTCGGTGAAACACAAGATATTACAGTTTTTTAATGTCCCGTTGGTAGGATATTCTTGATCGGAGGTCATCCATTTTATTATCCAATGATTGCACGTTGGCTAATAGAACTGATGGTAGAGGTGGATTACACACTCGCCATCGGATCCTTACAAGGCACCCCGACCTACGTCCCCAATATCTGTTTCTTCTTCATGCGAATGACGGGGATTTGGGCCTTGTCGGCTGTCTGAAGTAAATCCTTTGTGTCCGACTCATTCAAGAAAAAATCCAGTACGAAGTGAGTAATCGCTGTCCTGATATCCAGAAGCTCTTTTCGGTCATAAGAGACGGTGACAGAAACATTATGTACAAAATAATTGGTAAAACGGCAGCCATCTCCTCTGGTGCCATGCAGCACCATCCCTCTCTTTTCTTTACACCTATGAACAGTGCAATACTAGTCACGTGTTAATACGGTAACAAGTTATATTATTTGTATTACAACTATTTAATAGTGTTGATAGGCTACACAATGCATACAAGTAACTTATTATAATTACATATACAGTGTTTTATTTGGAATCACTGTCAAAGTTTTTGTCTTTTGGCTGCTGAAAGCAGAGCATTTTATATTGTAGTGTTGTCCCCCTGCTCTCATACTAATGTGACCCCTGGGTGTGCACTGTGTTGTGGAAAGATCTAATTCAGTATAGGATATCATAATAAACATGGTAGTAATATGACCCACTGGCCATATTTGTACCTCTGTTGTCCCTTTGCCAAGATGAGTATGATGAAAGAAAGAGAGAAAGAGAGTGTGTGTCTGTGTGTCTGTGTGTGTGTCATGTTTCTGATACTCATCACCATAGTGCCAGATGAACCAGAATGCTAAGATGGCATGATGGGACTTTATTACGACTGCACCAACATGTACGCGGTTGTAGTATTTCCTAATAATGGATCCGGAGCCAATGCTGATTCCTTTTGGGTCGCGGTGTAAAAGTGGTAAACTGGACCCAGATTAGTTTGTACTATCTTGCTGAGCTTGAAACATTGCTTTCACATCACAAAAGTATTGTGTTTTCCCAAATGGTGGGTTTCAGAAAGCTTACTCTTAGGTTGAAGTCTGAAGGTAGAGACATTGGTTTTGGTGTTAATTTGGTTGGTCACAAGAACATTTGAAGAGCTTTAGATGGGTCTCCCAGCACAACAAATGTGCCACTACACTTTCATGCCGCATAAACACTATCTCAAATCTCAAGCCTATTCCTGTTTTTCATATTGAGACCTCGATAATCAGTGCACAGATGCAAACCTCCATCCTTCTTCACAAAAAAGAAACTTGAGGAGACGGGTGAAATGGAGGGCCGAATGTACCCCTGACACAGGGATTCGTAGACATATGTCTCCATAGCCACCGTCTCCACTTGCGACAGGGGATACACGTGACTCCTGGGAAGTGCTGGGTCTACCAGGAGATTTATCGCACAATCCCCCCGTCGATGGGGTGGTAATTGAGTCACCTTTTTACAGAAAGCGAGAGCCAAATCGGCATATTCTGGGGGGATGCGCACGGTGGAGACCTGGTCTGGACTCTCCACCGTAGTAGCACCAACGGAAACCCCTAAACACCTACCTGAGCACTCTCGTGACCACCCCGTGAGAGCCCTCTGTGGCCAAGAAACGGTGGAGTTATGACAAGCTAACCAGGGTAGGCCCAGCACCACGGAATACGCAGGAGAATCATTAATAAAAAGACTAATCTTTTCCCTGTGACCCCCCCTGCGTCACCATATTCAAAGGAGCTGTGGCCTCCCTGATAAACCCTGACCCTGATGGTCGACTATCTAAGGCGTGAACAGGGAAAGGCACATCCACAGTAATAATGGGGATCCCTAAACTATGAGCAACACGTTATTAATGAAATTCCCAGCCGCGCCTGAATCTACTAGCGCCTTATGCTGGGAACGCGGGGAAAATTCAGGCAAAGTGACCGAGACTACGCACCGTCCCTCCCAACTCTATAGGTACAGGAGAGAGGGTGCGGGAGGATGGAACAACCAGACCCCGATCTAGACGTCCAACAGTAGTCAGCATGTTGTCCAGCCGGAAGGACAGGTCCACCAGCTGGTTGAAGGTGAGGGTGGTGTCTTTGCAGGCCAGTTCCCGAAGGACGTCCTCGCGTAGACTACAGCGGTAATGGTCGATCAGGGCCCTGTCGCTCCATCCAGCGCTGGCAGCCAGGGCCCTAAACTCCAGAGCAAACTCCTGGGCACTCCTCGTCTCCGGCCACAGATGGTAGAGGCGCTCACCCGCCGCTCTGCCTTCGGGTGGGTGGCCGAATACTGCCCGGAAATGGCGGGTGAATTCCTCAAAATGGTCCAACGCCGCATCCTCTTCTCCATACACAGCGCTGGCCCACTCCAGGGCTTTCCCGGTGAGGCACGAGACGAGGGCGTAACTCCTCTCACGGTCCGATGGAACTGGGTGGACCGTGGCCAGATACAGGCTTAGTTTGAGGAGGAAACTCTGGCAGCTGGCAGCATCTCCGCCGTACCCCTGTGGCATGGATAGATGGATCCTGCTGGGTTCAGGCGTGATAGGGGTGCTCAGGGGACACCCCGGTTGTGCTGGTGGAAGCACTGGAAAAACTCCCTGTGTCTCCCAGCGGTCCATATTCTTTACAACGCGATCCATGGTGGCACTCAGATTGTAAATCATCTCCGTATGTTCCATGACGCGCTCCTCCACCTCCATGGCCGGGGTACCTTCTCCTGCTGACTTCATGTTGGGTCAGAGATTCTGACAGACTCGTGTGTATAGGTGGCAGGGAAGTCAAGCGCAGAATAATCAAACTTAGTTGAATGGAGTTGTTTAATGATTTTAAACAAAACATAACTCCAAAACTATGAATAATATAAAACAAAGTGGGTACGAGGACCCGTCTCGCACCAATACAAACACGAAATCTGAACAACAAACAATCTCTGACAAAGACATGAGGGGAAACAGAGGGTTAAATACGTAACAGGTAATGAAAGGGATTGAAACCAGGTGTGTAGGAAGACAAGACAAAACCAATGGAAAATGAAAAATGGATCAAGGAGGGCTAGAAGATCGGTGACGTTCACTGCCGAGCACCGACCGAACAAGGAGAGGCATCGACATCGTGACACTACCTAATGAAACTGGCTGAGAGAATGCCAAGAGGGTGCAAAGCTGTCATCAAGGCAAAGGGTGGCTACTTTGAAGTATCTCAAATATTACATTTACTTTGATTTGTTTAAAACTGTTTAGTAAAAATAAAGAAAAACCATGGAATGAGTAGATTGACTGGTACTGTATAGATATCTTTCCAGATTTTTTCATATACCAAAACTGACCTTTCTATCGTTCTTATTTTATCCCCCCCCTCTCTTTCTGTGAGAGGGGTGAAAGACTGACTGAAGGTTGGGGGAGAAGTGTGAGAGAGAAGGCACCATTGTTTGGAAGCATCTTCCCCACTTTTGCTTTCATGTTGTGGTTTGTGTCCGTCTGACTTTCATATGGGTCAGAGAGCACGTGAACATCAGGGTTAACAGCACACAGCACATTTCCTCCCTATTCTTTTGGTTCACCTGTCAAAACTGTCCGAGACACTAATTCACTAATTCACCCAATTGATAGAATCTACATAGAAAATGCACATCCATTTTTTATGAAAGATTTAATTGATTGATGTACAAAAACCTCAGCTGCCAAAACTGCTGACGGTTCCGCTTTTTTGCTTTGTCAGGACTAGAGGAAGACCAGAAATGCAATGCAACATAAAAAAAGACCCCAAAGTAAAAGGAGAACATTGACATACATTTGACCTGAAATAAGACTACAGTGTTCTGACTTTACAGATAACCCTTCTTCCTCACCCATTCTCCTCCCTCACCCCTCCAGCCTCACCCCTCCTCCATCCTTATCCCTGCAGTAGGGGCTGTGGTGGTCACAAAATTTTGTCAGCCGGTGATTGTCAAGCAAATAACTGCCGGTCTCACGGTAATTGGGCGTTAATTAACATAAAAACATTTAGCATCTCCTGGCTTCAACACATCGCCTACAAGCCACTGATGCAGACCATTGGGAAATCTACATTTAAAAAAGTCTAATAAATCCATTATTTAGACCGGTCTAAAGAAACATGTCGTCTATTTCAGAAGAACAGAATAGCATACTCTGAGTTGTCCTTACGTTAGGTCCTGATCTGGCTATGCCTTATGGCTAGTTCATTTAGCAGACAAGATATGCTTAGAATTCTGTGGCATTATTTTATATTATTAAGAATACAATTGAACAAAGCTGAATAAAATAGAAAGGGTATTTTCTCCAAGCGATTTGAGGGAGTGCACACATGTGGCTGTTCTGTGTTGAGCGGTTAACAAAGAAACAGGTACTCCTATATACTTAATTTAGAGTTATTAATGTAACTTTAGTTGTTCTACAAACATCTGGCTATGTGTTTAGATTTTTAAGCTTTTCATACTTGAGTTCCAAATATCTCTACCAGTGTGAGTTGTTTTATGCACGTGATGTCAGAATGCACTCACTGTTCCAAAATGTGATTATTACGCACAGGACAGTTAACACGTGCTGCCTGCTAATTATCTATAGGCTATGTTTCAACGTGTCAATTTCAAATGATTTTCTAACAAGTATTTTCAAGCAACAGTTTGAATTCTAATTCACATAGAAGGAGGCCATTTTAGCTTTGCTGACAATTTAAGTTTGAGGCTTTACTGAGCCGGACAAACTTCTCTCTTCGAGGAGAGCCCACGCAATTCACCAATGTTTGCGCAGATCAAGTATGCAGATATTTGCGCTGTCTTGCACGAATTGGAAAATCTTCTGGCTGGCGCTCGCATTGTCTTGTTGTTTTCCTTACAAATAATAACTTTGTGCGTTCCTATCAAAGTAAGTTCCTTATTTTCTGTATATTGTGTTGTCGTTTCTACTGTAGGCGCATACAGTATGGAGCATAATGTATTTACAGTTTTATTCACATGTTTTCAAGTACTGATGACAAATAATGCATTCCGATTATTGCATAGATTGTAATGGACACATGATGTGTGTAAAATACTTTTTTGAAGTTTGTACTGATTATAATGAGCTAATGCTAAGCTATTTGCCAGCTATGTGTATGTGTGGCACCATGTTTGTTGACATTATACAATGCATTCTGGGTGTCACGTAAACATCTGCCAGACCAAACATCTCTCAGACCTGTGTGTACAAGCTGTACACACTTCATCAGTATCTCATTCACAATTTGACAAGCACTTGATGTTATAATGAGGTGAAGGAATGGTTCACTTATCTTTTGGGTAAACTTCTGGAAGTGAATGAGGGGAAGTTAATGATCGTAGACGACACACCCTCTTCAACATGCATACTATAATAGACCAAACATCTTATTATCTTTCATGGTGGCGCGCACCACCTACCTATCGTCGGATTACTTTCGATTTCTAGAAAGTGTTTTACTCAATTATTTTGATCAATGTTGAGCTCACCCATGATGTGATTAATTATAAATAGTAATATCTATTAGCTAATTCATATTGTAGTTTCTGTCAGCCGAGAGTTCTAAAAATATGATTGCTTGTGTTACGTCAATCTTTCCTCAGTTAGCATTAGGACTACTGTAGCCTACATTTTCTGGTTTGGATGACTATGTTATGCTGTGGCTACTTCTGTGAAAGCCTGGACATTGCATCCAAAAATAAACTGGTCACATTCTGGACATAACTTTGTAAGGGCTGTGTTTGTGCAAAATGTTTCTGTAAAAAAAAGTGTGGCCGTCTCAAATGCCAATTGTTGCATCAATCAAAACTACACTTTTTAAATAAGCATTCTAATCACACCGGTTTGAGCGTACACACCGGTTTCAGCGTAAGCTGCAGGGACCACTGTAGAATGTTTGTTGGTACATGTGAAAAGGTTCATACATTGTCAGGCTGCATGATGCAACTCTAATGATCATTTGAAAAAAGTAAGGCATGAGCTCTGCTTTTTTTTTTTTGCTCAGGCTGTACACACTTCATCAGTCTCTCATTCACAATTTGACAAGCAATTGATAATGCCTCAAATTTCCCAACGGCATCTCCTTTGTGTGACCGTAATGCTCCTTAAAAAAATCCATGCCTTTTGCGGCCAGTGACAGTTGTGCGTTTGGGCTAAATATAATAATTATAATTCCCTTCTCCCTGAGTGCTGTGGGTTTTTTCACAGGCTTCCGATGTGTAAATTGAAGATATTGGAAGAACTGTCCACATTTTACTTTTTGTATATTAGGCTATTTCTTCGCATTAGAAGCACAGCAATGTGCACAAGGCAGTAGGCTATAAGCGCAAATGTTCCATTTGCTCGAAAACACCATTATCAAAAGTGACCGCAAATGCAATTATGCATGTAATGCTTTTATTGTAAATATGCATTTTGATGGTGAAAAATGATCTTGAAACTCATGCGCTGCTTATGTATGCCAGTTAGGCTCTACACCCCTTGTAAAGTGGATTAATATGCTTCATTTTGAGAAGTTATTTGGCCACCTTAGTTGTAATACAAACCTTATCAAAACATATAGGCCTATGGGCTAGGCTACATGAGGTGTGACACTATGATTAGAAAAAGTCGCAAAAAAGGCATTGTTTCTTGGCTTGCGCTGGGCACCATTCACAAGTGCTAATATATAATTCACAAGTGATAGGCTAATATTGTCACCATCAGACTGTTATTGATTTAATCTTGCTATGTAATATATATATATATATATATATATATATATATATATATATATATATATATATACTAAATAATAGTGTGAAATTTGTTTTCAAATCAAATTTTCTCTTCATTTGTCACATGCTCGAAATACAAGTGTAGACTTTACAGTGAATTGCTTACTTACAAGCCCTTAACCATCAGTGCACTTCAAGAAGAGTTAAGAAAATATTTACCAAGTAGGCTAAAATAAAAAGTAATCATAAAGGGTAACACAATAACAATAACGAGGCTGTATACAGGGGGCACCGGTACCAAGTCAGTGTGCGGGGGTACAGGTTAGTTGAGGTAATTTGTACATGAAGTGACTATGCATAGATAATTAACAGCGAGTAGCAGCAGTGTACAAAAGGGAGGAGGAGGAGGGGGGGGGGGTGTGTGTAAGTGTAAATTGTCCAGTTATTAATTGTTCTGCAGTCTTATGGCTTGGGGGTAGAAGCTGTTGAGGAGCTTTTTGGTCCTAGACTTGGCACTCCGGTACCGCTTGCCGTGCAGTAGCAGAGAAAACAGTCTATAACTTGGGTGACTGGAGTCTCTGACAATTTTATGGGCTTTCCTCTGACACCGCATATTATATAGGTTCTGGATGGCAGGAAGCTTGGCCCCAGTGAAGAACTGGGCCGTTTGCACTACCCTCTGTTGCGCCTTACAGTCAGATGCCAAGCAGTTACCGTACCAGGTGGTGTAGCATCCGCATCATCTGTCCACTTCCGTATTGAGCGAGTCACTGGTACTTCCTGCTTTCGTTTCTGCTTGTAAGCAGAATCAGGAGGATAGAATTATGGTCAGATTTGCCAAATGGAGGGCGGGGGAGAGATTTGTATGCATCTCTGTGTGTGGAGTAAAGGTGGTCTAGGATTTTTTTCTCTGGTTGTACATGTGACTTGCTGGTAATAATTAGGTAAAACTGATTTAAGTTTGCCTGCATTAATGTCTCCGAACACTAGAAGTGCTGCTTCTGGGTGAGCATTTTCTTCTTTACTTATGGCCTTATAGAGTTGGTTGAGAGTGGTCTTATTGCCAGCTTTGTTCTGTGGTGGTAAATAGAAGGCTGTGAATAATATAGATGTGAACTCTCTTGGTATATAGTGTGGGCTACAGCTTATCATAAGGTACTCTACCTCAGGTGAGCAATACCTTGAGACTTCTTTAATATTAAACATTGCGCACCAGCTGTTATTGACAAATAGACACACACCCCCTCGTCTTACCAGAGGTAGCGTCTCTGTTTTGCCGGTGCATGGAAAATCCCGCTAGCTCAATATTGTCCGTATCGTTGTTAAGCCACATCTTGGTGAAACATAAGATGTTACAGTTTTTAATGTCCCGTTGGTAGGATAATCTTAATCGTAGGTCATCAACTTTATTTTCCAATGATAAAAAAAAAAATGTATTTCACCTTTATTTAACCAGGTAGGGTAGTTGAGAACAAGTTCTCATTTGCAACTGCGACCTGGCCAAGATAAAGCATAGCAGTGTGAACAGACAACAGAGTTACACATGGAGTAAACAATTAACAAGTCAATAACACAGTAGAGGAAAAAAAGGGGAGTCTATATACATTGTGTGCAAAAGGCATGAGGAGGTAGGCGAATAATTACAATTTTGCAGATTAACACTGGAGTGATAAATGATCAGATGGTCATGTACAGGTAGAGATATTGATGTGCAAAAGAGCAGAAAAGTAAATAAATAAAAACAGTATGGGGATGAGGTAGGTAAAAATGGGTGGGCTATTTACCGATAGACTATGTACAGCTGCAGCGATCGGTTAGCTGCTCAGATAGCAGATGTTTGAAGTTGGTGAGGGAGATAAAAGTCTCCAAACTTCAGCGATTTTTGCAATTCGTTCCAGTCACAGGCAGCAGAGAACTGGAACGAAAGGCGGCCAAATGAGGTGTTGGCTTTAGGGATGATCAGTGAGATACACCTGCTGGAGCACGTGCTACGGATGGGTGTTGCCATCGTGACCAGTGAACTGAGATTGAGATAAGGCGGAGCTTTACCTAGCATGGACTTGTAGATGACCTGGAGCCAGTGGGTCTGGCGACGAATATGTAGCGAGGGCCAGCCGACTAGAGCATACAAGTCGCAGTGGTGGGTGGTATAAGGTGCTTTAGTGACAAAACGGATGGCACTGTGATAAACTGCATCCAGTTTGCTGAGTAGAGTGTTGGAAGTAATTTTGTAGATGACATCGCCGAAGTCGAGGATCGGTAGGATAGTCAGTTTTACTAGGGTAAGTTTGGCAGCGTGAGTGAAGGAGGCTTTGTTGCGGAATAGAAAGCCGACTCTTGATTTGATTTTCGATTGGAGATGTTTGATATGAGTCTGGAAGGAGAGTTTACAGTCTAGCCAGACACCTAGGTACTTATAGATGTCCACATATTCAAGGTCGGAACCATCCAGGGTGGTGATGCTGGTCAGGCGTGCGGGTGCAGGCAGCGGACGGTTGAAAAGCATGCATTTGGTTTTACTAGCGTTTAAGAGCAGTTGGAGGCCACGGAAGGAGTGTTGTATGGCATTGAAGCTCGTTTGGAGGTTAGAAAGCACAGTGTCCAAGGACGGGCCGGAAGTATATAGAATGGTGTCGTCTGCGTAGAGGTGGATCAGGGAATCGCCCGCAGCAATAGCAACATCATTGATATATACAGAGAAAAGAGTCGGCCCGAGGATTGAACCCTGTGGCACCCCCATAGAGACTGCCAGAGGACCGGACAGCATGCCCTCCGATTTGACACACTGAACTCTGTCTGCAAAGTAATTGGTGAACCAGGCAAGGCAGTCATCCAAAAAACCGAGGCTACTGAGTCTGCCGATAAGAATATGGTGATTGACAGAGTCGAAAGCCTTGGCAAGGTCGATGAAGACGTCGGCACAGTACTGTCTTTTATCGATGGCGGTTTAGTACCTTGAGCGTGGCTGAGGTGCACCCGTGACAGGCTCGAAAACCAGATTGCACAGCAGAGAATGTACGGTGGGATTCGAGATGGTCAGTGACCTGTTTGTTGACTTGGCTTTCGAAGACCTTAGATAGGCAGGGCAGGATGGATATAGGTCTGTAACAGTTTGGGTCCAGGGTGTCTCCCCCTTTGAAGAGGGGGATGACTGCGGCAGCTTTCCAATCCTTGGGGATCAGACGATATGAAAGAGAGGTTGAACAGGCTGGTAATAGGGGTTGCGACAATGGCGGCGAATAGTTTCAGAAATAGAGGGTCCAGATTGTCAAGCCCAGCTGATTTGTACGGGTCCAGGTTTTGCAGCTCTTTCAGAACATCTGCTATCTGGATTTGGGTAAAGGAGAACCTGGAGAGGCTTGGGCGAGTAGCTCCCGGGGGGGGGCGGAGCTGTTGGCCCGAGGTTGGAGTAGCCAGGCGGAAGGCATGGCCAGCCGTTGAGAAATGCTTGTTGAAGTTTTCGATAATCATGGGTTTATCGGTGGTGACCGTGTTACCTAGCCTCAGTGCAGTGGACAGCTGGGAGGAGGTGCTCTTGTTCTCCATGGACTTCAGTGTCCCAGAACGTTTTGGAGTTGGAGCTACAGGATGCAAACTTCTGCCTGAAGAAGCTGGCCTTAGCTTTCCTGACTGACTGCGTGTATTGGTTCCTGACTTCCCTGAACAGTTGCATATCGCGGGGACTATTCAATGCTATTGCAGTCCGCCACAGGATGTTTTTGTGCTGGTCGAGGGCAGTCAGGTCTGGAGTGAACCAAGGGCTATATCTGTTCTTAGTTCTGCATTTTTTGAACAGAGCATGCTTATCTAAAATGGTGAGGAAGTTACTTTTAAAGAATGACCAGGCATCCTCAACTGACGGGATGAGGTCAATGTCCTTCCAGGATACCAGGGCCAGGTCGATTAGAAAGGCCTGCTCACAGAAGTGTTTTAGGGAGCGTTTGACAGTGATGAGGGGTGGTCGTTTGACTGCGGCTCCGTAGCGGATACAGGCAATGAGGCAGTGATCGCTGAGATCCTGGTTGAAGACAGCGGAGGTGTATTTGGAGGGCCAGTTGGTCAGGATGACGTCTATGAGGGTGCCCTTGTTTACAGATTTAGGGTTGTACCTGGTGGGTTCCTTGATGATTTGTGTGAGATTGAGGGCATCTAGCTTAGATTGTAGGACTGCCGGGACAAACTCTGAAGCTAGATGGGGGGCAATCAATTCACAAATGGTGTTCAGAGCACAGCTGGGAGCTGAGGGGGGTCGGTAGCAGGCGGCAACAGTGAGAGACTTATTTCTGGAGAGAGTAATTTTTAAAATTAGTAGTTCGAACTCTTTGGGTATGGACCTGGAAAGTATGACATTACTTTGCAGGCTATCTCTGCAGTAGACTGCAACTCCTCCCCCTTTGGCAGTTCTATCTTGACGGAAAATGTTATAGTTGGGTATGGAAATCTCAGAATTTTTGGTGGCCTTCCTGAGCCAGGATTCAGACACGGCAAGGACATCAGGGTTAGCAGAGTGTGCTAAAGCAGTCAGTAAAACAAACTTAGGGAGGAGGCTTCTGATGTTGACATGCATGAAACCAAGGCTTTTTCGATCACAGAAGTCAACAAATGAGGGTGCCTGGGGACATGCAGGGCCTGGGTTTACCTCCACATCACCTGCGGAACAGAGGAGGAGTAGAATGAGGGTGCGGCTAAAGGCTATCAAAACTGGTCGCCTAGAGCGTTGGGGACAGAGAATAAAAGGAGCAGATTTCTGGGCATGGTAGAATATATTCAGGGCATAATGCGCAGACAGGGGTATGGTGGGGTGCGGGTACAGCGGAGGTAAGCCCAGGCACTGGGTGATGATGAGAGAGGTTGTATCACTGGACGTGCTGGTTGTAATGGGTGAGGTCACCGCATGTGTGGGAGGTGGGACAAAGGAGGTATCAGGGGTATGAAGAGTGGAACTAGGGGCTCCATTGTAAACTAAAACAATGATAACTAACCTGAACAACAGTATACAAGGCATATGAGAGAGACATACAGCGAGGCATACAGTAATCACAGGTGTTGAATTGGGAGAGCTAGCTAAAACAGTAGCTAAAACAGTAGGTGAGACAACAACAGCTAATCAGCTAGCACAACAACAGCAGGTAAAATGGCGTTGACTAGGCAGGGAGGGTCGGATTAACTACACACAGAGCCTGAGTGCGGCTGGGGCCGACAGATACAACATAAACAAGCAGAATGGAGTACCGTGATTAATGGACAGTCCAGCATGCATCAGCTATGTAGCCAAGTGATCAGTGTCCAGGGGGCAGCGGTGGATGGGGCAGGGAAGCTGGACTGGCGAGTATTATCCAGGTAAAAAAAACTGGCTGGCTGTGCAGAAGGTAAAAGGTAAAAGCCGCTAGCAGTGGCTAACAATGACTAAATAGCTTGTAGCTAGTTAGCTGGTTAGCTTCCGTATCACATTGGGTGAGGCAGGTTACCGGAAGGTATAAACAAATTAAAAATCGAAAAGAGATTGAAAGTAAATATGGGTCCAGTGAGTGTTTGGGACGCGGCGATTCAGACGGTTAGCAGGCCTGTGCTAACAAGCTAACAGTTAGTAGGCCGGGGCTAAACAAGGTAGCAGTTAGCGGACCGGGGCTAAACAAGGTAGCAGTTAGCGGACCGGGGCTAAACAAGCTAGCAGTTAGCAGGCCGAATTAGCAAGCAAGGAGATAGCAAGGGCTAGAAAGTTAGACTTTGGGGGGCGTCGCGATGGGGTGAGTCTGTTTATGCCTCTTCATGCGGTGACATCGATAGGTCGTGGGTCCGGATATTGTAGCCCAGGAGTATGCTTCGGTGGTAGCTCAGGAGCTCTGGCCGGGCTAGCTTCAAGCTAAGTGGGTGGAAACGCTAGCCAGGAGTAATCATCCAGGGTTGCGGTTAGCTAGTTAGCTAGTTGTGAAGATCCAGCTGGAAATGTTCCGTTTGCGGTGGGAATCCGGTGGGAATCCGGGGATAAAAAAAAATAATAGGTCCGTTATGCTCTGGTTAGAGTCGCGTTGTTCGAACTGGCGAGAGCTTTCCGAGCTAAAGGTTAGCTGATGACCGGTTAGCTGAAGACCGCTAGCAATGGTTTGCTGACTGATAGCTGGTAGTTAGCTGGCTAGCTTCAGTAGAGGGGTTCTGGATCCGAAGTAAATATAAATACTTTAGAAAAAAATAGCTACATTGGGTGGGGCGGGTTGCAGGAGAGTATTTAGAAGTTGAGGTTTAGCAAAATGTTTTAAAAGATATGCGAAGAAAAATATGTTTAAAAAAATATATATATATACAAGGGACACGACGAGACGTCTGACTGCTATGCCATCTTGGATCACACGTTAGCAAGAGGAACGGATGGCAGTGAGAGTTTACTCGCTTGCCTACAGATTCTCAGAAGGCTGCCCGTTCTGTGGCCCCTTTTTCTGCGTCTTTTCTTCACGCAAATGGCGGGGGTCTGGGCCTGCTCCAATGAAAGCAGGATATCCTTCTCGTCGGATTCGTTAAAGGAAAAAGTTTATTCCAGTCCACGGTGAGTAATCGCTGTTCTGATTTCCAGAAGTTATTTTCGGTCATAAGAGACGGTAGCAGCAACATTATGTACACAGTAAGTAAAAAAATAAGTTACGCAAAAAAAATAACAAAATAGCACAATAGCACACCCATCAGACTATTCTTGATTTAATCTTGCCTTAGATATACTAAATAATAAATGTGAAATTGGTTTTGATTTAGAATGTTCTATTATCATACACCTGTTTCGAAACAGGGGCAGGGTAAAAAATACATGTCATCTATGCACTTAAATAGCGAATGGGAGACACTTTGCCCGTGGTTAATTTTCATGCTAGCCTGGTAGGCAATACTCCTGTTGTAAAGAGAAGTAATGTGCTTAATATTAGTAAAGTTGAGAAATAAATATAGTAGGCCTAGAAAGCTGATGGGATCCTCCTCTTTTTAATAGAGGCCATCACCCTCTTTACTCACGCAATTGCATAGCCTATAGAAATGTTGCGCAACATGAGCTCATGGCCTCATGTAGTGTTTGATTTTCGATAACATTTGCATTGATGTCAGAGTGTTTAGATGGACAGTAGAGTGCTGAATACCAGGCAGTTAGAATGTTTGGTAGGCTACTAATGACCATCATTAACATCAGAGCTTGGAGAAGACTAAATACCATGACTACACGGCTACGTGGAATTTGACTGCCTTCATGACTTGTGACTGCAGGTGTTGCGGTTATACGGTCACCGTAACAGCCCTACCCTGCAGTTGCCCTCACCCCCTTACCTCTGCAGTTTAGATTTTGACCCCTGCAAATGTACGACACACTACACCAGATTCACAACAAAGCATGACCACATGACCTTTGACCTGTAGGAAGTGTTTACCAGTTATCAGCGAGCCATAGAAGAAAAGAGAGAGAGAAGAGGGCACTTCAGACAAGGAGGCTATACACACAGTGTATAGCGTTATACTAGATTGACTACATTGCTGTTGGACTGTGCAGAATCACTGATCTACATGACATTCCATACCAAATAACTACTCATTATGTGATAAAGATTAGCAATCATGTGCTTTGCCTTGCTTAAACTGATCCCTTCAAATGTGATGTTATTGTTCAGGAGAGTCATTATTATTCAGCCAAAAAATGGCCCTACATTTGTTGTTGATCTTCTCTAGGAATTCTGTTGTTTAGAGGAATTCCTTATTCCCAGTTCCTTGTAGTAGAATGTCATGATGATACTTGTACCTGACTTGCCTTTCTTAATTCCCCCTGAGGGGATGAATAGCGTTTCTTTGAAATTACTCCCAATCGTCTGCTTTTGCTATGATTATGTTGAATTTGTCTTCACAACAACTGATTAACTGATTGATTAATGTGTAACAAACTGTGAACACTCACTCACTCACTCACTCACTCACTCACTCACTCACTCACTCACTCACTCACTCACTCACTCACTCACTCACTCACTCACTCACTCACTCACTCACTCACTCACTCACTCACTCACTCACTCACTCACTCACTCACTCACTCACTCACTCACTCACTCACTCACTGACTGACTGACTGACTGACTGACTGGCTGGCTGACTGGCTGGCTGCATTCCAATACCTTTCTCCAGAAGTGTTCAGTCGTTCACTCCCCCTGCATTTAAAAGCATTGGATTGGTGCAGGCATGGCTGGAAAAAGTTTTCACCTTATTCCTTACACCAGTCTATGGGATAATCTCCCCATTCCTTTTAAATCCATGAGGGGGGAGTGTACAGTACAGACGCACACTTCGGGACAAGAGAACCAGATATAGCCAATCACTCACTCACTCACGAGGGAATGCTATAGCTTCTCCTGCTCATTCACTCGGGTTTTATGTTGTGTTCCAGGTGAAGAGCGAAGGCCCTAAACTGGTGCCCTTCTTCAAGTCTACCTGTGTCTACTTCGTCCTGTGGCTACCAACCTCAAGCCCTTCTTGGTTCAGCGCACTCATCAAGTGTCTACCCATCTTCTGCCTGTGGCTCTTCATGCTGGCCCACGGCTTCAGCTTCTTAGGTGCCCACTCCAGTGCTCGCAAGATCCTGGCTGGTCTCATCTTCTCTAGCCTGGGAGATGCCTTTCTCATCTGGCAGGAGGATGGCTACTTTAGCCATGGTGAGTGATACTGGTGGCACTCCTGCCTGACTAGAGTTCAGACACCTGCCAGATCTC
Organism: Oncorhynchus tshawytscha; assembly: GCF_018296145.1. NCBI lineage: Eukaryota > Metazoa > Chordata > Actinopteri > Salmoniformes > Salmonidae > Oncorhynchus > Oncorhynchus tshawytscha. The sequence goes on from NC_056447.1 coordinate 14,584,912, forward strand.
ACAACCCCTGGATAGATGTTCAACTCACCAGCTAACCACATCACATGATAAAGCAATATGCCCGACTGCCGTCCAGTCGGCACACAACCATTGGTTGATCATGCAAGTAGCCAATAAGCGAACGGCCGCTAGGGGGCCCTGAGCAAAACAAAAAAAACAGATGGTAATTAATCAATATCTGATATACTGACAAGACACAATTTTCCGTACAACATAAACATCTAAAAGTGGATATGGACCTACATAGCAGAAACTCACCGGAAGCGAGGGGGAAAGTTGAGAGGGACGGTTGAGACAGCCGAATGCGTACCTGACATTATGACACCCTACTAGACACACCACGTCATTTCAACGTGGACAATTTGGTCATATTTGGTTGAGCAGTTGATCAATGTTATCACTATGCTTTCAACCATCTAAAAGCACAACCAAATTCCAATGGAAAAACAATGACAGATTTGTGTTTATTTATACAACTGTGCTTCATCTAATAGCACAACCAAATGGCCTGAATTGCTGTCCTTAACATGCACACTTTCTATGAATACATATAACTTTATAGTAAGTGTAACCCCAAAATGTGGCCACTCATTTCAGGGTTGAATAAATACTGTTGTATTAATTTTGTAAGATAACCTTCACTTTATTGAAGTAATATTGAATTGTGTTTTCAACACTTGAAGGAGATGTATTTACTGCTTAGATAGTTCTGACTGTGCCACTGGCTTAGTCCTATTCTTTAACTTTGATTTCTGGTTGAGTTGGAATCCAACATTTAATTGGTCAAATCAAATGTATTTATATAGCCCTTCGTACATCAGCTGATATCTCAAAGTGCTGTACAGAAACCCAGCCTAAAACCCCAAACAGAAAGCAATGCAGGTGTAGAAGCACGGTGGCTAGGAAAAACTCCCTAGAAAGGCCAAAACCTAGGAAGAAACCTAGAGAGGAACCAGGCTATGTGGGGTGGCCAGTCCTCTTCTGGCTGTGCCGGGTGGAGATTATAACAGAATATGGTAAAGATGTTCAAATGTTCATAAATGACCAGCATGGTCAAATAATAATAATCACAGGCAGAACAGTTGAAACTGGAGCAGCAGCACGGCCAGGTGGACTGGGGACAGCAAGGAGTCATAATGTCAGGTAGTCCTGAGGCATGGTCCTAGGGCTCAGGTCCTCCGAGAGAGAGAAAGAGAGAAAGAAAGAGAGAAAGAGAGAATTAGAGAGAGCATACTTAAATTCACACAGGACACCAGATAGGACAGGAGAAGTACTCCAGATTTTAACAAACTGACCCTAGCCCCCAGACACCTAAACTACTGCAGCATAAATACTGGCGGCAAACAAGTTAATAGGCTATTTACTGTAATAAAATGTTGTATTGAATGTTGTATTGTTGTATTGTATTGAATGTTGTATTGAAATGTGTTTCAATACAACATTTTCAACACAACCAAATATCAGCATTGAAAGGAGATATATCAACTACCTGGATAGTTCCATTTGTGACACTGGCTTAGTCCTATTTTTTAAGTTAGATTTTTGGTTCAGATGGAGACGTCAACACAACATATCAATTACTATAGGGAGACTTTGGGATTTTGGCAATCGTGGATACCATTTTTATGCCTGCGTGCAGTTTGAAGGAAGTTGGTAACTAGTGCATTATAGCACTAGCACTGACTGGAAGTCTATAGTATCTGCTAGCATGCAATACCTTGCTATGTACGGATAGTATGCATCCCCTTCCCCTCAAGAATGGTCTACCATATAGCCAGTTATGCAGGGTTAAATGAATCTGTGGCCACCAGACAGATTTTGACAGCAATGCCAAAAAAACATGAGAGGAATTACTAAAAACTCACCTAAGAAGAAAAACAACGCAACTGTCTTTCGCACTAAGTACACCAAGGGTTCGGAGAAAATTAAAGCAATCCTGAAAAAGCACTGGCATATTCTGCAATCAGACAAAAATTGCACAACTCTTCAAGGAACTCCCACTGTTGTTCTATATGGAGATAGCTTTTTGAGACCTGACCTGCCCCCTGAGCCCACTCAGACATTCTTGACACCTATTCCAAATGGGAACTACAAATGTGGCTCATGCGCACAGTGCAATAGCACTATAAAAACATCTTTCTTCAGGCATCCACATACAGGTCAAAAAATCCCTGTTAGGGGTATCATCTCATGCAACACCAAGGGAGTAATCTATCTCATCACCTGTTCATGTGGAAAAGCCTATGTAGGACAAACGAAAGACAATTAAAACAACGCATAGCTGAACATCGCAGCTCAATCAGGTGTAAGAACATTGACTATCCAGTAGCAGCTCACTTTGTTGAAGCTAACCCTCCAATCTCCTCTCTCAAATAAACAGGCATTGAGCATGTTGCTCTACCAAGGAAAGGAGGTAACATTGAGATCCTACTACTAGAAAGGGAGGCTTACTAGATATCCTATCTAAAAACATTGACCGCTAGCGGTCTGAATATTGACTTTGGTCTCAGGTCCTTCTTATGAACAATTATTTATTTTATGAACAAGTCTTATAAATTGATATATTCTTTCTACAGCTTATTAGAGTACACCTAATATGTTCCCCCTGTTGATGATGCTCATAAGGTTGAACCAAAAGATTACACGTAACAAATATGAAATGAAATACGAAACCATTAAATATGTGAAATTGAATTCAAGAATAATGTATGTACAATATTCAATTATGTTTCTATATGATAACAATAGCCTAATATATTTAATATGCCATAAACTATTTTTATTTATTTTAAGTTTCACTAATTCATTCAAATTAACGTAATCATTATGACACAACACTTTTGTCATTGGTTGCACTAATTGCACTGTTTGCTTACATAACATGGTTCAAGTATTCATGACATTTCCCTGAAGAAGGCAGAGTGATGCCCAAACGTTGGTAAATACACATTAAATTACTGGGAGTTTATATGTGGAGTGTGTGACTTTCTTTATTTTGATAGTTTTCAGATGGCGACGTCAACACAACATATCAATTACTAAAGGTATACTCCGGGATTTTGGCAATCGTGGATACCATTTTTATGTCTCTGCGTGCAGATTGAAGGAAGTTGGTAGCTAGTGTATAGTAGCATTAGCATAATGACTGGAAGTCTATAGTATTTGCTAGCATGCAAGCAGATACCATAGAATTCCATTCATTGCGCTAATGCTAGTTAGCATTGGGTTGCAAAACTACCTCTAACTGCCTTCATACTGGACATAGAGGGATAAAATGGTATCCACAAGTTCATCTGGCTCTGGGGGAAGTAGATAAAGGGCATTATGGCCACATTCCTGAAGTATCTCATTAACTTGTAGACATACTGGAATTAAATTTGAAATGAACCGAAGCCTATAAGTATTGTCTCTTTTTAGTTGAATCCTTGGTTAAATTGAAACAATAGCTGTTGATTACTTTTTGCAACTCCTATATAAAGTGGAAGTCGGAAGTTTACATACACTCAGTGCCTCTTTGCTTGACATCATGGGAAATTCAAAAGAAATCAGCCAAGACCTCTGAAAGAAAATTATAGACCTCCACAAGTCTGGTTCATCCTTGGGAGCAATTTCCAAATGCCTGAAGGTACCACGTTCATCTGTACAAACAATAGTACGCAAGTATAAACACCATGGGAACACTGCTCAGGAAGGAGATGCGTTCTGTATCCTAGAGATGAAAGTACTTTGGTGCGAAAAGTGCAAATCAATCTTAGAACACCAGCAAAGCACCTTGCAAAGATGCTGGAGGAAACGGGTACAAAAGTATCTATATCCACATTAAAGCGAGTTCTATATCGACATAACCTAAAAGGCTGCTCAGCAAAGAAGAAGCCACTGCTCCAAAACCGCCATAAAAAGCCAGACTACGGTTTGCAAGTGCACATGGGGACAAAGATCGTACTTTTTGGGGAAATGTCCTCTGGTCTGATGAAACAAAAATGAACTGTTCGGCCATAATGACCATCGTTATGTTTGGAGGAAAAAGGGGGAGGCTTGCAAGCCGAAGAACACCATCCCAACCGTGAAGCACGGGGGTGGCAGCATCATGTTGTTGGGGTGCTTTGCTGCAGGAGGGACTGGTGCACCTCACAAAATAGATGGCATCATGAGGCAGGAAAATTATATGGATATATTGAAGCAACATCTCAAGACATCAGTCAGGAATTTAAAGCTTGGTCCCAAATGGATCTTCCAAATGGACAATGACCTCAAGCATACTTCCAAAGTTGTGGCAAAATGGCTTAAGGACAACAAAGTCAAGGTATTGGAGTGGCCATCGCAAAGCCCTGACCTCAATCCTGTAGAAAATTTGTGGGCAGAACTGAAAAAGCGTGTGCAAGCAAGGAGGACTACAAACCTGACTCAGTTACACCAGCTCTGTCAGGAGGAATGGGCCAACATTCACCCAACTTATTGTGGGAAGCTTGTGGATGGCAACCCAAAACATTTGACCCAAATTAAACAATTTAAAGGCAATGCTACCAAATGCTAATTGAGTATATGTACACTTCTGACCCACTGGGAATGTGATGAAAGAAATAAAAGCTGAAATAAATCATTATTCTGACATTTCACATTCTTAAAATAAAGTGATGATCCTAACTGACCTAAGACAGGGAATTTTTACTTGTATTAAATGTCAGGAATTGTGAAAAACTGAGTTTAAATGTATTTGGCTAAGGTGTATGTTAACTTCAGACTTCAACTTTAGGTCTAAATAGCATCATTGATGAAATAGGATTACATTGATACAAATGTGGTCAAATTTGCTGTGTTAAACCTACCCTTTGGAATAAAAATTGCAATAGTTAACCCATTTAGTTTTAAAGTGGAGATCCCTCAATAATAATTCTTAAGATATCACATTACCCTCTGGGCACATACCTGTACGTCACCTCAACGTTACCAACTTTCTTTAAAAAAAAAAATCTCACCTATCTAAATGTTGGTCCCATTTTCATGAGCTGAAATTAGAAATTTTCCGTACACACAAAAATGTGTTTACATCTCTGTTAGTAAGCATTTCTCCTTTGCCAAAATTATCCATCCACCTGACAGGTGTGTGTGGCATATCAAGAAGTTTATCAACCCCCTAGAGTCAATTGGCGCACCGATGCGACAATCTAAGTAACATATAAAAACATCCCCATCAAAATCAGTCAGTTTAAACTCGAGATATCAGTTTTTCTTAATTGGATGCGTCTCAATCCAACACACTTCTGCATCTGTGGTGGAAGGTTGTAGAGCTAGAGTGGTGTTTGTCAAACCATGAGACATCCTGTAATTTGGCCTTCTCACCAAAACGTCTGTAGCGTCTGAACCGTTTGGCCTACAAAAAACCATGACCACTCTCACAAACATCAAGGTTGGTCTCCATTTTGCTCTACGACCACCACAAGTGTCAGGGGACTCGTCCAAAGTTGGTTACCCTCAGTGTGCCAACTTGTGTTTTGTAGCATCTGAAGGATTTGGGTTACAAACTAATGTGAACCCACTGAGGAAAGGGGAGAGTCTCACGAACACCATGGTGTTCTCCGTTTGGGTCTATGACCTCCCACAAGTGTCCCTGGACTCATCTGAAGCTGTGAAGGAGATGTGTCGCACAGCATGAGGCAAATGGTGGTCACACCAGATACTGACTGGTTTTCTGATCCATGCCCCCACCTTAAAAAAAAACTATTCCCAGTCATGTGAAATCCATAGTTTTAGGGCCTAATGAATGTATACATTTACATTTAAATTAAATTGACTGATTTCCTTATATGAACTGTAACTCAGGAAAATCTTTGAAATTGTTGCATGTTGCATTTATATTTTTGTTCAGTGTACTTTCCAGCGGGAGGTACTGGCCAGCCTATTGTCTTTTCCGATGGTGGATATAACGTTGTATATCTGACTTTGTTTCAAAGGTACAAATGTAACAAATATGGTAAAGACCCAGCAAACAGGACCCCAATTGGCCCCATGTAGGTATTCAGTGGGCAAGGTGGGCACAGGCTAGCCCACACTAATCCCACGCCAGCCCAACACAGGCTAGCCCAGACCAAGCCCAGCTAGAGGCAGGGGCTCATTTGAATATTTGGGAGCATGTGAAATTTTCATATGTTCCATGCACTTATTTAAAGGCCCAGTACAGTCAAATGTGTTTTTTTCCTGTGTTTTATATATATTTCCACACTGAGTTTGGAATAATACTGTGAAATTGTGAAAATTATGATAATGTCCTTTTATTGTAACAGCTGTTTGAAAAGACAGCCTGAAATTTCTGCCTGTTTTGGTGGGAGGAAGTTTTAGCCTTACATCTACACCTTTCAAACCAAGATGTTTTTCTGCCAACTTTAGCATTCCTCCAACTTTTTGCAGGCTTTTCTTTATATGAAATGTATTGCCGGTGACAAAGCCTCTACATTTCCGCCAACCGACTTAGTCATGACTTAGTCATGTTTATGGTAAAGTTCTGCCTACGGCTTAGTAAGAAATGTAGCCATGATGCTGAGGCGGCATTGGCACGCACTACGCTCTTAAGCTCTTGATGGTTGCTAGGCAGCGCCCATTACCACTACCATTACCATTCCTGACAGTTAGAAACTTTGCGAGGCATGTCACTTCACCCATGTCTTCGCATATCCCACCACATGCACTGTTTTCTTAAACACAACTGGATGGATCCATAAAGAATTACTGTGGGAATAAATATCACCGAATGATGAAAATATTGGAATAAACTAGGCTAATGTAATTGAAAGCATCAATTTGTTGCTTACTGAAACTCCCAAAGTCATCTAATTGTTTTAATACATTTGAAGTAATAGCCTGTGTTCAACTATTTCAGTGCTTTCTCGCTGCTTTGAGACAAGCGTGGGGACTCAATCAATGTCTAATTTTTCTTTTCACTGAATCTCCATTTGGTTATTGGTTAGGCTACAATTAGGCTGTGGGCATGTTAGCTACGTTGAGGTGAGTGCTGCTCATGATCATCTTGTCAAGTGTCTAATTTATTAGCACTGATCAGAACATTTGCCAGCATGTTCAGTGCCTTCAGAAAGTTTTCATACCCCTTGACTTATTCCACATTTTTTTGTGTTATAACCTGAATTCAAAATTGATTAAATGTATACCTTTTCTCACCCATCTTAAAACAATACCCCATGATGACAAATTACTTTTTGTTGTTGTTGACATTTTTGCAAATATATTGGAAATGAAATACAGAAATATTTAATTTACATAAGTATTCACACCCCTGAGTCAATGTATGTTAGAATCACCTTTGGCAGCGATTACAGCTACAAGTCTTTCTGGTTAAGTCGCTAAGAATTTAGCACACCTGGATTGTGCTACATTTGCCCATTATCATTTTTTCAATTCTTCATGCTCTGTCAGGTTGGTTGTTGATGATCACTAGATCACTAGATTGCTATTTTCAAGTCTTGCCATAGATTTTCAAGTTGATTTAAGTCAAAACTGTAACAGGAACATTCCATGTCGTCTTGATAAGCAACTCCAGTGTATATTCTGCCTTGTGTTTCAGGTTATTGTCATGCAGAAAGTTGAATTTGTCTCCCAGTGTCTGTTGGAAAGTTTTCCTCTAGGATTTTGACGTGTTTATCTCTATTCTTTTTCATTCTTGCCGATGACAAGCATACGCATAACATAATACAGCCACCATCATGATTGATGTGTTGTATTGGATTTGCCCCAAACATAATGCTTTGTATTCAGGACATAAATGTAATTTCTTTCACATTTTTTGCAGTTTTCATTTCAAATCAAATCAAATTTTATTGCTCACACACATATGGTTATGGTAATGGTAATGCGAGTGTAGCGAAATGCTTGTGCTTCTAGTTCCAACCATGCAGTAATATCTAACAAGTAATCTAACAATTTCACAACAACTACCTTATTCATTTCTTTACACTTGTGTGTATAAGAATATATACATATAAATATATGGATGAGCGATGGCCGAACGGCATAGTAGAGTGAGTGCAGTAGTCTAATCTAGAAATGACAAAAGCATGGATGAGCTTTTCTGCGTCAAATTTGGATAAAATGTTTCAGATTTTTTGCAATGTTACTACTTCAATTTAAATTCAAGAATTGAATTAGAACTTATGAGGCATTCTGAATTAAATTCTGAATTCAGCCCAAACCCTGGTAGGATTACAGGAAATTTACTTTAAATCATCGAATTTTCTGTATACTGCAGAGGGGGGTCACTAAAATGTTTTGCCGTAAGGGGGGGCTCTAACCAAATTACGAAATTCTAGAGCCGTCCCTGACTGCAATGTAGTCGGGCAGGTACTCGACCACTGATGCCTACAGTCCTTTTCAGCAATTGAAGGTGGCTTCCTCTACTGGGTTGCATATAAAATGGCACCCTATTCCCTTGTAATAGTACATTATACAGAGAAAAGGGTGCCATTTCAGAAGCAGATATAGGGTCTCCTTTCCCTCTTGCTACTCTCAGCTATCCAGTTTGTTTAGATCAGCGCAGATAGAGGAGAGGAAGGTACTTTAGACAATTTAGGCATGCCCCATGCTTAATGTCTTCCCTACTTGTGATTTCCCTACCTCCTGTGTGTACCTGAATGTGTGTGTATATACTATATCAGGCAAATTCTAATCTGGGCCTCGAAGCCTGATCCACATTATTTCCCTCTAATCAAGGACTGATTTATACCTTGGACACCAGGTGGCTGCAATTAATTGTCAGGTATAACAGAAAACCATCAGTACTCTGGAGCTCCAAGCTCAGATTTTATAACAAAAAAGGCAATATAACAGTAAGTTATATATACTATTTTCTGTATCCCACAGGTTTGCTGATGTTTGCCATCTCCCACATCCTCTACTCCTCGGCCTTCGGTATGAAGCCCCTGAACCCGCTTGCCGGCCTGGTGATCGGCGCCATTTCGGCCGTGAGCTACGCCCTGCTCTACCCCTACCTCTCAGGCCCCTTCACCTACCTGGTGGGGGTCTATATCGCCCTGATCGGCTTCATGGGCTGGCGGGCAGTGGCCGGCCTCCAGTTGGCCAATGACCTGTGGACCTGGACCAAGATGTCGGCATGTCTGGGCGCTGTACTCTTCATGGTCTCCGACCTCACTATTGCCGTTAACAAGTTCTGCTTCCCTGTGCCGCACTCACGCGCCGTTATCATGGCCACCTACTACGCCGCGCAGATGCTGATCGCGCTCTCCGCCGTTGAGTGCCAGGATGTGGAGACGGCAAGGAAGATGGCATGAAGAGGAGAGAGCGAGGTCGCGTCACGTGATCAAGAAGATGTGATAGGGGCAGCCAATCCCCCTTGTTTTTGTCATGGACATATTCCCGAGACAGTTACCCCCAAACCCCCTACTTTGGTTGTAGCGTGGCATTCGCACACTGTTGTTACCATGGAAACTAGTGTACTACCACCAGCCTGCCCCATGGCTAGTGGGACAGTCAAAGACCCTAGTTACCATGGAGACAAGTGCACTACTTTTAACCCTCAACTACTGCCCTACAGTTCTCGTAGATACGTCCTAGTTACTAGAGAGTAGTGCACGACAACTCCCCCACCTCACTGCCTAGGATGTTGGTACAGATGACCATACAGATCACCATGTCAAGGTTTGTGTGTGGGTGTGGGTGTGGGTGCGTGTACGTGCGTATTAGGTTAGAGGATTCATACTATATAACCTACAGATGAGTGTGAATTCTCATGGCCTGCTACAATAATAGCACATCTTCCTTCTGCCCCCCAGTCATTGGCTGCCCTCTCCACCCCATTTACAGTATAATGTGGTCCAATATTGCAAATTCAAAGGATGTGTTTCCTGTGGCATATTGTCTTTGCAACTATTTTATCACCATTATTTAATTTATCTCTGAAAAGGGAGTTGTTATAGTGAATAAGTTTGCACATCTGGACTTGTTATGGGGGAGGTTGTGTCCCATAACTGCTGTCTGTTCTCATGTATTTAGGTGCTGTTCTCAAAGTCTGGAGCACATCCACCCTCCTTTTTTACTGATTTTAGTCTCTTCACTTTCACTTAAGACAAACTGCCTTTTGTACTTCTGCTCGCCACACTCCTATTAGAATACATCCTCTCTCCTGTGTCTATGAGCCTATGAAAATGGCTGTGAATGTCTACGCACACACACAGAGAGAGAGAGAGAATTTGTGGACTTTTACCTAGCTAGCTGTTGCTAAATCATTTGTCCTGGGATATGAACATTGGGTTGCTATTGTAACTGAAATCCATATGGTCCTTCTATCTGCTGGATCTTTGTAGAATTTTGTACCCATTTTGAGTCCCACAAAATCGTGTGTTCTCTACTCTGACAATGAATCGAAAAGTAAAAGGGAAAACCTAGTATGTTTTCTTTGATTCATCTCTCCTCATTCATTCCTCTTTGGATTTTATATGACTGTTGGCAACTGGCATTAAGGCTCATGACCTCCAACTAGGCTGGAGTGCGGACCTGCTTCATCTTTCAATCACTCACGTGGGTTTGTATGATCCTAAAAACCAAGGCGGAGATGGGAGAGGCATGACTTGCCGCGCCAAATAAGTTCTATTTTAGTGCCTGGCTATGCAGATGACGTGCGTGAGCAGTTTCGATGACATTATTGAAGAACATGTATGTCTACATGTATTTTTTTCAACACTCGCGCACGCAACGCGGCCGGTTTGATCAGCATGTGAGAGATCATTTGAGAGCGCCTGCTCTAGTATTTTACCACAGTCATACTGATCACTCAAAAGGCTGGTCCCTAAGGGGAACATTTTTCTTAGATCTGTGTGTGTGTGTGTGTGTGTGTGTGTGTGTGTGTGTGTGTGTGTGTGTGTGTGTGTACCCTCTGTACCTGAGGCATCTCACAGTGTTCCTCCTTTACTGTTTATGTTACCCTGAACACGCACAAACACACACCACATATACACGCTTCCTTCAGGTCACACTTCATACCTCCAGCTCCTGCTGGTTTGGTTATTAGAAGAAGGCTGGTGGTGTCCTTATTGCTGGAACATTTTCAGCTACCAACTGTGTGCCTATGGCCATATAAAGTGTTACAAAAAGGACATGTTGGCTGAAGCCAGTCCTTGTTTTGTCAACAGTGCTTGGGCCTTCAGAGAAGAACACAGCCCTAGGACACCCTGGTCCCTTAGGGTCCAAACACAGCCAAAAAAGAGAGAGAAGACTGGCCAATGGTTTCATTAGCACAAGGGAACAATAATACCACTCAATCCCGATTGGTTATATCCCCCTAGATAGATATGCAGCTATGACACTTATCTGTCATAGTATTTTTCTCTGTTGCACCAGCTATAGGGCCATCTTTGCTGAGTTATTGTGCTGTCTGTTTGAAGCATATTGACTGAAAAAATGTCTGTGTGTATTTAAGAAATTTTAGAAAACAGATACATTGTTATACTTGTTGCATGTTCTTTTAGTGTGTGTGTACTGTATGTGTGTGCGTGCGTGTAGGTGTGTGTCGAGCTCCCTCTAGGGCCGTGGCAGAATTGCTGTGAACTATCATTTTGCTTGAACATTGGCTAAATGTACATCATACTGGCGTATTCCCATTTTGTGATATTTTCTCAAAATCCTTTGGCATTTTCTCTTCAGTCCCCCATCTTCCTATTAATGGATATTGTCTATAGTATTTTCACCTGCTATTACCTTTTCCCTTGCTGTCTCTTTCCTTTCTATGACCCCATAATCAGGGATGACTGATTAATGCCAGGCCATTTTTATGTAACGTTTTCTAGCACATAATGTTCTGAGAACCATATGTTTCTTAGAGCTTGGTGAGAGAGTGATTGTCCTATGTTTATTTTGCATACAACTTTTCCACAACTTTTTGGGAATGGTGCAGGATAGTTTGGAACATTCTCAGCACCTTTAAGGAACTTGACAAGAAAATTATATTTTCTTGGTACTTCATTACTTTAACAGAATGTTTCCTAAAAGTTCAAACATGGTTACATTTCATTTCAATTTTGGTCATGTTCTAGGAATGTTCTCCAACTGGTTTGACATTGGGAATGTTCAAAATGGTTCAACTTCGTTAAGAAACAATGTTCTTCGTTGGGAATTTCAGTACTTCAGGCATAACATTTTACTACAGGTTTCCTCCTGGTTCCATTTAAAGTCATGTTCTCAAATTGTTCCGAGAACGTTAAAAAAACTTTTCATAGAAACCACAAAACTTTTGTAATGTTCAGAGAACGTTCTAGGAATGTTATTTAATAACATACATTCCATTCTCAGCATCACCAAAATTATCTCAATCTTGTTAAGTGTGTTCAGGTGCGTTGCCTGCGCCCACTAATTGGCCACACCTGGTCTTAATGAGCGTTCGTTTCAATTGAAATGGGGTCTGTTTGAATAAACTAAAATGCTAGCTCCATCCTGGTGGTGTGGTGGACTAATTCCATGGATAGATTATAGGTTCGAATCTCACTGATGCCGTGTCACAATGAAAAATAAATGTGTTTGCATGATTAATGCATAAGGAAATGTATTTCCATGTGTCCTATCTGTGCAAGTAACCCACTTGTCAACTATCGCAAAATCAACAAAACAATTCACAATGTCATTGGATTTAGGTTAAAAGTTTGGTGGGGAAAAAAACGAAATTCCCTTCTGTTGACTTTTTGAAAATCCAATTGGTTTCCCACATTGATTCAACATCATCACATAGACATTTTTTTTAAATGACTTGGAAACATCATTGATTCAACAAGTTTCTGCCCAGTAGGAAAAGTCACATCCAGTGAACGTTTTAAGGAAGTTATTAAAAAACCTTGAAATAACCTATAATTTCCATTCTCAGAGCGTTAAAGAACCCTCCCAGGAATACTTTCAAGGAACCAGAGTAAAACATTCTCAGAACCTCCTGAAACCCCAAAATAAACCTTCACTTCACTTCTGTTCTCGTAACGTTTACCAGTCAGGAAACGTATGACTTAATTCCCACAACCAATGTGAAACCAAAAACATACTTTACCACAACTTCCAAGGAACCAAATGTACTAGCTGGGGTCTCTTCTCAAACATAAACATTGTGTGGTTATTAAAGGGACGTGGTATATCTTATGAGTGTGTAGGCACTATTTCTTTTATACCGACTTTTTTCAGCCCTGCATCCCGCTAAAGGATGTTCATTTGATTACACTTTTCTGTAGAGAGTGGTTGTTGTATAGCGCCCACAGAGTCTAATGTAGCATGAAGAAGCATGCTAACAATTGATGTGTTCTATTGGTATTGAAGACATCTATCTGTTGGCTATTGTTGTTTATTGATATCAATTCAGCTACAGTATATGAAACTAACTGACAGTTTACTGGAATAAGTAGAGGAACTACTTAAAGATGCATACAAACAGTATATTGTAACATATATTTATTTGACCTTTAATAGTTTTAAATATTGTGTATAGGGAGTATTTGAATACTTGTGGATACACAGATAGAGTATCCAAATATATCGTACTGTTCTGTCCCACTGGGCACCAACTGGTTGAATCAACGTTGTTTCTACAACATTTCCACAAAGAAATGCAATGTTTTTTCTTTTGATGATGTTGAATCAATGTAGAAGATTAATTGGATTTGCAAAAACTCATCAACGTACAGGAATTTTGGATTTTTTTGTCAACCAACTTTTAACCTAAATAAAATGACAGTCTAAGCTGCAGAAGGAATTACTGATAGATCAAGATTCGAAATGAGGGGAAGCATGAGCTCCCCTTAATGCAATAAAAGTCCAACTTTAATTAAACCATTCTCCTATTTGTTTAAAATGCAATTTTGTACTGTTACAGTTGTACATTTTTAAATAAAAGCTTAAACGAACGATCTCTGTCATTGTTTAAACCAGTGACAGTTCAGGTTCTTTCAACCGCATTCATACTACACCGCCTGTCTGCCGCTCTCTCTGTCTGTCTTGAACTTTCGCTAGCAAACTTGCAACATTGTATCGACTGGGTCCAGCCAGCTAGCAAACTTGCAACATTGTTTCAACTGAGCCCTCAGTTTCCCACGGCAATGACAGGCAGGTCACCCATGTTACAAGTCAGTATTCGATGTCCATCCATGTCTGAGGACGTTGGTTGATGACATAACTGGCCACTAGGGACAACAGTGAGTGCTGTTACCTTCAAGTAGGTGTTGTGGACAGGGATGGTGGATGGGCACAAGCATCTGCCTCTGGTTTCATGTTCAAATCCAGTGATATAAAGTAGTTTTTTATATTTTTGTTTTAAGCCTATCCCAATCCTTAACCCTTACCTTAACCATTTGGAGTTCATGCCTAAACTTAACCTAGGCATGATAGAGAAGTAACCAAACATTTAGAAATTTGACTCTTGGAACAACTTGGAAATTTGAAGTTTGAGAAACATGGATGAACGTCTAACTCTGACGTGTCACTGTGTTAGCTTGTTGGTTTTTACGTCCCTTATTTCAGCCACTTTTGTTCCAAAAGGTCCATTTGCCAGCAAGATGTATCAATTAATTCACGCTATAAGAGTGTAGGCCTAATGACAACGTCATGACTGGTTGTGTTCATGCCACATTAAAAGGTAGTACATGTTTCCTGTTAAAATAGGCATACATTTCTTTACTATTAGGCCCATATTAGTTTTTAAAAACATTTTTAAATAGGAGGTCCCGTGAAATGTTGTGTTATAATTCTATGATCAGGACCCATGTCGGACAATGTAACTCTTTGGATTTTGGGAGTATTTTTGTTGGATTTATTTGAGTGGCAAATGTATGATAGCAGCAAGGCAAACTATAATCAAACCTAGTACTGCATCCTAAATGGCACCCTGTTCCCTATTTAGTGCACTACTTTTGCCCATTGGATTCTGATCAAAAATAGTGCACTATATAGGGGATAGGGTACCATTTGCCATTTGGGACACAACCTGGGTCAACGAATCATGGGTATTGATGCCAATTAAGAAGATTTTGCAGTTTGGGTTGGTAGGTATCTAAAAAGATAACCTGTATGTATCTCCTTGGATCTCTTTCATGGACTAGTAACCAAAGAGCTGTGGAACCACATAATTGGAGTTCTAAGTCTATGTGTAGAAACTTCTCTAGAGTTCTAGACATCTGGAAAACCTCTCTTTGTACAGTCAGCCCTTTGTTGTAGTGCACTACACAGGATGCGTGTGGAAATGTATTGCACCATATAGGGAATAGGATGCCATTTCAGAAGCGGCCATGGTGGCCCCACACAATAAGTATTCTATGGGATTTCCACTTCAAAACAATCATGAGATGAGGGACAACGAGATGATTTTGCAGGATATTCGCGGGACAGTAGCCTACATGAATAAAAACATTTGGCAGCCACACAATGTAAATGACGCCATCATTTCTCAAAGTTTGTACCGATAGATAGCCTATAGATAGATAGCCTATTGAATATCATTCGAGAATATGCATGAAGTCTATTGAATATGCATTATCTCAAGAACATTTAATATGTTTAATTCCCTCAAACGCCATGTAAGGCATAAACTAATTTCACAATAGGCCATGGCATCATCACTGTCAATCGTGAACAATCATTCTTAACGTTTTACCAGTGAAATGTCCCAAATGCATGCCAATCATTTGATCTCAATCATTCGTGAGCAAATGAGAGCAGATGGTGTTAAAATACGGAATGAGGTGGTGTTTTTTTATGTAACGTTATACTATGCTAATTTGGTCATCTTATGTAGAATACTAATGAATCATTATGTGATCTTCCAAGACATTGATTCAGTGGAGGAGCGATCCATCCCTGCAGTCCGCAGCACCGAATGAGCAATTAAAGCGCACCTATCCTACTCTGTTGCCTCATGCTAAATTTAGTGATGCAGAAATGAGAGACAACATGTTGTGGCTCTTTTATGAAAATCTGGGAATATTTGGCCAAGGACATATCTGGTTGGTCTCAGGGAATTCAAAACAGGATTGAGTGAAGTAGCAGCAAATATGTGGCCGACCGGCTCGAATTCGGTCTTATGTAGCAAAATTTGACTTGTGTTTTTTACATTGGGTAAAAGTAGTGACTCAGAGCTAGAAAATGCTATATCATACACTACAGTTTAGGAACAATCGGAAAGTAATTCTGCTTTGAAAGTTGATAAACTTATAACGTCACTTTTGAGTAAATGGCCCTTGAATGTTTTGGTACACCTACTGGAGAGCACTTCTTTGTCTACCCCCATTCAGCATCATTCACATCCTCTTAAGCCTTAGCCTCACCCATCTCTTTAAGGATTCACATGAGGCCATGTACTAAACAACCAAAGATTTCAAGACTAAAGGCTGGTTTATACTACGTCTATTGACAGTTCTCGCAGTGACATCATGAACATTATATTGTTGTCCGACATCAAACTTGTCATTATGAAATAGTATAAACACAAAAACTAGAGCCAACAGAAAACAGGTTACGGTTGTGAGTGTGATGAAATAAGAGCAGGGCATTCTACCGGATAATTTTTAAAACTTGGACACTGTCTCGTTGGCCTAACGTTATATCCTAATTTGACTTTTGTGCAGGTCATGTTCTTCACATTACCGTCTCTAGTAAACACACACTATATCAAATAAAAGTGTATTTGTCACATGCACAGGATACAGAAGGTGTAGTGAAATGGTTACTTGCATAGTGGAGTCTTTTGTTTAGACATGTAGCTAGCTAGCTAAACAATGAACCATAATCCCAACTCATAACATCACTAATGAATCTGCGGATAGCTAACCAACCAGGTTCAATGTTAGCTAGCTAGTTAACATTAGACTATAACTAGCCATGCAAATGGCTCTGAGATACGAATAATATTACTACACAGATCATACATGTAACGTTATCTAGCTAACAGTACGCTTTAACTTGAAATTACTTTCTTACTATTTGAAATGCATAATATCTGAAAATGTAGCTAGCTAGAC
This sequence comes from Oncorhynchus tshawytscha, assembly GCF_018296145.1. NCBI lineage: Eukaryota > Metazoa > Chordata > Actinopteri > Salmoniformes > Salmonidae > Oncorhynchus > Oncorhynchus tshawytscha. The sequence goes on from NC_056447.1 coordinate 14,601,909, forward strand.
TATCCTACCTGTATACATGGATGTACGCTACTCCATCTCTGTCAGCCTTCTGTGTGTTCTTTTTTTAACTGCCTCTACATATTTGGAATCAAACGCCAGAATTTTCTCAATCTCTTTAGCTATCATACTGTAATTCCACCAGGCATTCCACTGATTTCAAAACTCGGTCCTCTAGAAAGTGGAGAGAAACACTTTTGAATTTCTATTACGTGATATTTTTCAAAAAGCAGCGTTAGAAAGGATTACCTACACATACTGACCAGCTTCTTGACGCTACCCATCCCTTAAGCGGGATAATTGTCATCAGCAACCGCTGAATAGCATAGTGCCTCAGTCAAATAATATTACTAAAAATATTCATATTCATGAAATCACAAGTGCAATATTGCAAAACACAGCTTAGCCTTTTGTTAATCCAACTGTCGCCTCAGATTTTGAAATTATGCTTTACAGCGAAAGCAATCCAAGCGTTTGTGCAAATTTTTCGATTGCACGACAAAACATTAAGTACACTTAGCATCAGGTAGCTCGGTCACGAAAATCAGAAAAGCAATCAAATTAATCGTTTACCTTTGATGATCTCCGGATGTTTTCACACATGAGACTCCCAGTTACACAACAAATGTTCCATAAAGATTATTTTATATTCAAAATACCTCCGTTTGTTTGGCGCGTTATGTTGAGAAATCCACAGGAAAGAGCGGTCACGACAACGCAGACGAAAATTCCAAATAGTTTCCATAATGTCCACAGAAACATGTCAAACGTTTTTTATAATCATACCTCAGGTTGTTTTTAAAATATATAATCGATAATATATCAACCGCAAATGTCTTTCACAGTAGGAGAGGGAAAAACAATAGCTGTTCAAATTCTGTCATTTTTCAAAATAAAAGGGATATCTGGTTGATATCCCTTTAAATGGAGCAATGGGAGGCTATGGAACATGGAGTTTTCAAAATAGAAGCCACTTCCTGGTTTGATTTTTCTCAGGGTTTCGCCTGCAATATCAGTTCTGTTATACTCACAGACAATATTTTGACAGTTTTGGAAACTTTAGAGTGTTTTCTATCCTAATCTGTCAATTACATGCATATTCTAGCATCTGGTGCTGAGAAATAGGCCGTTTACTTTGGGAATGTTATTTTTCCAAACATAAAAATACTGTCCCCTAGCTTCAAGAGGTTATAGACAGAAGCATGCTACATGGCAGACCAATCCAAACTCATCACTTGGCATGTCCAGCCCATCCATTATCTCAGCCAATCATGGCTAGCGGGAAGGCATATGAAAGTTCACATGTTCCAGAAGGCCTTTCTGCCAAAAAAAGGATTTAGATTTTTTTTTAATGGATCACATCAGTGATTGAATGTACGAGGTGTTCAGAGGCTTGACTTTAGTGCAGGACATGGGTTGAGGTGTTCAGTGGCTTCCAGGCTCCTCATGGATGGATGGTATTGGAAAATAGCTCAAATCTTCCACTGAGGGCAGGGCAGGATTTGACAGGGAAGACAAAAAACATAAACACAATACACTACACAGTTAAACAAAATAGCTAAGAATGAGTTAGTCCAAGCAAGGAGTAACATCATTGATGTGTAATATTGTGTTTGTGTGTGTGATTGACTCTACATACAGTAATGAGAGAAAATTGATAGGGGTACTCAGTAATTGGAGAGGAAACATTCAATGTGCCAGTGGATGAGCTTGCACATGAGACGTGGCTTCAGTTTTTGTCAGGAGAGAGTTGACAATGGTAGTGGAGTGGTCATCACTTCTTAAATCAGGGAACAGGAGGGGACATACCTGCAATTACAAATAACAGATGCATTCCGTTACAGCTGCACCATCGTAGGTTTGGGCAACGAGTTTCTCCATTATGCTTTCTAGGGTAGGGGTTCCACTAGCGGAAGGCAGTGCGTGAAATTCACAACTATTTTTTGGAAATATGTAACTTTCACATATTAACAAGTCCAATACAGCAAATGAAAGATAAACATCTTGTTAATCTACCCACCGTGTCGGATTTCAAAAATGCTTTACAGCTAAAGCAAAACATATGATTATATTAGGTCAGAGTCAAGTCCCAAAAAACACAGCCATTTTTCCAGCCAAAGATAGGAGTCACAAAAAGCAGACACTCATAGGACATCATGTTACACAATACATGTATGTTTTGTTCGATAATGTGCATATTTATATCCAAAAATCTCAGTTTACATTGGCGTGTTACGTGCAGTAATGTTTTGATTCCAAAACATCCGGTGATTTTGCAGAAATGCTCATAATAAACATTGATAAAAGATCCAAGTGTTATTCACATAATTAAAGATAGACTTATCCTCTATTCAACCGCTGTGTCAGATTTTTAAAAAACTTTACGGAAAAAGCATAATCTGAGAACGGGGCTCAGAACCAAAACAGCCAGAGGAATATCCTCCATTTTGGCGTCAACAGAAGCTAGAAAAAACACTATAAATATTAATTTACCTTTGATGATCTTCATCAGAAGGCACTCCCAGGAATCCCAGTTCGACAATAGATGACTGATTTGTTCCATAAAGTTCCATAAAGCCCATCATTTAGCCACTTGTTGTTAGCGTGTTCAGCCCAGTAATCCATCTTCATGAGGCGTGAGCACTTCCTCCAGACAAAAACTAAAAGTTCCGTTACAGTCCATAGAAACAAGTCAAATGATGTATGCAATCAATCTTTAGGATGTTTTTAACATAAATCATCAATAAGGTTCAAACCCGAGAATTTCATTATCTGAAGAGAAGCATTGGAACGAGCGTAAACTCTGACGCACAGGAGCGTGCGTCATGAGACCGAGGCTCTTCTTTGACCACTCACTCAAAGAGCTATTATGAGCCCCTCCTTTATAGTAGAATCGTCAAACCAGTTTCTAAAGACGGTGACATCTAGTGGAAGCCCTAGGAAGTGCATCCTCATTCATATCTCACTGGGATTTCAATTGAAAATCGATTTCTCACTTCCTGTTTGGATTCTTTCTCAGGTTTTTGCCTGCCATAATATGAGCTTTGTTATACTCACAGACATCATTCAAACAGTTTTAGACATTTCAGAGTGTTTTCTATCCAATACTACTAATATTATGCATATATTAGCATCTGCGACAGAGTAGGAGGCAGTCCAGTCTGGGCACGCTATTCCATCCAAAAGTGAAAATGCTGCCCCCTATCCCAAAAACGTTAAGTTAATTTTAGACATCTCAGAATTCAAAAAGTCAAACATAGACTGCTTATCTCACCAACTTGAAAGTAGCCCAAGAAACAAAGTAGCCCAAGAATTGTTCCTGAATAAAGCCCTGATCATCCACATACCTGACAATAACTGACAACTGCAACAGACTGGTGCCACCATAGGTCCCAGAGCGGTGGGGCAATTTTTACCCTGTGGGGCCTGGAGTTTTTCCTTATCTGTTAACCTAACCAGGAAAACTCTGGACCCTATAAGGTATGACAGTCATTAATCACTTGTAAAATGGTTTTATATGAGCTATGATGGGACCAGTTGTCCTAATTAGGTCACATGGTTTTAAAAAACTCCTGAAAAAAACTCCAGGCCCTAGGGGGGGTGAAAACCCTGTCAAACTGCAGCAACCTTATAATTGTTCATATTAATTATAGTTAGACTAGATTCAGAGGGGGATTTCCTCTACCCAGACACAGAGACAACAGAACTCACAGGGCTGAGCTTGCTTTATGCATGTTTGCTTTATGTATGTTTGCATCATGCAGGCCTATGCAAGTGTAGGCCTAATAATCATTATCTCACATTTGTCATTGCTATTATGTTGATTGATTTAATTCCAGTTAATCATTTTGAACTGAATATGTAGCCAGCCCAAGTTTGAATATAAACCAAATTTGATCACACGTTACCAATTTGTTTACCCTGACCAGATGGACAGGGCGCATTGGCAGCTGCTATTATTAGGTGCCTACAGTTGATCAGACTGAAAAATCGTCTCGTTTCATCCGATACAGCATGTCCAATCTCTAATGTTTAGGTGTAACCTAGGCTGCTGCAACATTTATGTAATGAGTTTTTGCTTGTGTCTGTCCGGAGTGATTGTGTTATTGATGACCTTTGCTAAATAAATACAGAAGGAAAGTGGAAAGCCTACTTCAGCGAGCGCAAAAAAATGCTCTGCGTCAACCTCTCTCTTTAAATCTCACTTTTAATGGATGATCTGAAGGAAGCCATCAAAACATTCTGAATTGATTTCAACATGCCAGAAAAGACAGTCGAAAGTTCCATATGTTAAGCAAGTAAAGCATCGCAACGTGCAATTAGTGGAACATCCTCTCTCTTCGTGTTCTCATTCTCAAGTTCTCATTCTCAACTGCGACCTGGCCAAGATAAAGCAAAGCACTGTGACACAAACAACAACACAGAGTTACACATGGAATAAACAAACGTACAGTCAATAACACAATAGAAAAAAAAGTTGATATACAGTGTGTGCAAATGGCGTGAGGAGGTAAGGCAATAAATAGGCCATAATAGCGAAGTAATTACAATTTATCAAATTAACACTGGAGTGATAGATGTGCAGATGATGATGTGCAAGTAGAAATACTGGAGTGCAAAAGAGCAAAAAGTAAATAAAAACAATATGGGGATGAGGTAGGTAGATTGGATGGGCTATTTACAGATGGGATGTGTACAGCTGTAGTGATCGGATAGCTTCTCAGATAGCTGATGTTTAAAGTTAGTGAGGGAGATATAAGTCTCCAACTTCAGCAATTTTGGGAATTCGTTCAAGTCATTGGCAGCAGAGAACTGGAAGGAAAGGTGTACAAAGGAGGTATTGGCTTTAGGGATGACCAGTGAGATATACCTGCTGGAGCACGTGCCACAGGTGGGTGTTGTTATCGTGATCAGTGAGCTTAGATAAGGCAGAGCTTTACCTAGCAAAGACTTATAGATGACCTGGGGTCAGTGGGTATGCCGACGAATATGTAGCGAGGGCCAGCTGACGAGAGCATACAGGTCGCAGTGGTGGGTGGTGTATGTGGCTTTGGTGACAAAACGGATGGCACTGTGATAGACTGCATTCAGATTGCTGAGTAGAGTGTTGGAGGCTATTTTGTAGATGACATCGCTGACGTCGAGGATCGGTAGGATAGTCAGTTTTACGAGGGTATGTTAGGCGCCGTGGGTTGAGGAGTTTTTGTTGTGAAATAGGAAGCCGATTCTAGATTTAATTTTGTATTGGAGATGCTTAATGTGAGTCTGGAAGGAGAGTTTACAGTCTAGCCAGACACCTAGGTATTTGTAGTTGTCCACATATTCTAAGTCAGAACCGTCCAGAGTAGTGATGCTAGTCGGGCAGGCGGGTGCGGGCAGCGATCGGTTGAAAAGCATGCATTTAGTCTTACTAGCGTTTAAGAGCAATTGGAGGCCACGGAAGGAGTGTTGTATGGCATTCAAGCTCGTTTGGAGGTTTGTTAACACATTGTCCAAAGAAGGGCCAGATGTTTACAGAATGGTGTCGTCTGCATAGAGGTGGATCAGGGAATCACCCGCAGCTAGAGCGACCTCGTTGATATATACAGAGAAAAGAGTCAGCCCAAGAATTGAACCCTGTGGTACCCCCATAGAGACTGCCAGAGGTCCGGACAACATGCCCTCCGATTTGACACACTGAACTCTATCTGAGAGGTACTTGGTGAACCAGGCGAGGCAGTCATTTGAGAAACCAAGGCTGTTGAGTCTGCCGATAAGAATACAGTGATTGACAGAGTCGAAAGCCTTGGCCAGATCGATGAAGACGGCTGCACAGTACTGTCTTTTATCGATGGCGGTTATGATATCGTTTAATACGTTGAGCGTGGCTGAGGTGCACCTGTGACCAGCTTGGAGACAAGATTGCACAGCGGAGAAGGTACAGTGGGATTCGAAAGGGTTAGTGATATGTTTATTAACTTGGCTTTCAAAGACTTTAGAAATGCAGAGCAGGATGGATATAGGTCTTTAACAGTTTTGATCTAGAGTGTCACCCCCTTTGAAAAGGGGGATGACCGCGGCAGCTTTCCGATCTCGGACGATACAAAAGAGAGGTTGAACAGACTGGTAATAGGGGTTGCAACAATGGCGGCAGATAATTTTAGAAAGAGAGGGCCCAGCTGATTTGTATGGGTCCAGGTTTTGCAGCTCTTTCAGAACATCTGCTATCTGGATTTGGGTAAAGGAGAAGCTGGGGAGGCTTGGGCAAGTAGCTGCAGGGGGTGCAGAGCTGTTGGGCGGGGTTGGGGTAGCCAGTAGGAAGTCATGGCCAGCTGTAGAGAAACACTTATTGAAATTCTCGATTATCGTGGACTTATCGGTGGTGACAGTGTTTCCTAGCCTCAGTGCATTGGGCAGCTGGAAGGAGGTGCTCTTATTCTCCATGGACTTTACGGTGTCCCAAAACATTTTGGAGTTAGCTACAGGATGCAAATTTCTGTTTGAAAAAGCTAGCCTTTGCTTTCCTGACTGACTGCGTGTATTGGTTCCTGACTTCCCTGAAAAGTTGCATATCGCGGGGACTATTCGATGCTAGTGCAGTCTGCCACAGGATGTTTTTGTGCTGGTCGAGGGCAATCAGGTCTAGAGTGAACCAAGGGCAAAATCTGTTCTTAGTTCTACATTTTTTGAAAGGGACATGCTTATTTAAGATGGTGAGGAAATTACTTTTAAAGAATGACCAGGCATGCTCTACTTACAGGATGAGGTCAATATCCTTCCAGGATACCCGGGCCAGGTCGATTAGAAAGGCCTGCTCGCAGAAGTGTTTTAGGGAGCGTTTGACAATGATGAGGGGTGGCCGTTTGAATGCGGATCCATAGTGGATGCAGGCCATGAGGCAGTGATCGCTGAGATCCTGATTGAAAACAGCAGAGTTGAATTTGGAGGGCAAGTTGGTCAGGATAATATCTATGAGGATGCCCATGTTTACGGATTTAGGGCTGTACCTGGTGGGTTCCTTGATAATTTGTGTGAGATTGAGGGCATCTAGCTTAGATTGTAGGACTGCCGGGGTGTTAAGTATATCCCAGTTTAGGTCACCTAACAGAAGGAACTCTGAAGATAGATGGGGGCCAATCAATTCACATATGGTGTCCAGGGCACAGCTGGGAGCTGAGGGGTGTCTATAACAGGCGGCAACAGTGAGAGACTTATTTCTGGAGAGATACATTTTTAAAATTAGAAGTTCTAACTGTTTGGGCATGACCTGGAAAGTATGACAGAACTTTGCAGGCTATCTCTGCAGTAGATTGCAACTCCTCCCCCTTTGGCAGTTCTATCTTGACGGAAAATGTTGAAGTTTGGGATGGATATCTCAGAATTTTTGGTGGCCTTCCTAAGCCAGAATTCAGACACAGCTAGGACATCAGGGTTGGTGGAGTGTCCTAAAGCAGTGAGTAAAAAACTTAGCGAGGAGGCTTCTGATGTTAACATGCATGAAACCAAGGCTTTTACGGTTACAGAAGTGAACAAATAAGAGTGCAAGGGGACACACAGGGCATGGGTTAACCTCCACATCACCCGAGGAACAGAGGAGGAGTAGGATGAGGGTACGGCTAAAGGCTATCAAAACTGGTCGTCGAATGCGTTGAGGACAGAGAATAAAAGGAGAAGATTTCTGGGCGTGGTAGGATAGCTTCAGGGCATAGTGTACAGACAGGGGTATGGTAGGGTGTGGGTACAGTGGAGGAAAACCTAGGCATTGAGTGACGATAAGAGAGGTTGCATCTCTGGATGCACTAGTTATGGTGGGTGAGGTCACTGCATGTGTGGGAGGTGGGACAAAAGAGGTATCTGAGGCATGTTGAGTGGGACTAGGGGCACCACAGTAAACTAAAACAATAATAACTACCCTAAACAACAGTATACAAGGCATATTGACATTAGAGAGAGACATAAAGTGAGGCATAAAGCAATCACAGGTGTTGATTGGGAGAGCTAGCTAAGACAACAACGGGTAAGACAACAACAGCTAATCAGCTAAGACAACAACAACAGGTAAAAGGGTGATGAATGGGCAGAGAGGGTCAGTTAACTACACACAGGGCCTGAGTTTGAGGCTGGGGCCGACAGATAAAATAAAATAAACAAGATGGAGTTCCGTGATTAATGAACAGTCCAGCAGGCATCAGCTATGTAGCCAAGTGATCATAGGGTCCAGTGAACAGCAATAGACGAGACATGGAAGCCGCTGGGTAGTCGTTACTACGCTAGCAAGCGGCAGACACAGCGTTCAAAAAAATAAAGAGTTAGCAGGCCAGGGCTAGTAGAAGCGTCTGCTCCAATGTCCGCCAAAGCCAGGATAGATTACGTCGGCAGACCGGTTGTGATGGAACGGCAGGGCTCCGTGTCGACAAAGGGTCCGGGCCAGTTGGCAAAAGAGGTATTGTAGCTGGAGTAATTTAGTTTGCTAGCCGGGAGATGCGCCTGGCTCGCTGCTAACTGGTGCTAGCTTTGGGACAAGAGTGTTAGCCACTATAGCCACTCGGTAGCAGCTAGCTAGCAGCGATGATCCGATGCAAGAATTCAATGGAGTAGTGGATTCTAGTCGTGCTAGTGAAGAGTCCAGGAGGCATCAGCTGTATAGCCAAGTGATCACTGTGCAGGCCAGGAGGTGGGCCTGGCTCAAAGCTAGCTTCAGAGCTTGTCCACTCGGTGGCAGCTAGCTAGCTGTGAGGATCAGGGGTAATGGTCCAGGGCTTACGGGAGGAATCCGGTGATATAGTGGAGAAAACAGTCATATACAGGCAGGCTGGCAAGTATTATCAAGGTAAAAGCGTCTGGTGTCTGTGCAAAAGGTAAAGGCTTCTAGCAGTGGCAAACAATGACTAAATAGCTAGTAGCTAATTAGCTGTTTAGCTTCTAATGGCTAGCTTCTGTTGGAGGTTCTGGCTATCAGGTCTAAAAATACCAAATCGGTATCACATTGGGTGAGGTGGGTTGCTGGAAGGCATATTTAATCTAAAAATGAAAAAATAGGCATTGAAAATGAATTGAAATATATACAAAAAAGACAAAAAAGACTAAATGTACACGGGAGAACGACAAACAACTTCTGCACAATTATTTGATGACATACACTGTATGAATATATTTAGTATAGTAGTATCTAAAAAGTACAACTTTTAAATGTTTCACGATAAAAAAAAAAAACTTTAAAAATGTACTGAGGAGGATGGTCTTCCCCTTCCTCCACTGGTCAGAATGAGTGACTGACAAATCAACCTTTTTTTCAAAATTTGAATTTGCTGATAAAATGCGGGACATGATTGTTTGGTTGCGGGACAATGAGCCAAAATGTGGGATAGTCTCGCACAATTCAGAACATCTGGTCACCCTACATGAGATATACAGTATCTCCAAGCAGGTTAGGTGGTGAAATATGACACATGGGTAAAATTGCCTGCTACAGTAGCTAGCTACTACTACCCAGCGCACCACAGATGGCAGGCTGTAGAGCACCACTTTACCTTCTGGGAGGTGGTAGAGACAGACAATGTTTGGGCTGTGATGTGTGAGCAATGAGGTGGAATGAGTGAGTAGGGGTTGGAGAGAGGAGAGGTCTATGAAAATGCTATTCCCTACTAAGCACTTTTCTACTTTTGTTTAGAGTTCCTTTATCACTTTCTCATTCACTTGCTGTCTATTGAAGCTAACATTATCTTTGTTTGGTTTGTGTCTGAGTGGAGATAGAATGCACATTGACCTGATCATAATATTTAGTGTCACCTCTAAAGTTTTGATGATCTCTCAATGGCTGCCTCAAATCATTCGGCTGTATGCACATTTGTTGTTGTGTATCTGGAGGTTCATTGACTCTATACACTAACACAATGTGACTCCTTTAAGGGAACCACAAACTCACATGTTCAGAACAGGATCTTGGGTTAAACAGCAAAACATTTTACATGGATAAGTCCAGGTAGTCCCTCCCTGTTTGAGTCAGTTTTATTACATTTGGTGCCTAATGAATTTTCTGTTCTCCACTTAACCTCAATGCCAATAATGCACCACTCTGACCAGTGGCATTATGTTGGATGATAAAAGGCTTCCCACTGGTCACAGACATCAATTGAACATCTATTCCAAGGTTGTCTAACACAATTTTATTGAAATTACTTAGAAACCCTTTTGATTCAACCAGTGTGTGTTCTGCTTCAAATATAAACATGTATCTTCTACTATGGACAATTGTCATGATTAAACAATGCATGGGTACAAGTAACTGCCCAAATAAATTATACACCAACATAAAATGTCTTAATAGGGCGTCGGGCCAAGGCCAGTATGTAGGAGATCTAGTTTCAGGTTGTTTCTTCTACGCCTGTTACGTTAGATTATGGTGATGGTGGGGGCAAACGCTGTCTCAGGCGCTGCTCCAATCTCCCATAAGTGTTCAACTGGTTGAGATTTGATGACTGAAACACACACCAGTGGAGGCTGCTGAAGGGAGGGCGACTCATAATAATGGCTGGAACTGCGCAAATTGGAATCAAACACATGGAAACCATGTGTTTGATGTATTTATACCTTAATTGAGCCCATAAAGCAGATTTATGTCAACGCCGAAACTTGGCCACCCAGGAACATTCACTGTCTTCTTGGTAATCAACAGTTAGATTTGGCCTTGTGTTGTAGTTTATTGTCTTGCTGAAAAGTAATTTCCTCTCTGTGGCTAGTGTAAAGCAGACTGAAGCTGATTTTCCTCTATGATTTTGCCAGTGCTTATCCACATGAGAAAAATACAATAGTATACTATGGTCTAAATACTGTAGTGTTAGTACATTTATAGACTATAGTATTCATGCTTCTATATTTGCATTGCTTGCTGTTTGGGGTTTTAGGCTGAGTTTCTGTATAGCACTTTGTGACATAAAAACATTTGATTGGTTGATTGATTGATTGATATTGTATTTTTGCTGTCTTTACTGTAGTATTCACTGTAGTGTTTTTTGCAGACTTGACTATAGAATACTGTAGTATTCACTGTAGTGTTTTTGTTGACATGCCTGTAGTTTTCCTTGGGCAGCCTTATTAGGGGAGGACATGCAGGAAATGTATTAAGGCACCCCTTGGTCATGTTCAGGTGAGAGCTTTGTACCTGGAAGGTCCTTTGTGTGTATAGGCTGTACTGTGTTGGTTCTATTGGATTATTTCTGTGAGCAACCATTTTGTGTCCAAGCTGTCTTGAAGAAATGTTTGCGGTGTGGTCGGTTGTTCTGAATGGTATGTGTTGAGTTTGACCATCAGTGAATTTATTCACTTCTGACAATATTCAAGATGTTCATTATGTAAAGTCACTGCAATTAATGTCCTTTTGTTTTCAGTTGGTTTGTTTGGAGAGGCTTTGCTGATTTGAGGTCCAGGCTTTTTATTTGCATCATCCCTCCGATATGGTGACTGTCTAAGTAAAGTAATTTGTATTTCTAAAATATCTATTGTTTATGTAAATGTGAACATGGTCCGCCGAATCTCTGTGAAAGCACTATTTCAGAAAGCTACCTAGTGGAAGTATCAGATCTAAGAAATAATTTTGTTGTACTCTTGTTAATGTGTGTTACTTATCTGCATCAAACAAGCAAACCTAATCTTTTAAGCTTTAATAAACATTGCTTGTTCTTCATATCTGTCTCTGTACTGTTTCCATATAAAGGGCCTAGAACCTGTTAAACATTTAGATGTAACAATTGCAATATGGTCTGTTGCGTTGCTCAGAACTCAATCAACCTCATTTTATTTGTCACATGCTTTGTGGACAGGTGTAGACGATCTGTCAAATGCTTATTTAGGGGTCCTTCCCAACAATGCAGAGAGAAAAAAAGAGAAATAATAGAATAACAATAACACATGACAAGACCCAAGGAGTAATGATAACCTGGCTAAATACAGAGAGTACCAAGTCGATGTGCAGGGGTACGAGGTAATTGAGGAAGTGATTTACATATACAGCGCCTTCGGAAAGTATTCAGACTGCTTGACTTTTTCCACATTTTGTTAGATTACAGCCTTATTCCAAAATGTATTAAATAAAAAAATGTCCTCAGCAATCTACACAATACCCCATAATGACAAAACGAAAACAGGTTTAGAAATTCTTACACAATAACCCATAATGACAAAGCGAAAACAGGTTTAGAAATGTTTGTTAATTTATTAAACATAAAACAGAAATACCTTATTCACATAAGTGTTCAGAGATGAGACTCGAAATTGAGCTCAGGTGCATCCTGTTTCCATTGATCATCCTTGAGATGTTTCTACAACTTGATTGGAGTCCACCTGTGGTAAATTAAATGAATTGGACATGATTTGGAAAGGCACACACCTGTCTATATAAGGTCCCAAAGTTGACAGTGCATGTCAGAGAAAAAAAAACAAGCCATGAGGTCAAAGGAATTGTCCGTAGAGCTCAGAGACAGGATTGTGTCGAGGCACAGGTCTGGGGAAAGGTACCAAAATAATTCTGCAGCATTGAAAGTCCCCAAGAACACAGTGGCCTCATTCATCATTCTTAAATGGAAGAAGCTTGGAACCACCAAGACTCTTCCTAGAGCTGTCCGCCCGGCCAAACTGAGCAATCGGGGAGAAGGGCCTTCCAGAAGGACAACCATCTCTGCAGCACTCCACCAATCAGGCCTTTAAGGTAGAGTGGCCAGACGGAAGCCACTCCTCAGTAAAAGACACATGACAGCCTGCTTGGAGTTTGCCAAAAGGCACATAAAGACTGTCAGACCATGAGAAACAAGATTCTCTGGTCTGATGAAACCAAAATTGAACTCTTTGGCCTGAATGCCAAACGTCACATCTGGAGGAAACCTGGCACCATCCTTACGGTGAAGCATGGTGGTGGCAGCATCATGCCGTGGGGATATTTTTCACCGGCAGAGACTGGGAGACTAGTCCGGATCGAAGCAAAGATGAAAGGAGCAAAGTACAGAGAGATCCTTGATGAATACCTGTTCCAGAGCGCTCAGGACCTCAGACTGGGGGTGAAAGTTCACCTTCCAACAGAACAACAACCCTAAGCACACAGCCAAGACACCGCAGGAGGGGCTTCGGGACCAGTCTCTCAATGTCCTTGAGTAGCCAAGCCAGAACCCGATCGAACATCTCTGAAGAGACCTGAAAATATTTGTGCAGCTCTCCCCATCCAATCCGACAGAGCTTGAGAGGATCTGCATAGAAGAATGGGAGAAACTTCCAAAATACAGGTGTGCATACCCAAGAAGACTCAAAAGGCTGTAATCGCTGCCAAAGGTGCTTTAACAAAGTACTGAGTAAAGGGTCTGAATACTTATGTAAATGTGATTTAGTTGTTTATTTTTATATATTTGCAAAAATGTCTAAAAACCTGTTTTTGCTTTGTCATCATGTGGTATTGATGAGGAGAAAAACAATTAAATCAATTTTTGAATAAGGCTGTAGAGTAACAAAATGTGGAAAAAGTCCAGGGGTCTGAGTATTTCACGAAGGCACTGTAGGTAGGGGTAAATTGACTAGGCAACAGGATAGATAAACAGTAGCGGCAGTATATGTGATGAGTCAAGAGTTAGTGCAAAAAAGGTCAATGCAGATACAGTGCCTTCAGAAATTATTCATAACCTTTTACCTTTTCCACATTTTGTTGTGTTACAAAGTGAGATTAAAATGGATTTAATCGAAAAAAACGTTTTTTTTTTTTTTTTTTACATGTATTTAACCTCTTATTTTTGGCAACAGTCTCCATATATACAGTACTTCCATTCCATTTTTCAACTGGTACCTTGGATCTTAAGATGAGTCTTTTCTGAAAAAACTGACATGATCGTGTTCGTGAGAGTCTCATCTTTCCATAGAGGAGTCATAATAGTTTGTAGGCCAAACTGTTTAAGTGCTACAGATACTTTTGTGAGAATACCGATTTTCGGGATGTCTCATGGTCTGACAAACATCGCTCTAGCTCTACCACCTTTCACCGCAGAAGCGGAAGTTGATGGATGCGGTGGATTGAGATGCATCCAATGCAAAAATAGATATATCTAGCTTAAACTGATGGATTTTTATGGGGATTTTTTTATTGTGCAAATTAGATTTCCGCATGGGCGCGGACATTGACTTGGGGGTAAGCACATTTTTACTCATGAACTTATTTAGGTTTGCCATAATAAAGGGGTTGAATATTTATTGACTCAAGACATTACATCTTTTTTTATTATGGGGCATTGTGTGTCAGCCAGTGACCAAAACAATCTCAATTTAATACATTTTAACACAACAACATTTATAAAAAGTCAAGGGGGTGTGAATATTTCCTGAAGGCATTGTAGTCCTGGTAACTATTGGTTAACTATTTAACTAACTGTAGGTGGCCTGCCACAAACCTGTGTGTCTTACTCTATGTTCTGGTTGAGGTGTTCCCCTCATTAAACATAACTGGTGTAGTCTGGTAGTTGTGCCATTTTAGCTAACCCTAGTCGGCAGTTGTTGCTACAATATACTATTGCCATGTCCGCAAAAACACTGCAGTATATTAGTCATTTCCACAAAACACTATAGTGAATACTATACTATACTACAATCATGTCGGCAAAAAAACATTTCAGTGAAAACTACATTATACTACAATCATGTCTGCAAAAACACTACAGTAAATACTACAGTAAAGTCCACAAAAACTACAATGAATACTATAGTATATAAATATAGTAATACTACAGTATTTAGACCATAGTATACTATAGTATTTTTTTGATGTGGGTTAGCTGTAAATGTGTAACATGTTTGATTTTTGAATCAGGATCACAATAGGAATGTTGAAATGCATTGTATCCACATTTATGGTTGTATTGTGTTTTTAAATAGTCAAATCAAATATATAAATCAAGAGATACTATATAGTGTGGAGTACAGTATTCTACAGTATACTACAAAATTCTATAGTAAGCACGACACAACATAGGGGGAACCTTAGAAGAAATCCTCGGCATGAGCTCCGCGAGGACAGCGCGTTCAAATCAAAACATCATCGAAAGCTATCAGTTAGCTGTAAAGCTAGATAGCAGTCCAATCGATAATTTCCCTAGCATTTCTAAGCAAACAGCTGGAGGCAGGGCTTTCTCCTATAGAGCTCCATTTTTTATGGAATGATCTGCCTACCCATGTGAGAGACGCAAACTCGGTCTCAACCTTTAAGTCTTTACTGAAGACTCATCTCTTCAGTGGGTCCTATGATTGAGTGTAGTCTTGCCCAGGAGTGTGAAGGTGAACAGAAAGGCTCTGGAGCAATGAACCGCCCTTGCTGTCTCTGCCTGGCCGGTTCCCCTCTTTCCACTGGGATTCTCTGCCTCTAACCCTATTAGTTAGAGGCAGAGTCATTGGCTTACTGGTGCTCTTTCATGCCGTCTCTAGGAGGGGTGCGTCACTTGAGTGGGTTGAGTCACTGATGTGATCTTCCTGTCTGGGTTGGCGCCCCCCTTTGGATTGTGCTGTGCGGAGATCTTTGTGGGCTATACTCGGCCTTGTCTCAGGATGGTAAGTTGGTGTTTGAAGATATCCATCTCGTGGTGTGGGGGCTGTGCTTTGGCAAAGTGGGAGGGGTTATATCCTTCCTGTTTGGCCCTGTCCGGGGGTATCATCGGATGGGGCCACAGTGTCTCCTGACCCCTCCTGTCTCAGCCTCCAGTATATATGCTGCAGTAGTTTATGTGTCGGGGGGCTAGGGTCAGTTTGTTATATCTGGAGTACTTCTCCTGTCTTATCCGGTGTCCTGTGTGAATTTAAGTATGCTCTCTCTAATTCTCTCTTTCTCTCTTTCTTTCTCTCTCTCGGAGGACCTGAGCCCTAGGACCATGCCTCAGGACTACCTGGCATGATGACTCCTTTGCTGTCCCCAGTCCACCTGGCCGTGCTGCTGCTCCAGTTTCAACTGTTCTGCCTGTGATTATTATTATTTGACCATGCTGGTCATTTATGAACATTTGATGTTCTGTTATAATCTCCACCCGGCACAGCCAGAAGAGGACTGGCCACCCCTCATAGCCTGGTTCCTCTCTAGGTTTCTTCCTAGGTTTTGGCCTTTCTAGGGAGTTTTTCCTAGCCACCGTGCTTCTACAACTGCATTGCTTGCTGTTTGGGGTTTTAGGCTGGGTTTCTGTTCAGCACTTTGAGATATCAGCTGATGTACTTAAGGGCTATATAAATACATTTGATTTGATAAAAACATTCTAAAGTAAGCTTAACGTGATCGAGGGATACTACAGTCTGTAGTATAGTATTCTACACAGTATACCCCAACATTCTAAAGTAAGCACTACATGATCAAGGGATACTGCTCTGTGCGGTATAGGATTCTACAGTATACTACAGAATTATATACTAAATACTATTCTATAGTAAACTAGTATTTTTTATGTGGGTAGCTCCATCCCATTTCTTTTTATCCAAGAAACTGCCCAGTCTTGGCCAATGTTAAAAGTAAGCTTATCAGGATGCAGCCACCACTATGCTTGTAAATAAGGAGACTGGTACTCAGTGATGTGTTGTATTGGATTTGGCCCAAACACAAGACTTTGTATTTAGGCCAAAAAGTGTATTCCTTTGCCATGTTTCTTTTTCAGGATTACTTTAATGCCTTGTTGCATACAGTATGTATGTTTTGGAAATATTTTATTCTGTATACTTTTATTCGTCTTTTCACATTGTAATTTAGGTCATTCTTGTAGAGTCGTGATCCATCCTCAGTTTTCTCCCATCACAGTCATTGAACTCTGTAGCTGTTTTAAAATCACCAATAAAAAAAGAGCCTCATGGTGACATCCCTAAGCAGTTTACTTCCTGTCCTGCAGATTAGTTCAGAAGGATGACTGTGTATTTGATGTGTCTGGGTGATTTAACCCATTAATAATACATCAATAATTAACTTTGACCATGTTTCAAGAGTTATTCAATGTCTTATTTGTTATTGTTGCAACCGATCACTGCCCTTCTTTATGAGGCTTTCAAAAAGTTCCCTGGTCTTTGCAGTTGAAAGGTATGCTTGAAATTCAACACTTCACTGAGGTACCTTACCTATGTTTTATGCATGGGGGAAAGAGGAAGGGGTAGTCATTAAAAAATCATGTCAAACTCTATAATTATTATTCTAGGGTCCATGTAAGTTACAGTATAATGTGATTTGTTAAGCTACATTTTACTCCTGAACTAATTTAGGCTTCCCTAAACAAAGGTGGTTAATACGTATAATTATTACAACAACAAAAAATAATTGTAGAATTCTTTTCACTTTGACATTATGGAGTATTTCGTGTAGGTCAATGCCCCCCCCAAAAAATGGCTATGAAATATATTTCAATCCCACTTTGATACCCAACGTATGCTTATTCTCAGAGATATATTTACAAAGTGTCTTTGTGTTTCTTTTGATGGCATTATTCCATTGATTCTGAAGGTGTTACTTAGCCCATAGTAGAGCTGTTCCTAGAAAGTGTTATCCAAAATCAAATCAAATTTTATTGGTCACATGAACATGGTTAGCATATGTTAATCTGAGTGTAGCGAAATGCTTGTGCTTCTAGTTCAGACCATGCAGTAATATATATCACGTAATCTAACAATTTCATAACAACTAGCTTTTACACACAAGTGTAAAGGAATAAATAAGAATATGTACATATAAATATATGGATGAGCGATGGCCGAACGGCATAGGCAAGATGCAGTAGATGGTATAGAGTACAGTATATACATATGAGATGAGTAATGTAGGGTATGTAAACATTATATAAAGTGGCATTGTTTAAAGTGACTAGTGATACATTTATTACATCCAATTTTTAATTCTTAAAGTGGCTAGAGATTTGAGTCAGTATGTTGGCAGCAGCCACTCAATGTAGTGATGTTCTGTTTAACAGTCTGATGGCCTTGAGATAGAAGCTGTTTTTCAGTCTCTCTGTCCCAGCTTTGATGCACCTGTACTGACCTTGCTTCTGGATGGTAGCGGGGTGAACAGGCACTGGCTCGGGTGGTTGTTGTCCTTGATGATCTTTTTAGCCTTCCTGTGACTTCGGGTGGTGTAGGTGTCCAGGAGGGCAGGTAGTTTGCCCCCGGTGATGGGTTGTGCAGACCTCACTACCCTCTGGAGAGCCTTACGGTTGTGGGCAGAGCAGTTGCCGTACCAGGCGGTGATACAGCCTGACAGGATGCTCTCGAATGTGCATCTGTAAAAGTTTGTGAGTGTTTTTGGTGACATGCCAAATGTCTTCAGCCTCCTGAGGTTGAAGAGGTGCTGTTGCGCCTTCTTCACCACACTGTCTGTGTGGGTGGACCATTTCAGTTTGTCCGTGGTGTGAGGCCGAGGAACTTAAAACTTTCCACCTTCTCCACTACTGTCCCATTGTTGTGGATAGGGGGGGTGCTCCCTCTGCTGTTTCCTGAAGTCCACGATCATCTCCTTTGTTTTGTTGACATTGAGTGTGAGGTTATTTTCCTGACACCACACTCCGAGGGCCCTCACCTTCTCCCTGTAGGCCGTCTCGTCGTTGTTGGTAATCAAGCCTACCACTGTAGTGTCGTCTGCAAACTTGATGATTGAGATGGAGGCGTGCAGGGCCATGCAGTCATGGGTGAACAGGGAGTACAGGAGAGGGCTGAGAACACACCCTTGTGGGGCCCCAGTGTTGAGGATCAGCGGGGTGGAGATATTGTTTCCTACCCTCAGCACCCGGGGGCGTTCCGTCAGAAAGTCCAGGACCCAGTTGCACAGGGCGGGGTCGAGACCCAGGGTCTCGAGCTTAATGAAGAGTTCGGCGGGTACTATGGCGTTAAATGCTGAGCTGTAGTCGATGAACAGCATTCTTACATAGGTATTCCTCTTGTCCAGATGGGTTAGGGCGGTGTGATTGTGATTGCGTTGTCTGTGGACCTATTGGGGAGGTAAGCAAATTGGAGTGGGTCTAGGGTGTCAGGTAGGGTGGAGGTGATATGATCCTTGACTAGTCTCTCAAAGCACTTCATGATGACGGAAGTGAGTGCTACGGGGCGATAGTCATTTAGCTCAGTTACCTTAGCTTTCTTGGGAAGAGGAACAGTGGTGGCCCTCTTGAAGCATGTGGGAATTAGCAGACTGGGATAGGGATTGATTGAATATGTCCGTAAACACACCAGCCAGCTGGTTTGCGCATGCTCTGAGGATGCGGCTAGGGATGCCGTCTGGGTCGGCAGCCTTGCGAGGGTTAACACTTTAAAATATTTTACTGACGTTGGCTGCGGTAAAGGAGAGCCAGCAGGTTTTGGTAGCGGGCCGTGTCAGTGGCACTGTGTCCGACTGTAGACCCTGCCACATACCTCCCATGTCTGAGCCGTTGAATTGCGACTCTACTTTGTCTCTATACTGATTCTTAGCTTGTTTGATTGCCTTGTGAAGGGAATAGCTACACTGTTTGTATTCAGTCATGTTTCCGGTCGCCTTGCCCTGATTAAAAGCAGTGGTTGGCACTTTCAGTTTTGCGCGAATGCTGCCATCAATCCACGGTTTCTGGTTAGGGAAGGTTTTAATAGTCGCCGTGGGTACAACATCACTGATGCGCTTGCTAATAAATTCACTCACCGAATCAGTGTATACATCAATGTTGTTATTCGATGCCATCCGGAACATATCCCAGTCCACGTGATCGACGCAATATTGAAGCGTGGAATCAGATTGGTCGGACCAGTGTTGAACAGACCTGAGGCGTTTCCTGTTTTAGTTTCTGTCTATAGGCTGGGAGCAACAAAATGAAGTTGTGGTCAAATTTGCCGAATGGGGGGTGAGGGAGGGCTTTGTATGTGTCGCTGAAGTTAGAGTAACAATGATCCAGGATTTTGCCAGCCCGGGTTGCGCATTCGATATGCTGATAAAATTTAGGGAGCCTTGTTTTCAGATTAGCCTTGTTAAAATCCCCAGCTACAATAAATGCAGCCTCAGGATATGTGGTTTCCAGTTTACATAGAGTCCAATGAATTTCCTCCAGGGCCGTCGAGGTGTCTGCTGGGGGGGGGGGATTCTAGGTCAGGTGAACAAAAGGACTTGAGTTTCTGTATGTTGTTATAATTACACCACGACTCATTAATCGTGAGGCATACAACCCCGCCCTTCTTCTTACCAGAGAGATGTTTGTTTCTGTCGGCACAATGCGTGAAGAAACCAGGTGGCTGTACCGACTCTGATAACGTATCCCGAGTGAGCCATGTTTTCCGTGAAACAGAGAATGTTACAATCTCTGATGTCTCTCTGGAAGGCAACCCTTGTTCGGATTTCGTCTACCTTGTTGTCAAGAGACTGGACATTGGCGAGTAGTATACTCGGGAGCGGTGGGCGATGTGCCTGTCTACGGAGCCCCTTCTGCGGCGCCGTTGTTTTGGGTCACCTGCTGGGATCCGATCCATTGTCCTTGGTGGTGGAACAAACATAGGATCCGCTTCGGGAAAGTTGTATTCCTGGTCAAGTTGACTCTTATATCCAATACTTCCTCCCGGCTGTAGGTAATAAGACTTAAGATTTCCTGGGGTAACAGTGTAAGAAATAATACATTAAAAAAAATACTGCATAGTTTCCTAAGAATGCGAAGCGAGGTGGCCATCTCTGTCGGCGCCGGAAGTGTTGTCCTTTCTTTCAAGAGAAAATTGCCTGGAATGCGTAAATTCAGACTTTCATTGAGATATGTTATATTTTGATAATAAAAAAATTTCATTTTAAAGATAGGCTGTATATTATTTAAAGGAGTAGTTCACTTTTTTTACAACCAAATCTGTATTTTGGATGTTAATGGCACATTATAGAAGTGTCCAGGCACTTATTTTATTTTTTTGAAAAACTAACTCCAACCAGTGATAAACTTCCTCATCCTCGTTCTGCAGTATCTATCATGACTCAGGGTGAGACCCAGATGCAGACAAGTGAGGCATATGGTTCAAGTCTCAGAGATGTATTCAGTACACAGGGGTAGGCCAAAGGCAGGTCCAGGGCAGGCAGAGGTCAGTCATCCAGGGCAGAGTAAGTACGGTACAG
Source organism: Oncorhynchus tshawytscha (assembly GCF_018296145.1). Taxonomy (NCBI): domain Eukaryota; kingdom Metazoa; phylum Chordata; class Actinopteri; order Salmoniformes; family Salmonidae; genus Oncorhynchus; species Oncorhynchus tshawytscha. The sequence continues at coordinate 14,622,967 of NC_056447.1, forward strand.
AACGGCAGGCAGGCTCAGGGTCAGGGCAGGAGGAAATGTAAAAACCAGAAGAACAGGGACTAAAGCAAACAGGAGTACGGCGGAAACAAACATGCTGGTAGGCTTGACGAGACAAGACAAACTGGCAACAGACACACAGAAAACACAGGTATAAATGCAGAGGGGATCATGGGAGACACCTGGTGGTGGGTGGAGACCAGCACAAGACAGGAGAAACAGATCAGGGTGTGACGGTATAGGGGCTTAAATTTAAAAAACTGTCTGGACACTTTTATAACATGCCATTTACATCGAAAATACAGATTTGGTTGTAAAAAGTAAACTTCTCCTTTAGCTGACGTTTTTCTGTGAATGAATGCAGAGTTGGTTTGTTGTTGTCTTTTCACCTTCGATGAAAGGGGTTTTGATTCTATTTGCAATATATTGTACTAATTTTATACTCATTTTGTGTATAATGAGTATTGATTTATTTTAATGATATGTAGAGATAAAGGACTATATTGTTCCTTCCTGTAGTTGAACTGTGACTATATCTAAATGAGAAATAAATGCAAGTACAATGCAACCTCATAACAGTCTCTTCTTATTTGTGGTGATTTTATAATAAATAATACAAATAAATAATTGTTTTGATTTATATTGCATTTTACCACCTAGATGCTCAAATGACTACTCTGTGGCATGGGATGCTCGGCCCACCACTTTAAGCTCAACCTCGACAAGACAGAGATGCTTTTCCTCCCGGGGAAGGCCTGCCCGCTCCAAGACCTCTCGATCACGATTGACAACTCCACGGTATCCCCCTCCCAGAGTGCAAAGAATCTTGGCATGGCCCTGGACAACAACCTGTCGTTCTCTGCAAAACATCAAAGCAGGCACTTTCTCTTGCAGGTTCATGCTCAACAACATCCATAGAGAATGACCCTACCTCACACAGGAAGCGGCACAGGTCCTAACCCAGGCACTTGTCATCTCCTTTTCTGGACTACTGCAACTCCTTGTTGGTTGCTCTCACCGCTTGTGCTATCAAACCCCTGCAAATGATATAGAACGTTGCAGCCCGCCTGGTGTTCAACCTTCCTATGTTCTCCTATATTACCCCGTTCCTCTGCACACTCCACTTGCTTCCAGTCGAAGCTCGCATCCACCAGAAGACCATGGTACTTGACTACGGAGCAGCTAGAGGAACTGTCCTTCCCTACCTTCAGGCTATGCTCAAACCCAACATCCCAACCCAAAGACTCTGTTCTAGCCACGTCTGGGCTCTTGGCTCTCCCACTCCTACTTGAGTGCGGCTCCTGCTCAGCCCAATCCAAGCTCTTCTCTGTCCTGACACCCCAATGGTAGAACCAACTTCCCCCTGAAGCTAGGACAGCAGAGTACCTGTCCATCTTCTGAAAACATCTGAAACCCTACCTCTGCAAAGAGTATCTTAAATAATCCCACAGCGCTCCATGCACCTGTAGTTTACTGACTGAACTCTAGCTGATTAAACACAGCATGCATCTCACACAGGATTACATCTTTGTCCTCTTCAACACCATTATCTTACACCACCTTTCCAAAGACAATGGTTCATAACCATATAATGTTTTGGTAAAGGGGAGCATTTTGGTAACACTTCCTTAAAGCCTGCAGGTGTAATGTGCATGCATGACCCCCTTGTAATGTCTAATTATCATTTCATAATGATCCTGACTAATTGCGATTCTTCATTAGTAAAGTTCAAACTTTAAAGTGCTGGAGGGCCATAACTGCAGCCACTAGCAGAGAACAATGATGAGTTTTGTTCTAGTGGCTGGTCTATTACACTCTCAGGCTGTGGTGGAAAAACTCCTTTAAAAGGGGCTTATTGCTGTGGTAAACACGCACGCACACACACAGGGGGTTTACTCCTGTTGGAACTCGACCAGTCCTCTGGCAAGAAGCTCATTCAAACACAGCCAAGATTTCACATCAACGGATCCCACTCTTCCCCTTCAATAAAGTGTCTGTGATTGCATGAATCAAATAGATGACTATATAGATTATATTGTATTGTATTGGATGTTATTGAGGTCGCTTCAGTAGATCTTTATGTCCATCACTGCATGATGAGACTTCCAGAGATTTGGTGGAATGCGAGAGAAAATAAATAAAGAAGAAAGAGAGGATGAAAGAGAGGGGAAATCCTACAGCCCATTGCTTAAAAATTCCTCCATTCAATGATAAGCAACAGGTGAAATGACCTGACAGTAAGGAGGAGTGAGAGAGAAGTAGAGAGGAGAACGAAGGAGAGGAGAGATGGAGGAGAGAAGAAAGGGGGGAAAGGAAAGGAGCACAGAGGAGAAGAGAAGAGAAAGCAAATGACGTGGGGGTTTAGTCCAATGCTCCTTAATTAGTTTTACCCTGGCAGTCCATGTGTTGTGCCAAAGAGTTTGTTGCTTGGTCAAGCGGTGGCTGTATAGAAATAAAGACTGTCTGCATCCCAAATGACACCCTAATTCCAATGTAGTGCACTACTTTTGTCTAGAGCCCTAGAGGTCCAGGTCAAATGTACTGCACTATATAGGGAATAGGGTGCCATTGGGACATAGCCAGCGTGTTGGAGCCAGCAGCCCAATGACGTCGGCACAGAGAGAGACTGGCAGTCCTCTGTTAGGGAAGGAACTCTCCATTGCCGGTAGGGTGTCTGGTAAGCGGAAGGAGGCTGATGTGTAGAACAAATGAGACTTTTTTTAAAGAGAATGGTGTTGCTAAGAGAGGAAAGAGATGAGTCAGATAGGAATCAGGGAGGGGGAGGAGTGAGAGGTATGGGGAGAGCGAGGAAGGGGGAGACAGCGAAAAAGAGAAAGAAAAGGAGAGCGATACAATTGAAAATGGAGAAAGGAAGAGAGATTAAGTAAAGTATAACTGAGGATGATCGAGGAAGTAGACCTAACCTGTAAAAAATGTGACAAACAAATTGAGAAATTGTGGAACTGACATGGAATTCTCAATTGACCCAACAATTTCTACTGTGAGTTGAATTGGAAAAATAATAATAATATTGTGTGTGTATTGAAGTTTGCCTTTGCAATACAAATAGTTGTATTTATCTTGTATTTAAGCAGGGAGCAATGTGAAGTTGATCACCCAAGACCCAGCAATTTTGGAACATGTGGAAACCTGCTCCACCTATTGAAATGCACCTTTTGTTAGGTAAATCATGTGATAAATGTGGTGCTAAGGTACCTGAAGCTTTATATACTTTGTTGGCTTAAATCTGCAAAAAAATTATGTAACCTTTTGGACACTGACCAAATTCACAAAACATGTGAGTTATAGAGCTGTCATTCTCATTGAAAGCAAGTCTAAGAAGCGGTAGATCTGTTATACAGTATGTGTGCCCTATCTAAGCTTGCCTTTCTTGTTTTGTTTTTGCGTCTTTTACTTTCGGTTTTGTACACCAACTTGTAATGGGAATTTTAATGTTTGTGCTTTTCTTATAACTCATTTCTGTGTTCTATTCATGTGCTGTTCTAATAACCAATTTCTGTGTTCATGCAAGTGACTGATTTAACGAATCCTCATTTATTAGTATCTTCAATTTGGCAGTACGCTCAGACCTTCTTTTGAGAATGAACGAAAGATATCTCAGTTTGAAGTTCTCAGCTTAGAGCGAAGAAGCCTCATGAGGTGTTGGTCAGTCACGTGAATGAAACAACACGGTAATGATTAATTAATTATGCTAAATCATGCAAATATTACTTGTCTGTCTATCGCCGTATATAAGTCAACTGCTGGGACTGCCCAAGGAGAGTTCACTTCAGACCGATACTTATGCATTTAAGTTTGACTGTACTCCAGATTAATATAATATTGACTTTGAGTGTCCCGTGTAAGAATTTCCATAACAATTGGCGTCAAAAAGAGGATGATTGATTCTGCCTGCAGAGCTTTCTGTGAGGAAAACCAGTGGCGGATTCATGAAGCGCAAGGGAAATTCCTGCTATAAAAAAAGAGGTCCGCCCAGAACAGACCCTTACTGTGAGCTGCCCAGGAGGAGACACATCATCCACAAAACAATGGAGGAATGGCAACTGATTTCAGTAAGTCAATTTAAATGAATCTGTGTATTGAGTATTCCAGTTCTGTGTGAGCTGAGTATTCCAGATCTGTGTGAGCTGAGTATTCCAGTTCTGTGTGAGCTGAGTATTCTAGTTCTGTGTGAGCTGAGTATTCCAGTTCTGTGTGAGCTGAGTATTCCAGCTATGTGTGAGCTAATTATTCCAGTTTTGTGTGAGCTGAGTATTCCAGTTCTGTGTGAGCTGAGTATTCCAGTTCTGTGTGAGCTGAGTATTCCAGCTATGTGAGCTGAGCTATTCCAGCTGACTGTGTGAGCTGAGTATTCCAGTTCTATGTGAGCAGTACTTGTGAGCTGAGTATTCCAGTTCTGTGTGAGCTGAGTATTGTGAGCTGAGTTCTGTGTGAGCTGAGTATTCCAGTTCTGTGTGAGCTGAGTATTCCAGTTCTGTGTGAGCTGATGTGTGAGCTGACTATTCCAGTACTCCAGTTCTGTGTGAGCTGTATTCCAGTTCTGTGTGAGCTGACTATTCCAGTTCTGAGCTGACTATTCCAGTTCTGTGTGAGCTGAGTTCTGAGTATTCCAGCTTGTGTGAGCTGAGTATTCCAGCTATGTGTGAGCTGAGTATTCCAGTTCTGCGTGAGCTGACTATTCCAGTTCTGTATGAGCTGAGCTTCTATGTGAGCTGACTATTCCAGTTCTGTGTGATTGTGTGAGCTGAGTGTTCCAGTTCTGTGTGAGCTGACTATTCCAGTTCTGTGTGAGCGAAGTATTCCAGTTCTGTGAGCTGAGTATTCCAGCTATGTGTGAGCTGAGTATTCCAGCTATGTGTGAGCTGAGTATTCCAGTTCTGTGTGAGCTGAGTATTGCAGTTCTGTGTGAGCTGACTATTCCAGTTCTGTGTGAGCTGACTATTCCAGTTCTGTGTGAGCTGAGTATTCCAGTTCTGTGTGAGCTGAGTATTGCAGTTCTGTGTGAGCTGAGTATTCCAGCTATGTGTGAGCTGAGTATTCCAGTTCTGTGTGAGCTGAGTTTTCCAGTTCTGTGCGAGCTGATCTGTACCGTTATCTAGGGGTCTGTCCATTACCACCGTTGGATCTACAGGTAGAGGATAACATGTCTCAGAAATCAGATATGAACATTTCTCAGAGGATAGCATGTCTTGTTAGTAACAAGGATAACATGTCTCATTAATAACGAGGATAGCATGTCTCTGAGGTTAACATGACTTTAGATTATATGAGGATAACATGTCTCATCAGTGGAGTTTGATGTACAATGTTATTATGTACGGAGTTAAGAAAGAAGAATATGCTGTTAAATAGAGCTAGTGTAAATATCTAAACCCCTGTATTAATAGAACACCAGTGTAGATGAGGAATTTGTGATGTAACACAAATGCATAATGCGTTACTAGAGATAAAGTAACATAATATTTGTATAATGTGTTCTTATGATGATCTGATAATAATAATAATATACAACCAGCCCACACACACGTAGACGTACTTAAGTGGTGAAAAAGTATTCTGAGGAATGTTCAGAGTGGTCCCTTGAGTGGATAATTTGAGGTTAAAGCATTGTACGAGACTTGACTTACCCCTAACCAACAGAACTAATGAAAGCTTAGAAGATTTCCCCCTACCCTGGTAATGCATTATGAAATAAGCCCATACACTGTTAAATAGAACCAATGAATGTTGAACATGATTTTCTGTTAACTAAACTTAAAAGGCTACAATTTATCGTACTCCCCATGGAGTTTTCATTGATATCCCAAATGATGACATTCTAAACCAATTTGTGAGTAAAATGGGGAGTGGGTACTACTGGGTACTGAGGCAGTGCCAACCCAGTTAATACATATTGATCCCTCCAAAGCATTACGTATGAATCTTTAAATAATAGACCTTTAATAGAACATTGAAGCAGAAAGTGAATATCCAACAGAGATTGGTAATGAAAATATAGATTCCCTTTTTGAAGGTATACTAAGATGAAAATAATGCCTTCCAATATGGAGAAAGTTATCATGTTTGTTTGTTTTGTTTTAAACCTTGCAATAGGGAGTAAAGCAGAACATTGTTTGAGAGTGATCCGTGTATATTAGGAGAAGTGATTGAGAATGTATCTTTTCTACTGGAAAGAATAGAAGGGTTTTAGATTATGGAGACTAGTGAAAGCAACAAACTGAATGGTAATTGGCTTTCAGATAGCAATCTAACAATGCTATATTTTAGTAATTTGAAGGAATAAGATTGGGATTGAGTATTGGGACTGATATTAAATTAGAGGCTGCTCACTCTTCAAGGCCTGGTCCACTGCACTCATGTTTAAGTCATCTGTTGTTTGAGTTAGAGATACCCTCCTGTGGAACAATAGATAGTCACCAGTACACACTGAACTCAAACAAGCCTTGAGAGACACAGTGGGGAAATTTGGGATATTAAGATTACAACAGAGATGTTTACTTTAGAAGGTGCCCAATTCAGCTTTACGGGATACCGTATCGTCTGATATATTTTAAGTATAAATGTGTCAGAAGTATAATTCTGTCTATGCATGGGTTTATTGATACTTCCTGCCCAAGATACAGTAAACTCGACTAATAATTAAGAATTTTTAGGACTGTACTGAAAAACCTAATGTAAACCTGATACATAAAATGTTTGAAATATCTTTAAATAATGTCTGAGGTACAGGAAAACAAACACTCACTTAATAGGGCTGACTGACCTTTGACCTCTGTTCTGACTTCCTGGTGAGACATGATCACCCTCATGAGCAATACAGCAGACAGCAGTTTTTTTATGGGCTATGTAAAAACAATAATTAAGAAGAAGTTTATAATTTATCAATAGTCCTATGTTTGATTCAGACCACGAGAAGAGCACAGATAGAGAGCTGTCTAGTCTATTTACCATTACCTTATGTGATACAATTATTTCCTTATGTAGTTATCAATAAGTGGTGTGGGGGCTGTGCTTTGGCAAAGTGGGTGGGGTTATATCCTGCCTGTTTGGCCCTGTCTGGGGGTATCATCGGATGGGGCCACAGTGTCTCCTGACCCCTCCTGTCTCAGCCTCCAGTATTTATGCTGCAGTAGTTTATGTGTCGGGGGGCTGGGGTCAGTCTGTTATATCTGGAGTATTTCTCCTGTCTTATCCGGTGTCCTGTGTGAATTTAAGTATGCTCTCTCTAATTCTCTTTCTTTCTTTCTTTCTTTCTTTCTTTCTTTCTTTCTTTCTTTCTTTCTTTCTTTCTTTCTTTCTTTCTTTCTTTCTTTCTTTCTTTCTTTCTTTCTTTCTTTCTTTCTTTCTTTCTCTTTCTTTCTCTTTCTCTCTCTCGGAGGACCTGAGCCCTAGGACCTTGCCTCAGGACTACCTGGCATGATGACTCCTTGCTGTCCCCAGTCCACCTGGCCGTGCTGCTGCTCCAGTTTGAACTGTTCTGCGTGCAGCTATGGAACCCTGACCTGTTCACTGGATGTACTACCTGTCCCAGACCTGCTATTTTCAACTCTCTAGAGACAGCAGGAGTGGTAGAGATACTCTCAATGATCGGCTATGAAAAGCCAACTGACATTTACTCCTGAGGTGCTGACCTGTTGCACCCTCGACAACTACTGTGATTATTATTATTTGACCATGCTGGTAATTTATGAACATTTGAACATCTTGGCCATGTTCTGTTATAATTTCCACCCGGTACAGCCAGCAGAGGACTGGCCACCCCTCATAGCCTGGTTCCTCTCTAGGTTTCTTCCTAGGTTTTGGCCTTTCTAGGGAGTTTTTCCTAGCCACCGTGCTTCTACACCTGCATTGCTTGCTGTTTGGGGTTTTAGGCTGGGTTTCTGTACAGCACTTTGAGATATCAGCTGATGTAAGAAGGGCTATATAAATACATTTAATTTGATTTGGTGGGAAAAGTACTCAATTGTCATACTTGAGTAAAAGTAAAGTTACCTTAATAGAAAATGACTCAAGTAAAAGTGAATGTCACCCAGTAAAATCTATATCTATCTCATCTATATAGCTAATAAAGTAACCCATAGCATTGCAAACTTACATATTACATCACAAGACATAGAGGATCATCATAATCCCAGTGGAACACCATTTTTGATGTGAAAGAGATAATTGGATTCGGTCCAGAAAAATTGTAATGCACAGGGCCCAGAGACAAATACAATCAATAATTGAAGGGCTAAATAGAGAAGTGAAACTCCAGGTTCCTCGATGGTCTTTGAACCAAGGAAGCGCTAACTTTGACCAACATGATAAAGAGGTTCTCTATACCATGATCACAGTGCTCTGCTGGAAGGAGAAGCAGTCAACACCACTGTCTGTCATCTTTTAATGATTGCAAGTGACACTAATGACTGTTTCATGGTTAATACAGTTAGCTTATAACTAAAATCGATTTGAACTTTTATAACTTTCTTCTTGGCAGTCTAATGTGCTGTGCAATTCCTTTGTTTAGAAGATGTCTTGTCCCAAAAGTATTTATGCTCACATTGACATCTGTTCTTCTACGATTATTTTGTTATTTACTACGGTAAAGCTTCTTCCATGTAGCTCATTCAGCTCTGATTCAAGGGTCCTCGTTTATAAAATATTTGTATGTACAAATGTGATTGTAAGTTGTACATATAACGAAATCCATGACAACAGTGTGATTTATAAATCTTAAACTTGCAATTTTATTTGATCTTAAGCATATCAGAGTCGTCATGCCCCGTTTTTAAACAGGGCAGATGTTAAATGAATGACTAAACTTCCTTTTTAAGCCCACATTTTATCTTATTTATTTATACAAAATATATGCCAGTGGTATTTTGCAGGGGGGGCACACTGACTGGACAGGACAAAGAGTACTGGGCCTCACTCCCGCGGGTGCACAATTTGTTTTTTGCTCTAGCACTACATAGCTGATTCAAACAATCAAAGCTAGTTGATGAGTTGGTTATTTGAATCAGCTGTGCAGTGCTAGGCCAAAAACTAAAATGTGCCTCCAGGGGGGGACAAAGGACTGAATTTGTGATACCCTGCTCTAGTGCATGCAATCAGTATCATTTGTGAAGGAAGAAAGAGAGTGTACAGCACGTGTCAAAATAATTCAATGGAGGGCCCGAGTGTCTGCGGGTTTTCACTCCTCCCTAGTTGTCAAGGTGTTAATTGAAAAGAAAAACCAAAAACCTGCAGACATTAGGCCCTCCATTGAATGAGTTTGACACCCCTGGTGTAGAGTGACACACAATGTTCAGTTAGATATTAACTGCCGGTGATGGGCAGGACTCGCCGGAGGTATGTTTGTAAATTAATTTGATCAAGCTATGATTTCTTCTTGATGAATAAATGGCACAAAAATGTTTTGTTACTAGCCACCTTGCAATTGTATGAGGTTGGCTTTAGCTAGCCAGCTAGATAGGTTCCACGCCATTTCAGGCTATCAATCAACTTAGAGTAGCTTGTCTAACTATCTTAGCTGGCATGCCTTACTAAATGTACTGAATAAGACTCACATTCCTTTTAGTCTCTTACCTAGATTTTTAGCAGAGATGCAGAGAAGCATATTTCATTTCTGAAAGAAAAAAAGGAGCATACAGACAGCTCAAGAGGTAAGCTTACATATGCAGACAAATACTTAAATGTAATCTGGCACCTTATGATAATATCATGATATTTGTGCTTCAATTATAATGCTATGACATTTGCCCGTATTGATGATGTGTGTTATGTACTGTGTTGTAATTTGGATGTAATATCCTAGGCATGTACAGTGGGGCAAAAAAGTATTTAGTCAGCCACCAATTGTGTAAGTTCTCCCACTTAAAAAGATGAGAGAGGCCTGTAATTTTCATCATAGGTACACTTCATCTATGACAGACAAAATGAGAGAAAAAAAATCCAGAAAATCACATTTTAGGATTTTAGGATTTTTAATGAATTTATTAGCAAAATATGGTGGAAAATAAGTATTTGGTCACCTACAAACAAGCAGGCTCCCCCTCCCTGGCACTCGAGGGCACCAGGCTGTCCATCGTTACGCTCACCAGTGCCTCTTTGGACTCACCTGGACTCCATTACTTTGTTGATTGCCCCTCCTATATCTGTCTGTTCCTCAGTTTGATCCCCGTGTCAGCATTATGTTGGTTAGTCTGGCTCCCGTGTCTTGGCTGGCCCGTCAGGCTGGCCCAGGTGGGATGCCAGGTGGTGCCCCTAGAGGGGGGGTACTGTCACGCCTGCTCTCCACTCCTCCTCTCTGGCGCTTGAGGGCGCCAGGCTGCCCATCATTGTGCACACCTGTCACCATCATTACGCTCACCAGCGCCTCTTTGGTCTCACCTGGACTCCATTACTTTGTTTATTGCCCCTCCTATATCTGTCTGTTCCTCGGTTTGATGTCCGTGTCAGCATTATTGTCGTTATGTTTCCCCCTGTCCAGACGCTGTCCTTGTTTGTTTTATATTTTTCATATGTTTCATATAGTTTTCCCCAAATATAACACTTTGTTTTCAGGACAAAATGTAAAAATTTTTGGCCAAATTTGTTACAGTATTTCTTTTGTGCCTTATTGCAAACAGGATGCATCCTCTATAGGGTTTCTTCTTTTCACCCTGTCAATTAGGTTAGTATTGTGGAGTAACTACAAGGTTATTCATCCATCCTCCAGTTTTCTCCTATTACAGCCAGTAAACGCTGTAACTGTTTTAAAGTCACCATTGGCCTCATGGTGAATCCCTGAGTGGTTTTCTTCCTGTCCGGCATCTGAGATAAGGACACCTGTATCTTTGTAGTGACTGGGTGTATTGATAGTATGCATCAAGCTGAACAATACAAGGATTGAAGAATTGGTGGCCATCCTGCCAAATTTGAGGCGCTTTGAGCCTGACAATGAGCCATCCTCAACAGGTGACAGTGAAGATGAGGCCTCAGAGTCTGATGTTCAAGAGGTGGACATTGAGGAGTTCCAGGGAGAAGACATGGAAACCTGAGAGGAAGACCAAAAAAGCTTTAGTTTATAGACTATCTTTTTACAGACGTATGTTGAAAACATTTTTGGGAGATGCGATGGATCATTGGGATCATTCAATATTCCCTTTATTTTGTTGTTCAGTGAAATCCTCCTTTGTGAAGAGTCAACTCCTTTAATTAAGGTTCTATTCGTAACTAAATAGTTTTTGTTCCATTGGAAGGATTTAATTATCTATGATGTCTACTTATGATAATGTAAAAGGTTTATGTTTCTGTCTCCTTATGATATGGTATATATATCCAATGCAAAAACCATCTACATTTAAATGGTATTAATATTAATTTGCATATATTTCCGTTAATTCCCATATATTCCCGTTAATTTCCACAGAAAGTTTCCACCTCTGAATATTCCCCAAAATGTGCAACCCTTAGTGGGACTATAATTTGTTTTGCAACTTGGACAATGACCCAAAACACGCCTCCAGGCTAGTGTAAGGGCTATTTGACCGAGAAGGAGAGTGATGGAGTGGTGCATCAGATGACCTGGCCTCCATAATCACCCTACCTCAACTCAATTGAGATGGTTTGGAATGAGTTGGACAGCAGAGTGAAGGAAAAGTAGCCAACAAGTGCTCAACATATGTGGGAACTCCTTCAAGATTGTTTGAAAAGCATTCTTCATCAAGCTGGTTGAGAGAATGCCAAGAGTGTGCCAAGCTGTCATCAAGGCAAAGGGTGGCTACTTTGAAGAATCTAAAATATACCATCTATTTTGATTTGTTTAACGTGTTTTTGGTTCCTACATGATTCCATGTGTTATTTCATAGTTTTGATGTCTTCACTATTATTCTACAATGTAAAAAATAGTCAAAATAAAGAAAAACTTGAATGAGTAGGCGTGTCCAAACTTTTGACTGGTACTGTATATATACACACATTGAAAGATGAAAACACAGTCATGGGAAGAACAAGTAGAACACCACAAACCCAGAAAAATAGTTACTTTCCTCCACAAATAATTCCCCAATCAATACTCTAAACATTAAGATGATATATATTTACAATTTTGTTCCAGCAATACTGTGCATTAAAACTAAAAGCACGTTTACCTAGATTGGTGGAGACCAGTGGAGGCTCGTGACTTAAACAATTGAGGAGGATGGGAGACCCATGGTATAGGCCCGTAACGCATGGAGACAACAAAGTGTGTTATTTCAACCTAAAGCGTTTAAAAGACATTTATAGTACAATATTATGGGGAATGGGAATGAGGGCTACTTACACCGTGTGGGAAAGGGATCACAGCAGTGATTGAATGAGGGTATGAGGCCTGAGTTGAGGTGTTTAGAGGCTTGACCAGTGTAGTACAGAATTTGACTGGGAAGACAAAAAACAATAACACAACACACTACACAGTAAGACAGAAGTGCTAAGAATGAGTTAGTCCAAGCAACGAGTAAAATCACTGATGTTTAACAATGTGATTGTGTATGTGATTGACTCTACATACAGGAATTAGATAAACATTTATAGGGGTACTGTCACACCCTGACCTTAGAGATCCTTTTTATGTCTCTATTTTGGTTTGGTCAGGGTGTGAGTTGGGGTGGGCATTCTATGTTTTGTGTTCCTATGATTTTCTATTTCTATGTTTTGGCGTAATTAGGTGTAATTATTATGACTCTAGATTGGAGGAAAAAGCTGTTTCCGGCGTTTGAAAAATACTAAATTCTCCAACTAACCACCCCCCTCCATCCTTACGTACTTCGTGCCCCCTCTAAAATAATATGAGTCAGAAACATTGTTCAGTCTATATCTGAGTTGTTGAATCTTATGTTCATACAAATATTTACACATGTTAAGTTTGAACGCAGTTAACAGTGAGAGGACGTTTCTTTTTTTGCTGAATTTATGTTAACCTAACTAGGAAAACTCTGGACAGTGATTGATGAGTTGTGAAAAGTTTTAAACGGGCTATGATGGGACCAGTTTTCCTAATCAGGTCACATGATTTTTTTTTTTTTACTTCTGAAAAAAAAAACCTGGCCCTGGTGGGGATGGAAACCCTATCAAACTGCAGCTATCTTATACTTGTTCACATAAATGATATTTAGACTAGATTAGGAGGGGGATTTCCTGTAGACACATAGACAACAACTGATGGGCAATAGAACTCACAGGGCTGAGCTTTCTTTATCCATGTTTGCTTCATTGCAGGCCTATGCAACTATAGGCCTTACAGAACATTTACTCACATCCGTCATTACTATTATGTTGATTCATTCATTCCAGTTACTCATTATGGATTAAAAACGCATAGGCAGCCTAGCCAGCTCAATTCTAAATAGAAACTACATTTGATCACATTCACATTTTCTCCTGTCACACAAATGGACTATAAATACATAACATTACCAATTAGTTTACCCTGACCAGATGGACAGGGCGCATAGGCTGTATGCAGCTGCTCTTATTAGTAGCCGACAGTTGATCAGACTGAAAAATCGTCTCGTTTTCATCCCATACATCACGTCAGATTTCTAATGTTTAGGTGTAGCCTAGCCTGCTGCAACATTTCTATCATACATTTCTGCTTGTGTCTGTCCGGAGTGATTATGTGTTATCATCTTTGCTAAATATATATCTGAGTAAAGTGGAAAGCCTACTTAAGCGCATGTGAATAAATGCTCTGTGTCAAACTCTCTCTTTAATCTTTTAAATGGATGGAAGCTATCAAATCATTCGGAATTGTTTTCGACATCCAAGAAAAGACAGTCGAAAGTTTGATATGTTCAGCAAGTAAAGCATCGTAACGTGCAATTACCCCTGCAAGCTCCTTGTAAGTTGCCCTTGTCGGAAAAACTTTCCATCTCGTCGTATACTCTAAAAGCAAATTCTCGCATGCCCAAAAACGCAGGCAAGGCCAGCAAGGCCGGGGCGGCAGGGTAGCCTAGCAGTTAGAGAGTTGGACTAGTAACCGGAAGGTTGCAAGGTCAAACCCCCGAGCTGACAAGGTACAAATCTGTCGTTCTACCCCTGAACAGGCAGTTAACACACTGTTCCTAGGCCGTCATTGAAAATAATTTGTTCTCAACTGACTTGCCTAGTTAAATAAAGGTAAAATAAAAAATAAATAAATAAAATATTGTCTGAAGCTTGAATTTCCCAATCATAATTTAGGTCACCCAGGATAATAACTTCTGATATAGTAAAAGACGACAACAAACAAGTTAACATCTCGAGTGCCAAGGGAGGAAGGTAGACCCCTACAGTGGTTCCTCAATTAAAATTTGAGATAATGCGGGAGCACGTGATGCCGCGGAGCTGAGCAGACATTGACAAACCGAGCTCTTCAAAGTTATTCTTATTTGACCTAAATAACAACGTTGAAACAATATTCTAACATCGGCTGATAAATTGTCAAGTACTTACCTTCCCAAAGAGCCATGGACCTCCGACCGAGAGGCAAGAAGGACGACCAAAACGTTGTTGATTCCCAAGATAACACTAACGCTACAGCTAGCAAGATTAGCATTAGCCCTCATAACTCAGACGACAGTTCCAGACTGTTGCTCTCAGCAGCCTCTTGCGAGCCTGCCGACATGCTGGCTCCTCTCCTCCGGGAAATTCAGGATGGTAACAGAGGTCTTTCTCTGAAAATTGATAAGAAATCGGCTGAACTCCATTCTTCCATTGACGACCTGAAATCCTCCATGAATGATCTCCTTTTGAGAACGACTGAGGCAGAGTTGCGCATTAGCACAGTTGAAGATACCATCGCTAGACATGACCAGGTCTTGATACAACTGCAAAAGGACAATGCCTACCTCAAAAACAAGGTAGATCAGATGGAGAACCAGAGTAGACGTAGTAATATCCGTGTGGTGGGATTGAAAGAGGACAGCGAGGGCCGTGACCCGGTCCGTTTCTTCACTCAATGGATCCTGGAGGTCCTAGGCAAAATCAACTTCACCAAGCCGCTGGAAATCGAACGCGCCCACAGAACATCAGCGCCGAAACCCCGGCCAGATGAGCCCCCACGAGCCGTCCTGATCAGGTTACTCCGTTTCCAAGACAGAGTGAAGATACTGCAACTCGCAAGAGCCAAAGGGGACATCACCATCGATGGAAAGAGGGTCAGTCTTTTCCCAGATATGAGCGCGGATCTCGCCAGACGTCGCAAGCAGTTCAGACATGCCGCCATAGCACTGAAGGAGAAGAACATCACCGGCTACCTCATCCACCCTGCGCGGATGAAAGTTCAGTACAAAGGCCGAAGCCATCTCTTCAACACACCGGGAGAAGTGCACACTTTTCTCAAAGAACTGAGCAACGTCTGAGCCAGGACGGTCTCTCTGGGGGATAAAATGCAGTTTGTTTGTTTTCTCTTATCCGGATTGAACTGCTGGTATCTCCCGGTCACTATAATTGATTTGTACATTTTCAACTAACCGTATCTTTCCGGGGTGAGTTCTATTACATTTACAGGAGAGTATATTTTGGTTTAGTCCATATCTACTGGGCGAAGCAATAAGGGGGCTTAGGCCCACTGCTTTCCCCCTCATTTATGTTAATCTTTCGAAAAGAGACTCAAGCATCCCTTACCGTGGGCAGTAAATATTCAGCCATAAATATCTATTCACAACATTTGTTTTCAATTTAGAGAGCTCGCAGGTTTTCGTTTACACCAAGGTTTAGCTAGTAAGAGCAAGATGGAAAGCGAGCAGCAACGTATCTCTACAAGTGTCTTCATGTTTGATTGTTGGGATTGTTGTTTTAGTCTGACAATGGGGGGGTGGGATTTTTATTCTTTTTTTCTTCCTTTTTTCTATGTTTATTGTTTCCTTCCTAAAGAGAGAGACAGGTCACTTTTGTGCTCAAACCAAAGTTGAAACATTTCCTAATTATCTGCAGATGATAGATTTCTATTCAGTTACATATTTGAAACCCAACCTATGCTTAATCCACTAAAATATGTCACATTCAACGTAAAAGGTCTTAACAGCCCGATTAAAAGGAAAAGAGTCTATACATACCTTAAGAAATTAAAGGCTGACATTGTGTTTAAACAAGAAACACATCTTACAGCCAGTGAACACAAGAAATTGAAGAGGGAATGGGTAGGACAAGTTTTTGCATCCTCTTTTAACTCCAAAGCAAAAGAAACTGCAATTTTGATAAGTAGACACATCCCCTTCTGCGTCAACAACTCCATCTCTGATCCCTCTGGCAGGTTTGTTTTGGTGCAGGGGCATATGTTTTCAGAGTCTTGGACCCTATTGAATATTTATGCTCCTAACTTCGATGACCATATGTTTATTCAGAATGTCTTCCTTCAGGTCGCTCAAGCACCACCAGGATGGCTACTGGTTGGAGGAGATTTTAATTTTTGCTTAGATACAGTTCTTGATAGGTCTTCTGATAAACCCTCACTTCTTACCAAAGCCAGCAAGCTCACCATGTCATTCATGAAAGATCTCAATTTACTAGACATCTGGAGACAGTTGCACCCACAGGATAGGGACTCTTTTTATTCACACCCACACAACACACACACACGCATAGATAACTTTTTACTTTCGACACAACTGTTTCATAGAGTGTTAGATGTCGAGTATCTCCCCAGATTGCTTAGTGACCATTCTCCTCTGGTATTATCAATCTCCATTCCTACCAAGGTAAATGGAGCATAAAGATGGAGACTAAATTCTACACTCCTAAAGCAACCTGAATTTTGTGCATTCATCAAAGAGCAGATCAATATTTTTACTTTGACAAACAAACCCTCTGCCCCTGACAGCTTCATTCTTTGGGACACATTGAAGGCCTATCTGAGGGGACAGATAATTTCCTATACTAAAGGGCTGAAGAGAAAACACGGTGCGGAGTGCCCTTGAATCTGAAATCTCCGAGCTAGAGAAAACCTACCAAAGAGGCCCGACTAAAGATCTATACAGGCTTTTGGTAAATAAAAACTTAAACATAATATTCTGAACACATATCAAGCTGAGAGGGCCATCACTAAATCAAAACAGCATTATTACGAGTTTGGAGAGAAAGCTCACAAAGTATTGGCATGGCAACTGAAAGCAGAGGAAAGTAAGAGGACAATTAATGCCATAGAAACTCTTACTAATGACATATCTTTCGACCCTACTGAAATTAATAATACTTTTAAGAAATACTATGAAGACCTCTACACTTCCCAATCAAGCGATGATCTATCAGAGATCGACTCCTTTCTCTCCTCTCTCAACCTCCCATGCCTGTCAGGGGAAGACAGCGAGCGCCTGAGTGAACACTTCTCAGTTCCTGAATTGTTGGAGGCCATTAAATCCTTACCTTCTAATAAATATCCTGGGGAGGATGGCTTCCCTCCAGAGTTCTATAAAGAATTTAGGGAGCTGTTGGTCCCCTACCTTATGGAGGTACTTAAAAAAGCCAGAGAAGACAACTGCTTTCCAGAGTCCTTCTCTCAAGCAGTGATTACTGTAATCCACAAGAAAGGGAAAAACCTGCTAAAGTGCGCCTCCTATAGACCAATCTCTCTCCTTAACACAGATTGTAAACTGGTCACCAAGATGCTATCTAAGAGACTGGAGTCATGTCTTCCCCTGTTGGTCAACCCAGATCAGACTGGCTTCATAATTAATAGATTGTCCTCCAATAATCTCAGAAGGTTCTTTGATATAATTCACCTTGCTAACAAAAACAAAATACCTAGTGTCGCAGTCTCCCTCGACGCTGAAAAGGCCTTTGATAGGGTTGAATGGCCATACCTCTTTCGCGTCTTGGAAAAGTTTGGTTTAGGTACCGTGTTTGTAAATTTGATAAAATCACTCTACACATCTCCTAAAGATAGGATTGCTACCAATGGGATTACATCCTCCTCTTTCCCTCTTTATAGGGGGAACAGACAAGGTTGCCCAATTAGCCCCCACCTCTTTGCCCTCACCATCGAACCGTTGGCTGAGGCTATTAGAACGTGCCCTGACATACATGGCTTTGAGGTGGGCCCCCATACCCATAAATTATCACTCTTTGCGGACGACCTTATCTTATTTCTAACAAACAGTGTTATAGTTCTTTCTCTGGATATAAGGTCAATTTTGATAAAAGCGAAATTTTACCGTTGTCTGTCTTTGACCATCATACCATCAAGCACAAGTTTCCTTTTAGATGGTCGCCTATGGGCTTCACATATTTGGGCATAATGGTGGATGGTAATCTGAACAACCTCTATAAACTCAATCTGGCCAGTTTGTTGCAAAAGGTGGAGGTTGACCTTTGTAAATGGATGGACTTACCTGTCACTCTGCTGGGTAGAATCAATGTAATTAAAATGAATGTCCTGCCCAGATTTCTATATCTGTTTCAATCTCTCCCTATCCCTGTTCCCGCAGCATTTTTTTCCTCTCTCGACAAGCTGACCAGACGGTTTATCTGGCACGGCAAAACCCCTAGGGTTGGCCTGGATAAACTGACCCTTGATTACAGTCAAGGGGGCTTAAACCTCCCCAATTGTAGAATGTACTACTGGGCTGCACAGTCTAGGTTTCTGGCTCAGAGGTTTGACAATGGTCCCTCTCCCTCATGGTTGAACATTGAAAAGCTTGAGGTAAATGATGACACTGGGGCAGAATTGTTTTACAAATGGGACAGAAAATCTATAATAACCATCACAGACAACCCTTTAATCATACATTCTGTCCTGGCATGGTGCAAACTGCATGAGCTGTTCGGACGAGGGGGATTCCTTTCCCCTAAAACCCCTTTATGGAACAATAGATTGATCCCTATGTTTTTCCAGAATAGTAACTTTAGACCATGGTCTGATAAGGGGATCACTCTTCTGGAACATTGTTACGAGGAGGGAGTTCTTATGTCTTTTGATCAGCTGAAACAGAAATACCACTTGCCTAACAGGGACTTCTTTAGCTACCTACAACTATGAAACTTTATTAGGGTGACTCTCAAGGGGCAATGGAACCTACCTAAGATGTCACCTATTGAACAACTCTGCCATGCAGACCAATCACTGTTCAAGACCATTTCCCGTGTATACGATGCTCTTATGTCAGGACTAACACTGCCTGGGCTAGATAAACCCCGACTTAGATGGGAAAAAGATCTGGGTATTGATCTTGATGAGGATCTATGGAGTGACCTATGCAGGGATGGTGTTACATCCACATTGAACTCCAGATACAGACTGATCCAGTTTAATTTCCTCCATCAGCTCTATATCACCCCATCTAAACTGCACAATTTCAACCCAGATATCTCCTCCCTATGTTTTAGATGTGGCTAAGATGAAGGAACATTCCTCCATTCCACTTGGCAGTGTTCAAAACTACACGGTTTCTGGCAGGGGGTCTGTGATACCATATCCTCAATTCACGGGGTTGCATTCCCTTTAGACCCGGAGGTCTGTCTACTGGGTAACTTTACTAACACCAATCTTAGGCAAAGCCATACTATAAAGCTAACATAAATATTGCTAGCGATTGCCAAGAAATGTATTGCCTTGAAATGGAAATTGGATTCCTCCCTGCCAATGGCAATGTGGCTATCGGAAGTTAATAGTTGTATCCCTTTGGAGAAAATCACTTACTGCTTGAGGAATAAGTTAAAGACATTTTACAGAATTTGGCAACCTTTTATTGACTATATGGAGAATCTCCCCCCACATCTCATTGATTGAATCTATATATAATCCTCACATAATGTTTCACACGTAATGTATAATACAGTGCCTTGCGAAAGTATTCGGCCCCCTTGAACTTTGCGACCTTTTGCCACATTTCAGGCTTCAAACTGAGCTCGAGCTGTTTTGCAAGGAGGAATGGGAAAAAATGTCAGTCTCTCGATGTGCAAAACTGATAGAGACATACCCCAAGCGACTTACAGCTGTAATCACAGCAAAAGGTGGCGCTACCAAGTATTAACTTATTAAGGGGGCTGAATAATTTTGCACGCCCAATTTTTCAGTTTTTGATTTGTTAAAAAGGTTTGAAATATCCAATAAATGTCGTTCCACTTCATGATTGTGTCCCACTTGTTGTTGATTCTTCACAAAAAAATACAGTTTTATATCTTTATGTTTGAAGCCTGAAATGTGGCAAAAGGTCGCAAAGTTCAAGGGGGCCGAATACTTTCGCAAGGCACTGTATGTAGCCTACGGCAGGTGATACAATGTCTCGTTATTATTATTTTTCTTATTGTATGTTTGTTTATATAATTATTATTTTTTTAAATTTTTTTGTTACGCTCGTCTGTTACTGTCATTTTGTCCTATCGATGTCTAATATCTTTTCACTTTTGTTTTGAATGTTCTTAATTGGAAAATGCAAAAAAAAAATAATAATAAAGTTGAGATAATGCGAGGGATTTAGAGGTAATTTGTGGTTTAGTACATTACCCTGCGTCACTGCTTCATTGCTCCGGAGCGCTGATTGTGCTTTTGGGTCCCAAGGAGCTAATGTGAACTGAATGATGAGGATGAAGAAGAGGAGGCTGATTGAATGTATGACAATAATGTAAGATTTGATATTCCTGTCCTGCATGAAAAAATACAGTATTTTTTTGTTTGTACTTCCTCAGAAGAGTCTGTAACCGGACTGTGGCATATTACTTACTAAAACTGATGTTGTAGTATAACCGAGCAAAAATGTTCGATATTCTTGATATTCTTAAAATATGTGTTGACTGAATATAAGCAGCAAGTGATGTCTGTTAAACAAACAAGCTGATGGAGCAGTCATATAGCCTCGTCTACTAGGCACAGATAAAATACAAAGGAAAAAAACGTTTCACATATTTTCAAGACCTAAGCTATTTAATTGACTAGTTTTATTAATTACTTGTGGAATGTTACCGAATAGATAATAACAATAGCATGGAATGTGCTGTACTGTAAGTATCCTACAACGCTATGGGACAGGTGGAAATGGTTTAGCAGCCTTTCCAATAAATTGGAATATAAAAGAAGCCACCCACCCTTGATGACAATGTCAGATTTTTCTTTACACTGAATCTCTGTTAGGATATTGGTTAGGTTACAATTAGACTGTGGAATAATGTAGCCTAAATAAATAAGGAGTAAGCTTATTACTTTCCCCAATCACGTAGAGTACAGGCAACTCCAAACGGCCTCAGATGTTGTGAAATACAGTATGAACACGAGACTCACATGTTGTGGTTCATTCATTGTTTCATTCATTCAAGGCTCCCTTTGTTATTTTGTTTTTGTTTGATAAATAAAAATGCTTGAACGAATGAATGATATATGTTGAAGTAGCAATTGAAAGAGAACACTTTGGAGATTTGGTAATTATCAGACCAAATGTGAGGACACAACAGTTCACCTGATACCAGATAAAAGGGAGAAATGTATCAATATCACAGACCTGATTTGCCCTAACAAAAAATGCATCAACTCCCTACATATATGTCAATTTATTATAATCCACATAATAATCAAATCAACCTTATAATTGGTAATGATTTATATATTTCCAAAAGAAAGACACATATACAGAATTTGTTCATCAACATCTTTATGTTTTCGTCAATAAAATAATGATAAAAAGACTTTCAAATTGCAGATGTTTATTTCAACTACATCTCAACTACATTTTAGTTGCACTTCCCCCCAGTTCCACAACAATGGGTAAAACCTTGCTGAGATGATCAATGTATTTGTTGCATTGTTGTATCGTCAGTTTCTCAAGCCAACGCGTCTCGATGGCCTTCAACAGTTCATCTTTGCTTGGCAGAGTTCTGAATGAATTTTTTCAGTTGATGCCAAAGTTCGATTGGGTTTAAATCAGGAGACCTGTCAAGGCCCAGGAGAAGACTTGATGCAGACAGTTTTGAAGTAACAACATTTTATTACAAAAACAGGGGGGCAGGCAGGCTCAGGGTCAGAGCAGGCAGAATGCAGGGATGTAGCTTGAGGTCCAGGACAGCCCCCACATCCTCCACCATGAACTGACGAGACGGGTCAGGATGAACCAATATGGGAACTGTGGTGAAGCAGTGCTTGAGGGCCCGGAACGCCCCGGTCAACAGCTGGGGACCACGTGAACAGAACCTTGGGAGAGGTGAGTGCAGACAGGGGGAGGCCAGGGTGCTGTAGCCCCAGATAAAGTGTTGATAAAAGTTGGCAAATCCCAGGAGACGTTGCAGCTGCACTTTGGACGTAGGCTGGAGCCAATCCACCACCACTCTCACCTTCCCGGGATCCATCTGTAAATTCCCTGCAGAGATGATGTAACCAATAAAGGTAATGGTGGAGCATTGGAATTTGCATTTCTCCGCTTTCACAAAAAGTTGGTTCTCCAGGAGGTGCTGGAGAACCTGTCGGACGTGGAGCACGTGTCCTTGGGCTGAGTGGGAGAGGTAGACGAAGATGAACCGGTTCAACATGTTGAGGAGAACGTCATTTTCCAGGGCCTGGAACACAGCTAGCGCGTTGGTAAGGCCAAATGGCATGACCAGATATTCATAGTGACCGCTGGCCATGTTGAAGGCAGTCTTCCACTCGTCGTCGTCGTCCCCTCCCACCCCCATCCACACCATGTGGTAGGCGTTCCACAGGTCCAACTTCCCGACAGAGAGTACAGTCATCCCTGGGGCGGTGTGGTGCCTGGGAGAAGGTCGATCCCGCAGTCAGAGGGTCGGTGTGGAGGAAGTGAAGTGGCCCGGACCTTACTGAAAACCTACCGGAGGACCTGGTAAACTGCAGGAATGGCGGAGAGGTCCGGGCAACTTCAGAGCCCACCGGAAGACGTCCTGGGGCAGGCTGCGCTGACTTCAGACAATGGGCATTTCAGAACGGGCTCCAGCCCATGATGGCACCAGCAGTCCAGTCAATAAGGGGATTGTTTTGCTGGAGCCAAGAGAATCCCAATACCATGGGAACCTGAGGAGACTTAATCAGCAAAAATTGGATAGCCTCGCTGTGGTTCCCTGACACTTGTAGGTTGATGGGAGTGGTATTGTGGGTGAACCGGCCTATAGAGCGCCCATCCAGCGCTTTAACATCCATGGGAATGGAGAGTGGCTGAGTCGGGATGCCCAGCTTGGACACCAGGGTAGCGTCAATAAAACTTTAATTGGCCCCAGAGTCGATGAGTACCCAGAGAGATCGACTCTCGACTGGTTCACCCACAGCAGGGTGACATGGAAAGGGGTGCGAGTAAAGGGAGAGGAAACGTTCTCCGTATGACCCACCAGAGTACTTGGCCCTGGACAGGAGGACATGAAATGACCAGTAGACCCGCAATACGGCATCTCTTCGTGTGAAGCCGGTGTAGACGTTCGACTGGGGACAGCCTAGCTCTGCCTAGTTGCATCGGCTGAGGTGAATCGTCAGACTTCGGAGACTCTCTGAGCAATTCGGTAGCTTCGGGTCCTCTCGGCAACAGAGACGTAGGGGACTTCTGGGATGCCTCGGAGGCGAGGTGGAATCGGACCTCCTCTCCTTCCTACGATCCTGTAACCGCCGATTGATCTGGATGGTCAAGGTAATGAGCAAGTCGAGATCCATCGGTAGTTCCTGGGCTGCTAGTTCATCCTTAACCTCCTCCGTGCAGGAATGTGTTGAACAGCAATTCTGGGTTCCAGGCACTCTCAGCTTCCAACGTGTGGAAATCCACCGCATAGTCTGCCACACTGAGGGAGTCTTGCAGAAGCTGGATTAGCTTCCGGGCAGCCTCTCTCCCGGACAATGGAGAATCAAAAACCTTCTTCACCTCCACCACGAACTCCTCCAGACTGAAGCATATGGCCGACTGTTGTTCCCACACGGCCATAGCCCAGGCTATAGCCCTCCCGGGCTAGGTACGCTATCTTCGAGCGGTCCGAGGGGAAGGAGAAGACCTGCAGCTTGATGATGAAAGAACGCGAGAAACGGCCAACAGGTTCCTGACTCTCCAACAAAGCGTTTTGGCGGAGGTAAGCGGGGCTTTTGGGGAACCAGGGTGGCCGGGGAGGCCGCACTGCTAACAGCTGGGTTACTGAGGGTCTGGGAGGTTACCACCGTGGTTGGCTGCCTGAAAAGCAGCAAAGTGTTCAATGCGCGGTCATGGCATTCGGCCAAGGTCTGGAACCGTTCCATAAGACCACGAAGCAACTCCTCATGCCTTCCAATGGTGGCTCCTTGGGAGGAGACAGCATTGCATATCTGGTCCTAGTCTGCTGTGTCCATCAGGGCCAGTTCATACTGTCAAGGCTCAGGAGAAGACCCAGGTGCAGACAGTTTCGAAGTAACAACAGTTTATTACAAAAACAGGGTGGCAGGCAAATGACAGGTCAAGGGCAGGCAGAGTTCAGTAGTCCAGAGCAGAGTGCAAAAGGAAGAGAAATGCAAGCAGTCTCAGGGTCAGAGAAGCAGAGGCCAGTAATCCAGGGTGGTTTTACAAGGTACAGAACGACAGGCAGGCTCGGGGTCACGGCAGGCAGAATGGTCAGAAACCGGGAAAGCTAGAAAACAGGAACTAGAGACAGACAGGATCATGGGAAAAAACTGCTGATAGGCTTGATGAAACAAAACGAACTGGCAACAGACAAATGGAGAACACAGGTATAAGTACACTGGGGATAATGGGGAAGATGGGCGACACCTGGAAGGGAGTGGAGACAAGCACAAAGACAGGTGAAACAGATCAGGGTGTGACAGACCTACATGTAGAGATACATTTTTTTTAGATACATTGTAGGCCTACTTTAGGCAAGGTGAGTCTCACTAGTGTTGAGTAATGTGCTTTGAAAAAGTGTTGTAGATCTACTTCCTCTGCTGACATCTTGACCCAGTTTATGTCCTCATTTGCCATGCAAACCGGGCGGCAGGGTGTTTGGGTCATTGTCTGCATTTGAGAGAGATTGCTCATCGTCATAGATACAGTATGTGCTACAGCATAATTGAAGTAAGGACAGTGGGAGGTCTGCTGTTAACTTATGGCCTGTTGTAACCTGGAGTCACACCTTTCCAGTATTCCTCACCCAACCCTGAACTCCGCCCTTAACACAGTTACCATTAAAAAAATGATCTGTTTATCTCAGAATTTTTTCATTGAGACCAAAGAGAACAGACGGAATGGACATAGTTTTCAGCAAGCCAGCTTCTTTCTATGGTGCTACCCGAGACACGGGTGATACGGAGAGTCAGGCGGCATTGGCGGAGAGTCAGGCGGAGAATGACACATTGAAGAGGATGAGGGATGAGATGATGAAGTCACTATCTATGTCAGGCACACCTGTGAGCTCTGGAACTCCACCTCTGACAGGCAGAGACAACAATTGTGGCGGGTTAGTCAGGTTGTCGGTTCACCCATTCCCATTTCCATTCCTCTTCCTCTTCTGACACCAGAGCTTGACGAACTGCTCACCACCAGTGATGCCACGAGTGAACACAGAATATCAACTGGGATGGATTCCGAGGCAAATTTGGCTTACCAGTGAAACTCCGAGTGTTCATAATGAATACTGTGTCCCAGAGGTTTCTGTCCATAAGCGATGCAACCCAAAAAAGCATTAAAGACCGAGTTAATGAGTACTTGAGGTCGCCGAGAAAGACTGGACATGGCCTGCTCTCCCTTATATAAGGAATTAGGCATATAGAATATGTAGGCTATACTGTACAACCCTTACAAATATGAAAATGTATTAGAATCCACATTGTCCACCCTACAAAAATCCCCCAATTTCTGGCTCTTATGTCTGGCTGCAAATGCATTTGACCGTCATCCTTAGCGGTCTTTATAATAACTTATTTTATTTTCCCACTTGTAATTAAAGCTCATTCACCATTCAAGTGCAGGCAACAGGCTATCAGTTTACAATGTGAGCTGGAGCATTTTGAAAACAGGTTTTCAAACACTTTTTACAAGGGTAGCAGGTTGTGAACTCTGCAAACAACGTTTCCACTCCGAGAATGAGAGCGGTAATGACTGTAATTAATACATTCTTTCAATGCATTGGAATACAAAAGAAGCCATCCACCATTGATTGGCTATTAGCAGGACAATAGACTCCTGCCAAGTTGATTTCTATTTTTAGGGACTTGAAATGTATTAATGGTTGTTTCATGGATGTTTGCCTACTAATGATAATGACATGAATAAGGATATCAAAAGGGAGAGTAGGAGGAGCAAGCTCTGCGTGCTGTCGGGACGTTGTATTGATTAATGTGACGACTTCATCGAATGATTAACTGTTTAGAATTACGTGTTTAAATGAATCAGGTAATTATTAACTCAGTAACCTGGGGCACCATGGGAAAGTTTGGCTTTTTTTGAGTTTCTATTTCCCAAATTAACTCAAAGAATATCAGAGTATCGATTTAACAAAAGTCGCTAATGAATTTCATCCACAGTCTCATTCTGAACGTTGCATAATCCGAGAATCTGCACAAACCCGAGTCCCACTAAATAAGTCCGTACCACACCAATTTAGTTAATTATTTATTTACTAACAAACTAAAATGATAATATAAGATACACAAACACACGTTCTAGGCTATTGATTAGAACTTAGTACAATGAAACAGGTCCCTAGCGGGCCAACACAATATAACACGTGTTACACAAAATGGGGATTTAAAAAGAGAGAGAAAGAGAGAAAAGCACACTTGGGTACATTTGTAAACTATGCTTAGTTTAACCCTAAATGGTTAGTTTAACCCTAACCTTGTCCCGTACTAACACTATTATGGCTCAGAGTATAATGATGTAACTACGTGTCGAAGGTCTCCGATGTGGTATCTCCTTGTGGGCCGAGTTTCGGCTTCTCCACTGATGGAGACACTTCTGTTGTTACTGGGTGTAACTCTCTGACTGTCCACACGATGTAAGTGTCCTTTCTCTTAGTGGTCCGTTTCCACGCCCTTGTTCAAATTTCATATTTTCAAAAACATTCCCTTTGATCTGGACATTTTCCACACAATGTACAATAAGCAAACATCAGGCACATATTGTGAAAACTATTCAAGTTACAATGTTTTCGTTACAACGTCGTCATTTATCTTTTAATAAACGACATTCAATTTCATATTCCATCTATTGACATTACCACCTTTTTGGCTGACGAAACATATTGTCCCAAAGTCAATTTATTGCATGTTACTGTTCTGAGGTAAGTTCTCCATAGGCCCATCATACATTCCATTCCTCCACAGTGAGAGGACAAAGGAATTTTGTCTGCTGCCTTAAGATTTACAATGGGCGTGAGGTGTCATAAAACCCTCTACCTCCATACCTCTCGATCTCTCCCCCTCTGGCGGGTGTGAGAGATATCTCTTGTAGAAGTGTGGTCCACAGTAACCTGACTTGAACAGGCCAGTCATGATCGTGCTTATTACAGTATGTGTGATTCATATTTTTTTCGGACCATTTCGAACAGCGTAAACACAACAAACACAATAATAATTTACAAAAACAATCTATCCCATATAGTCTGTTCTAACAAAAAGGTTTTAAAGTCTTTAGTACAGCCAAGATTAAAAACAGTTGAATCAATTCCTGAATTCAATCGCTTTCGCCGACGTTGCGGTTGATTTATTGTTTAGTTATTCAAGGCTTCTTTCTCTGTGCTGGAGTTCTTTTAAGAACGTGATGGTATAGCAATAGCCTAATAAACTTGACATTAACTTGAACCTTCTCCCTCATTTTAACCTCCAACAAAATCACTAATAGTCTAGAATAGTCCCATGTAGCTCAGTTGGTGGAGCATGGCGCTTGCAATGCCAGGGCTGTGTGATCGTTTCCCACAGTGGACAAGTATGAGAAGAAAAAAAAGTGTGAAAATATATGCACTCACTACTGCAAGTCTTACCTACTAAAATGTAAATCATATTGTTTTTTATTAGTGCTAGTATAATTTAGCAGCTTTGACATGAGTCATCCAAACAGCGGCTATAGGGCAAACGCGATCTAATGCCGATGTCTCGGCGACAGCTTGCCCGTGTGCAAACGTTCTCATTGGCCTGATGTATCATGTACAGTGCATTCGGAAAGTATGCAGACCCCTTCAATTTCCCACATTTTGTTACGTTACAGCCTTATTCTAAAATGTATTAAATTGTTTTTTCCCCCTCATCAATCTACACACAATACCCTATAATGACGAGGCAAAATCTGTTTTTCAGAAATGTCAGCAAATTTATTAAAAAGAAAAAACTGAGATATTACATTTACATAAGTATTCAGACCCTTTACTCAGTACTTTGTTGAAGCACCATCGGCAGCTATTACATCCTCTAGTCTTCTTGGGTATGACGCTACAAGCTTGAAACCTCTGTATTTGGGGAGTTTCTCCCATTCCTCTCTGCAGATCCTCTCAAGCTTTGTCAGGTTAGATGGGGAACATCGCTGCACAACTATTTTCAGGTCTCTCCAGAGATGTTCATTCGGTTTCTGGCTGGGCCACTCAAGAATATTCAGTATTTGTCCCGAAGCCACATCTGCGTTGTTTTGGCTGTGTGCTTAGGGTAGTTGTCCTGTTGGAAGGTGAACCTTCGCCCCAGTCTAAGGTCCTGAGCATTCTGTATCATGTTTTCATCAAGGATCTCTCTGTACTCTCTGCTCTGTTTATCTTTCTCTCAATCCTGACTAGTCTCCCAGTCCCTGCAGCTGAAAAACCTTCCTGAGTGTCCTTTAGGTGCCTTTTGGCAAACTCCAAGTGGGTTGTCATGTGTCTTTTACTGAGGATTGACTTTCGTCTGGCCACTCTACCATAAAGGTCTGCTTGGTGGAGTGCTGCAGAGATGGTTGTCCTTCTGGAAGGTTCTCCCAACTCCAGGAACTCTAGAGCTCTGTCAGTGACCATTGAGTTTTGGTTACCTCCTTGACCAAGCCCTATCTCCCCCGATTGCTCAATCTGGACGGGCGGACAGCTCTAGGAAGAGTCTTTGTGGTTCCAAACTTCTTCCATTTAAGAATGATGGACCCATAGCCTGCCTGCCGTTCTGTACCTTGTCACACCACCCTGGATTATTGACCTTTGCCTGCCTTGACCCTGAGACTGCCTGCCGTTCTGTACCTTTTGGTCTTGATTACATACCTCTGCCTACCCTTGACCTGTCGTTTTGCCTGCCCCCTGTTCTAGTAATACACTTTTGTTACTTTGGCACTGTCTGCATCTGGGTCTTCTTTAAAACATGATACTACGAACTGGCCCTGACTGACCCAACAGACTCGGACCAGCTCCGCAACACCATCTCCTCCCAAGGAGCCATCATTGGAAGGCATTAGGATTTGCTTCATGGTCTTATGGAACGGTTCAAGACCTTGGCCGAACGCAATGACCAAGCGTTGAACACTGTTAGGCAGCCTACCACGACGGTAACTTCCCAGCTCCTTAGTAACCTGACTGTTAGCAGCACCGCCTCCCCGGCCACCCTGGTTTCCCTGGAACCCAGCTTGCCTCCCCCGGTGTGCTTCGATGGAGAGTCGGACACCTGTCTGCCTCTTCTCGCTCAGTGCTTCCTCATCATCGTGCTGCAGCCCTCCTCCTTCCATCTTGACCGCTCTACGATAGAGTACCTCATCAAGCTGATATCCGAGAGGGCTCTCACCTGGGCTACGGCAGTATGGGAACAACAGTCGGCCATATGCTTCAGTCTGGAGGAGTTTGTGGCGGTAAATACAGTTTTCAATGCCCCATTGTCCGGGAGAGATGCTGCCCGATAGTTACTCCAGCTTCGGCAACTGTCTTGTCAGATTTGAAGTGAAATGCAGCGACTAAATCCTCAATCTTCTTGTTGTAAATCACTGGCATAAAAGTCAGTGTTCTACCTGAATGAGAGGCGGCAATAAACTGCCAGCACTTAAATAGGCTTGGAACAGTTGGTGTCTCTCTGCTGGAGTCCCACATAATGTAGTTTCTTAAAGTTGTTTAATTTCCGTGTACACTGCTTGAAGTAAGTATGCTTACTTTCGAACCTCAACGTCCAGAAGCGAATAAGTGGCCCGAACCTAACGATAAGCTTGGGGTAATGGCAGAGATAATGATGCTTTGGCTTGAGGGGTTTGTCAGGAAAATTCTTAGTTATTAAATATATTCATCATTGAGGACTTGAAGATATGCCCCCTGGTCAGCAGTAATGGCTAATGCACATATATATCCGACGATTTCTCTTAGGCGCAAAATCAACTGCCATACACTTATCTGGTGGATTTTTGATTCAAGTATTCTCAACAGACACCAGTTTTGTACAGCATTTTACCTAGAGTAAAATAGAAAGCAAGCACCTTGTGTTTATTTTTCCCTGAAACCAAAGGATTTCCAACCTCTAATCAAATCAAATCAAATCAAATGTATTTATATAGCCCTTCGTACATCAGCTGATATCTCAAAGTGCTGTACAGAAACCCAGCCTAAAACCCCAAACAGCAAGCAATGCAGGTGTAGAAGCACGGTGGCTAGAAAAAACTCCCTAGAAAGGCCAAAACCTAGGAAGAAACCTAGAGAGGAACCCGGCTATGTGGGGTGGCCAGTCCTCTTCTGGCTGTGCCGGGTGGAGATTATAACAGAACATGGTCAAGATGTTCAAATGTTCATAAATGACCAGCATGGTCCAATAATAATAAGGCAGAACAGTTGAAACTGGAGCAGCAGCACGGCCAGGTGGACTGGGGACAGCAAGAAGTCATCATGTCAGGTAGTCCTGAGGCATGGTCCTAGGGCTCAGGTCCTCCGAGAGAGAGAATGAAAGAGAGAAAGAGAGAATTAGAGAGAGCACACTTAAATTCACACAGGACACCGAATAGGACAGGAGAAGTACTCCAGATATAACAAACTGACCGTAGCCCCCCGACACATAAACTACTGCAGCATAAATACTGGAGGCTGAGACAGGAGGGGTCAGGAGACACTGTGGCCCCATCCGAGGACACCCCCGGACAGGGCCAAACAGGAAGGATATAACCCCACCCACTTTGCCAAAGCACAGCCCCCACACCACTAGATGCATCTTGATATAGTATTAAGGCTAAAGATGATGCTTCTGTTTTCTAAATAAAGCATTGTCTGCAATATTCTGTCCTCCCAAGAATCTTGAAAGATTTCCTTATCAGAGATGTGAGCGTGTGCACAGTTCTTACTGTGTCTTGAATGTCTCTGACTCAAAAAGGGAACCAAGTGTTTAATGCATAGGGACATACTGGGCAAAGCACTATTTCCCAGATTCATTAGTGCCTAAATACAAGGGCACAGGTGAAAGATTTTTTTTAAAGCTTCATCGACACTGACTAAGGGGCCGCCTGCCTCCAGGTTCTCGGAAAAGTAATTCTCTGTAGACACACCAGGGGTCTCAGTAACATTTTCAGTTTGTGTTTCCAACACTGTCTCATATGCATGTTTGACGGGGGTGTTTTTGTGTGTTATGGATATATGAGATGCAAATGTAGATTTAACAGCATGTTTTTTCACATTCCATAAAAGGACAACTAATTTCTCTGCCCTAAAGTCAGTCAAATGTAAACATCTGAACTGACAAATGTCTATAGGACAAATCAACATTTTATCTGCTTGTTGAAATTGAGCACTTTTCACAGACCTTTGATATCCTTTGTGGTCTCTGTATTAGTGAGACTTAAAGGCAGTAAATTGCCTGAATGCACGGGAACATTTAGGCACGCCACAATTAAAAGAGAAATTGGGTGCATTTCTATGAAGTTTCATGTGCTGCACGAACTGTATTATATTCATGCAGACATGATTTGCAATGAAACATTTTAACTGTGTAAGGTTGATTCTGGATAATTAAAAAAACCTAAACAAATCAACTGTCTCAGTTCAAGCTGCAGTTCCCTGTACTTACTTCTAGAATCCAAAACCAAAATGTAATAAACAATTCAATTCAGAATAGCAAGCTAACGTTTGTGGCTGAGAATAGCTCACCTAAATTTCAGCTCAAAGGACAGCTGTAATGCAGCAAGCTCGCCAACTTGACAGATTGATTACACATTCAAACCATCAAGCCATAATGGACATAACGAAAATACATCTAGAATCTATTCCATCTTGATTCAAACAACGTTCCAATATTTAGCTAAGGGAGGGCACAGCTAGCTATTAGCTCACGTACAAACATATTTGGAGAAAACAGAACATGGAATAGGTTATTCATTGTGACAGTTTTAGACTGAAGGCTCACAGGGACACTGGACGTTTTCAAACCAATTCACTGGCTCCCGATGCAAAATCTCCTGACAAATTCCAACAAATTTGATATAAGCTACTGACCGCAAATGCAGATGTTCGCTTCCATCACGAGACTACCCAGGCATGTGGAAAGTGCGATGTGCCCAAATGGCCAATTCTTTACAATAGGCTATATGATTCTGTAGGCTATTTTACATCGGGAGCCGTAACCTAGTGAGAAATTGTCTTCTCATTGTATGGCTGATGAAAGTAAAATATGATTTAACCCACCTGATGGATGCTTCAGTGTAGAGGTCTTGTACAAAAATTCACCTGAAAAGACCTCGCAATCCCATAATCCAATGTCCCTACTGTAGGACTAACCATTACTAGCTGTAAATCATCATGCCTGTATTTTGTGTACATGACATTCACTGTTACAAACTGTAATCGTTTGGCAACCCAAGATGCATTGCTGTCTACAATAGTATATTGTTAATGGGAATTACTGTGCATATTTTTATGTAAAAACTACAGCAATTTGTTAGAGTGCACTTATTCCACACCAGCCATTACCACAAGCCCATTCTCCCCAATTAAGGTGCTACCAACCTCCTGTGGTCCTTAGAGCTCATCTCGCACTGCAGCCGGGCCTTGCCCTTCTCCTTCACGCACAAGTTCTTCAGGTGGCTTGCATATTTTATGGCGATCCTTGGAGAGAGGGAGGATAGAAAAGGACCAACAAGGACAAGGCCAAGGGTCAGAATAGAATGGAATTTAACTGAATTAAATGAAACAATTACCTTCTGTTCCACCTCACAAGTATCTTGATATAAACATGGCTTACATAAATATGGCCTTTGTCTCCTGTCTTTTATGACTGGAGGAACTGTGTTCCTATGTATGTGAAAGCCTAAAGTGTTCAAACAACAGTATATGGAGTCCTTTCAGATGAATGCTTATGAGGGAAAGACTGACAAGAATATGCAATTTAAAATGGTTAAGAACACAGCACTTGTCCTTTTGAAGTGGCACTTGGAGCTAGAAAACAAGTGTGTGTGTGTCCGTGCTTGTGTGTGCGTGCGTGTGCATGTGTGCGCACTAGTGTCTATGTGTAACACAGATAGTCTAATGATGAATAACTTAATTAACACCACCCCAATCACTGTGGCTGAATACCCAGAGGATCAGCTCATGTCCTTGTGCAGATATTTACATGCTTTAGCTTGTTCCTTGGGCTAGTAAACCTCTTGTTAATCAGGCCTGTAATGAATGAGCCTGTTGTCGTGTTTGGGATTTGCATAGATTATATTAAATGAAGCTGCATCATTTGGCTCCGTTTACGTAAAACAGCTGCATCATTTGACTCCCAAATGACTCTTCCTTCAAAATGCTTGAAAATCGACCTACAACCATGAAGAAATTGCAAATCTCTAATGTAAAGCCCCAAACGTAGGCTACCATTATGTCAGATTATGATATGCACATAAATAAATGTACCTGGTCAAATTATTAGATTGCCTTTTTTACATACTGCAGTGAGGATTCACCATCTTCGGAGAAGGATTTTGTAACTTATTAGCAGATAATCGTTGTTTGAAGCGCAAAAAACAGTAGTAGCTGTATGCAAATCAGTACTGTAAAACATTATTTGTTGTTTCAACTTATTATTTCCAGTGACCTAGCTGCGTGGCTTTTTTCAAAAGCTCAGAGTACTTCACATTTCACATTATCCTAGCTTTTATTATATTTATTTTGACTAACAATAGACGGTTGAGAATCTGAATCTATGGTTGTTGTGGGGGAAAGGGGTTGAATGTGTATGAGTGTGAATGAGTGTGTATGAGTGTGTGTGTGTGTGTATCCCACAACTATTCCACAAGGAGTAAAAGATGTTAGGGACAATATAGGATGATTCACAATAATTGTTTGCCATAATGTAATTTTGGTAATGGCGAGACTGGTGAAAGGTAAAAAATCTTTGCATAAATTGACTACAAATGTTAATAGCTAATTATGGAAAATAAGAAACAGTATTTTTAGAAACAGTATTTTTTTTAATGGCGATATATAATACAAATGGAGATGAGGGCGATGGAAATGCATTTGTCGGTTGATCTACTTCTGTTCTGTAGGTGGCACTGTGTGCTCTTTTCGAAGGATGGGTCCCGGTCTCTCCGGGGCTATGGGATCTGGGGGGTCGGGGGTGGTCTGCCGGGCATCCCGATGACAACCCAACTCGGGATGAGGGCTTTTAGAGGGTGGAAGAGTGGGGTCCAATTGGAGGTTTACTTAGTAGCAATGCAAATATCATGGTACAGCTATGTAGACACTCAATCATCATGTTACGTTTTAGTGGTACGTTTATAAACATCTTTGATAAATAGATTTGAAACTTGTCTCATTATGGTACGTGATGAAATAAGTATAGCCAGTTATAATTGTAATGGCTTAGCAGATAATAAGAAAAGACGATCAGTATTTACCTGGCTAAAAGAGAAGGAATATAATAATAATATAATCTATTGTTTACAGGAAATTCATTCAACATTTTTAGATGAAGTTTTGTGAAAAAGGACTGGGGCAGGGGCAAAGATGGGCAAAGAAAATCAAAAGGCGTGATGATATTAATTAACAGTGATCCAAATGTGCAAATTGTCCAAACAGATCATCAAGGTAGATGGATTATTTTAAATATGTTATTGGTCAATAAACAGATATGGCTTATTGACCTATATGGTCCAAATAATGATGATCCAAGCTTCTTTGAAAATGTATATAA
This sequence comes from Oncorhynchus tshawytscha, assembly GCF_018296145.1. NCBI lineage: Eukaryota > Metazoa > Chordata > Actinopteri > Salmoniformes > Salmonidae > Oncorhynchus > Oncorhynchus tshawytscha. The sequence continues at coordinate 14,657,921 of NC_056447.1, forward strand.
TAATTTATCAACTCTACAAGCAACACTAGACTCTATTGTTATGGTGGGGGATATTAATACAGTTTTAAATACATCTATGGACCGTAAAGGAAATCACACTACAAACAATAAAGAAGTCCAATCAAAGTGGCAAAGGCATTTGGGACATTTTGAAGCTCATGTATGATCACCTGCTCTTCTATCACAAGGGCAACGTCCACAATGTCAGCTGGCATTGGGTCATCTGCTGCAGCTCCTTCCACAACGACACAGATTTTCACTCTGCGGGTGACTTCCTCAGAATCAGTTGTCTTCTGAAAAACAGAATAAAAATAGACAAAATTAGAGGCATTGCCCTACAAAACATCCTCTGATACAATTTTTCTGTGAAACTGTCTGAAAATGTACTGTTGCAGGCAAGTGTGGTGGCAGGTAGCCTAGTGGTTAAGAGAATTGCGCCAGTAAACAAGCATGGTCCTTTTAAGCACGTCAGTCAACCATGATTGCTCTCAGGTCTAGATAGAATGTGTTCTTAGTTGAGGTTAAACATGTCTGTTCTTTTCCTATATGCAAAAAACTACTGATTGTCCGCTATAGCGCCTTCAAAGGCCCATGGTCATCCAACACTGAAAATGAGGGTGGGAAACCATGTAAAGCCTCATCTATCATTCAGTGCTGTTTTGGCAATCAGCTCTTTCCACAACTTTCATTATATTAAAGGTGCACTGTGTAGAATTCTGCCTCTACTACTTTCTTTTTAAATGACCAGCTTACAAAAGCTGTAAAAACTATATTTCTAGATATTTAAAAAAAATATAAAAAGTTATTTAGATCGGACAATCGGACCCTACAAGAAGCAATTCTTTGTAACACAAAAGCACATTCTAAAATGCTAAGTTTATATTGAAGATGGACCGGCGATTGCCCACTGACGAACAATCTTGAAGCAAAACCGATTGCAATTCCTGTTCAAATGGCAAAATCCGCACTGTACTGTAGGGATTCATTTTCCTATCAAAATCACTTTTTATATTTTTTAAATATCAAGAAATTCCGTTTTTACAGCTTTTGTATAGAATTTGGAATTTCTCACAGTGCCTCTTTAATTATGTTAATTGTCTAACAATAGGGAATTTGACATACTGTATCACTAAGGGCACTGCAGTATTGTGTGCTGCCATACACCAGGGATGTGTGATACGTTCAAATATGCTAAAACCTGAGCATACTTACATTTCACAACCGTCGACAACAGCTATCAATAGTAGTTTACATGGTAGTTAGGTATTATTGGGCAAACCTAGTATTGTGTTTAATGTATGGTCCTGATTTTTGGTTTGCAGTCCAAGATGAAGTTGTCCAAGATAAAGACTGGACAAAAAGCATGCTAAATCACTATTCTCAACTGAATGTCTAACAAGGGAGAAAGGTTGAGTAAAAGTAAAACAAATAAAACATTGCTAAAAGAGACATCCTTATATGCTGTAGTTGGTTCACATTTGATTTGGGCTGTGTGTTATAATCACTTCAGATGGCGACAGACATTTAACTTGACTCCATTGAACATTGCAGTGCTTCATGATTCATAGGAAATTTCAGTCCTGGGAGAAAGCATAAGGTTATGTTGTAGGATTGTATACCTCACGTCATCATAAAATTGGTAGGGTCTTCTCGCAGGAAGTATGGCAAGCAGTATGGCACAGCCTCTCTTCTGTTGATTGGAAGTCTAACAACAAAAGCACAATTGACTGTTTTACGACGTTGTTAATGTGGTTGTCAATGATAAGGTCTCACCCCTAATAAAAAGTAGGTAATAACTGTACAGAAGATTTTTATATCAATTTCATCTAACCATACGTCTTTATCAAGACTATCCATAAGGTGTTTTAGCTCCATCCCTCCACCACTCTTGGCCCGGTAGAATTCAAGAAGCTTGGAAAGATGACTGTCCAGGCCTTCATAAAATGTATTCCTGAGGTCCACAGACACCAGTCTTGTGAACTCCAGAGCAACCTGTTTGAAGAGCATAACATACCAGGGAAGGAATTTTAGGGACAAGGCTACTATGACTTAATGGGGTGGCTAATCTGCCAGCGCACTAAAATCAGCTAGGGCACTAAAGGCCATCAAGCAAAATAGCCAATTATATTGTGACAAAACTCAAAAAAAAACACTTGTCAAAAAAACCTTATAAGCATTTAATGTAGGAAAGTGATTCAAATGATCCGCTGCCACTTTCAGACCAAAGGGTTACCATGGTAATGGAGCTAGAGTACTGATTTGGGGTGAATATATCTTGACTTTTCAGTTTAAACTGAAACTAACACTGAAAAACCAGGAAGCTTGTGATTAAAATATACAAAGCTAGGAAACATGAAAACTAGCTAAATCTCAGTTGGGATAATATAAAATGTGTATATGACAGCCTGTGACTGCCACTGTGCTCATTGTTAAATAAAGTTAAGGGATTCAGAGTCAAGCTATGAAACTAAATGACAGAAATTCTTTGAAGACAACTGTGGTTTATAGCCATAATTGACTTCAGAAAATGTGAGTGAAATGTTTACACTGTACAGAGCCCTGCATTTGTGTGACCTAATAACAGTCAGAGAGTTATGCTTTTTACACTCAGCCTAAGTGCAGTACAGATAAATACATTTTTGGAAAGCGTATTACATTCATAATGTATGTAGTTCCTTGTGTCCTCTAATCACCTTCATCCTACAATCTAAGCTTGATGCCCTCAATCTCACACAAATTATCAATGAACCTACCAGGTACCACCACAAAGCAGTAAACATGGGCACCCTCATAGATATCATCCAAACCAACTTGTCCTCTAAATACACCTCGACTGTTTTCAACCAAGATCTCAGCGATCACTGCCTCATTGCCTGCATCCGTAATGGGTCAACGTTCAAACGACCTCCGTTCATCACTGTCAAACGCTCCCTGAAACACTTCAGCAAGCAGGCCTTTCTAATCCACCTGGCCCGGGTATCCTGGAAGGATATTGACCTAATCCCGTCAGTAGAGGATGCCTGGTTATTTAAAAAAATGCCTTCCTCATTCAAGAAATTTAGAACCAGGAACAGATATAGCCCTTAGTTCTCTCCAGACCTGACTGCCCTTAACCAACAGAAAAACATCCTATGGTGTTCTGCATTAGCATCGAACAGCCCCCGTGATATGCAACTTTTCAGGAAAGTAGGAAACCAATATACACAGGCAGTTAGAAAAGCCAAGGCTAGCTTTTTCAAGCAGAAATTTGCTTCCTGCAACACAAACTCAAAAAAGTTCTGGTACACTGTAAAGTCCATGGAGAATAAGAACACCTCCTCCCAGCTGCCCACTGCACTGAGGATAGGAAACTCTGTCACCACCGATAAATCCACTATAATTGAACATTTCATTAAGCATTTTCTACAGCTGGCCATGCTTTCCACCTGGCTACCCCTACCCCGGTCTACAGCACGGCACCCCCCACAGCAACTCGCCCAAGCCTTCCTCATTTCTCCTTCTCCCAAATCCAGTCAGCTGATGTGCTGAAAGAGCTGCAAAATCAGGACCCCTACAAATCAGCCAGGCTAGACAATCTGGACCCTTTCTTTCTAAAACTATCTGCTGAAATTGTTGCAACCCCTATTACTAACCTGTTCAACCTCTCTTTCGTGTCGTCTGAGATTCCGAAAGATTGGAAAGCTGCCGCAGTCATCCCCCTATTCAAAGGGGGTGACACTCTAGACCCAAACTGCTACAGACCTATATCTATCCTACCCAGTCTTTCTGAGGTCGCCGAATGCCAAGTTAACAAACAGATTACCGACCATTTTGAATCCCACCGTACCTTCTCCGCTATGCAATCTGGTTTCAGAGCTGGTCATGGGTGCACCTCAGCCATGCTCAAGGTCCTAAACGACATCATAACCACCATCGTTAAGAGACATTACTGTGCAGCCATATTCATCAACCTGGCTAAGGCTTTTGACTCTGTCAATCACCACATCCTCATCGGCAGACTCGATAGCCTTGGTTTCTCAAATGATTACCTCGCCTGGTTCACCAACTACTTATCTGATAGAGTTCAGTGTGTCAAATCGGAGGGCCTATTGTCCGGGCCTCTGGCAGTCTCTATGGAGGTGCCAAACGGTTCAATTATTGGGCCGACTCTCTTCTCTGTATACATCAATGATGTCGCTCTTGCTGCTGGTGAGTCTCTGATCCACCTCTACGCAGACGACACCATTCTGTATACTTCTGGCCCTTCTTTGGACACTGTGTTAACTAACCTACAGACAAGCTTCAATGCCATACAGCTCTCCTTCTGTGGCCTCCAACTGCTCTTAAATAGTACAACTAAATTTACTTTGTAAAACTAAATGCATGCTTTTCAACCGATCACTGCCTGCACCTGCCCGTCCATCCAGCATCACTTCTCTGGACGGTTCTGACTTAGAATATGTGGACAACTACAAATACCTAGGTGTCTGGTTAGACTGTAAACTCTCCTTCCAGACTCACATCAAACATCTCCAATCCAAAGTTAAATCGAGAATTGGCTTCCTATTTTGCAAACAAAGCATCCTTCACTCATGCTGCCAAACATACCCTAGTAAAACTGACCATCCTACCGATCCTCGACTTCGGCAATGTCATCTACAACATAGCCTCCAATACACTACTCAATAAATTGGATGCAGTCTATCACAGTGCACCACCTATACGCTCTCGTTGGCTGGCCCTCGCTTCATACTCGTCGCCAAACCCACTGGCTCCAGGTCATCTACAAGTCTCTGCTAGGTAAAGTCCCCCCTTGTCTCAGCTCGCTTGTCACCATAGCAGCACTCACCTGTAGCACGCGCTCCAGCAGGTATATCTCTCTGGTCACCCCCAAAACCAATTCCTCCTTTGGCCGCCTCTCCTTCCAGTTCTCTGCTGCCAAAGACTGGAACGAACTACAAACATCTCTGAAACTGGAAACACTTATCTGCCTCACTAGCTTTAAGTACCAGCTGTCAGAGCAGCTCACAGATTACTGCACCTGTATATGGCCCATCTATAATTTTTCCCAAACAACTACCTCTTCCCCTACTGTATTTATTTTGCTCCTTTGCACCCCATTATTTCTATTTCTACTTTGCACATTCTTCCACGGCAAATCTACAATTCCACTGCAAATCTACCAATCTACCACCAGTGTTTTATTTTCTATATTGTATTTACTTCGCCACCATGGCCTTTTTTTGCCTTTACCTCCCTTTTCTCACCTCATTTGTTCACATTGTATATAGACATATTTTTCTATTGTAGTTTTTGACTGTATGTTTGTTTTACTCTATGTGTAACTCTGTGTTGTTGTATGTGTCGAACTGCTTTGCTTTATCTTGGCCAGGTTGCAATTGTAGATGAGAACTTGTTTTCAACTTGTCTACCTGGTTAAATAAAGGTGAAATAAATCAATTAAATTAAAATCTCAAAATGTACAAATATCTGAAGGGAGACAAGCTCTTGAGGTATGTGAAACTGTATATTATTAATTTCAACAATCACAGAAAATATTTTTGGACCTTTTGCAGATTTTAAATAAGCACTTACTTGTCTGTCTGTGAACAGCGCTGGCCGTCTAGATTTGATGTCAATCCACATCCAAACCTGTTGATGTCTTCCACAATCTCCTTTCTTCTTAATGAGAAAGTAGTCATCATTGCTGCATCAACAGTTACCCACTCAGGACTTATTTTCTGAATCTCTTCTTACATATAATCCTTATTGTTGAAATGACTTCTCAAATGAGAAAAGTATTGCTTAAAATTACAGGGCTCAGAGAACTTACACAGGTCACATTTTATACAAGCAGTAACTGTTTCATGAACATTTCTTCGGTGTTGAGTCAAATGCTTCTTGAGTGCTAAATCTGCAGTACTTACAGTTCCACTTCATCCATTGAAGGAATAGTGCTTTTGGATTTCAAAGAATCTAAAAAATAATGTTTACGTTAACATTTTTTATTCACTTTAATTATTAACAAATTATTCTAGAACTGATTAGGAATTCAAGATATAAGTGCTTTCTCGGCAAACCTGTTAACTAACTGCAAAATGTATTTTTAGAACATGGTTTGATTGACATAACATCTCATTACACCCAAACGAACAATTGTAAAATAACAAAATATACACTAACATTACTACTTGCAAGATTAGGCTAATTAATCATTAGAATATTCTTAGGTTTATTCTTAACTACTGTTATACAGGTTATCAAACAAATGACAAGTTAGTCAGCATGTCCGCAAGTTGGCGCCATGTGTGCCAACTTGACATGTTTCTGTGGACATTATGGATATAATTTGGAATTTTTGTCTGCGTTGTCATGACCGCTCTTTCTGGTGGATTCCTGGGCATAAAAAAAACTAACGGAGGTATTTGGATATAAAAAATGTCTTTATGGAACAAAAGGAACATTTGTTGTCTAACTGGGAGTGAAAACATCCGAAGATCATCAAAGGTAAACGATTAATTTGATTGCTTTTCTGATTTTCGTGACCAAGTTACCTGATGCTAAGTGTACTTATTGTTGTGTCGAGCAATCGACAAACTTACACAAACGCTTGTTTGCTTTCGCTGTAAAGCATAATTTCATAATCTGAGATGACAGGTGGATTAACAAAAGGCTAAGCTGTGTTTTGCAATATTGCACTTGTGATTTCATGTATATGAATATTTTCTAGTAATATTATTTGACTGCGGCGCCATGCTATTCAGCGTTGCTGATGACAATTATCCCGGGTCCGGGATGGGTGGTTCAGAAAGGTTCATTTTGTATTGCTTGAAGTTCTAAATAAAAAGTTATATTTTTTGAAAAACAGGTCGCTAGGTGTAGGCAAGACTCTAAGCAAATATTTATCAATCAATCTATCAAATGTATTCATAAAGCCCTTCTTACATCAGCTGATGTTACAAAGTGCTGTACAGAAACCCAGTCAAAAACACCAAACAGCAAGCAATGCAGGTATAGAAGCACGGGGGCTAGGAAAAACTCCCTAGAAAGGCCAGAACCTAGGAAGAAACCTAGAGAGGAACCAGGCTATAAACTGGGATATGACTAAAGAGTTAATAAGGGTGATTTTTTTTCTCACAAATAGACAGGTATTTTCCTTTCCTTGGTAGCAAAATCGTGTCTATTTTTAATAACTTTTCTATTAAAATATATTGTATTGGGATCATTTCTTTCTTTCGGGATATGTATATCCACATCACCGGCAGACCATTTTATTGGTAAACTAAACGATAATGTAAAAGTTTTTAGTGATGTAATTTAGTACACTTAACATAATTTGGTTGTAATCCAGAGAGGTTAGAAAAAGTATCTAGATCCTCTATGAGGCTGTGGAGGGATATTATCAGCATAACAACGACAGCTTTGATTTTAAGCCCTTGATTTATAACCCCTGAGTTTAATAGCAAACAATTAGATGGCGACAATAAATAGATATGCCGATAGTGGAAAACCTTGTCAGTTCCTCTTGACAGTTTAATACTTTCTGAGAAGTAGCCATTATTTATTATGTTACACCTGGGGGTTACTATACATAACTTTAACCCATCGTATAGGATTCTCAAAAACGAAAAAAAGTCCAGGCATTTATATATTAATACAGCCATACTTTTTCTAAAGCCTTTTTAATGTCAGCTATGAATACCAGGCCTGGTTTCCCAGATTTTTCAAATCAAATCAAATGTATTTGTCACATACACATGGTTAGCAGATGTTAATGCGAGTGTAGCAAAATGCTTGTGCTTCTAGTTCCGACAATGCAGTAATAACCAACGAGTAATCTAACCTAACAATTCCAAAACTACTACCTTATACACACAAGTGTAAAGGGATAAAGAATATGTACATAAAGATATGAATGAGTGATGGTACAGAACGGCATAGGCAAGATGCAGTAGATGGTATCGAGTACAGAAAATACACATGAGATGAGTAATGTAGGGTATGTCAACAAAGAGGCATAGTTAAAGTGGCTAGTGATACATGTATTACATAAAGATGCAGTAGATGATATAGAGTACAGTATATACATATACATATGAGATGAGTAATGTAGGGTATGTAAACATTATATTAAGTAGCATTGTTTAAAGTGGCTGGTGATACATTTTACATAAATTTCCATCCATTTCCATTATTAAAGTGGCTGTAGTTGAGTCAGTGTGTTTGCAGCAGCCACTCAATGTTAGTGGTGGCTGTTTAACCGTCTGATGGCCTTGAGATAGAAGCTGTTTTTCAGTCTCTCGGTCCCTGCTTTGATGCACCTGCACTGACCTCGCCTTCTGGATGACAGTTGCCGTACCAGGCGATGTTACAGCCCGACAGGATGCTCTCGATTGTGCATCTGTAGAAGTTTGTGAGTGCTTTTGGTGACAAGCCAAATTTCTTCAGCCTCCTGAGGTTGAAGAGGCGCTGCTTCGCCTTCTTCACGATGCTGTCTGTGTGGGTGGACCAATTCAGTTTGTCCGTGATGTGTACGCCGAGGAACTTAAAACTTACTACCCTCTCCACTACTGTCCAGTCGATGTGGATAGGGGGGTGCTCCCTGTGCTGTTTCCTGAAGTCCACAATAATCTCCTTTGTTTTGTTGACGTTGAGTGTGAGGTTATTTTCCCTGACACCACACTCCGAGGGCCCTCACCTCCTCCCTGTAGGCCATCTTGTCGTTGTTGGTAATCAAGCCTCCCACTGTAGTGACGTCCGCAAACATGATGATTGAGTTGGAGGCGTGCATGGCCACACAGTCGTGTGTGAACAGGGAGTACAGGAGAGGGCTCAAAACGCACCCTTGTGGGGCCCCAGTGTTGAGGATCAGTGGGGTGGAGATGTTGTTACCTACCCTCACCATGTGGGGGAGGCCCATCAGGAAGTCCAGTACCCAGTTGCACAGGGCGGGGTCGAGACCCAGGGTCTCGAGCTTGATGACGAGTTTGGAGGGTAATTATGGTGTTAAATTCTGAGCTGTAGTCGATGAACAGCATTTTCACATAGGTATTCCTCTTGTCCAGATGGGTTAGGACAGTGTGGTTGCGATTGTGTCGTCTGTGGACCTATTTGGGGAGTAAGCAAATTGGAGTGGGTCTAGGGTGTCAGGTAGGGTGGAGGTGATATTTTCCTTGACTAGTCTCTCAAAGCAATTCATGATGATGGAAGTCGTTTAAATCAGTTACCTTAGCTTTCTTGGGGACAGGGACAATGGTGGCCCTCTTGAAGCATGTGGGAACAGCAGACTGGGATAAGGATTGATTGAATATGTTAACCACCTTGCGAAGGTTAACACGTATAAATGTTTTGCTCACATCGGCTGCAGTGAAGAAGAGTCCGCAGGTTTTGGTTGCGGGCCGTGTCAGTGGCACTGTATTGTCATCAAAGCGGGCAAAAAAGTTATTTTAGTCTGCCTGGGAGCAAGACATCCTGGTCCGCGACGGGGCTGGTTTTCTTTTTGTAATCCGTGATTGACTGTAGACACTGCCACATACCTCTTGTGTCTGAGCCGTTGAATTGCGACTCTACTTTGACTCTATACTGGCACTTAGCTTGTTTAATTGCCTTGCAGAGGGAATAGCTACACTGTTTGTATTCGGTCATATTTCCTGTCACCTTGCTGGTTAAAAGCAGTGGTTTGTGTTTTCAGTTTCACGCGAATGCTGCCATCAATCCACGGTTTCTGGTTTGGGAATGTTTTAATCATTGCTATGGGTACGACATCATCAATGCACTTTCTAATGAACTTGCTCACAGAATCAGCTTATTCGTCAATGTTGTTGTTCACGTGATCGAAGCAATCTTGAAGCGTGGAATCAGATTGGTCGGACCAGCGTTGAACAGACCTGAGCGCGGGAGTTTTCTATCGTTTCAGTACTTGTCTGATATTATCTCCTATGTATCGTACATATAAAAAACCTGTCTGATTAGAATGAATAATATCCGACAATACCTTTTTTATTCTATGCACTATGCATATTGCTAGAATTTTCGCATCACAACACTGAAGTGTAAATGGCCTCAAATGTTTTAAATGGACCGGATCTTTATATTTACCACGTGAATCCTGTTTCAGTAATAATGAAATCAGACCTTTTTGTTGAGTTTCTGGTAATATACCATTTTTATAGGAATGGTGGAAACATTTTAATATATCTTAATAAATCTTCTTAATAAACCTTTTTTTCAGAATTTCCACCTGACTGACATGCCCAAAAGTAAACTGCCTGTTGCTCAGGCCTGTCACGCCCTGGCCATAGGCTTTTTATTCTCTATTTTGGTTAGGCCAGGGTGTGACTAGGATGGGCATTCTATGTCCTATTTTCTATGATTTTCTATTTCTATGTGTTTGGCCGGGTGTGGTTCTCAATCAGAGGCAGCTGTCTATCGTTGTCTCTGATTGAGAACCATACTTAGGTACCCTTTTCCCCCACCTGTTGACTTTCTTCAGGGCACATAGCCCAAAGCTTCACGGTTTGGTTTTGTTCTTTGTTTTGTCGGTGTCATTTTTAATACAAAGAAAATGTACGCTTACCATGCTGCACCTTGGTCCAGTCCTTCAGCCAGCCGTGACAAGGCCCAGAAGCCAGGATATTCATATAATTGGTACCATTGGATAGAAAACACTTTGAATTTTTTTAGAAATGTTAAAATAATGTATGAGACTATAACACAATTGATATGGTAAGAAAAACTAACCAGACATTTATTTTTTGAGATCCCATGCTCTTACAATAGAAAGCTATGGGTCCTATGCAATTCCAGCTCCCAGATTGCAATTCCTATGGCTTCCACTAGATGCCAACAGCCTTTGTTCAAGGTTTCAGGCTTGTGTCTTCCCAAACGAGGAAGAATTTTTGGTACTTGGAGTTTTGGTACTGGGCGTCACAGTTGGAAATCAGTCTGTGGGAACGCGGCGAAGAGGATGCGCACTTGCTAATTTTACTTTTCTATTGAACATACTTCATTCCGTATTAAATATTATAGTTCAATTACACTTTAGAGTACCTGAGGATTATATAGAAACATAGGTTGACTTTTTTTTACAAAGTTTAGCGATAGCTTTTTCGATTCCTTTGTCTGCACGTTACTCAAATCGGATTACTCAAATCGATGGCGCCAACTAAACTGACTTCTTGGGATATAAAGAAGGATTTCATCTAACAAAACGACCATGCATGTTGTAGCTGGGACCCTTTGGACTGCAAATCAGAGGAAGATTTTCAAAAAGTAAGTGATCATTTAATTGCTATTTGTGATGGTTGAAACATATGTTGATATGGGGCATCATCCTCAAACAATCGCATGGCATGCTTTCGCTGTAAAGCCTATTGTAAATCGGACAATGCAGTTAGAATAACAAGAATGTAAGCTTTTAACCCATATAAGACACTTGTATGTACCAAGATGTTTAATATCCATAATTTTTACGATTATTTATTTCATTTGTGCGCCCTCCAATTTCACTGGAAATTCTTGACAGGTGTTGACAGGTGTCCCGCTGGCGGGCCTAGCCCTAAGAAGTCCTTTGAGTATAGGTTTGGAAAATCTCCACTGGTATGCCATCCAAACCTGGTGTTTTCCCAGACTTAAAGACAGCTATGAAAAATGCAGATGAAAATTCTCTAGGTAGATAGTGTAGTCTACAGCTTTTTGTGAGATACTCTACCTCAGGCAAGCAAAACCTAAGGAAGTATTGAGGTTTTGCTTGCCTAAGGTAGAGAATATCATGATAAGCTTTAGACCACATTATCTACCTAGAGATTTTTCATCTGTGTTTTTCAAAGCTGTCTACATACCACCACAGACCAAGGCTGGCACGAAAACCACACTCAATGAGCTCTATTCCGCCATAAGAAAACAGGAAAACGCTCATCCAGAGGTGACGCTCCTAGTGGCCGGGGACTTTAATGCAGGGAAACCTAAATCAGTTTTACCTAATTTCTATCTGCATGTTAAATGTGCAGCCAATTATTGACCACCTTTACTCCACACACAGACGTGTACAAAGCTCTCCCTCGCCCTCCATTTGGCAAATCTGACCATAACTCTATCCTCCTGATTCCTGCTTACAAGATACATTTATAGAGCTGCCACTTTCAAGGTGTGGGACTCTAACCCGGAAGCTTATAAGAAATCCCGCTATGCTCTCCGACGAACTATCAAACAGGCAAAGCGTTAATACAGGAATAAGATCGAATTGTACTACACCGGCTATGATGCTCGTCGGATGTGGCAGGGCTTGCAGACTATTACAGACCACAAAGGGAAGCACAGCCGAGAGCTGCCCAGTGACACGAGCCTACCAGACGAGCTAAATAACTTCTATGCTGCTGAAACATGCATGAGAGCATCAGCTGTTCCGGACGACTGTGTGATCACGCTCCATGCAGCAGATGTGAGTAAGACTTTTAAACAGGTCAACATTCACAAGCCCGGCTGGGCCAGACAGATGTCCAGGACGTGTACTCCGAGCATGCGCTGAACGTCTGTCAAGTGTGTTCACTGACATTTTCAACCTCTCCCTGTCTGAGTCTGTAATACAAACATGTTTCAAGCAGACCACCATAGTCCCAACCCGTAGCACTCATGTCTGTAGCCATGAAATGCTTTGAAAGGCTGGGCGTGGCACACATTAACAACATTATCCAAGAAACACTAGACCCACTCCAATTTGCATACCGCACCAACAGATCCACAGATTATGCTATCTCTATTGCACTCCACACTGTCCTTACCCACCTGGACAAAAGGAACACCTATGTGAGAATGCAATTCATTGTTTACAGCTCGGCGTTTAACACCATAGTGCCCTCACAGCTCTTCACTAAGCTAAGGACCCTGGGACTAAACACCTCCCCCTGCAACTGCATCCTGTACTTCCTGAAAGGTAGGTAGCCACACATCCGCCATGCTGATCCTCAACACTGTGGCCCCTCAGGGGTGCGTGCTCAGTCCCCTCCTGTACTCCCTTTTCACTCATGACTGCACTGCCAGGCATGACTCCAACACCATCATTAAGTTTGCAGATGACACAACAGTGGTAGGCCTGATCAGCGACAGCCTGTAGGGAGAAGGTCAGAGACCTGACCATGTAGTGCAAGGACAACAACCTCTCCCTTAACGTGATCAAGACAAAGGAGATGATTGTGGACTACAGGAAAAGGAGGACCGAGCATGCCCCCATTCTCATCGACGAGGCTGTAGTGGAGCAGGTTGAGAGCTTCAAGTTCCTTGGCGTCCACATCACCAACAAACTAACATGGTCCATGCACACCAAGACAGTCATGAAGAGGGCACAACATAACCTATTCCCCCTCATGAAACTGAAAAGATTTGGCATGGGTCCTCAGATCCTCAAAAGGTTTTGCAGCTGCACCATCGAGCGAATCCTGATGGGTTGCATCACTGCCTGTTATGGCAACTGCTTGGCCTCCGCCAGCAAGACACTACAGAGGGTAGTGCGTACGGTCAAGTACATCACCGGGGCCAAGCTTTCTACCATCCAGGACCTCTATACCAGGCTGTCAGAGGAAGGCCCTAAAAACTGTCAAAGACTCCAGCTACCCTAGTCCTTTAATGTTCTCTCTGCTACTTCATGGCAAGCGGTACCGAAGCACCAAGTCTAGGTCCAAGAGGCTTCTAAACAGCTTATACCCCTAAGCCATAAGACTCCTGAACAGCTAATCAAATGGCTACCCATTTTTTCAAATGCCTACCCACTATTTGCATTGCCCCGCCCCCCTATGCATAGACACTTTAATAACTCTACCTACATGTACATAATTACCTCAATTACCTTGACACGGGTGCCCCACACACATTGACACATAGAACTCTGTATCAGTACCCCCTGTATATAGCCTCACTATTGATATTTACTGCTGCTCTTTAATTATTTGTATTTCTTATCACTTACTTTTTTTTTAGGTATTTTCTTAACTGCATTGTTGGTTAAGGGCTTGTAAGTAAACATTTCGCTGTAAGGTCTACACCTGTTTTATTTGGTGCATGTGACAAATAACATTTAATATTATTTGATTTTATTGCATCAAGAAATTCCTCCTCTGTGATTTGGTGTTCACATGAGCCTTTCTGTACAGATGTTAATTTTACATTATTAGTAGAAAAAAATCCTTACAATTAACTTCAGTTAGTGGAGATGGAGGAGACTGAAACAAACATATGCTTAAAGTATTTTTCTTCCTCTTTCAAAGTATAGTTTGGTGAATCATGGGTGACCTCATCATTTGTAACAAGTTTCAGCAAATTATTTCTGGTAGCATTTCTATGTTGAAGATTAAAAAATAATTTGCTGCGTTTTTCCCCATATTCCATCCAGTTTGCTTTATTTTCTATAATATATTACACTTGATCTTTCTTGAATAAATTACTCCATTTATTTTTGTTTTTCCTCTAATTTATTCTTTGCCTCTATGGTACAGTTTTCATTGCTATCTATCTGTACTATTCGTCCTCCCATTTCCTTTGTTAATATGGACTCTTTTGACCTAAATTGCTTTTGTTTTAGAGATGAGTACTGAATTGCATGGCCTCTAAAGACCCGTTTAAAAGTGTTCCATACAATAAGGGGATCTGCTCTACCCATGTTATGTTGGAAAAAGTCTGTTATAAATTATTCTGCCCTATTTAAAAACAATTTATCATCCAATAGGCTTTGATTATATTTCCAATATCCTCGCCCATGTGGAAATTCTGTAAGAGTAAAATATATGCAAATTATTTGATGGTCCGACCGCATTCTGTCACCTATCAACACTTTTTAAACTTTTGGTGCCAGTGAGAATGACATAAGAAAGTCGTCTAGCTTGATTGAGCCTCTGCCGTGTATATCTCACTAGGTCAGGATATTTAAGCCTACATACAGTGCATTTGTGCATTCCGACCCATTCCTTCTTTACACATTTTGTTACGTTACAGCCTTATTCTAAAATGGATAAAATGCTTTTTTTCTCTATCAGTCTACACACAATACCCCATAATGGCAAAGAGAAAACAGGTTTTTAGAATAAAAAAAAACAGAAATTAGGGGAGAGGGCCTTGGTCAGGGAGGTGACCAAGAACCCAATGGTCCCTCTAACAGAGCTCCAGAGTTCCTCTGTGGAGATGGGAGAACCTTCCAGAAGGACAATCATCTCTGCAGTACTCCACCAATCAGGCTTGTATGGTGGAGTGGCCAGATGGAAGCCACTCCTCAATAAAAGGCACATGACAGCCTGCTTGGAGTTTGCCAAAGAGCACCTAAAGGACTCTCAGACCATGAGAAACACGATTCTCTGATGAAACCAAGATTGTACTCGTTGGTACTCTTTGGCCTGATGAAACCAAGATTGTACTCTTTGGCCTGAATGCCAAACATCACGTCAAGAGGAAACCTGACGCCATCCCAACGGCGAAGCATGGTGGTGGCAGCATCATGCTGTGGGGATGTTTTTCAGCGGCAGGGACTGTGAGACTAGTCAGGATCGAGGGAAAGATGAATGGAAATCCTTGATGAAAACCTGCTCCAGAGCACTCAGGACCTCAAACTGGGGCTAAGGTTTAACTTCCAACAGGACAATAACCATAAGCACACAGCCAAGATAAAACAGGAGTGGCTTCGGGACAAGTCTTTGAATGTCCTTGAGTGTCCCAGCCAGGTGCCGTACTTGAACCCGATCGAACATCTCTGGAGAGGCCTGAAAATAGCTGTCTCAACCTAACAAAGTTTGAGAGGATCTACAGAGAAGAATGGGAGAAACTCTCCAAATACAGGTGTGTCAAGATTGTAGTGTTACCCAAGAAGACTCACGGCTGTAATTGTTGCCAAAGGTGCTTCAACAAAGTACTAAGTAAAGGGTCTGATTACTTACGGAAATGTGATATTTTATGTTTGTCTAAATTTTCAAACATTTATAAAAACCTGCTTTGTCATTATGGGTTATTGTGTGTAGATTGATAAGGAAAAAGTAGCAATTGAAACAATTTTATAATAAGGCTGTAACTTAACAAAATTTGGAACAAGTCAAGGGGTCTGAATACTTTCCAAATGCACTGTATATCCACTTTTTTCCTTAAGTGCTTGAGGGTTCTCAAGTGGAGCAGCAGTCTAAGGCATTGCATCTCAGTGCAAGAGGCTGCATCACATTAAGCTGTGATTGGGAGTCTCATAAGGTGGTGCACAATTGGCCCTGCGTCGTCCGGGTTTGGCTGTGGTAGGTCATTGTAAATAAGAACTTGTCCTTAACTGTTTTGCCTAGTTAAATAAAGGATAGTTTGTAGTGTGATTACCTTTACGGTCCATTGAGGTACTTAAAACTGGATTATGATCTCTCACCATAATAAGAGTCTTGTTTTGCTTGTAGGTTTGATAAATTATTATACATATTTTCAAAGATAAATGGATCATCATTAGTTGGACCGTATAAATTATTGAGCCATATATGTTTATGGCCAAATAACATGCGTAAAATCATCCATCTACCTTGCGGATCTGTTTTGACAATTTGCATATTCGGATCAAAATTATAGTTCATTAATATCAACACCCCTTTTGACTTTCTTTACCCAATGGAGAAGTATATTCCCCCCAACTAAAGAAAGGACTTGATGTGTGAATGCATATGCTGTACAGCTGCAACTGTTTGAGAAGGCATGTCAAATTGAGCAAATAGACAAATAGACAAAGTAGGCCATCTCGTCATTGTTGGTAATCAAGCCTACCACTGTGTCGTCCGCAAACTTGATGATTGAGTTGGATGCGTGCGTGGCCACACAGTCGTGGGTGAACAGGGAGTACAGGAGAGGGCTCAGAACGCACCCTGGGGTTGCCCCAGTGTTGAGGATCAGCGGGGTGGAGATGTTGTTGCCTACCCTCACCACCTGGGGGCGGCCCGTCAGGAAGTCCAGTACCCAGTTGCACAGGGCGGGGTCGAGAACCAGGGTCTCGAGCTTGATGACGAGCTTGGAGGGCACTATGGTGTTAAATGCCGAGCTGTAGTCGATGAACAGCATTCTCACATAGGTATTCCTCTTGTCCAGATGGGTTAGGGCAGTGTGCAGTGTGGTTGAGATTGCATCGTCTGTGGACCTATTTGGGCGGTAAGCAAATTGGAGTGGGTCTAGGGTGTCAGGTAGGGTGGAGGTGATATGGTCCTTGACTAGTCTCTCAAATCACTGCATGATGACGGAAGTGAGTGCAACGGGGCGGTAGTCATTTAGCTCAGTTACCTTAGCTTTCTTGGGAACAGAAACATTGGTGGCCCTCTTGAAGCATGTGGGAACAACAGACTGGGATAGGGATTGATTGAATATGTCAGTAAACACACCAGCCAGCTGGTCTGCGCATGCTCTGAGGGCGCATGCTCTGAGGGCGCAGATGCCGCCTGGGCCTGCAGCCTTGTGAGGGTTGACACGTTTAAATGTTTTCCTCACGTTGGCTGCAGTGAAGGAGAGTCCGCATGTTTTGGTTGCGGGCCGTGTCAGTGGCACTGTATTGTCCTCAAAGCGGGCAAAAAAGTTATTTAGTCTGCCTGGGAGCAAGACATCCTGGTCCGTGACGGGGCTGGTTTTCTTTTTGTAATCCGTGATTGACTGTAGACCCTGCCACATACCTCTTGTGTCTGAGCCGTTGAATTGAGATTCTACTTTGTCTCTATACTGACGCTTAGCTTGTTTGATTGCCTTGCGGAGGGAATAGCTACACTGTTTGCATTCGGTCATGTTTCCGGTCACCTTGCCCTGATTAAAAGCAGTGGTTCGGGCTTTCAGTTCCACGCGAATGCTGCCATCAATCCACGGTTTCTGGTTTGGGAATGTTTTAATCGTTGCTATGGGAACGACATCTTCCACGCATGTTCTAATGAACTCTCTCACCGAACCAGCATATTCGTCAATGTTTGATGCAATACTAAACATATCCCAGTCCACGTGATGGAAGCAGTCTTGGAGTGTGGAATCAGATTGGTCGGACCAGTGTTGAACAGACCTCAGCGTGGGAGCTTCTTGTTTTAGTTTCTGTCTGTAGGCAGGGATCAACAAAATGGAGTCGTGGTCAGCTTTTCCGAAAGGAGAGCGGGGCAGGGCCTTATATGCGTCGCGGAAGTTAGAATAGCAATGATCCAAGGTTTTTCCAGTGCTGGTTGCGCAATCGATATGCTGATACAATTTAGGGAGTCTTGTTTTCAGATTAGCCTTGTTAAAATCCCCAGCTACAATGAATGCAGCATCAGGAAATATGGATTCCAGTTTGCAAAGAGTCAAATAAAGTTCGTGCAGAGCCATCGATGTGTCTGCTTGGGGGGGAATATATACGGCTGTGATTATAATCGAAGAGAATTCCCTTGGTAGATAATGCGGTCGACATTTGATTGTGAGGAATTCTAAATCGGGTGAACAGAAGGACTTGAGTTCCTGTATGTTGTTGTGGCCACACCACGTCACGTTAACCATGAAGCATACGCCCCCGCCCCTTTTCTTTCCAGAAAGATGTTTGTTTCTGTCGGCGCGATGCGTGGAGAAACCAGCTGGCTGCACCGACTCCGATAGCGTCTCTCCAGTGAGCCATGTTTCCGTGGAGCAAAGAACGTTAGTCTCTGATGTCCCTCTGGAATGCTACCCTTGCTCAGATTTCATCAACCTTGTTGTCAAGAGACTGGACATTGGTGAGAAGAATGCTAGGGAGTGGTGCACGATGTGCCCGTCTCCGGAGTCTGACCAGAAGACCGCTTCGTTTCCCCCTTTTACGAAGTCATTTTTTTGGGTCGCCGGCTGGGATCCATTCCGTTGTCCTGGGTGAAAGGCAGAACACAGGATCCGCTTGACGCTGCTCTTATATTCAGTAGTTCTTCTCGACTGTATGTGATGAAACCTAAGATGACCTGGGGTACCAATGTAAGAAATAACACGTAAAAAAACAAAAAACTGCATAGTTTCCAAGGAACGCGAAGCGAGGCGGCCATCTCTGTCGGCGCCATCAGAGGGCTTTGGCTTTGTAGGACCAACCCTGCCAGGCAGGCTCAGAATATTAAGGGGCGGTGCTGCTTTAATGGGTCTCTGACCACATTCATCTTTCTTTTTTGGATGCGTATAGGTTACTTACAGTAGGCCCATAAAACAGATAAGGACTTCTCCTTAGCACATGGGTTGCTCAGGTGAGTGTCTAGAGGATAGGGTTGGGGACAGATCCATCATGATTGGACAATAAATAAATAAACTATATTTATATATTTATATTTATTTTAAAATGTATGTCCCATATCTGCACAAAATTGAAATCTCTCTCTCACAGCTCTGGTAATCACAACAATTTTCCTTTTTCACTCAATTAAACGCAACACTTTTCCATACAACACCCCCCCCCCAACACATACTGTGCCTTCTATGTCCTTTGTTTGCTGTGTTTTTGTCCCTACCATGTTGATTCTGAGAACTTTTGTTCTTAGTTCCTTATTATTTGAAGATGTACTATTTAGCTAATTATCCTTTCTTGTAATGCTGTATTATCTGTTTATGAAATACTAATTTTATAGAAAGTCGAATACTAATTATTTTACAACATTCCCTATCTTGAATTGTTTAGTCTAGATGTAGTTTATTTCTTTATCAAATTGTTGTATTTTGTTTTCCTATGTTAGCAGTCAATGTACAGACCGTAACACACGTAGCACACGTTGCTCTGAGTTCTGGAGTGACATTCCACAGATTCTAAACAGCTGTTGAACTGAACTCCTATTTACAATTCCCTACTGACCATTAGTACTCTACTTTTTAGTCCTCTCATCCTCTGCATTGTGTATTTATCTTCAAAATATTCTTATACCTAAATATATATTTTTTATTACAATCTCTACCATGGATAGTATTGTGTATTCCATTATTTGACTCCATTATGTAATATTTAGAATAGCCATGGAGTAGTCTTGGTGTCTCGGAACATTTGGTTTTCAATATACAGTTTATCAACTACGAGAGCTACACGTTTGCCTTGTAATCTATTCTCCTTGAAGAGTGGGAAGAGCGGGTACAGAACTTTGCACCATTCTGCAATTTCTTTTGGGAACTGAATATTTCCTATTTTCAGACAGCAAGTCTTTAACCCAGGCTTTTAAATATTATTTTATCTTTAAAAACCTCTTGAGTGTACGGGGCAGTATTTTGATGTTTGGATGAAAAACGTACCCAAATGAAACTGCCTATTACTCAGGCCCAGAATCTAGAATATGCATATAATTGTCAGATTAGGATAGAAAACATTCTAAAGCTTCCAAAACTGTCAAAATATTGTCTGTGAGTATAACAGAACTGATATTGCAGGCGAAAACCTGAGGAAAATCCAACCCTGAAGTGCTGTTTTTCCTGAAAGCTCTCTGTTCCATTGCCTGCCTTCGCTCCATTTAAAGGGATATCTACCAGATTCCTTTTCCTATGGCTTCCCCATGGTGTGAACAGTCTTTAGACATAGTTTTAGGCTTTTATTTTGAAAAGTGTACGAGAAAGATCACATCGCGTCATTGAATGGCTGGGTGCCAGCAGCGGTTTGCTTGCGCAAAACGAGCAGACATGGAGTAGACATTTTCTCTCTCTCCTATTGAAGAAGCCAGAAATATGATCGATTATATATTGTGAAAACAACCTGAGGATTGATTATAAAAAAACGTTTGACATGTTTCTACGAACTTTACAGATACTGTTTGGAATTTTCATCTGCCTGGTCGTGACCGCTCGAGCCTGTGGATTTCTGAACATAACGTGCCAACCAAATGGAGGTATTTTGGATATAAAAATAATCTTTATGGAACAAAAGGAACATTTATTGTGTAATTGGGAGTCTCGTGAGTGCAAACATCCAAAGATCATCAAAGGTAAGTGATTCATTTTATTGCTTTTCTGACCTTCGTGACCAAATCTTCTTGGCTGCTAGCTGTTTGTAATGTTTTGTCTACTAAGAGAGATGTCCTGACATAAACGCTTGGTATGCTTTTGCCGAAAAGCTTTTTTGAAATCTGACACGCCAGGTGGATTAACAACAAGCTAAGCTGTGTTTTGCTATATTGCACTTGTGAGTTCATGAAAAGTAAATATTTTTTGTAATTAAATTTGAATTTAATTTCAGGATTTTTGCCTTTTTCTTTGATACCAGTAAGTACCATATTTTCTCTCATAGATCTAGTCTGTATTTCAAGTAAGGCTTCTCAGAAACATGTTCTATTTTTTAAGTTCATTAACGTCAGTTTCCATTTTATTGACTGTACCTTTAAGCTTCTTTGTTTCTTTCTCCATTGTCACAGCTTTTTCATCACTCATCTCGATGCTCGCCTTCAACTCCTTTATATATTTACTGACTAATTCAAGTATGCCCAGCTTATCATTATCAACTTCAACAGATCGGTTTTCACTCTTACCATTCCGGTTGGTGAAAATAATAAATCATCTATGTCTGACGAGAAGTCTCGTCTTTTGGGGATTGGATCTCCATGTTTACTCTCCGTCATGTTTGGGTGTTGATTGTTTCGGTAATATTAGTCGATAAATTTCTCTCGCCTTATAATTTGTTTTGTGTTACCCAGATTGAAGGTTATTACCCACGAGTATGTGGAGTGAAGTGCTAATATTTAGTCAAACTTATAGATATTGAATATTACATTTTTATCTCGGGGCGAGCTGCACCGCTGTGTTCAGTCCGCCATCTTTATGCCACACCTGATCTTAATCAAAAGGGCTTTATTACAGACAGAAATATTCCTCTGCACACACCCCTGGTTGTGAGACTGGCTGAATGTACTGCCAAATTCTCTAACGATGTTGGAAGAGAAATTAACATTAAATTATCTGGCAACAGCTCTGGTGGACATTCCTACAGTCACCAGGCCAATTGCATGTCAAAACTTGAGACATACAGTATGTGGCATTGTGTTGTGTGACAAAATTGCACACTTTAGAGTGGCCTTTTATTGTCCCCAGCACAAGGTGCATCTGTATAATGATCATGCTGTTTAATCAGCTTCTTGATATGTCACACCTGTCAGGTGGATGAATTATCTTGACAAAGGATAAATGCTCACTAACAGGAATGTAAACAAATTTAATTAAGCTTTTGTGAGAATGGAAAATGTCTGAGATTTTTTTATTTCAGCTCATGAAACATGGGACCAACACTTTACACATTGCATTTATATTTTTTGGTCAGTATAAAATTATTTGAGAAAAGTACATGTGACCCTGCTCAGTCCATATCAGAGGAGGCTGTTAAGGGGACACATAGGAGGACGGGCTCATCATAATTCCTGGATTGGTCTCTATGTGTTTGAGAACTTTCCATTTATTCCATTCGAGCTATTACAATTAGCCCGTCCTCAGATATTTCCACCCACCAGCCACCAGATATAGACCTACTTTCTATAAAGAGTGGTGAGGTCTTTGATGCTCATGGTGTAGTCTCCTGTATGGCTAGCCCTCACATCCTTTATCTTCAGGGTATAGGTCAGGCCATCCTTGGACACTGGCATGTCAAACTTTTCACCCCTCTTCACCTCCTTGCGCTTCACCTGCTACCACACAAAGAGAACAAGGTAGCAACAATTGCTTGTTTTTTTATTCTGAAAACTGGAAGCTTTTTTTATTTATTTTATTTTATTTCACCTTCAGGTAGGCTAGTTGAGAACAAGTTCTCATTTGCAACTGCGACCTGGCCAAGATAAAGCATAGCAGTGTGAGCAGACAACACAGAGTTACACATGGAATAAACAATTAACAAGTCAATAACACAGTAGAAAACAAAGGGGGAGTCTATATACAATGTGTGCAAAAGGCATGAGGTAGGCAAATAATTACAATTTTGCAGATTAACACGAGTGATAAATGATCAGATGGTCATGTACAGGTAGAGATATTGGTGTGCAAAAGAGCAGAAAAGTAAATAAATAAAAACAGTATGGGGATGAGGTAGGTGAAAATGGGTGGGCTATTTACCAATAGACTATGTACCAATAGACTATGTATGATGTTTGAAGTTGGTGAGGGAGATAAGTCTCCAACTTCAGCGATTTTTTGCAATTCGTTCCAGTCACAGGCAGGAGAGTACTGGAACGAAAGGCGGCCAAATGAGGTGTTGGCTTTAGGGATGATCAGTGAGATACACCTGCTGGAGCGCGTGCTACGGCTGGGTGTTGCCATCGTGACCAGTGAACTGGGATAAGGCGGAGCTTTACCTAGCATGGACTTGTAGATGACCTGGAGCCAGTGGGTCTGGCGACGAATATGTAACGAGGGCCAGCCGACTAGAGCATACAAGTCGCAGTGGTGGGTGGTATAAGGTGCTTTAGTGACAAAACGGATGGCACTGTGATAGACTGCATCCAGTTTGCTGAGCAGAGTGTTGGAAGCCATTTTGTAGATGACATGAGCTTAATGATGAGCTTAATTAACCCTTTGAGGATAGTAGTCCTGGGGCATGTTCATTAGGCACCAAACTGAAGAAAATGGACTGAATCAGAGAATCAGAAATGCTTATTTTTGTTTTCCTTTGCGAAACATTTACGTTGAAAAAAAATCCTGGTATTTTCAAAGTGATCATGGCGATTCTGACCACGGGAAAAAATGTGTGTTTTTATGACACTTGATTTCATTTTGATTTGATTTATTTCATTCATGCTCGCAGTCAACAAGACTACATTTTGCAGAATGCACAGTTACATTTAGACTACTTTGTGTGGTTCCTGTACCTTCCAGACCAGCGGGGCATCAAATCAAATCAAAGTTTATTTGTCATGTGCGCCGAATACAACAGATGTAGATCTTACAGTGAAATGCTTACTTACAGGCTCTAACCAATGGTGCGGAAAAAAAGGTGTGTGTGTGTGTAGGTCAGTAAAGAAATAAAACAACAGTAAAAAGACATTTGAAAAAAAAGAGTAGCAAGGATATATACAGACACCTGTTAGTCAGGCTTATTGAGGTAGTATGTACTGTACATATAGGTATCGTTAAAGTGACTATGCATATATGATGAACAGAGAGTAGCAGTAGCGTAAAAATAGGGGTTGGCGGGTGGTGTTGGGCCAATTTAGGTAGTATGGACATGAAAGTATAGTTAAAGTGACTGCATATATGATAAACAGAGCAGCAGCAGTGTAAAAGAGGGGTTGGGGGGGCACACAATGCAAATAGTCTGGGTAACCATTTGGTTACCTGTTCAGGAGTCTTATGGCTTGGGGGTAAAAACTGTTGAGAAGCCTTTTTGTCCTAGACTTGGCACTCGGTACCGCTTGCCATGTGGTAGTAGAGAGAACAGTCTATGACTGGTGTGGCTGGGGTCTTTGACAATTTTTAGGGCCTTACTCTGACACCTCCTGGTGTAGAGGTCCTGGATGGCATGCAGTTTTGCCCCAGTGATGTACTGGGCCATACTCACTACCCTCTGAAGTGCCTTGCGGTCGGAGGCCGAGCAATTGCCGTACCAGGCAGTGATGCAACTGGTCAGGCTATTCTCAATGTTGCAGCTGTAGAACCTTCTGAGGATCTCAGGACCCATGCCAAATCTTTTTAGTGTCCTGAGGGGGAATAGGCTTTGTTGTGCCCTCTTCACGACTGTCTTGGTATGTTAGGACCATTCTAGATTGTTGGTGATGTGGACACCAAGTATTTTGAAGCTCTCAACCTGCTCCACTACAGCCCCGTCGATGAGAATGGGGACGTGCTCGGTGCTCCTTTTCCTGTAGTCCACAATCATTTCCTTAGTCTTGGTTATGTTGAGGGATAGGTTGTTATTCTGGCACCACCCGGCCAGGTCTCTGACCTCCTCCCTATAGGCTGTCTCGTCGTTATCTGTGATCAGGCCTACCACTGTTGTGTCGTCAGCAAACTTAATGATGGTGTTGGAGTCATGCCTGGCCATGCAGTCGTGGGTGAACAGGGAGTACAGGAGGGGACTGAGCAATCACCCCTGGGGAGCTCCAGTGTTGAGGATCAGCGTGGCAGATGTGTTGCTACCTCCCCTCACCACCTGGGGGTGGCCTGTCAGGAAATCCAGGATCCAGTTGCAGAGGGAGGTGTTTAGTCCCAGGTTCCTTAGCTTGGAGATGAGCTTTGAGGGCACTATGGTGTTGAACGCTGAGCTGTAGTCAATGAACAGCATTCTCACATAGGTGTTCCTTTTGTCCAGGTGGGAAAGGGCAGTGTGGAGATTGCATCATCTGTGGATCTGTTTGGGCGGTATGCAAATTGGAGTGGGTCTAGGGTTTCTGGGATAATGGTATTGATGTGTGCCATTACCAGCCTTTTAAAGCACTTCATGGCTACGGACGTGAGTGCTACGGGTCTGTAGTCATTTAGGCAGGTTGCCTTTGTGTTCTTGGGCACAGGGACTATGGTGGTCTGCTTGAAGCATGTTGGTATTACAGACTCAATCAGGGACATGTTGAAAATATCAGTAAAGACAACTACCAGTCGGTCAGCACATGCCCGGGGAACACGTCATGGTAATCAGTCTGGCCCCGCAGCCTTGTGTATGTTGACCTGTTTGAAGGTCTTACTCACGTCGGCTACAGAGAGCGTGATCACACAGTCATCCAGAACAGCTGATGCTCTCATGCATGCCTCAGTGTTGCTTGCCTCGAAGAGAGCATAGAAGTGATTTAGCTCGTCTGGTAGGCTTGTGTCACTGGGCAGCTCGCGGCTGTGCTTCCCTTTGTAGTCTGTAATAGGTTGCAAGCCCTGCCACATCTGACGAGCGTCGGAGCCGGTGTAGTATGATTCAATCTTAGCCCTGTATTGACGCTTTGCCTGTTTGATGGTTCGTCGCAGGGCATAGCGGGATTTCTTGTAAGCTTCTGGGTTAGAGTCCCACACCTTGAAAGTGGCAGCTCTACCCTTTATCTCAGTGCGAATGTTGCCTGTAATCCATGGCTTCTGGTTGGGGAATGTACGTACAGTCACTGTGGGGACGACGTCCTCAATGCACTTATTGATAAAGCCAGTGACTGATGTGGTGTATTCCTCAATGTCATAGGAAGAATCCCAGAACATGTTCCAGTCTGTGATAGCAAAGCATTCCTGTAGTTTAGCATCTGCTTCATCTGACCATTTTTTATAGACCGAGTCACTGGTGCTTCCTGCTTTAGTTTTTGCTTGTAAACAGGAATCAGGAGGATAGAGTTGTGGTCGGATTTACCAAATGCTTTGTACGCGTCTCTGTGTGTGGACTACAGGTGATCTAGAGTTTTTTTCCCCTCTGTTTGCACATTTAACAAGTTGATAGAGATTTGGTCGAACTGATTTAAGTTTCCCTGCATTAAAGTCTCCGGCCACTAGGAGCGCTGCCTCTGGGTGACTGGTTTCCTGTTTGCTTATTTCCTTATACAGCTGGCTGAGTGCGGTCTTAGTGCCGGCATCTGTATGTGGTGGTAAATTAACAGCCACGGAAGGTATAGCTGAGAACTCTCTAGGCAAGTAGTGTGGCCTGCAATTTATCACAATATACTCTACTTCAGGCGAGCAAAATCTAGAGACTTCCTTAGATTTCGTGCACCAGCTGTTTACAAATATGCACAGACCGCCCCCCTCGTCTTGTGCTGTTCTATCCTGCCGGTGCAGCGTGTATCCCGCTAGCTGAATATCCATGTTGTCATTCAGCCACGATTCCGTGAAGCATAGGATATTAGTTTTGATGTCCCGTTGGTAGGATATTTGTGATCGTACCTCGTCTAGTTTATTGTCCAATGATTGCACGTTGGCAAGTAATATTGACATTAACGGCAGCTTTCCTAGTTGCCTTCTGCGGGTCCGGACGAGGCATCCGGCTCTTCGTCCTCTGCGTCCATTCCTTTTGTGAATAATTGGGATGCCTGCCCTGTGGGGTGTTTGGAGAATATCGTGTGACTCCTGCTTGTTGTTGAAGAAATCATCTAATCCGAGGTGAGTGATCGCTGTCCTGATATCCAGAAACTCTTTTCTTCTGTAAGATACGGTTGCAGAAACATTATGTACAAAATAATTTAAAACACATAATAGCACAATTGGTTAGGAGACCAATTCCCTCCGGAGGGAAACACCTCGGACACAGCCGTCTGGCGCTCTCTCACATGCATGGGCTTCAGATCAGAAACAAACCTAAGAGACTTGTCTGCGAGAAGGATGAGAGAAAGAGAGGGGGATGGAAGGAGGAGAGAGTGTTTATCTGAAGGTTATTTTGATGTTAGCTTCAGCTCAGAAAGGAACAACAGAGACTATACTGCCTGTTTATTAACCAATACATATTAGTGAGGTCTCATAATGGGGTCCAACATTGCAGGGTGTGCCAAAATAAAAGTATGACTTTCAAAATAAAAGCATACTGCAGATCTTGACAGTATTACCCGTTTACCCAATTAATAAGGATGTTATGAGCCTGATTTAGTGTGTGAAAGTAATGAACTTGCCAATGACAGTGAGCTTGGCTGAAAGGCTCTTCTCTCTGACTGTCAGGGTGTATGTACTCATATCATCAAGTCCCACAATGGAAATGCACAGCATGTACTTAGTTCCCATTCACTTCTGCTCGCATTTTCCCAGAGAGTACTGGATATGTAACAACTCTGTGCCCTGCATCACAAACAGGCTCACACACATACTAGCGTGGTAACTTGGAATATCCACAAGTGTTTCAATGTTCATTGCCTGTATTTGCAAACTACAAAATAAGGGGGTACAGCCATATGCAAACAGTGGAAAACAGGAGAGCGATATACCCAACTCAACATGAGGTAGTGTCATGTTAATACTATACATTAATGCTGAGTGATGACATCACAGGAGGATAAAGGTCACGGTCAACACCAGTGCCCATAATAACAATGCTCCCATGAATATTAATAATATTACTCTGCAGTTAAGTACACCATCTTTTCAGTAGGAATGGTTTGTATAGCGTCTGTTTTGTGTATCAATTCATAAACCATGTGCCATGGAATGGGTACATCAAAAATCTCTTCCCAACTACTTTGGAATCTATATTGCACAGGTGTCCATTTTTTGGTCCTCAAATGAAATTGGTATGTTTTTATTTATCACAACTTTTCTTTAACCATTTATGTTCTTTAGTACAGGGCCAACATACAAGTTTCTTACTTTTTCTCCCGTCTACTTTGTGGTAATGCTGCAAGTACTTGGTTATAATTTTTGGTAGAGCAGACATTTCCATATGTCTGTGTTAGCTGTATGTGTGGCATAACTCCACCAGTCCTATTTATGATATCATTCACAAAAATTATACCTTTTTTCTGCCCTCCGAATTCATGTTTGGTATACAAATAGACCCTTTTAATTTTGTCTGGCTTGCCGTTCCAAATAAAATGGAATATTTTTTTGTTCATATAATTTCAAAAGCAGGTCACTAGGTGTAGGCAAAACCGTAAGCAAATAGGTAAACTGTGATGTGACTAAAGAGTTTATCAGGGTGATTTTTACACAAATAGACAGGTACAGTGCCTTGCGAAAGTATTCGGCCCCCTTGAACTTTGCGACCTTTTGCCACATTTCAGGCTTCAAACATAAACATATAAAACTGTATTTTTTTGTGAAGAATCAACAACAAGTGGGACACAATCATGAAGTGGAACGACATTTATTGGATATTTCAAACTTTTTTAACAAATCAAAAACTGAAAAATTGGGCGTGCAAAATTATTCAGCCCCTTTACTTTCAGTGCAGCAAACTCTCTCCAGAAGTTCAGTGAGGATCTCTGAATGATCCAATGTTGACCTAAATGACTAATGATGATAAATACAATCCGCTCAGGGAGGAACTTACCATAATAGTTCACCATGCTCAGGAACGACCTGAGCTCAGACAAGTCCTTGGGGTTTGGAGCATCCTTAATTGTTCTGACTTTGTCCTTCACAGGACACCGACCCTGTGCTGTGATTTTGTGACCTAGGTATGTCACTTGTAAGGTGCACTTGTTACACTTCAGACACAGCCATGCATCAGAGTCTCTTTAACACCTGGTCCAGATTGCTGCAATGCTGCTCCTCCAGCTCCCCTGTAACCAGGATGTCATTCAGGTACACTGCTACATGAGGGATCCCATGCAACAGATTGTCCATTGGCCTCTGGAAAATGGTTGGACTGGACACCACACCACACAGTGTCCACCTCTAGAGCCCACAACAATGGTATGGTCTCTCCAGTGTATGTACCAAATCTGATCCCTGCCGGCGTGATGGCAGGAGCCTGTTTTGAATCCCAGGTCTTTCTGTAGGTCTCGTTACTGATGATAGATGCAGAGGCCCCTGTGTCAACTTCCATCCATCTCTTTTCCATCTACCTCAACCATCAAATCAAATCAAATCAAATTTTATTTGTCACATACACATGGTTAGCAGATGTTAATGCGAGTGTAGCGAAATGCTTGTGCTTCTAGTTCCGACAATGCAGTAATAACCAACAAGTAATCTAACTAACAATTCCAAAACCACTGTCTTATACACAGTGTAAGGGGATAAAGAATATGTACATAAGGATATATGAATGAGTGATGGTACAGAGCAGCATAGGCAAGATACAGTAGATGATATCGAGTACAGTATATACATATGAGATGAGTATGTAGTTAAAGTGGCTAGTGATACATGTATTACATAAGGATGCAGTCGATGATATAGAGTACAGTGTATACGTATGCATATGAGATGAATAATGTAGGGTAAGTAACATTATATAAGGTAGCATTGTTTAAAGTGGCTAGTGATATATTTACATCATTTCCCATCAATTCCCATTATTAAAGTGGCTGGAGTTGCGTCAGTGTCATTGTCAGTGTGTTGGCAGCAGCCACTCAATGTTAGTGGTGGCTGTTTAACAGTCTGATGGCCTTGAGATAGAAGCTGTTTTTCAGTCTCTCGGTCCCAGCTTTGATGCACCTGTACGGACCTCGCCTTCTGGATGATAGCGGGGTGAACAGGCAGTGGCTCGGGTGGTTGATGTCCTTGATGATCTTTATGGCCTTTATGGCAGTTGCCGTACCAGGCGGTGATACAGCCCACCAGGATGCTCTCGATTGTGCATCTGTAGAAGTTTGTGAGTGCTTTTGATGACAAGCCAAATTTCTTCAGCCTCCTGAGGTTGAAGAGGCGCTGCTGCGCCTTCTTCATGATGCTGTCTGTGTGAGTGGACCAATTCAGTTTGTCTGTGATGTGTATGCCGAGGAACTTAAAACTTGCTACCCTCTCCACTACTGTTCCATCGATGTGGTTAGGGGGGTGTTCCCTCTGCTGTTTCCTGAAGTCCACAATCTCCTTAGTTTTGTTGACGTTGAGTGTGAGGTTATTTTCCTGACACCACACTCCGAGGGCCCTCACCTCCTCCCTGTAGGCCGTCTCGTCGTTGTTGGTAATCAAGCCTACCACTGTTGTATCGTCCGCAAACTTGATGATCTACCTCTACCGCTCACTCACATTAAACATGTCGTATGACCAATCCTCTTCTGTGCTTTCTAGGTGCTCTTTAATTTGAACTTGTCCTACCCTGTCTGCCCACCCTCTGGCTTGCTCTTAGCAGCCCTGCACGTTTTAGCTAAATGCCCATTGTAAAAGTCAGTGTGGCTTCCCCCAGCTGCATTCTGTCCTTACTAACGCATTATAAAACAGACTAATCTGTCACGGCTCATGTCCTCTAACACAACCCTAAACTCAAAATGTTAAAAGAGTTGACATAATTTAGCAACAAAGTTGGCAACAGACTAACCTGTTTTCAGATAATTGCAATTAAACTTGAACCTCTGGACGATCACTGAAGGCTTCCGACAGTTGAAAGTGAAGTGTCTAGCTGATAATCAACCCAATAATTTCCTCAACTGAACCTAAAATATACCAAAACTAATTTCACA
Organism: Oncorhynchus tshawytscha; assembly: GCF_018296145.1. Taxonomy (NCBI): domain Eukaryota; kingdom Metazoa; phylum Chordata; class Actinopteri; order Salmoniformes; family Salmonidae; genus Oncorhynchus; species Oncorhynchus tshawytscha. The sequence goes on from NC_056447.1 coordinate 14,688,802, forward strand.
CATATAACAGATTAAATAAATTAAGTAGGAAAAATGGGGAGAATGGGTGAGTTGATGAGCGAGGGGAAGCGAACGATGCATAATTATGTACGTGCTTATTGTTGGTTGGGGTATTTTTATTTTGGCATTATAAAATAAGCTGTTACCATGTTCCAACACATATGCCTTCTGTTTCATAGTTCTATCAAAGACACTCCACCAAGAACATTTCTTGAACACTTTAATGCTTTTTTGTTTTTACAGCCTACAGTAACATAAACTAAGGAAAATGCTAATGTTTTACCTGAAATAAAATACAAATTTGAGTCCAATGTTACCGAATGCCTTCAGAAACGCAACACAATTATAATTTTTGGTATAACATATATTAAATATATTAACTACATTTTTAGAATGTTGCAGTCAAAATGACTGCTCATTAGCATGAAGGGGTGTCCACGGAGGCCCAGCAAATGGTACACACATAGAGAGGGCAGTCATTTCGACACAACTTGGAAGTATGCTTGGGGTCATTGTCCATTTGGAAGACCCATTTGCGACCAAGCTTTAACTTCCTGACTGATGTCTTGAGATGTTGTTTCAATATATCCACATCATTTTAATCTATTTTGTGAAGTGCACCAGTCCCTCCTGCAGCAAAACACCCCCAGAACATGATGCTGCCACCCCCGTGCTTCACGGTTGGGATGGTGTTCTTCGGCTTGCAAGCCTCCCCCTTTATCCCTCCAAAAATAAGGATGGTCATGGCCAAGCAGTTCTATCTTTGTTTCATCAGACCAGAGGACATTTCTCCAGAAAGTACGGTCTTTGTCCCCATGTGCAGTTGCAACCCGTAGTCTGGCTTTTTTATTGCGGTTTTGGAGCAGTGGCTTCTTCCTTGCTGAGCGGCCTTTCAGGTTATGTCGATATAGGACTCGTTTTACTCTGGATATTGATACTTTATACCTGTTTCCTCCAGCATCTTCACAAGGTCCTTTGCTCTTCTGCGATTGATTTGCACTTTTCGCACCAAAGTACGTTCATCTCTAGGAGACAGAACGCGTCTCCTTCCTGAGCGGTATGACGGTGGCATGGTCCCATGGTGTTTATACTTGTGTACTATTGTTTATACAGATGAGCATGGTACCTTCAGGCATTTGGAAATTGCTCCCAAGGATGAACTAGACTTGTGGAGGTCTACAATTCTTTTTCTGAGGTTTTGGCTGATTTCTTTTGATTTTCCCATGATGTCAAGCAAAGAGGCACTGAGTTTGAAGGTAGGCCTTGAAATACATCTACAGGTACACCTTGACTCAAATGATGTCAAGTAGCCTATCAGAAGCTTCTAAAGCCATGACATAATTTCTGCAATTTTCCAAGCGGTTTAAAGGTAAAGACAACTTAGTGTATGTAAACTTCTGACTCACTGGAATTGTGATACAGTGAATTATATGTGAAATAATCTGTCTGTTAACAATTGCTGGAAAAATGACTTGTGTCATGTACAACGTAGATGTCCTAACCGACTTGCCAAAAATATAGTTTGTAACAAGAAATTTGTGGAGTGGTTGAAAAACGAGTTTTAATGACTCCAACCTAAGTGTATGTAAACTTCCGAAGCAAACCCGGGCCACTAGCGTGAAAAGCAAACACCATACGCATCGCACCAATAGGGTTAATCCACTTGGTGGGAATTGTGGTGCATCGGGAAGGCACGTCCCCGTGCTTAGACTACTCAGTCCCCAAGTGACCATGGGTTCCAATGGCCCCATAGCCGCCATCCCACTTCTGACACCAGTGTAGCGAAAGGCGGGGCAGGGATGCAAAACAGGGTCACTGGTGTGAATGGTCCACGGTAGCTCAGTTGGTAGAGCACACCAGGGTTGTGGGGTTGATTCCCATGGGCGACAAGCATGAAAATGTATGTCACTTTAATAAAAAAGTGTATACGAAATGGCATATTCTTCTAAAGGGAAAACCTAGTCACTTGCTCAACTGAAATGTGTCTTCCAGACTTAACCCAACCCTTTTTGAATCAGCAGGAGGCTGCCTTAATAAACATCCACGTCATCGGCACCCGGGGAGCAGTTGTTGTTGGAGATGAACTGCCCTGCTCAAGGGCAGAACGGCATATTCTTCCACCTTTCCGGGTCAGGGAATCAAACCAGCAACCTTTTGGTTATTGTCCCAATGCGCTTAACCACTAGGATACCCTTCACATCACATCAATAATTTTAACCCACTTGGAGGGATTTTCTTAGCCATCTGCACACAATACCCTATAATGAGAAAGTGAAAACATGTTTTTAGAAATATGGAGAGTGGTACTCAGTAATGTGTTGTATTGGCTATGCCCCAAACATAACACTTTGTTTTCAGGACAAAAAGTAAGTACAGTACTATTTTAGTGCCTTGTTGCAAACAAGATGCATGTTTTAGAATATTTGTATTAAGTACAGTACTTCTATTCACTCTGTCAATTAGGTTAATATTGTGGAGTAACTGCAATGTTATTGATCCATCCTCAGTTTTCTCCCATCACAGCAATTAAACTCTGTAACTGTTTTAAAGTCACCATTGTCCTAATGGTGAAATACCTGATGGGGTTTCCTTCCTCTATGGCAACTGAGTTAGGAAGGGACACCTGTATCTTTGCAGTGACTGGATGTATTGATACACCATCTGAAATCTAATTAAGAACTCCACCATGCTCAAAGGGATTTTCAATGTTTGCTTAGGTGCCCTTCTTTGCGAGGGACTGGAGAACCTCCCTGTGTCTTTGCCGTTAAATTTACTGCTCGACTGAGGGACCTAACAGATCATTATATGTGTGGTGTACAGAGATGAGGTCGTCATAATGTTAATGTAATGTTAAACATTATTATTGCGCACAGAGTGAGTCCATGTAACTTTTTGTGACTTGTTAAGCACATTTTTACTCCTGAACTTATTTAGGCTTGCCATAACAAAGGGGTTGAAAGCTAATTGATTCAGCTGTTCATTTTTTATTATTTTGTAAAAATTCTGAAAACATCACTCTACTTTTTATTATTTTTATTTTTACCTTTATTTAACTAGGCAAGTCAGTTAAGAACAAATTCTTATTTTCAATGGTGGCATAGGAACAGTGGGTTAACTGCCTTGTTCAAGGGCAAAATGACAGATTTTTACCTTGTCAGCTCGGGGATTTGATCTTGCAACCTTTCAGTTACTAGTCCAACGCTCTAACCACTAGGCAACCTGCCACACTAATACAAACAATTACAAATTAAGTCTTTACAAACATTTAACAAGTAGACAATACAAACAATTAAAATGCCTGACAGGAAACGCATTTAACATTCAGTTGAATCTTTCTATTTCCTGTCCAGTCATGGTCTATTGCATTAGATGTTCTTATTTTTTTCTTGAAGGTGGATTTACTTTTTGCCTGAGAAATATGGATTGGTAAAGAGTTTCGTTCAGCTATGGCTCTATATAAAACTGTAGATTTAAGGCAATTTGTCCTTGGCTTGGGTTTATCTTTGAACCTGAGGAATTTCACTACAATTGGCCTGGGTCTGGTTCCATTGGCACCACCAGTGCCCCCTGGTTTCCCAATTGAATCTCCTCAGAAAACAGCTTTCGAACGTTGTCCTCTGATTCAGCCCATGTCTCACTTTGTCTCTCCTGGATACCATCTATTACAAGATGATTTCTCCTCGATTGTCTATCCAGGTACTCAGCCTTCCCAGACATGTTCTGGAGGCCCTCCCTGACTGTGGTGATTTCATTCCGCATAGAGGAACAGTTTCTGGGAAGTGTGTCCTGTGTGGTCTTCAATACATCCAAATCGTTCTGTGTGAACTGAAGTACTCCTCCCCCTTGGCGTTTTTACTATTTTGTTGCATTAAATACATTTAAATAGATTTTTATTCGGATTTCATGTAATGGACATACACAAAATAGTCAAAATTGGTTGAAATTAATAAAATAACTTCAATAAATTCAAACCGGTAAAGTGGTGTACGCATATGTATTCACCCCCTTTGCTATGAAGCCCCTAAAAAAATGATTTCACCTTTATTTAAACAGGTAGGCCAGTTGAGAACAAGTTCCCATTTACAACTGAGACCTGGCCAAGATAGATCAAAGCAGTGCGACACAAACAAGAGTTACACATGGGATAAACAAACGTACAGTTAATAACACAATAGAAAGTCTATATACAGTGTGTGCAAATGTAGTAAGATTAGGGAGGGAAATAAATAAATAGGCTATAGTGGCGAATTAATTACAATTTAGCAATTAAACACGAGTGATAGATGTGCAGAAGATGAATGTGCAAGTAGAGATGCTGGGGTGCAATTACCTTCAGAAGTCACAACATTAGTCCACCTGTGTAATCTAAGTGTCACGTGATCTGTCACATGATCACAGTATATATACACCTATTCTGAAAGGCCCCAGAGTCTGCAACACCACCATGCAAGCGGCACCACCATGCAAGCGGCACCACCATGAAGACCAAAGAGCTCTCCAAATAGGTCAGGGACAAAGTTGTGAAGAAGTACAGATCAGGGTTAAGTTCTAAAAAAATATCAAACTTTCAACATCCCACGGAGCACCATTAACTTCTCTGCGCACGGAACCCGCTAGCGGGCTGAAATTCCACAACATACGGTGATCGCTACATAAATAGTCATATTAAACATTCATGAAAATACAAGTGTCTCACATGTATCGAAAGCTTAGAATCTTGCTAATCCAACTGCGTTGTCAGATTTAAAAAAGGATTTACTGCGAAAGAATACGATGCGATTATCTGAGCATAGAGACCCATAAAAAACAACTATTTTAACCAGCACAGGCGTAACATATTCACAAACTGCATTAAAATAAATCGTTTACCTTTGACGATCTTCGTCTGTTTGCAATTCCAATACTCATTGTTTACAATGAATGATCCTTTGTTTGATAAAATCCGTTTTTAAAGCCTAACAGCCTCTACATTTTGTGAACCGCTTGTGTCGTGAATTCCAATATCATTCCATTTTCGACGACACATTCCAGGTAAATAACCCACACAGAACGTGACTTTTCCAGTCATGTTTGGTTTCACTGCAATCAACTGGTTTGTTTGTAACACAAACGTGATGGGCCATTTCGCGGGACGTATTGACTGAAAGAAACCGCGTATTGACTGAAAGAAACCAATTTGAAGACATCATTGTGCACCAATGATTTGCTCGCTCTTTCGTTGATTGACTGACCAACCCATGTAGAGTCATTCTCTATTGAAGTTTCATACCGGAAGGAGAAACACATGTTACGCACTGCATTGTTTGGTGAACTTGCAGATTCAGCTGTTTATATATCAATCTTTTTTTTTTTTACTAGTAAATTCAGTTAAGAACAAATTCTTATTTACAATGACGGCCAAGGAACAGTGGGTTAACTGCCTGTTCAGGGGCAGAACGACAGATTTGTACCTTGTCAGCTCCGGGATTTGAACTTGCAACCTTCCAGTTACTAGTCCAACGCTCTAACCACTAGGCTACCCTACCACCCCAAAGGTTGGGGAAAGCTAAATATTAGTCTAGATATACAGATGTACACACAATTTTAGAATAAATTGATTGGGAAGGTGAGACAGAGATTGTTGTAGGACGATTCACTTAGCGATTGTGGAGGAATATTTTTTTTGAACGGGAGAGAATCGTTTTGGACTGGTAAATTCTTATCATGCTAATGCCCTTGTTTGAAATTAATAATATAAAATATTATTTGATTTTTTAAAAATTTATTTTAGGAGCAATATATAAACATGTAATGTCAAGAAATGTGAGATGCGTGTGTCTGCCGCCCCACCCCAACCCACATGAAATATTCTATTTGAGGCTGTCGAGGAGAGGGCAGGACCACATCAATGGCCAAAGTGAAATGGAGACAGTAGATACAGCTGGTCTGTTGTAATATAATAAAGACAGTAAATCTAGCTGGTCTGTCATAATATAATAGAGACAGTAGATCTAGCTGAAATGTCATAATATAAAAGAGACAGTAGATCTAGCAGGTAATAATAATAGAATAATATATTCAACCTAATATATTCAACCTTCAACTCTATATATTTATATATATATCTATATCTGTTTATTATACCTGTTGATACAGGGCTCATATGTGAAACTATTCTAACTGAACATTTTCTTTCACAGTGACACTAACTCCGAATGGGAGTCTTATCCGGTGTCCTGTGTGAATTTAAGTATGCTCTCTCTAATTCTCACTTTCTCTCCCTCGGAGGACCTGAGCCCTAGAACCATGCGTCAGGACTACCTGGCATGATGACTCCTTGCTGTCCCCAGTCCACCTGGCCTTGCCTCTGTTCCAGTTTCAACTGTTCTGCCTGCGGCTATGGAACACTAAACTGTTCATTTTAACTGTTGAGGTGCTGTCCTGTTGCACCCTCTACAACCACTGTAATCTCCACCCGGCACAGCCAGAAGAGGACTGGCCACCCCTCATAGCCTGGTTCCTCTCTAGGTTTCGTCCTAGGTTTTTGCCTTTCTAGGGAGTTTTTCCTAGCCACCGTGCTTCTACACCTGCATTGCTTGCTGTTTGGGGTTTTAGGCTGGGGCTATATAAAATGATTTGATAGAGGACTGAGGGTCTTCCAAATATTGAAAGTGTGTAAATAGTTACCCATGTTATTATGTAAGTGTGTGTGTAATATATATATATATATATATATATATATATATATATATATATATATATATATATATATATATATATATATATATATATATATATATATATATATATATATATATATATATATATATATATTTATTTATTTATTTTTAATCAATAATTTTTAAAAAATATATATTTTTTTTAATCAATAATTTTTAAAAAATAATTTCTTTTCCATTTATTTTTCTCAAATTTTTTTGGGGGGGTGGTGGTTAATGTTAGAATAACATTATGGTATTTTGTATATAGTTATTTGTTTCAAAATATATACCTTCACCAATTTGGCCACTTGGATTCATTTGGGTGACTTGTGTGGGACACCTGGGCGACTTCATGATAAATGTCATATAGCACAATCATTTTGGAAGTTATCATTCTGAAACTTTGCACAAGTACTGTTGCCCTCTTATGTTTTCACTGAAATTGTCCCCATCATCCTATCTGAATGTTTGTTTTATCTTGTTAATCTTAAAGATGATATAAAAAAACTGTTTTTTTCATTGTTTTATCTAAACCAGATCTATTGTGTTATATTCTCCTACATTCAATTCACATGTACACAAACTTCAGAGTGTTTTCTTTCAAATGGTACCAAGAATATGCATATCCTTGGTTCTGTGCCTGAGCTACAGGCTGTTAGATCTGGGTATGTCTTCAGGTGGAAATTGCACAAAGTAGGGGGGAAGCTGTAAGAGGTTAACACAGCAGTCACATATCATCCGGTAGGCCTACAGCGTCTTCAGAAAATATTCAGATCCCTTGACTTTTTCCACATTTTGATAAGTTAAAACCTTATTATTTTTCCCCCTCATTAATCTACACACAATACCCCATAATGGAAAACCAGGTTTTTAGAAAAGTTAGCAAATTCATAAACATTTATAAAATATCACATTTACATAAGTATTTAGACACTTTACTCAGTACTTTGTTGAAGCACATTTGGAAGAGATTACAGCCTTGAGTCTTGGGTATGACGCTACAAGCTTGGCACACCTGTACTTGGGGCATTTCTCCCATTCTTCTCTGAAGATTCTCTCAAGCTCTATCAAGTTGGATTGGGAGCATCGCTTCACAGCTATTTTTAGGTCTTTCCAGAAATGTTTGATCGGGTTCAAGTCTGGGCTCTGGCAGGGCCACTCAAGGACATTCAGAGACTTGGCCGGAAGCCACTCCTGCGTTGTCTTGACTTGGTGCTTAGGGTCATTGTCCTGTTGGAAGGTGAACCTTCACCCCAGTTTGAGATTCTGAGTGCTCTGGAGCAGGTTTTCGTCAAGGATCTCTCTGTACTTTGTTCCGTTCATCTTTCCCTTGATCCTGACTAGTCTCCCAGTCCCTGCCACTGAAAAGAATCCCACAACATGATGCTGCCACCACCATGCTTCACCGTAGGAATGGGGCCAGGTTTTCTGCAGATGTGACTCTTGGCATTCAGGCCAGAGTTCAATCTTGGTTTCATCAGACCAGAGAATCTTGTTTCTCATGGTCAGAGTCCTTTCCGTGTCTCATTGGTAAACTCCAAGCGGGCTGTCTTATGCCTTTTACTGAGCAGTGGCTTCCGTCTGGCCACTCTACCATAAAGGCCTGATTGTTGTCCTTCTGGAAGGTTCTCCCATCTCCACAGAGGAACTCTGGAGCTCTGTCAGAGTGGCCATCGGGTTCCTGGGCACCTCCCTGAACCTTGCTCAGTTTGGGCAGGTAGCCAGCTCTAGGAAGAGTCTTGGTGGTTCCAAACTTCTTCCATTGAAGAATGATGGAGGCCACTGTGTTCTTGGTGATGTTCAATGCTGTAGACATTTTTTGGTACCCTTCCCCAGATCTGTGCCTCGACACAAGCCTGCCTCTGACAATTGCTTCGACCTTATGGCTTGGTTTTTGCTCTGACATGCACTGTCAGCTGTCTGACCTTATATAGACAGGTGTATGCCTTTCCAAATTATGTCCAGTCAGTTGAATTTACCATAGGTGAACTCCAATGAAGTTGTAGAAACATCTCAAGGATGATCAATGGAAACAGGATGCACCTGAGCTCAATTTCGAGTCTCATAGCAAAGGACCAACCGAACCCAGGGCCAACCGCACCAGCATATGGTCTCACAAGGGGTCTGAGGATCTCATCGGTACCTAAAGGCAGTCAGGCTACCTCTGGCGAGCACATGGAGAGCTGTGCGGCCTCCAAAGAAAGGCCACCCCACACCATGACTGACCCCCCTGGAGGATGTTGCAGGCAGCAGAACATTCTCCACGGCGTCTCCAGACGCTGTCACGTCTGTCACATGTGCTCAGTGTGAACCTGCTTTCATCTGTGAAGAGCACAGGGTGCCAGTGGCGAATTTGCCAATCTTGGTGTTCTCCGGCAAATGCCAAACGTCCTGCACGGTGTTGGGCTGTAAGCACAACCCCCACCTGTGGATGTTGGGCCCTCATACCACCCTCATGGAGTCTGTTTCTGACCGTTTGAGCAGACACATGCACATATGTGGCCTGCTGGATGTCAATATGCAGGGCTCTGGCAGTGCTCCTCCTGCTCCTCCATGCACAAAGGCAGAGGTAGTGGTCCTGCTGCTGGGTTCTTGTCCTCCTACGGCCTCCTCCACGTCTCCTGATGTACTGGCCTGTCTCCTGGTAGCGCCTCCATGCTCTGGACACTACGCTGACAGACACAGCAAACCTTCTTGCCACAGCTCGCATTGATGTGCCATCCTGGGTGAGCTGCACTACCTTAGCCACTTGTGTGGGTTGTAGACTCCGTCTCATGCTACCACTAGAGTGAAAGCACCGCCAGCATTCAAAAGTCACCAAAACATCAGCCAGGAAGCATTGGAACAGAGAAGTGGTCTGTGGTCACCACCTGCAGAACCACTCCTTTATTGGGGGTGTCTTGCTAATTGCCTATAATTTCCACCTGTTGTCTATTCCATTTGCACAACAGCATGTGCAATTTATGGTCAATCAGTGTTGCTTCCTAAGTGGACAGTTTGATTTCACAGAAGTGTGATTGACTTGGAGTTACATTGTGTTGTTTAAGTGTTCCCTTTATTTTTTTGAGCAGTGTATAAAGTCAGTTGTAGCCATTAAACGTTCCAAAGAGCTGAAGCACCTGAAGAACCTTAGAGAAAAAGATTTCATGGGCAAGCTTGACGGTTTTCTAAAGAAAGATTATCTATCTCAAGAAGAAGATTCTGCATTTAAATCTTTACAACTAGAATTAGAACAGCTTTACATGGATCTGGCAGGGCTTGTAAACTATTACAGACTACAAAGGGAAGCACAGCCGCTAGCTGCCCAGTGACACGAGCATACCAGATGAGCTAAATTACTTCTATGCTTGCTTTGAGGCAAGTAACACTGAAACATGCATGAGAGAATCAGCTGTTCCGGACGACTGTGTGATAACGTTCTACGCAGCAGATATGAGTAAGACCTTTAAACAGGTCAACATTCACAAGGCCGCAAGGCCAGAAGGATTACCAGGATGTGTACTCCAAGCAAACACTGACCAACTGGCAAGTGTTTCCACTGACATTTTTAATCTCTCCTTGTCTGAGTCTGTAATATCAACATGTTTCAAGCAGACCGCCATAGTCCCTGTGCCCAAGAACACTAAGGTAACCTGCCTAAATGACTACCAACCCGTAGCACTCACGTCAGTAGCCATGAAATACTTTGAAAGGCTGGTCATGGCTCATATCAACACTATTATCCTAGAAACCCTAGATCCACTCCAATTTGCATACCGCCCCAACAGATCCACAGTTGATGCAATCTCTATTGCACTCCACACTGCCCTTTCACACCTGGACAAAAGGAACACCTATATGAGATGCTATTCATTGACTACAGCTCAGCGTTCAACACCATAGTGCCCTCAAAGCTCATACTAAACGGATTTCCTGACAGGCTGCCCCCAGGTGCTACGGGTAGGTAACAACACATCCGCCACGCTGATCCTCAACACGGGGGCCCCTGTGTTGTTCACTCATGACTCATGATGGCCAGGCATGACTCCAACGCCATAACTAAGTTTGCTGATGACTCAACAGTGGGATAGCCTATAGGGAGGAGATTAGAGACCTGGCCGTGTTTTGCCAGGACAACAACCTCTCCCTCAACATCATCAAGACAAAGGAAATGATTGTGGACAGCAGGAAAAGGAGGACTGAGCACACCCCCATTCTCATCGATGGGGCTGTAGTGGAGCATGTTGAGAGTTTCAAGTTCCTTGGTGCCCACATCACCAACAAACTAAAATGGTCCAAGCACACCAAGACAGGGGACACGACAAAACCTATTCCCCCTCAGGAGACTGAAAAGAGGAGACTGAATTAATTGAATTCAATGAAAAAAGGGAAATCACCTGGCCCTGATGGTCTGTCAGTTGAATTATATAGGCAGTTCTGGGAGTTACTAAACTCGGCAAAAAAAGAAACATCCCTTTTTCAGGACCCTGTCTTTCAAAGATAATTCATAAACATCCAACTTCACAGATTCATTGTAAAGGGTTTAAACACTGTTCCCCATACTTATTCAATGAACTATAGACAATTAATGAATATGCAAGTGTGGAACGGTTGTTATGTCACTAACAGCTTACAGACGGTAGGCAATTAAGGTCACAGTTATGAAAACTCCACTACGGTCTTCACCAAGAAACAGGGCCTTTATTTCACTGATTCCAAAGCCTAAAAAATACCCTTCTCTTATTGACAATTGGAGACTAATTACTGGTTTATGCCAAAATATTAAAGAAAGGAATAGATAACGTTATAAATGTGACTCAAAAAGGATTTCTGAAGGGCCGTCACATACGCTCCAACATTCGTTTAGTATTGGACCTTTTATATTATTCAGATGCAATTGATTTAGATGCTGTTGTTTCTTTTTGGACTTCTGTAAAGCCTTTGACATAATTTAACATTAATTTCTATTTCGGTCTCTTAAACTTTTTGGTTTTGGTGAAAATTGTATTACAGTAATTTGCATGTTTTACAAAGATATAAATAGATATGTAATTCTAAACCTTAATACTTCCAAAAGATTCAGAATCAACAGATGTGTATGACAGGGATGCCCAATTTCACCCTTTTTAATCATTTTGGTAGTGGAACTTCTATCTCTAGATATTCTGAATAACGCAAATCTGCATGGCTTTTCCATTTTTAAAATAAATCTAAATTTACCAACTGGCTGACAATACTACTCTTTTTTTTAAAGACAAAGACCAGGTCGCCCATGCCCTTAATGCTATCACTGCATACTCTATTGGATCTAGATTAAAACTGAACGTTTCTAAATGTGAAATCTTTTGTTTATATAACTCTGATGATAAAGAAATATAAAATATTCCTGGAAAAGGACTGTGTTAACTATTTAGGAATACATCTATCAAAAAACCCTTTGTATGACAACATATGAATTTCTCTCCTAAAATTAAGAAAAACAAGAATATATTTAATAATTGGATACAAAGGGATCCAATTATTAACTTGGGAGAGTGTTTCTTTCCAAGGCAGAGGGACTATCTTGCTTTGTGTACCCCTTCTTATCTTTATTTGTAAAGTCCTATCTTGACTTTATCGGGAAAAATAAGTCTCGCAAACTAAAAAAGTCAGTGCTCCCAAATAAAAGATCTGTAGGAGGTCTGGAAGTGTTGGATTCAAGATCAATTGGGTGAAAAGATGTTTGGTCAATACAGAATCAATTTGGTATTTCATTGCAAACAATTTGTTTAATAAGTTGGGAGGTCTTCCATTTTTACTGAAATGTAATTATATCCCCGAAAGATTACCTGCTAAATTGGCTAGGTTTCACCAACAAGCTTTAATGTCCTTGAAAATATGTTTCCTGCACAATTTTCCCACACATAAAGCTCTTTTTAAGAACAATTCAGATATAACTGTAAGGAATAACTCATTGTCCTACCCTAGGTATCATGAGAGGATTATTGACTATGTTCTTGATGTTTCTGACAACAGGGGTAATATTCTTTCATATGAACAATTTATAACTTTGAATGAGTTTCCAATACCTTTCAGAGTTTATTTCCGTGATCAAAGCCATTCACAGTGGTCTTACTACACTAATGAAAACTCATCTTATCTTTGGTGATGATCACAGACCTAATCCAAAACTCAGTTTGGAAGGCATGGGCATACTTGAGAAATCTTGTTGTAACAAATACATAAGACACATTTTTCATTCACGGATCCAATTTACGCATAGAGGAACATTTTTATGGATCATGCTTATTCGTGACATTGTCTTGAAAAAAGTTTGGTTGATGCCTTACAAATATTGTATAGCAAACAAATTTAAGGAAGTGACTGAGATTCTATATAACATGTTATTATATCCATATCCATGTTATTCTATGTTCTCCAAATGTGTTGATATTGATGATATCTGCATTTTCTACAAAAAAGGTGAAACTCTGACTCACTTGTTCTATGAATGCAAATCTGTGATAGATTTTTGGAAAAACCTTCCAGAATACTTATTTACCTTTTTTAACAGTACCCATGTTTATGACATGAAGGATATACGTAATATCTTACTATTGCAATGATACCAAGACCATTGAAATGATTGTGAATTGTTTTATTCTTGTTGCCAAATACTTTACACAAACAAATATTCTAGAATTCTTTATCAAAATTACACATATTTTTATTTATTTATATTTTTGATTGAATTTAATAATCTTGTTAAGACATTACACATAGTGAACAACAATAAGAACTACATATTTCTATTTCATATTTCATTATAATGAGTCTTTTTCTGAGTGAATACAATTGCACTAGAATTTTTTTACTTATTTATTTTGTATTTTCTTGTTTATACCTGTGTTTTGTTCTAATAAGTACTTAACATTTAGGACTTATCATCCATGAACTTGAGGGAGCTTGACCTTGTAAAACTAGGTTATTAATACATTTTTTAGAGGTTTATTATGAGAGGTCTGGTCCTTACCTTCCCATGGTCTCGGATGAAGAGAATGAAGAGGTGTGGGTAGAGACCTTGCATAGCTTGGTGGAACTAATGGAAAAGGATGAGGAAGAGGAGGAGGAAGACGACATCTGCATCTCTGCTAACTGCTCCATCATGCTGCTCCCACTGGCTTTTAGGACCTCTGTAGCCATTGCCACCATAGAAGCTGGAGGCTGTGATTGGTGGGTGGGCTGGTAGGCTTGCATGTGATTGGTCAGCGGGCTGGTAGGGTGGTCTGTGGTTATTAGGTGGGTTGATAGCCTGGCCTGTGATTGGTGAGTGGGTTGGGTGAGCCGGACCGTGGTTTGGGTCAGAACGCTGGGGAGAGACAAGAAGAGTATTTTCAAAATAGGTGTCGAAATTGTCAAATTTTTGTCACAGTGTGGCACCATAGAAATACTGTTATAGGAGATAATATTGAGTCATACAGTAGTCCTTATCCTCTGATTTATGGTAATGTGTAGGCTAATGAAGGGTCATATATGATTAGATCTAATATTGAACCTGAGATAATGTATGATAATGACTTAAGTGATATGGGGCAGGGGAGTCCAACATTTCTGTTGTTGTTTACCCAAAAACGTTTTGTCTGCGAACCAGCCTTCATTTTAATTTTTTTACCTAGATTTAAAAGATAATGGTCGTTTATTTTCTCAACCCATCCACTAAAAAACATGCAGTCTTTGAATATTTAATTGGAGCAGTAGGTGTCTCCTACAGTTGTACTATGCCACTTTACTGTATATTTTACCCTATTAGAGAGAGGAAACAGCACTAACCATGTCTTCTATATTCACACGCAGGTGTCTCTAATGTTCCTGAGCGGTGTCTGACGGCAAAAGAGGTGATCTTCATTCAGTCGGGCAGAAGCACCTTCTTGTGGATATGTGAGTATAGTGTGTCAGTGTGTGTGTGTGTGTGCATGTGTGGGTGTGTGAATGCTGATTAATACACCTCCCCCCATCTCAGTCGGAATCGGCTTAGTATTTCCTGGAGCAAGCTCCAAAGAAGATTGAAATACACCTCCTCTCATCCTGTGCTTTCTTCACATCCACCTCTTCTCTCCCTCCTTTATCTTCCCTGCACCAGTGAATAGAATAGCCTTTTGACTTACACTTGAACCATTACCCCAGTTGAAAAGGTAAGCCGCGGCCCTGCATTTTGTCTCCTTTTTCTCTCTTCTTTCTCTCCCTCTAACACTCCTCCAATACTCTTTCTCACTGCCATTTCCCCACCTCTATCTCTCTCTATGTGTGTGCACGCGTGTGTGTGCGTGTGTGTGAGAGTGAGAGCGAGAGAGGGATTTCTCTCCTGAGCAGCCAATTACCTGCGTGGCGGACTCAACCCCTATCCAGTAATTAAGTGTCACTCGCAGTTCGTATATTCAAACACTCAGGCACTACTCACATACTCCAAAGGGAAGGTGGAGGGATATTTATGTGTGTGTGTGTATGTGTATGTGCGCACATTTACATATGTGTGTTTGTGTGTGTGTTTGTTTATGTGTCTGCCTTTGTCTTGGGAAGGATAATACTTCACATCTGTGTTTCCTGCCCAACTCCCGGCATGCCAGTGAAATAATTAATGCAAGGATTAGTGACATACCTGGGTAAATAAACAAATCAAACAAAAAGATCCTGGCCCTTCCCCAATGAAACCAACTTCCTCTTGTCTCTGAAGGTGCAAAACCACTTTGATCAGAGCCATATATAGAGTGTTAGGCCAGGTTTTAGAACGGCTTCCATGTTAGCGCCTTCATTCTCCAAAATTGAGTGATGTAACAATACGAAAGCGCATACGACAATTCCTTATGAAATGACCTGCTGGTAAACAAGCAAAACAGAGCAGCAAAGACATTTTATTGATTAGCATTTGGGATAATCCTTCAGCACAACGCAGAAGCATCAATTATCACTTGAAAAAGTGCCGCTCTCGGAATGTTGTGCCAGAAACCCAACTGACTCTGGCTGTGATGTCTGTGTGTGTCTGTGTGTGCGTGCATGTGTGTCTGTGTGAAAGCACAGCACAAAAGCTTCTGAAATTGCATGTCATTTTACATCAAGAAAATTCAAAGAGACTTTGACGCAAGCTCCCCTCTCAACTCAGAAAATTAGCATTATTAAACAAGTTATAACATGATGGATGATCCAGCGCAGTAGCCAACCTCATCTATCTATTTTTTTTCCTTCTTTCTAATTTGTATCAAGCCACACAAAACATGTAAAATGTACCTGTTTGAGGCCACATTTTCTTCTTGTACAACAATCGGACCCTCAGGTTCCCTTATATGAGGATTGTCAAACCAAGCTTTAATGCCTCAAGTTTTCTCCTCATGGTTCCTTGTGTGCCTGGTTTGTTTGCTCCTTACTTGGTCCCTCCACTTTGGATGACCTATGAATTGATGGATCTTAACTCTGGCTAGCACCTGGTAAGTCCTATCAGGACAAATAAGGTTGTGATCTGAGTCTGAGCAGAGCTAGGTTGGTCTAAAGCTGCTCTTAGCTGATCTGGGATGGGTTTGACTCTCCGAGCTTTAAGTCATCTCCCAAAGGGTTATTGGTATTCAGTTTATCCAAATTAACTGAATTCTTCCCTTGCTCTATGTTTTCTACATACTTCAGTCTGAGACTGCCATCGTTGAAGTTGTTTGGGGTGACATCAAAATAAGGTGTGTTGTACAAAAACAAGTCATCAGTGATTGGATAATCTCTAACCAATCAGAGTATCAAAGCCACTTTACCCAAGTTTCTGGCCCAACCCATTAGTTTCTGGGACCAATCAGAACGGTTAGAATGTGTTTGCGTTGTAGAAATCATCAGGGAGGTACTCAGATCCAGACTAATTGCAAAGAAGAAATTAACGTCCATGGGCATGGCATAGTGTTTGGCCGGAGCAAGGAGTTTGGGTAGACCACAATGCACGACCCTGCATGACCCTGAACTAGTTCAACAAGAACAATGGTCATGTCCCAATTCTGTCTTGCCTACTACTTACAAAAACTATTGTAGTGGTTTCAGGGGTTGTGTGGTGGATGGACGGTATATTCCTGCAAGATTTCTGTGTTTTCTGGCTGGCAGGACCACGGACAGCAATGGGAAGTATTCCCTAGAGGCAGGACCACGGACAGCTCAGGGGAAGCTGCAGACTGCAGCAGAACAGCCACACCTGTCTCCAGTTGTAATTAGAGACTAAACGGCAGACAGGTGAAACCAATCAGGGGCCTCTAATTAACTGCACCCTGGGTTTGCTTCTTTGTCTTTCCTTTGACCCTGACAGGTGAACAAAGAGGCGGCTATTGGAGAGACTGAGCATAGGAGGTTTATCGGAATAAAGAAAATGAAGATTTCATTACGGAGTGAACCCCAAAGACCCAGAGTGGAGGACCTTCCACTGATGACGACGTATTTACTTTGTTTGTTTGACTTTTGTATATCAGGAACACTGCCGGTACCTGATAAAAAAATAAACTATGTTAACCCTTCACGTGGCCTGGTGGTGTGTGTTTGTATGTGTAAACCCTGCCTTACCAAGATCATTGTGCCAAAACCGTCACACTATATACTGTGTACTAATCATACTACATACTATTTAGAATGCAATGTTTAGTGAAAACATATGCAGGAAGCAACAAATATCAACACACTGGGATTATACATACTGAGAAGGCATCAAATAGGTGTAATTTGGTTGTTCCCTGCCATTAGTTCATTTTGGTACTGCCCGTCCCCTTATCTGATTATTGTTGTCAAACAAACAATGACCTAAAGAAATACTATTGTCTTCCTCAAAAGTATGCAGCAAATTCGTACTAGACGAAAAGCCGAAATAATTTTGACATATTTTTTTAAAGCATACTAAATGACTTCATACTTCAACATTTTAACATACTATTACACTTTTAACATGCACAATCCGCATACTATTTAGAACGCAAGTACGGGTAATCGGACATGGTGATTGATTTTGATCTTCTGTTCCAGAATAATTTTCTCCTATTTGTCACTGCTGAAAAGTGACACAGCCCAAACTCTCAGCTGCCTCTGAGGACTTGAATGCACCGCTGCAAAATAAACATGAACCCTTGTTACCTAACATCAGACCACTCGTAATTTCAGACACTGCTCTGTTTGGGAATGAAGGGGTGGGGAGGGGGTGTTGTGTCTCATTGTGTTCTCAGTAATCAAAGAGATCCCAGCAGCATTATACTCCCCTGTTAATCCTTCTCCATGCTACACTTGGCTGGCATAGTAATGAAGAGGATCTGGCCTATTGTAGATTCCTCTCTTCTATCTCTCTCTCACTCACTCTGTCTCTCTCTGCTCTCTCTCTCTCCCCATCGTTCTTTCTTCCTCTCTCTCAAAGCTCTCAGTATCCTCATAGGATCCTCAGCAAAATGACGAGGAGTTGTGAAGATCATGATTAGTTCATTAGCTTAAACAAGACCCTGACAGAAGGCCTATTTGGAGCTTCCTTTAGCTGTATGACCTTTTTGTAAAGGAATGCAATTTCTTATTTTTTTGGGGTGAGGGTTATTTGGGTGTTGTCCAAAATTTCTGGAAGTTCTGTACAGAATGCCTTCAAAAGATGGGTGAGTGGGTGTGACAAAGAGGAAATCTAGGGTGTGTCTAAAGGGAGCTCCATATACCAGTCATTTATTTTGAAATCAATTAAGAGAAGTGAACAAGTGTACACTTCGGGAGAACGGAAGTTTTCTCTACGGAACAGCAGAATTCCTGGGAGTTCTGTGTACGGAATGCCCTTTGAAGATGGGAGGAGACTGGGCATTATGAGTATCTGATGTTCAAAGCTCCTTTTACATCTCCTGGGATGTTTAAGCTTCCAATCTATCTGACTATGTTAGGAGATGGCAGCTGGAGAGGATTGTGTGTGTGTGTGTGTGTGTGTGTGTGTGTGTGTGTGTGCGTAAAATAGAGAGAGAGTACATGTGGGTGAGAATGTGCACGCACTCACTGTCTGGGTTAGAAGAACGTCTATCATCCTCTTCCTATGTGTGTTTGTCTGCGTACATGCATGTACATGCATATGGGTGTGCACATGTGTGTGTGTTTTGAGAATGTGTAGGAGAGAGAGAGAGAGAGAGAGAGAGTATAGTGCTTTGGCTTTAAGTTGAATATGAGTCTTGCAATGAATATCTCTCATAATGCAAAAGATCAAAGTTCCTAAACAATTTATCGGTTGCAGTTTGACTCTCCATTTAGCTTGAATGTTTATCTGCCCATCAATCTCCTAAAGCTATAGGAGTGATAGAGAATAATAATTTCCTGGAAAGGTGTATCTCTGTCATACATTCAACATCCAAGGGAAAATATGTTGTTGTCTTTCAATTTTCTCATCCTCTCCTCCCCTCTCCTCCCATCACTTTTCTCTCCTCTCATTTCCCTCTTCTTTCCTTCCATTGCTTTTCCTCTCCCCTACTCTTCTCTCGTGCCACCTCTTCCTCCTGCTCAATGGGTGACATGTCTGGTGAGTATGCAGGCCAAGAACTGGGACATTTTCAGCTTCCAGGAATTGTGTAGAGATCCTTGTGACATGGGGCGGTGAATTATCATGCTGAAAGTGAGGTAATGGCGGCGGATGAATGGCACGAGAATGGGCCTCAGGATCTGGTCACGGTCTCTCAGTGCATTCAAACTGCCATCAATAAAATGCCATTTGAATGCACTCTACCATAGGGCACTCTGTTCATAACATTGATATCAGCAAACCGCTGGCCCACAGGATGCCATACACGCTGTCTGCCATCTGCCCGGTACAGTTGAAACTGGGATTCATCTGTGAAGAGCACACTTCTCCACCGTACCAGTGGCCATCAAAATGGACGATTTGCCCACTGAAGTTGGTGACGACATCCAACTGCAGGCAGGTCAAGACCCTGGTGAGGACCACAAGCATGCAGATGAGCTTCCCTGAGACGGTTTCTGACAGTTTGTGCAGAAATACTTTGGTTATGCAAACCAGTTTATCCCGCTGTTTCATCAGCTGTCCAGGTTGGCTGGTTACAGACTATCCCGCATGTGAAGTAGCCAGATGTGGAGGTCCTTGGCTGGCGTGGTTACACGTGGTCTGCTGTTGTGAGGCCGGTTGGACATACTGATCTAAAACAAATGATCTAAACCAATGTTGGAGGCGACTTATGGTACAGAAATGAACATTCAATTCTCTGGCAACAGTTCTGGTGGACATTTCGGCAGTCAGCATAACAATTGTACGCTCCCTTTTATTGTCTCCAGCACAAGGTGCACTTGTGTAATGATCATGCTGTTTAATCAGCATCTTGATATGCCACACCTGTCAGGTGGATGGATTATCTTGGCAAAGGAGAAATGCTCAGGGATGTAAACAAATTTGTGCACCAAATTTGAAAGAAATAAGCTTTTTGTGTGCGTCTAGAAAATGTCTGGGATATTTTATTTCAGCTCATGAAACATTGGACCAACACCTTACATGTTGCGTTTTTATTTTTGTTTAGTGTAGTGTAACCAAATAGCTACCCGGACTATCCGCACGGACCCTTTTTGCACAAACTTTTTGGATTTATCACATACGCTACTGTTAAAAATGTCCTGCAACAACTGGGTGATCAAATTAAGATCTTAGCTCCAAACTCACACATGTTTAGCACACACACACACACATGGCCTTGCACACAAACACACACTGTGGCTCTGCTGAAATGTCAACCGATCTGTGTAGCGGTTTGAGGAGCAATCGAATCTCTCCACTGGTTTCTACCCCGTTGGCCATGTTCAGTGGTGTTACAACCTCACTGCCACGCACTGACACATGCCTCTGAGGGCCTAGCTTCTGGAGACAGAAAGTCCTCCACCCATATCACTCCACACAGATACAGCACACCCTCCATCCTTCTGTATCAGTCCCCAGATAGCCTTTTCTCTCCTCTATCCATCAACCCATGATGATCAGCAGAGAAGGCAGCCACACGTCAACTTTTTCCAATGGTGATGGAGAGAGTGGAGGGTGGAGAGGACGGGAGAAGAGAAGTTGGGGTGAGGAAGGGGATAGGTGCAAGAAAGAGGAGGAGAGAGGGGTAAGGAGAGGTGAGATGGAAGGAGAGGAGGGGGCAGGGATAGTCTGGGACCAGAAATCGGACGGGACATTTAGAACACACCGGACCATTATTTTCTTTGAGGCCCCCATAACAGTCCATTTTTTTCTTCGAGGCCCCCATAACAGTCCATTTTTTACCTTTGAAGCCAACATTATTAGTCAACTAACAATCATTCATGAAACAACAACAACAAAATTGACAGGCCCACTTGACTAAAGATGGGTCAGCAGATCTGGCATTCGTCAGAACGACCCTGTGGCCAGTCTTTTCCAAGGTCATAGAGTGAACATGAAGGATGAGAGGAGAGGAGATGAATTTGTGAAAACAACTGTTACCACGAAACCATGAAGCAAGAATCAAATGTAAACTTGCACTTATATAAAAGTGAAACATTTACAGTATGAAATGACGATTGAAATGTGCTTGGCAAGGATATGTTATGTATGCCAAGAATATTTGAACACAAACTGTATTGTGTCGATATTTGGCAATTAGGCAGTAGGCCTCAGCCTGCAGATACTGTATGATGTAGTTAGAGGCGTGAATTATGTCTGTAGGCCTTTTTTTGAGAGAGCCTAGCAATGAGGCATTTCTATTAACCTGAGCAGCGGTGCACTGTCACTTTTGTTTTGAGCAGACAAAACCATGGGCTTTGAATCTTAGGCCTGTGAGGCAGTCCAGTTCCAAAATGAATGCAACCACTTTTCAACCTGGGCAAACTCCTCCCACTGGTGTAACCTGTGTCAAGTAATTTGGACTTCCACTCAAGGACTCATGCCAAAGGTTCTAGTAGGAATAAAGCTTTGAGTTTACGTTTGAGTGCTTTCTGGATTGTTGGGTCTGACATTAATATTTGTATTGTTTACTGAGTCATTAATCTGTTAGTTTATGTATAAACCCTTTCTTTCGGTGCTTTGAGTATATCGCGGAATCTCAGACCCTCACAGTTAAAAGGTACTTTTTTGCTAACAGCTTCCTATTGGTCGATTCTGATATTTTTCTCATCTTTCTGCAGGTTTCCAAGTTCTGACATTTCTGCGATTCTGAGTTGTCTTGAACGCGGCATTCTTCCTATCAAATACAGTATTATTGCCATGACCAAGTTCTCCAATCTTTATTGTTGACAAAACTATTGTTTATGCAAGTTTGTAACCAAATGATTGAGCATATTGTTAATTTAAAAGTAAAAAAATAGACATGCCAATCACTGATGGCCATTTTAAAGGGACATTTTACTCAAACTTGCGTTTTTTGAGTTTTCACAATTTTTGGCTTTGTACACAGGCCACGTTCCAAGAAACCTCAGAAACTCAGAACCTCTGAGCAACAATGTACGTACGTTCTTTTGCATAGAACTTCCTATTGGTTGATTCTGATACTTTCCAAGTGGGAAACTCTGACAATTGTTTTACAATGTGTTTCCAAGTTCTGTGTTGTCTTGAAAAAAGTATTTTATCTTGAAAACTTTACAATTTCTGGGACCATATCAACCATATAAACAGTGGACTAATGAACAAAATACTAAAATATGATTTTTGGAGTAAAATGTCCTTTTACTTGTTGGCCCCCTGCTAACAATTGGGGTTGTGCCCACCTTCGGATGAAAGAGAGAGGAAACAGATAGATTACCAAGCTTTTATTTTTCTCTCTAGTCCGGATACATGCAATTTGTCCAGGGTCCTTTAGCACATTAGCTAGCACGTTAGCTAACTCCATTTCTTTCACTGATTGTGATTTACCTCTATGTCTTTCTGCCTCTCTCTGCTACACATATTAGCCAACCAGACTGAATATTGATGATGATGATGATGATTAAGGCTAAATCACATGTTAATCAAATTTTATGCTGCTGTGGTAGTACTGTTTAAACTAGGTATCTAGCTACACACTCAACCGGTGACAACATATCTCAAGCCAATAATGTTTGGATACCGGGCATACTGACCGAACATGGCAGATCAACAGGCGCAACCAAGGGATGGTGTGGCGAACATGACAACGACTTGGGGCAGTTGCGGGCAGTGTGTACCTAACAACAATGACAACACATATACAAAATAAAATGTGTGGGAGGAAACTATACCACCAACCAAAAGGTCACTTTGGAGACTGGAAAGGCAAAGGGGGATATGCTCTGCTCAGGTAGAGCCCTATCTGTGCATGTGCCTGTCCTTTAAATACACTACAGATGCCAGAAGTATGTGGACACCTGCTCGTCGAACATCTCATTCCAAAATCATGGGCATTAACATGGAGTTGGTCCCCTCTTTGCTGCTATAACATCCTCCACTCTTCTGTGAAGGCTTTACACTAGATGTTGGAAAATTGCTGTGGGACGTGCTTACATTCAGCCACAAGAGCATTAGTGATGTGTGGAGATTAGGCCTGGCTCGCTGTTTGCGTTCCAACTTATCCCTAAGGTGTTCGATGGGATTGAGGTCAGGGCTCTGTGCAGGCCAGTCAAGTTCTTCCACACCGATCTCGACTGAATGAGGAAAGGACCTACCCCAAACTATTGCCACAAAGCTGGAAGCGCAGAATTGTCTAGAATGTCATTGTATGCTGTAGCATTAAGAGTCCCCTTAACTGGGGCCTAGTACGAACCATGAAAATCAGCCCCAGACCATTATTCCTCCTTCACCAAACTTTACAGTTGGCACTATGCATTCGAGCAGGTAGTGTTCTCTTGGCATCCGCCAAACCCAGATTCCTCTGTCGGACTGCCAGATGGTGAAGCATGATTCATCACTCCAGAGAAAGAATGCAGGCCTAACGACGACAAGCTTTACACCACTCCAGCCGATGCTTGGCATTGCGCATGGTGATTTTAGGCTTGTGTGCTAATCGGCCATGGCCATGGAAACACGTTTCATGAAGCTCCAGACGAACAGTTCTCGTGCTAGCGTTGCTCCCAGAGACAGTCTGGAACTCGGTAGTGAGTGTTGCAATTGACGACAGACGAGCTCGTGTGGCCTAATTAGACCTGCATTCTGTCTTTATGTTAGTGTATCATAGACTATGCTACAGTAAATGCAGGCCTAATTGTCATAAGAAAAAAAATAACAGTTATCATGAGCTGGAGTGGTGTAAAGCTCGCCACCATTGGACTTTGGAGCAGTGGAAACGCGTTCTCTGGAGTGATGAATCAAGTTTCACCATCTGGCAGTCCGACGGACGAATCTGGGTTTGGCGGATGCGAGGAGAACGTTACCTGTCCGATTGCTATGTGCCAACAGTAAGGTTTGGTGGAGGAGGAATAATGGTCTGGGGCTGTTTTTCATGGTTCGGACTCCTTAGTTCCAGTGAAGGGAAATCTTAATGCTTCAGCATACAATGACATTCTAGACCAGGTATTCCCAAACTGGGGTACACAAACTCCCAGGGGTATGCACAATGCCGTCGGGGGTAGGTCAAATAAAAATGTGATTCACATCTAAGAAAATAAAAACATTTATTTTTATTTTTTTTCTTCACATTTTCAAACAGTCCGTTTATATTTTCCAACAGGGCTATACATTTGGGTGGGGTTTTTTCTCACCTGAGTAGCCTCGTTTCACTGCCAAAAATAAAATTAAACCATCTAGTGTTCAGCAAAATAACAACACAATGTCAAATACAGGTAGCCTAGTTAAATAATTAACATCCAATCACATTAACCGTTACTCGAAATTTACAGCAAATTAAATTGCTACAACTACAATACCTCTTTCGCTATCTGGCCTGGACCCTTTGTCGACACGGCGCCCCGCCGTACCACCACGACTGGTCGCTGACAGAACTCCTTCCGCTGCGCTCTCAACCGGCCTTTGGCGGATGTCGGAGCAGACGCTTCTACTAACCCCGGCCTGCTAACTGTAAACGCTGTGTCTCCCGCATGCTAGCGTAGTAACGACTACCCCGCGGCTTCCCTGTTCCATCTATTGCTGTTCACTGGACCCTATGATCACTTGACTACATAGCTGATGCCTGCTGGACTGTTCATTAATCACGGAACTCCATTTTGTTTATTTTTTTGCTTATCCCCAGCCTCAAACTCAGGCCCTGTGTGTAGTTAACCGACCCTCTCTGCCCATTCATCGCCATTTTACCTGTTGTTGTTGTCTTAGCTGATTAGCTGTTGTTGTCTTACCCATTGTTGTCTTAGCTAGCTCTCCCAATCAACACCTGTGATTGCTTTATGTCTCGCTTTATGTCTCTCTCAAATGTCAATATGCCTTGTATACTGTTGTTTAGGATAGTTATTATTGTTTTAGTTTACTGCAGAGCCCCTAGTCCCACTCAACATGCCTCAGATACCTCCTTTGTCCCACCTCCCACACATGCGGTGACCTCATCCAGCATAACTAGCGCGTCCAAAGATGCAACCTCTCTTATCATCACTCAGTGCCTGGGTTTACCTCCACTGTACCCGCACGAACCCTGGCTAACAAGTTTAATCAGCAATGCAAAATTTGGTTTAATTTACTAAATACCTAAATAATCACACAGAATTACATCTACACAGAATGGATTGCACATTGATTACAAATTATGTCATAAAAAAAACGTCCCTGGTGGACGGAACAGATACGATGGATGTTTACACAAAAAGAGGGGGTTGGGTTTGAGTGAAAGAGCGGGAAGACTGAGTAACAAAGGGAGAAGCTATGCTATCGTAAATACAGAATCTTATGCATTCTAAATAACTTCCCATTTGAAAAAGGAAAAGGCAGTAAATATTTACACTGAACTGCGTTTCGATAGATTGGTCATAGATGGTAGGCCGGGTTATACTTTGAAAAATGTCTCTGGTGGTAAACTGAATACGTTGTAGTATCGCTGAGTGTGTTAGACTGGATACATCGTCCGTCCTTTCCTAGCCCACGTTTACAGCTGCTGCGCTAACGCAATGGCTAGGAGGTATCATTCTTTAGTGAATAAGAGTTCAATGTTCATACCAAGTTGCCATACTTTAAGCTCATGCTATACTCTGGCTGGTATAGTCGATATTCATCCTTCCGGCATGTAGGTCGTCACCTTCACATTGAAATTCGATGCTAATTTTCATCGGGCACTTGTTGAGGTTGGCTTAGTTCTGTAGGTGATCTTTGTCCTTTCAACGCGGGGACCTCAACTCTACATGTCCTTGGAACAGGAAGTTACATTTTCGTAAAGGGGCTTATATAGGATTGAGAGAGAGGGCCGTGTTTCATAGTTTACCACCAGTGTCTGTTCACATGGGCGGAGCCTCTGAATGAGCAGAGTGGTGTTCTTCTGACATACTGTTCTCTCATTAAGAAGCTAAAAAATTACATTTCATCTTTTCACAAATAGTTGCATATTTAAACATTTAAATTGCACAACAATTCCATATAAATCTGATAACTACAATGTGTAGATTTTCCAAGATACAGTTTATGTCGTCCTATCATCAGTAATCATGTCTCAGACGCCAACTGAACTGACATCATATTCATTAAGTACCAACGCATATTTCAACTGGTTGGATTACCGAAATATGGTTCCGTTTCCCACCTTCTGATGTCCCCGGAATCTCTATGTTAACAAAGGGCTTTTTCAAGACTCAACTCTATAGAGTAGAGAGAGAGAAACGGGGGGGGGGCTATTTATGGGGGTAAACCTCCCCCATCAAGCCAACATCATGACAAAGGATATTGACCTCATGCCAGGATGCCTGGTCGTTCTTTAAAAGTAATTTCCTCACCATCTTAAATAAGCATGCCCCTTTCAAAAATGTAGAACTAAGAACAGATATAGCCCATGGTTCAACCCAGACCTGACTGCCCTCGACCAGCACAAAAACATCCTGTGGCGGACTACACAAGCATTGAATAGTCCCGGCGATATGCAACTTTTCAGGGAAGTCCGGATGCAAAGATTAGCTTTTTCAAACAGAAATTTGCATCCTGTAGCTTTAATTCCAAAAAGTTTTGGGACACTGTAAAGTCCATGGAGAATAAGAGCACCTCCTCCCAGCTTCCCACTGCACTGAGGCTAGGAAACACTGTCACCACCGATAAATCCACGATAATCGAGAATTTCAAGAAGCATTTCTCTACGGCTGGCCATGCTTTCCTCCTGGCTAACCCAACCCCGAACAAAAGCTCCGCAACCCCCATAGCTACTTGCCCAAGCCTCCCCAGTTTCTCCTTCACCCAAATCCAGACAGCAGATGTTCTGAAAGATCTGCAAAACCTGGACCCATACAAATCAGCTGAGCTAGACAATCTGGACCCTCTCTTTCTAAAATTATCCACCACCATTTTTGCAACCCCTATTACCTCTCTTTCGTATCGTCCGAGATCCCTAAAGATTGGAAAGCTGCCGCGGTCATCCCCCTCATCAAAGGGGGTGACACTCTAGATCCAAACTGTTATAGACCTATATCCATCTCAGCCCTGCCTTTCTAAAGTCTTCGAAAGCCAAGTTAATAAACAGATCACTGACCATTTCAAATCCCACCATACCTTCTCCGCTGTGCAATCCGGTTTCCGAGCTGGTCATGGGTGCACCTCAGCCATGCTCAAGGTGCTAATCAATATCATAACCGCCATTGATAAAAGACAGTACTGTGCAGCCAATCTGTCAATCACCGTATTCTTATCGGCAGACTCAACAGCCTTGGTTTCTCTCAAATGACTGCCTCGCCTGGTTCACCAACTACTTCTCAGACAGAGTTCAGTGTGTCAAATTGGAGGGCCTGTTGTCTGGACCTCTGGCAGTCTCTATGCGGGTACCACAGGGTTCAATCCTCGGGCCGACTCTTTTCTCTGTATATATCAATGATGCCGCTCTTGCTGCGGGTGATTTCCTTATCCACCTCTATGCAGAGGACACCATTCTGTATACATCTGGCCCTTCTTTGGACACGGTGTTAACTAACCTCCAAACGAGCTTCAATGCCAAACAACACTCCTTCCGTGGCTTCCAACTAATCTTCAACACAAGTAAAACCAAATGCATGCTTTTCAACTATTCGCTGCCCGCACCCACCCGCCCGACTAGCATCACTACTCTGGACGGTTCTGACTTAGAATATGTGGACAACTACAAGTACCTAGGTGTCTGGCTAGACTGTAAACTCTCCTTCCAAACTCACATTAAACATCTCCAATCCAATATTAAATCTAGAATTGGCTTCCTATTTCGCAACAAAGCCTCCTTCACTCACGCCGCCAAACATACCCTTGTAAAACTGACCATCCTACCATACCTAGACTTCAGCGATGTCATTTACAAAATAGCTTCCAATACTTTACTCAGAAAACTGGATGCAGTCTATCACAGTGCCATCCGTTTTGTCACCAAAGCCCCTTATACCACCCACCACTGTGACCTGTATGCTCTAGTCGGCTGGCCCTCGCTACATATTAATCGACAGACCCACTGGCTCCAGGTCCTCAATAAGTCTATGCTAGGTAAAGCTCCGCCTTATCTCAGCTCACTGGTCACGCTAACACCCACCCGTAGTACGCGCTCAAGCAGGTATATCTCACTGGTCATCCCCAAAGCCAACACCCCCTTTGGCCATATTTCCTTCCAGTTCTCTGCTGCCAATGACTGGAACGTTTTGCAAACGTCGCTGAAGCTGGAGACTTCTATCTCCCTCAATAACTTTAAACATCAGCTATCTGAGCAGCTAACAGATCGCTGCAGCTGTACATAGCCATCTGTAAATTGCCCACCCAATCTACCTACCGTATCCCCATATTGTTTTTATTTACTTTTCTGCTCTTTTGCACACCAGTATTTCTACTTGCACATCATCATCTGCTCATCTATCACTCCAGTGTTAATTTGCTAAATTGTAATTACTCCGCTACTATGTGTAACGGCTGTTTGAAGAAGAGAACCAAGGTGCTGCGTGGTACGTTTTCATGATTTTTAATAAAACTGAACACTAGAACAAAACATAACAAAGCGGAACAAACGAAACAGTTCTGTCTGGTAAAGACACACAAAACAGAAAATAACTACCCACAAAACACAGGTGGAAAAAGGCTACCTAAGTATGGTTCTCATTCAGAGACAACGATAGACACCTGCCTCTGATTGAGAACCACCCCCGGCCAAACACACAGAAATAGAAAACATAGAACACAAAACATAGAATTCCCACCCCAACTCACGCCCTGACCAAACCAAAATAGAGACAAAAAAAAGGATCTCTAAGGTCAGGTCGTGACACTATGGCCTGTTTATTGCCTTACTTCCTCACGCCATTTGCACACACTGTATATAGACTTTCTTTTTTTTCTATTGTGTTATTGACTGTATGTTTGTTTATTCCATGTGTAACTCTGTGTTGTCGTTTGTGTCGCACTGCTTTGCTTTATTTTGGCCAGGTCGCAGTTGTAAATGAGAACTTGTTCAATTACGCAGGTACTTCCCCAAAACGGATGACACAAACAACTGGATTCATTATCCCTTTCATGCCCTGCCTCCAGTCCACTTACCGATATCTGAACAAGAGAGCCTCATCAAAATTGCAACAAGTGGCTCTGTGAAAATTGAATTTAATCCGAAGCCACTGACAGATTTCTGTATTGGGCTGCACTTAGAGTAGCTTGCCTTGGCAAATCACACTGTTCAGACACTGATGCTCTTTTTTTAACCTTTATTTAACTAGGCACATGAGTTAAGAACAAATTCTTATTTTCAATGACAGCTTTGGAACAGTGGGTTCACTGCCTTGTTCAGTGGCAGAACGTCAGATTTTTTATCTTGTCAGCTCGGGGGTTCGATCTTGCGACCTTACGGTTACAAGTCCAACACTTAGGCTACCTGCCGCCCCTTTAGGCTACCTGCCACCCCTTTAGGCTACCTGCAATCAGGTACCTATGTGAGAGTGGATTGTTGGCCCTCACTAGCATGAAAACTAAATACAGGCACAGACTGTATGTGATTTAAAAAAAAAATCTAATCAAAATCAAATCAAATGTATTTATATAGCCCTTCGTACATCAGCTGATATCTCAAAGTGCTGTACAGAAACCCAGCCTAAAACCCCAAACAGCAAGCAATGCAGGTGTAGAAGCACGGTGGCTAGGAAAAATTCCCTAGAAAGGCCAAAACCTTGTTGAAACTGGAGCAAGCAGCACGGCCAGATGGACTGGGGACAGCAAGGAGTCATCATGCCCGATAGTCCTGAGTCATGGTCCTAGGGCTCAGGTCCTCCGAGAGAGAGAAAGAAAGAGAGAAAGAGAGAATTAGAGAGAGCATACTTAAATTCACACAGGACACCGGATAGGACAGGAGAAGTACTCCAGATATAACAAACTGACCCTAGCCCCCCGACATATAAACTACTGCAGCATAAATACTGGAGGCTGAGACAGGAGGGGTCAGGAGACACTGTGGCCCCATCTGATGACACCCCCGGACAGGGCCAAACAGGCCAGTCAAGTTTTAAGACTGAGACTCTCTCCAATACAACCCAACATTGCAACTGTGGTGAGTTATTCACAATTTTCGTTTAACAAATAAGGTTTTATATGTAAAATGGTTAAATAAAGAGCAAAATTATTGATTATTATTATTATGTTATTATTTGTGCCCTGGTCCTATAAGAGCTCTTCCCATGAGCTGGGCTGTGACGAAAACTCACCCTCATTCTTATGTTTAATAAAATATATTGTATAGTGTGTGTGTGGCACGCTTACAATGACGGCAAAAAACAACATTTGAGAGTGCGCTGACCCTGGTGCTAGAGGGGGTACGCAGCTGGAGATTGAATGTTTGAAGGGGTACAGGTCTTATAAAAAGGTTGGGAACCACTGAACTAGACAATTCTGTGCTTCCAATGTTGTGGCAACAGTTTGGGGAAGGCCCTTGCCTGTTTCAGCATGACATTGCCCCCATGCACAAAGCGAGGTGAATACAGAAAAGGTTTGTTAAGATCGGTGTGAAAAAACTTTACTGGCCTGCACAGAGCCCTGATCTCAACCCCATCAAACACCTTTGGGATCATTAGAATCCTGACTGCGAGTCAGGCCTAATCTCCCAACATCAGTGCCCGACCTCACTAATGCTCTCGTGGCTGAATGGAAGCAAGTCCTCGCAGCAATGTTCCAACATCTACTGGAAAGCCTTCCCAGAAGAGTGGAGACTGTTATAGCAGCAAAGGGGGGGGGGAACCAACTCCATAGGAATGAGATGTTCGATGATCAGGTGTCCACATACTTTTTGTCATGTAGTATCTATCTTGTCTGTCTCTCCGTCCATCCATCCATCCAGCTATCCATCTATCTACGTATCTATCTACGTATCTATCTATCTATCTATCTATCTATCTATCTATCTATCTATCTATCTATCTATCTATCTATCTATCTATCTATCTATCTATCTATCTATCTATCTATCTATCTATCTATCTATCTATCTATCTATCTATCTATCTATCTATCTATCTATCTATCTATCTATCTATCTATCTATCTATCTACGTATCTATCTACCTATATATTTTTGGCCATGTAGTATATATAGTGTATGTATTCCAATAAGGCCTAGATGATGGGACGAATACATAAGCATTTAATTTACTTCCTGGTTTTTGTTGTAGGATTATTGGTAAATCCACTGTGAGAGGGAATTACGCTTTGTGGAATAACCTCTTTTCATTGGCCAAATACAAAGATGGACTGATGAGAGGTCAGTAGTTACATTTTTAGGGCAAACCCTTGCCCTACTGTCCCCTGTTTGGGCAGACTGGATTGCCTTCCCAGTTTATGGGCAACACTGATAACCGCTGGGAAAAAACATGATAAGAATGTTGCCTACTTATCCCTGATGGTTAACAATACAATACATATCCTGACATAATTGTAAACATTATTATTACTCTCTCTCCCTCTGTGAAAGGAATAAGTCTATTTCATGATTTCATATGTCAAGAAATCAGAACCCACCAGCTTATGGGCTACACTGATAAGCTCTGGAAAAAAACATCACAAGAATGTAACCTACTTATTACCAAGACACACAAGCAAAGAAATGGTCATATAGACAAACAGAGAGACAGAGAAAGAGACAAACACTGACATAGATAGATGCGTGCACACCACCCACCTCTTCTGAGTATATTACTTGCTAATGTCCAGTCCCTAGTTAACAAAGTTGACGAAATTAGGGCAAGAGTTGCTTTCCAAAGAGATATACGGGATTGTAAACATGCTTTGTTTCATGGAGACATGGCTAGCTGGAGACATGCTGTCGGAGTCTGTACAGCCAATGGGATTTTCAGTGCATCGAGCCGACAGGAACAAATATCTCTCTGGTAAGAAGGGGGTTTATGTTTAATGATTAACGACTCAAGGTGTAATTGTTACAACATACAAGAACTCAAGTCCTTTTGTTCACCTGACCTCGAATTTGTCACAATCAAATGCAGACCGTATTATCTCCCAAGAGAACTCTCCTCAGTCACAGCCATGTACCAAGATGGCCATCAAGGAACTTCACTGGACTTAATGCGAACTGGAAACCATATATCCCGAGGTTGCATTTATTGTAACTGTGGATTTTAACAAAGCTAATCTGAAAACAAGGCTACCTAAATTCTATCAGCATATCGATTGCAGTACACGAGTGAGTAACACACTGCTACTCTAACTTCCACGATGCATACAAGGCCCTCCCCTGCCCTCCTTTTGGCAAATCTGACCATGACTCCATCTTGTTGCTCCCCTCCTATAGGCAGAAACGAAAACAGGAAGCATCTGTGCTTAGGTCTATACAACGCTGGTCTGATCAATCGGATTCCACACTTCAAGATTGCTTCGATCACGTGGACTGGGATATGTTCCGGGTGGCCTCAGACAATAACATTGACGTATAGGCTGAGTCTGTGAGTGAGTTTATAAGGAAGTGTTTAGGAGATGTTGTAACCACTGTGACTATTAAAACCTTCCCTAACCATAAACTGTGTATTGAGGGCAGCATTCGCGCAAAACTGCAAGCACATACCACTGCATATAATCATGGCAAGGCAACTGGAAACATGACTGAATACAAACAGTGTAGTTATTCCTCCGTAAGGCAATCAAAGCGCAAAGCGTCAGTATAGAGACAAAGTGGAGTTGCAATTCAATGGCTCAAACACAAGAAATATGTGGCAGGGTCTACAGACAATCAGGTATTGCAAAAAGATAACCAGCCCCATCGCGGACATCGACGTCTTGCTCCCAGACAAATTAAACAACTTCTTTGCTCACTTTGAGGACAACACAGTGCCACTTACACGGTCAGCTACCAAAGACTGTGGGCTCTGCTTCTCCATGGCAGACGTGAGTAAAACATTTAAACGTGTTAACCCTCGCAAGGCTGCCGGCCCAGATGTCATCCCTAACCGCATCCTCAGAGCATGCTCATACCAGCTGGCTGGTGTGTTTACGGACATATTCAATCAAACCCTATCCCAGTCTGCTGTCCCCACATGCTTCAAGTTGGCCTCCATTGTTCATGTTCCCAAGAAAGCTAAGGTAACTGAACTAAATGACTATTGCCCTGTAGCACTCACTTCTGTCATCATCAAGTGATTTGAGAGACTACTCAATGATTATATCACCTCCACCTTACCTGTTACCCTAGACCTACTCCAATTTGCTTACCACCCCAATAAGTCCACAGACGATGCAATCGCCATAACACTGGACACTGCCCTATCCCATCTGGACAAGAAGAATACCTATGTAAGAATGCTGTTCATTGAGTACAGCTCAGCATTCAACATAATAGTACCCTTCAAACTCATCATTAAGCTGTGCAACTGGGTCCTGGACTTCCTGACGGGCTGCATCCAGGTGGTGAAGGTAGGGAAACAACATCTTCATTCCGCTGATCCTCAACACTGGGGACCCACAAGGGTGCGTTCTCAGCCCTCTACCATACTCCCTGTTCATCCACAACTGCGTGGCCATGCACGCCTCCAACTCAATCATTAAGTTTGCAGATGACACTACAGTGGTAGGCTTGATAACCAACAACGACGAGACAGCCTACAGGGAGGAGGTGAGGGCGATGTCAGGACAAAAACCTCACTCAATGTCAGCAAAACAAAATAAATTATTGTGGACTTCAGGAAACAGCAAAGGGAGCATCCCCCTATCCACATCAGTGGAGAAGGTGGAAAGTTTTAAGTTCCTCGGTGTACATATCCCTGATAAACTGAAATGGTCCACGCCCACAGACAGTGTGGTGTAGAAGGCGCAACAGTGCCTCTTCAACCTCAGGAGGCTGAAAAAATGTGGCTTGTCACCAAAATCCCTCACTAACTTTTACAGGTGCACAATTGAGAGCATCTTGTCGGGTTGTATCACCGTTGTAAGGCAACTGCACCGCTCACAACCGCAGGGCTCTCCAGAGGGTGGTACGGTCTGCACAACACATCACCGGGGGCATTTCAAGGCATTTCAAGGTCCTGGAGTGGCCTAGCCAGTCTCCAGATCTCAACCCCATAGAAAATCTTTGGAGGGAGTTGAAAGTCCGTGTTGCCCAGAAACAGCCCCAAAACATCACTGCTCTAAAGGAGATCTGCATGGAGGAATGGGCCAAAATACCAGCAACAGTGTGTGAAAACCTTGTGAAGTCTTACAGAAAACGTTTGACCTCTGTCATTGCCAACAAAGGGTATATAACAAAGTATAACTTTTGTTGTTGACCAAATACTTAATTTCCACCATAATTTGCAAATAAATTCATTAAAAATCCTACAATGTGATTATCTGGATTTTTTTTCTCTCATTTTGTCTGTCATAGTTGAAGTGTACCTATGATGAAAATTACAGGCCTCTCTCATCTTTTTAAGTGGGAGAACTTGCACAATTGGTGGCTGACTAAATACTTTTTTGCCCCACTGTATATAGAGTATACTGTATCCTTCACTATCAATTCTTTACCATTTATTGTACCTTAGCCGCTCTGTCACTGCTCATCCCATCCATATATTTTATACTTGTGTATATATATTCTCATCCCATTCCTTTACCAGATTGTGTGTATTAGGTTTTGTTGTGGAATTTGTTAAATATTAGGTTTTTGTTGTGGAATTGTTAGATATTACCGGTTAGATACTCCTGCACTGTAAGATCTAGAAGCATAATCATTTTGCTACACTCGAGACAACATCTGCTATTTGATTTGATAGATTTGTTATGCTTCACCCCTATGTAGCAATGTGATCATTTTCTGTTTAGGATCTACTGTAGAATTATAGAACACCTCGGGGCAAATTAACTGCCCAGTGTACATAGTTCTGAAAACAGCGCAAACACATTAGGCCTTCAAACCCTACCACACAATCAGTTGTAATGATAGTATTGACGAAATTCTTTACACTATTTGAAACGGGTTTCAAAGTCTGTATGCTCAGTTTCCTGTTACATTTCAAGTGGGTATTTTTGTTCTGACCAAAAGGCGGCACTCAAGGGCGCATCTTGGAGTGTCTATCTCCAAAGCAGCATCACCTGTGAGCGTGGACTGCCTTGCCTTGCCTTGCCTTGGACGGTGTATTATGACATTTGGACAGGACACGTTACTTACTTTGGACGCCACATCACGGGGTAGGAATTACATTCAATAGACCTGACCCGATTTAAAACCACATTTAAAATAATAAGCTGATAGTCGAGCTATGTATAACTGTTTTCCATGCTAGATAACGGGTCACTACAATATTTACCATTCTCATCATTGGGAAAAGGCGACGACGTCTAATGGCCAATGTCGTCATCCCACCTCCTACGAGCGCAGGCTCCGGTTGGATGCCGGACCTGTCGATCACGGGCTCTCCCAAGTTCGGTTGCCCAGCAGCGTTTCTGATGCCCAATTTTATGGACGAAGAGGAGTAGTCTCAAAAACCAGATCATAGGCAACAGCCGAAGCGTTTAAAAATTGTGGGAGACTAGAAGAGGAGTATATAGATGACATGGGCAAGGGAGAATAGCCTCTGCCTGTGCTTTACTAGGGTATAGCATTTTTTAAATATTATGTATTATTATTTATAATATTATAAATATCTCCATATTCTGCGACACCTTGCATTGAGCAAGGGTTCATTTCGACATGATGCGCCATGTAAGGGCAGAGGAGGACGATGTTATTACGGTGTAATAACGAAGAAGAGCTCACGAATGGAATAACACTGCTAGCCAGTGCATCGCAGATAGCAACATTGTAGCGTTCATCCATACTGCATCTCTCCTGAATGTGGATGTTATTGTTTCGTGAGAGCTTGCGTTTCGCTTGCACCGGGAACGCTGACAAGGGTCGGGACCTGTTCGGGAGCATTTCGGTCAAATGCAGCGACTGAGAGCAGCAGTACCGACGATCGGGGCACGTGAAGGTGCACATGGACCTCTGAGAGGAATCCCGTGGATCTCGAAACGAACCGGCACATTTAACGTTTCATGTTTAGTCTAGGCCTCCTCCTCTCACCTGGCACCCAGCGCGCTGTTCTGTTCTCAACGGAGGTATTTTGTTGATAGCGTTTTATATTTCTCAACTGGGTCTTTAAATTAGCCAGAATAGGTTATGAGGATGATGCCAGCTGATATCGAATCACTTCTCTGGGGAATATAGGAAAGCGGTCCAACTGATCCATTATCATTAGCCAAATGACTTCTCCAGATTACGGTTTCATCGGTGTTTAACGATTAGGAACGGGACGCGTGGAGTTTAGATATGACAGTTGGTTATTACGGAGTAAGGTGGATCAGGCCATTTCTACAGTGCCACATAATAAACAGAGAGCACACGAGAGCAACCCTATAATGCTACGTACGACGCGCGGGTGTTGATTTGGATAGATCAAACCCTCTAGTCTATTTGGAAATGCGCATGTACAATCTAGAACTGTGACTCGCTCTGTTTAGTGTTTACTATGTCATGGAAACTCACTGCACGCTGTCGTGGGAGCGAAAGTAGTAGGATACTTATTTAGCCGCGAATTGGCAGCCTTTAGAATAGAAACACGTCTATTTTACAATTGTACGTTTTCTGATTTTTTCTGTGGAAGCCGCTCAGCTGTGCCCTCGAATTCGCCTTAATCTGGGGCATGATCCTCGTGTGAGAAATCGTTGAAATAATCAGCGTCGGGGTGTCAACGAGGCTAGAGCGAGTAGGAGATTTGGCTAGATTATCGCTGGACTGCTATTTTGTTCCCTTGGTCGAACACTGACCGAACCGCGGCTTCTTATCTGCCGCCTTTTCCCTGCCCAAACTGCCACCGCAGAGCGCCTGGAATGCGACTTGGGGACCCTTTCTTCGTTTTTTCTAGGAGTTTGTCTCCGTGGACAACGGTTCTCTTGCAGAGTAAGAACGCAAATAATAGCTCATTTACAATTGATAAAGTTAGTCTATAGCAATGACATGAAGCGAGTCTGGAGCGCTATTTTACGGTCAAATTTGGAGCATCAGAGAATGCGTTTTTTTCTTTTAGAACTCAACTAAATTCACTGTTGGCTTTAGTGTCGGACAATGGATACACCACGGATGGACTAGGGGACTACACCTCGATCTCATCCAAGGAGTACCGGTTAGACACGATTACTTCAGTAACCTACTCCTCCAGAACCGCGGACGGTTAGTTCGGTTAACGAGCATCAGGCATTCTCCCCATTCTGCAGCCGGTAAACGGATGATGTTTGAGCGAGGATGCTGCGCTTCCCCGTGAAGAAAATTCGGAAGCAGTTCAAACTCCTTCTGCTGCTTGTGCTGCTCACCTTTGCCGTGTGGTTCACCTACCTACACATCAATCAGGGCAAAGCTATCAAACTCCACTTCAACTACGGCAAAGGTATGATGCATTTTAAACTGCCTTTCATGTGTGAAGTTGTGTTTTTGAGTGAAGTGGTAAGTGAAGTCATGTTTCATAGGGTTTGGTTTTTATGAACTTTGTCCAATGTGAATTGGAAATATGTATTTTTGATTTATAAACAATATGCGGTGCTGCTGGTGTTGTGACTTCTGTGGTTGTTTTTCCCTAATATCCTGGTAGCTTGGTTGTTTGTCACTTAGTGCTGAAGTAGTATCATTTTGCAGGAGTAGAAATAGTCGCGAAAACAACATCTCCTCAATAATGACCAATACACAGTCAAATCGCAAGAGTTAATTCAACTCGTATACGATCAAATGTAACATTATTTTGGGGTTTATATGGTCCCACCCCCATTTTGTGTTAACACTACTCTGGTCACGGCATGGATATTTTGGGAGTTAAAACTACACTAGGCCTAAATAGAGTAAATGTCAAACTGACAGAGTTGCTTAATTTAACACACTGACCTGCCATTTTATTATTTTCAGTGTTGCTTTTAATCAACTTCCTTGCCATTTTACACTTTTCTGTGTTGTTCTGAATTAACAATCAACTCCAGCAGAGTTCACTTCTCTTTCAATTTACTTCCTTTGAGTTAATAGGGTGTAAAGTCTTATTTTAATATTTCTTAATGTTTTACATTGTGGTGGTTTGCAATGTGATATCCAATGTCTATTAGATCCAACTTGCAGGAAAACACGCAGCACTTTTATACAACCCACAACGTGCAATTAGATCGCCTGTCAGAGTAGGGAAGAAATACAGTGCATGGAGACCACCTACACCAGTGGCGGGTTTAGGTATAGGCGACATGGGCAGATGCCCAGGGTGGCATCTTGCCGGGGCTGGCACGGGACACCCACACAAAAAACAATCAGAACGGTGACATTTGCACGATCGGTTTTCTATCGCTCATTTGCACGTCACGTCAATGATATTATGTCACTGTGTGGGACTGTGGGTCAATTAACCTCGTCGGAGTGGGCGCCCTGATTCTAGTCTTTGAGCGAGGCAGGCTACTGCCTGGGAAGGTCTCCCACTCAGAAGTACGAGATGGGAAGGGGGGCGCGGGGTAGGTTGACCTCAGGTCTCCACTGGAAGCCCGAGGTAGGGGTAGTGGGGCAGCCTATCAAATAGCGCACCTCTAACTTTGTACAGTACTAATGCAATTAGTAAAATCAGTCACACTACGAAATGCCAAGGGAGCCCAGGGAGCCATACAAGCTAGAACCACCACCGACCTACACCATGTAAACTGGAACAACTATCTCACTAATGGTTGCTATAAATCCAACCACTTACAGATTGGATTACTTTCTTATCTTTGTGTAGCATCAATGGACATGCGAAAACCCAGATATTGAAACCAACAATAAAAACATTCAACCTGCAGCATGCTGGGATATACAGTTTTTACAATGAGGCCCCTCCCAGCCTCACTGAATACAAAGTATTCTTGATGGAGTGAAAAATACTCCGTCCCAATCAACTCCAGTTATCAACACTAACTCCAGGGAGCGTATCACTCTCTTGAGGGTTAAGATAACTCCCAGTAGAGTCAATTCAACCCTAACACTGTGATTTTAACTATCCTTGATTTACTGTGTACCTTTCCTCTCTCTCCAACCTCACCTATGGGCCCTGGTCAAAAGTAGTGCACTAAATAGGGGAATATAGTGCCATTTGGGACGCAACATGGCTGCGTAGCGAGGCCAAGCCAAAGTGCAATGTGCTGCAGCCAGGTCGAAATAAGAGGCTGTAGTCTCATTAATAATGAACAGGCGGATCATGGAAGCAGCTACAGAGGTCATGACATGCCAATCACATGGGAAAATGTGGGAAAAACACCACCCACTCTTTTTCAGTCACCCAACTATACATCTAAATCCAATGACAGGGTTCAAATTGTTGTTGATTTCAAGTTGAGTTCACGTTAGTTGGCAACTTGATCTAATGTAAATCAAAACGACATGTTGAACTCACATCTGTACCCAGTGGAAACCGCTGGGTTCTTAAAAGGCTTGTCACAGCTGTGTACATTGCTTTTGGTGGCTTGACATGTTCCTTGTGAATGATGTAAAGTGACACCTTGTAATTATTGAATCCTTGACATGTGTGTAACCCCCGTATTGGTATAGGCTAAGTGCAGTGGAGACCCTTTCCTTCTGATGTTCTCTGGCTGAGTGAGGGTTTTTCCCTGCGCTAGAGCCTACTGATGATGACAGGGCTGCGTGTGTGTGTGTGTATGTCGCGTGTGTTTGAAAGGCTGGTGGGTGTTGCCCCAGCTTGTTGCTGCCTTACTGAAGGTGAGTGGGCTTTAGTTAAATGACAGGGGTTGGAGGGGCTTAAATTGTTCAAACAGATTGGCAGGTTTTGCATTCTTGCTATACTTTCAGTGCCATATTCACAACACTTGACTGTTTTCAAATGTTGTTGTGTTACAGCCTGAATTTAGATTTTGTGTCACTGGGTTGCACACAATACCTGATAATGTCAAAGTGGAATTATGTTTTTAGAAACAAAACAAATTATAATGTGAAATGTCTTCAGTCTAAGTATTCAACCCCTTTGTTTTGGCAAGCTCAAGTCAGGACAAAAAAATGTGCTTAACAAGTCACATAATAAGTTGAATGGACTCACTCTGTGAGAAATAATAGTGTTTAACATGATTTTTGAATTACAACTTAATCTCTGTACAACACACGTACAATTATCTTTAAGTTCCCTCAGTGAAGCAGTGAATTTTAAACACAGATACAACCACAAAGACCAGGGAAGTTTTCCAATGCCTCGCAACGAAAGGCACCTATTGGTAGATGGGTAAAAAAAAAGCAGACACTGAATATCCTTTTGATCATGTTGTAGTTATCAATACAGCCAGTCACTACAAGGATATAGGCGTCCTTCCTAACTCAGTTGCCAGAGAGGGGAAAAAAACGCTCAGGGATTTCACCAATGGTGACTTTAAAACAGCTACAGAGTTTAATGGCTGTGATAGGAGAAAACTGAGGATCAGGGCCTAAAATGAACACCTGCCACCCACCAAATGTGGGTAGATTTTGGCAATGGCGGGTAAGAATGTCTAACTCACCAGCCACATTGGCGGGTGGTCACACACAGGGCTCTACAATGCAAGCATTTCTTACAAATAGTCAAAAGTCAAGTGTGAGCCATGTGTGAGTAGTGATTTATAGCAAGATAAATGCTGCAGTAGATGTTTTCAAATGATTTCTACCGTTTTGCTTCATATCTGGTGATGCACAAAGAAATAGGACTGCTACTGTTATAGCTATCCCACCTCGCGCAGCAACACTGCCTGCTGGGGGACTTTGTTCACTGTGAATGAAATGTTGAAAGATTTGTTTTCGGAAGCAATGTGCACAGGCATAAAAGTTGGTCTAACTACTGAAGTGAGATATTATCCTCATGTTTCTTGGATATTTACATTGTTTTGTTCAAAAGTTAGGTTGTTTTTAAATGTTTGAATTAGTTTCCACTGCTATTGAAGAGAAGAGATGTCGTGTTGCCCTCTACTAGTGAGATTCTCAGGCACCTGTGAAGACTGGAATGGCCACGTTACCAAGGTAACCTTAAAGAGGCAGCTGAACATTTGTCTCATCTGTGATATTTGAATTTAATGACTCAGGTCTAAAAATACATAAATAATACATTCCTTGTATTAGAAACATTACTTAACATGCATTTTTGTGTTTTTTGTGTAGTTAATGCAGCAAAAAATATTTTGCCAGGTAAAAAAAATATGAGTGTCTGGTAGATTTAAAAAAATGTATCTACATGCCACAGTGGCTGGTAGACAAAGTTAGTTTTAGGCCCTGTTGAGACTGGATCAACAACATTGTAGTTACTCCACAATAATAACATAAATGATAGAGTGAAAAGAAAGAAGCCTGTACAAAACAAAATATTCCAAAACATGCATCCTCTTTGCAATAAGGAACTAAAGCAAAACTGCAAAAAAAATTGCCAAAGAAATGAATGTCTTGAATACAAAAGTGAGTACAAAAGAGAGTACAACTCTTCATGTTTTCAAGCATGGTGGTGGGTGCGCCATGTTATGGGTATGTGTGTCATTGTCAAGGACTAGGGAATAGAGTTAAGCACAGGCAACATCCTGGAGGAAAACCTGGTTCAGTCTGCTTTCCTACAGACACTGGGAAACAAATTCACCTTTCAGCAGGACAATAACATAAAACATAGGGCCAAATATACACTGGAATTGCTTACCAAGATGACATTGAATGTTCCTGAGTGGCCTAGTTAAAAATGTGACTTAAATCGACTTGAAAATCTATGGCAAGACTTGAAAATAGCTCTCTAGCAATGATCAATAACCAACTTGAAGAATTTTCTAAGAATAATATGCAAATATTGTACAATCCAGGTGTGCCAAGCTCTTAGAGACTTACCCAGAAAGACTCACAGGTGTAATCATTGCCAAAGGTGATTCTAACATGTATGGACCAATTTGACATGACAGAGTATTTTGTATAGCATGT
The DNA here is from genome assembly GCF_018296145.1 of Oncorhynchus tshawytscha. NCBI lineage: Eukaryota > Metazoa > Chordata > Actinopteri > Salmoniformes > Salmonidae > Oncorhynchus > Oncorhynchus tshawytscha. The sequence continues at coordinate 14,730,938 of NC_056447.1, forward strand.
TGACAAAAAAATGACAATTAAATATTAGTCCTATCTTGTAACACAACAAAATGTGGAAAAAGTCAAGAGATGTGAATACTTTCTGAAAGCACCGTACATTAGTGTGTCTGAAACACACACACACACACACACACACACACACACACACACACACACACACACACACACACACACACACACACACACACACACACACACACACACACACACACACACACACACACACACACACACACACACACACAGATGTCTCTTGCACACACACTGAAAGTCATTCAACAGGTCAGCAGTCCACTTCACCTAGCCAAATGGACAAAATGTATTTCATAGTCCGAGGCTTTATTAGTGTAATAATCACGAATATGCAAAACAAGGACTCTAAAAAGGGTTTTAATATTCTTGGATGAAAATTATGGGTTGTGCTTTTTGAGTTTGTTGGTCATTTTTTTCTCTCTGTGCTTGTCTTAAGTCCATTATTAACCTGGGATAATTCTAGCTGTCTAGGAAAGTACACGTTGAGGTAAACCCCCATTTCTGCTTGTGCCTTAGTTTCATTTTGGCTAAACAAATCAAATTTACTCATACAGTGCCCCCTACCCAGCTATGCCAAACAACTGTTACCAAGTCAACTTCAAATTGAAAATGAAGTTGAAAATGATACATTTCTAACGTTATTATCCAGGGTGGTCAGGTTTCTTCTCATTATCCTACATTAAATATGGAATTGGGATTACATTTTTTTCATTTTGTATTTAACCTTTATTTAAGGATAGAATAGGGCAATTCCAGCATTATGGATGTGACATTAGCGCACAAAATCACAAACTATGCTGACCAAAAATATAAACGCAACATGCAACAAAATGCAAAAATGTCAACGATTTTACAGAGTTACAGTTCATATAAGGAAATCAGTCAATTGAAATGAATAAATTAGGCCCTAATCTATGGATTTCACATGACTGGACAGGGGCACAGCAATAGGTGGGCCTGGGAGGACATAGGCCCACCCACTTGAGAGCCAGGTCCAACCAACCAATCAGAATGAGTTTTCCTCCACAAAAAGGCTTTATTACAGACAGAAATACACCTCAGCTTTTTTGGGAAACTGAACTTATTCGTGAAACTCTGTAAGTTTGTGAGTCTTAAGGTAAAACATGGATAGCCATTTCGAGGGAAAGGCTTGGCTCAAAACAAAAACGATAATTTTGAAAAGACTGTCATTTTCATTATTACTTTGGAGAGGAAAAATGACCGTTATGGATGTTACTCCCTCCATTATGGATGTCTAAAACACAGAAACAAATCTTTTCATCGTTCGATCTAAACAACACTACTGCCATGTTTGAGAAATGCATTTCTGCGTATATTTTCTATGATATCACATGATTTTCAAGATATCGACAATTGCTTCTCTAAAAGTCTAAAGAATAATTCTCAGAACAAGCACACAAAATGTGGTGAAATTACATACTTCTGAAGCTAAGTTGGTTGCGTTTACAGAGGCAGCACAGTTATGATATGTTTTCCACTAATTGGTCTTTTGACCAATCAGATCAGCTCTGAAAAAGATCTAATGTGAAAAGATCTGATCTGATTGGTCAAAACACAAATTAATGGAAAAAATATCAGAATTGGGCTGCCTGTGTAAACACAGCTCATGTGATCCATCACATTCACAACTGTTATGGATGTCACAAATATCACAACACTGAAAATGGATATTTACAATATAAAAAGAGAAACCAATTGTAGACTATATTAAACCTTGATGAAATCAAATGTTATTTGTCAGATGCGCCGAATATGACCTTACAATGAAATGCTTACTACAAGCCCTTTAACCAACAATGCAGTTTGAAGAAAGATAAGTGTTAAGTAAAAAATAAAAATAACAAATAGTTAAAGAGCAGCAGTAAAATAACAGCAGCGAGGCTATATACAGGGTGTACCGGTACTGAGTCAATGTGCGGGGGCACAGGTTAGAAAAGTTAGCTCTGCAGTGTAAGATGGATGTTTTACAAAAACGTTTCCTAAAATACTGTACGTACGTAATGGATTTTTACATTGCTACTCCCCTGAAAGACACTACCCAAGGGCCCCCCGGCTTGAGCTTTCGCTACCTCCATGAGAGCATTGGGAATTCCATTAAGTCCTGAGGTGACCCAGCTACTTACCAGAACTACATCACTCCAGGTCCCCCTGGCTGAAACCTACGTTGTATTTACCAGAGCATTGGGAGCACCACTCCCCCCAGAGGTGGCCCAGCTGCTCTCCTGACCGACATCCATCCAGGCCCACCCAGGCAAGCCCCCAGAGCAGCCTAGCTCACCAGCAGATCATCACAATTCCGCAGTGCACAGTCCACAACACCAAGGTCTGCACCCCCTTCATCCAGAGCCTCGACTAGCCATAGTTAAGGAGGCTTCTGCTTCAGTTGTGGAGCTACAGCCAGCTGCTGACACAGGGCCTGTTCTGGCTGCCGTTGTTCTGGCTGCCATCCTCTATTCCCTGTGAGGATCCCCTATTGGTCGAGGCAGATGCTCGTCTGCCCGAGGTTTGACTGTCTGCTACCCTGGAACCTTAAGCCACGTCTCCACCCCTGCCAACTTCTGGCACAGACTCCTGCTCCCCCGGTAGACTCCAAGTTTCTGGATATACCAGGCCCTTAGTCTCTGGCCCTAGTTGCAGGCTCAGACTTCTGGCTTAGGCCCCTGGACTTCTGTCTTAGTACTAGGACCTCAGTCCACAGTCCCCTGCACTAGCAGCCTCTAAGTGTCCTACCCAGCTAGGCCCTACATTCATTTGCAGGTCTGCAGTCTCCTGCACTTCTCAGATCACAGCCCCCTGCCTTAGTTGGTAGGCAGTTGCCTAGTCTGCCATGTTTACAGCCTCCTGCCCTACTAGGCCTTAAGTTATCAAATCAAATCAAATCAAATGTTATTTGTCACATACACATGGTTAGCAGATGTTAATGCGAGTGTAGCGAAATGCTTGTGCTTCTAGTTCCGACAATGCAGTAATAACCAACAAGTAATCTAACTAACAATTCCAAAACTACTGTCTTATACACAGTGTAAGGGGATAAAGAATATGTACATAAGGATATATGAATGAGTGATGGTACAGAGCAGCATAGGCAAGATACAGTAGATGGTATCGAGTACAGTATATACATATGAGATGAGTATGTAAACAAAGTGGCATAGTTAAAGTGGCTAGTGATACATGTATTACATAGGGATGCAGTCGATGACATAGAGTACAGTATATACGTATGCATATGAGATGAATAATGTAGGGTAAGTAACATTATATAAGGTAGCATTGTTTAAAGTGGCTAGTGATATATTTACATCATTTCCCATCAATTCCCATTATTAAAGTGGCTGGAGTTGAGTCAGTGTCAGTGTCTGTGTGTTGGCAGCAGCCACTCAATGTTAGTGGTGGCTGTTTAACAGTCTGATGGCCTTGAGATAACCAATTCAGTTTGGTGCTCAGGGCAGGGCGTGAGTTGGGGTTGTTACAAGTTCTAGAAACATAAATCCCTCTTACTTTCATATCACATCAAAGTAATTTAACAAATTCAAAATACACACTTCCTGTCACCTGTTTTAACCGGTTTTAACACAGTTGCAGCCAACAGTATTTTTCAGTGACAATCTGTCTTCCGTTTACACACAGGTGTTTGGATGCAGATAGCTAATTAGCACGTAATCAAGTGCTGTAACATTGAAATATGGCTGTGTGTGAACCCTAACCCTCTAAAAGGTATGTATCAATTTAACCTTTTGTTTTTTGTGATTTCTCACTGATATGAAAGACAAGGTCCTTATGCTTCCAAAACCGTACCGCAACTGCCTCTGATTGGGAACCATACCAGGCCAAACACAGAAATACAAAAATGTAGAACAACACATAGAATGCCCACCCCAACTCACGCCCTGACCAAACTAAAATAGGGACATAAAAAAGGAACTAAGGTCAGGACGTGACAGAAATGTACCGCAATTGAAAATCAATTTCAAATATATTCAGGAAAAAAATAAACGTCCCTGTTTCAGAACCCTGTCTTTCAAAGATAATTAGTAAAAATCTAAATAATTTCACAGATCTTCATTTTAAAGGGTTTAAACACTGTTTCCCATGCTTGTTCAATGAACCATACACAATTAATGAACATGCACCTGTGGAACGGTCGTTAAGACACTAATAGATAACAGATGGTAGGCAATTAAGGTTGCAGTTATGAAAACTTAGGACACTAAAGAGGCCTTTCTACTGACTCTGAAAAACACCAAAAGAAAGATGCCCAGGGTCCCTGCTCATCTGTGTGAACATGCCTTAGGCATGCTGCAAGGAGGGATGAGGACTACAGATGTGGCCAGGACAATAAATTGCCATGTCCTTCCTGTGGGACACCTAAGGCAGCGCTACAGGGAGACAGGATGGACAGCTGATCGTCCTCACAGTGGCAGACCACGTGTAACAACACCTACACAGGATCGGTACATCCGAACATCCCACCTGCGGGACAAGTACAGGATGGCATCAACAACTGCCCGAGTTACACCAGGAATGCACAATCCCTCCAGTGCTCAGGCTGTCCGCAATAGGCTGAGAGAGGCTGGACTGAGGGCTTGTAGGCCTGTTGAAAGGCAGGTCCTCAACAGACATCACCGGCAACAACGTCACCTATGGGCACAAACCCACCGTTGCTGGACCAGACAGGACTGACAAAAAGTGCTCTTCACTGACGAGTCGCGGTTTGTGTCACCAGGGGTGATGGTCGGATTCGCGATTAACATCGAAGGAATGAGCATTACACCGAGGCCTGTACTCTGGAGCGGGATCGAGGTGGAGGGTCCGTCATGGTCTGGGGCGGTGTGTCACAGCATCATCGGACTGAGCTTGTTGTCATTGCAGGCAATCTCAACGCTGTGCGTTACAGGGAAGACATCCTCCTCCCTCATGTGGTACCCTTCCTGCAGGCTCATCCTGACATGACCCTCCAGCATGACAATGCCACCAGCCATATTGCTTTCTCTGTGTGTGATTTCCTGCAAGACAGAAATGTCAGTCTTCTGCCATGGCCAGCGAAGAGACCAGATCTCAATCTCATTGGGCACATCTGGGACCTGTTGGATCGTAGAGTGTGGGCTAGGGCCGTTCCCCCCAGAAATGTCTGGGAACTTGCAGGTGCCTTGGTGGAAGAGTGGGGTAACACAGCAAGTAGTATGAGCCAGGGTTGTCACGGTACCAGTATCCCGATACTACAATGCTGATGCTTTCCCATGGCAAAAAGAAAAACAAGAAGCAGACTCCACTGTATAGTCCTGTAGAAACCTGCATGTATAATAGTGTGTGTTTTTGCTTAAAAAAACAAAAACAAATTTGACTACATACGGGTGACAACAAAAGGTTGTTTGTTTCCAACAAGTTTGCCTCATGTTTTGTTTCCTTGCCATAATATCGATAGTATTGTGACAACCCTAGTATAATGGATAAGTCACCGCTATTCACCATTAATTGTGATGCGATCTTATCGTTTCTCAGAGCTACAGTATATGTGAGTAGTTCCTTATTTAGCCTGTACCATGATCACACGGAGAGTGTATTCTGCACACACTGATGTTATCTCCTAGCATGTTTTGCACAGATCAGTCCCTGTGTGCTGCTGTGTATGGTTTACTACTCGCCTACGTATTATGGCATTCGAAAAGTATTCAGACCCCTTGACTTTTCCCACATTTTATTATGTTAAAGCCTTATTCTAAAATGGATTAAATAAATATGAATCCTCATCAATCTACACACAATACCCCATAATGACAATGCAAAAACAGGTTTTTAGAAAAGTTTACAAATGTATTAAAAATAAAAACAGAAGTACCTTATTTACATAAGTTTTCATACCCTTTGCGATGGGACTCGAAATTGAGCTCAGGTACATCCTGTTTCCATTGATCGTCCTTGAGATGTTTCTACAACTTGATTGGAGTCGACCTGTGGTAAATTCAATTGACTGGACATGATGTGGAAAGGCACATGTCTATATAAGGTCCCACAGTTGACAGTGCATGTCAGAGCAAAATGTCAAGCCATGACGACCAATGAATTCTCCATAGAGGTCTGAGACAGGATTGTGTCGAGGCACACATCTGGGGAAGGGTTCCAAAAAGTTTGAATGCCAAGCGTCACGTCTGGAGGAAATTTTGCTCCATCCCTACAGTGAAACATGGTGGTAGCAGCATCATGCTGTGGGGATGTTTTTCAGGGACAGGGACTGGGAATCTAGTCAGGATCGAGGGAAAGATGAACGGAGCTACTGTAAATACAGAGAGATCCTTGATGAAAACCAGAGTGCTCAGGACCTCCAACTGGGGCGAAGTTTCACCTTCCAACAGGACAACGACCCTAAGCACACAGCCAAGACAATGCAGGAGTGGCTTCAGGACAAGTCTCTGAAAGTCCTTGAGTGGCCCAGCCAGAGGAGTCGGTGGTCTTGAACCCGGGTCTGAGTCCTTTCTGTGAGTGTTTGCATGCAGGCAAGCAGGCAGGGAGACACACAGGGAGGCAAGCACACACGCAAGCACACACGCAGGCACACGTGCACGCACACACGCTCGCAAGTAAGTAAGCAGGCAGGCAGACACACGTGCACAGATTCCTGCTTTAAAAGCACTCACTCATGTACTGTGGTGGTAGCTTAGGCAGTTATAGACTGATTGATGGTGGTTTTGTATCAGCCTCTGGTTGCTCGAGAACAACTGAACTCCGAACAACTTGTGTGTGTGGTTGTATTGTGAGTAAAATCATATGATACGGACTGGACAAATGAGGTGAAACATGATTTCCATTTTTTTTGGTAGGGAGCAAAGTCACTTTGGTTTGGTTGAAGTTCGTGGAGTCGGTGGATTTTGGAACAGAGTTTATTTAATCTGAATTTGAATGAGGAAGAGTGTTGGTTGGCAGGCAGCGGTGCATTTTAGATGAGGGACATGTCAGCCAGCAGCACAACAGACACCCTGTTCCCCATCAACAGGTCCATTGAGGGGCTGGATGGGGGAGGATGGAGGATGGAGAGAGATGTCTGGGGAATAGAGAGCTCTTTTGATTGACCACAATCGCACACACATGCGTGCGTACACAGACGGGAATATGCACACCGCACACACACACACTTGCACAGTTGTGTAGTGGTTTTTCCTGTGTTATACACACTCTCACCACTCGACCAGCTTGACATCACACCTCTAGGGGACAGGAAGGCAGTAACAGGAAGTCCCAGAAGTCCGGACAGATTGGCTGCTGGGTTGCCCAGGGAGACGACATATGGAAGAGGGCGTAGTGTTATAGAATGCCCAAACATTCCTTAACCAGACCTCCTGATTGGAGGAAAAGCATTGTGAATTTTGCTTCTAGAACTAGTAGAGAACATGTTCATTTTCGTCATGAGACAAAGCAGGCTCATGTTCAAAAGGGCACACTGTGGAAAACCATTTTGCAATAAAAAACAAAATTACATTTACAGCATACTGGAGTGTCATGAAAACAGTATTTGGCAGTGAAACACAATGGTGGTGCAGGTGAAAACTGAAGCAGATATGACTGGCTTAGTCCATATAATGTGTATACACACACACACACACACACACACACACACACACACACACACACACACACACACACACACACACACACACACACACACACACACACACACACACACACACAGATATCTAATGAGTTGTATCTGCATTGTTGTTCTCTTGCCTCGTCAATACCCACAGGCCTCTCTGCTGTCATGGCAACAATGCACTCCGATGTCACCTCTCTAAATTTAGCCGTGGCGGTTGTCACGGTCATACACACTTAAATTATCTTGCTAACACATGCTAACACACACACACATGATAACACATGTTGACACACAAACACTAGTACACACACTAACACACAGTTACACGCATGCACGCTAACACACACAGACGCTAACACGCTGCATTATTCATTATTTCTGTTGCTGTTATTGTGCATCTGCTTTAGCAACAATTGTCTGTAGACTCTGAACTGCTAATCTCACTCTCCAAACCAATTTCAATGTTTCCATGTGGTACTATTGTTATGTGTTACCAGAAACCACAGTGCTACTATAGACGAGCCATTTCAAACTCATGTACAGTGTACAAACTCATGTACTTTCATTTGAAAATCTGAAAGATGTTCAAGGCAAGCCAAGTTAAATTATACTTCTCTGAAGGGAGCAGTTTGTGATTTGTAAGTGTGTTAGCCAATGCCAAATGCAAGTCACAAGTGAACCCAGTTGGTCGGTTTAGTTTAAAAGATTGCAGATCATTTAGAAATGCAGGGAGATTCCAACCATACATGAACAGGTGCTACAACACTGCCTGGAAAATGCCCTCCATTCACCTGTTATGGTATCAAAAACGCCCTCATTTGCTGTATAATTTAGAAATGTTGGAACTGGGCCATGTCAGTTTCTAAAAGAAAGCAGAATGGCAAATTTTATAGTATTTCTATAGAGGTGTGGGCAGAATGTTTTAATCTTTTGCAATGACTTTTTCAAGTAAAAAATGGATAACGAATGCCGAACACTATATCTACTGTAGGATACTGAAAAAAAGGAAAGTAGGCTACATAAAGTAGTAAAATATCAACTGTCTGCATGTTCACCTGTTAAATTCGACTGTAGGTGATGTTATAAACTGTGCCACCTATGGGATCACGTACAGCAAAACTTGAAATACCTAGCCTATCTATTTACTAGGCTACTGTGTCCAACAAAATGAGATATGCGCACTGTAATTTGTTGTAGCCTATGGCTACTTTGACAATATGAACCCATCACGGACAGAAAAGGTGAGGAATTTTAATGATATTTATAATCATCACATTTCATTCTCTTTGAGGACCCACTGACCCCAGGTAGACCCTCACCAGCCACTTTGTTAGGTAATACAAATCAACCACAGTACTTAAGTGGTAGTCTTTGTCACGTACTGACCATAGAGAGCTGTTTATTCTCTATGTTGGTTGGTGCCTGACAGTGACTACGGTGGTTTATCTAGGTGAATTATATATCTATGTTGGCCTGGTATGGTTCCCAATCAGAGGCAGCTGTTTATCGTTGTCTCTGATTGGGGATCATATTTAGGTAGCCATTTCCCCATTGTGCTTTGTGGGATCTTGTCTAGGCATAGTTGCCTGCGAGCACTACTCTGAGTTTCACGGTTTGTTTGTTCGCTTTATTGTTTTTGTTCTTTGAGTTTCACTACCTAATAAAGAGGATGGAACCATACCATGCTGCATCTTGGTCCACTCATTATAACGATCGTGACAGTCTTTTTTCAAATGTATGTTCAATGTATGAGTCCATACAACAACTATGTATTTATACTACGATCCTCCCATTGAATGCCCACCACCCTCATATGTCTGATAAAATATTTTTACTTGGTTCGTCAACGATGGTTAACCTAGAATGTGCACAGGCTCCATGATGGAGAAAAAAGTATAAGGTGCTCAAACACTTATTGTCAGCAGATGTGGTTTTCTTCCAAGAATTACACAAAAACTGAGACATTTTACATTTAACTGGGTTGGAGAGGCCTATGCTTTCTTTACTATAGAAACTGTAGGCACCCTGATAAATAAAAGGTACACCCTTTTTCCTTATATCCCAGCACATGGACCAAGAAGGCCGTTTTCTAATATTGAATTGTACCTTACATGGTGAAAAATACACATTGATTTCATTGTATATCTCACCAGGGGCAAATCTGGTGTTTTTAGATTCAAGCTATATTAGATCAAATCCAGACAGGAACTATTATTTTATCAGGTGACCTCAATTTCGACCCGTTTCAGGAAACTAGGCATATGTCACGGGTCACTACTTCACAGGAGAGCTGTTTGAACATAAACTTGAAAAAAAAATCAAAATGCGTTTTTTTGTCAGAAATGCCCACTTCACCTCTAGGCACTCTTTTCTCAACAGTAGAGTACTTTTTTACTCTGGGTATCAGCGTTCAGCTTATGTACATGATGGGGTGCTCCTCCCCATTGTGTACCTGGGACAGGGCGGCCTGTACCTGGGACAGTCCCGTGTCGCATGCGTCGGTCTGGACCAACATCGGTACCTGGAAATCGGGCGTTACGAGAATCGGATGGGAGAACAGCACTTCCTTCAGGCACCTGAACGCCGCTTCAGTCTCACCCGTCCATTTCACTGTTTTCGGGAGGCGGGCCCTAGTTAGATAGGTCAGGGGAATAAGCAGGCTGTTGTATCCTGCCAGTCCCAGCAAGGACTTAACCTGTGTCTTGGTGCGTGGCACGGGTCAGTTGCGTACCGTGTGGACCTTCCTCAAAACCTCAGGTACTCCATCTCCTCGAACCCTAGCTTGCATTTTTGGGGTTTGCTGTCAACCCAGCTTGCCTGAGCGTGTCCAGCACCGCCTGGAGGCGTGTCAGATGCTCTTCCCAACCTTGGCTTTGAATAATGATATCATCCAATTAACTCGCTAGGTACTGTTGGTGGGGTCAGAGGACTCGGTCCATCAGGCGCTGGAATGTGGGAGGGGCTCCATAAGCCATTCGGTGTTGAAAACGTACTCTTCTCCCTGGAGGAGGCTGCCAAAGGTACCTACGAATATCCTTTAGTCAGGTCAACTGTGCTGATGTACCGGGCCTATCCCAATTGGTCGATGAGCTCGTCCACCCTCAGCATGGGGTAGGTTTGGGCACCAACACAATGGGGCTGTATTATGCGCTGTGGGACTCTTCGATGACCCCCATCCTCAGCATATCCTCCACTTCCTGCTTCATGACTTTCCTCGGGATCTGATATGGCCTCTTTTGTACCGTTTCCCTGGAGAACACCGCCATATTCTGATCGACAAGCTGGGCCCGGGTCGAGGTCCTCATTGCTCGCGACCAACACTGGTACCATTGGCGTCCTGGGTCCTGACCATAACACGGCCAAAACTGTCCTCTCGTGCCACATCTTCAATAGGTTCAAGTGGTAAATCTGCTGGGGCTGCCGTACGCGGTATTTGACGGATCCCAGCTTCGCTATCACCTCGTACCATGTGCCATGTTGCCAGGAACTTACTTTCGGCCGTGGGGATTAAGACCCACACCTTGTCTCCCACCTTGAATTCTCGGTGCTGGGTTCCCTGATTGCAGACCTGAGCTTGGGCCTTCTCAATATGTTCCCTTACCACTGGCCATATGGCTATCATATTATGAATTAGCAGCGTGGAAGTTTTCCCAAAGTTTGGTGTATCTAACTGTCTATAATATAAGAAAATTGTAGGTACATCATTGGCTTTAATTTGGCAGAAATTTGCACGTGAGAGCGGTAAATTGTGAACTTAATCAAAACTGTTGCACCCACAAACTTATTCAGTCCGAATGGATCAAAGTCTAATGGTCACCTTATGGACACTGTAGTCTTGTTTTAATCCGAGGTCTATAATTTGAGCTAGGTTTGGGCAACAACAAAAAATGTCTGATGGCCATAATGCTAATGACCCTGTCAAAAATCTGGTATAGTGGTTCTTGGTAACGGCCGGATGGATCATGATGAGCGGCGGGAAGGGTGTTGTGTACAGTGGTTCCTTCTTTAAAAGTTGCGAGCTTACACCGCTGGAGTTAGAGGTATCCAGCATCATGGCTTCATTACTCCAGACCCCCGCAAGAGGGAGTTACATACATATGGCTAGAAAGGTTTTTATATGACCAATCATATCGAGTGGTTCCAATGACAAATTTGAAGTGAGCCATCCGTCGCTGGTGACTTTCTTCAGCAAAGATAGCTGTCAAAACATTATGGTGGAAGCAAATGTAAGTAATTATAACGTCATAACGAGTCAAGCAAATATTGTACAATTGAGAGGAATATGTTAGTTAATGTAGAGACAAACGATTGTGCCTATTTTTTGTCTAAAGTTAATTTACGAAAATCGGTATTTAGCAAGTTAGCTGACAAGCTAATATTAGCCAGCTAGCTAGCTTGTGTTATGACATGAGTATGAAATTGTAATTTGTGTTGTTTAATGTTTAGGGTTTCCTGAGAAAACCAACAAACCAGGCTGTCGTCTTATGTAACAGTGGTTGTAAGGAATCTAGCTGGCTGATGCATTTGCTGCAAATTGAATGTACAATTGTGTTAGCTTGCCTTGCTTATATTTGTCATGCAATGCTGCTGAAGTAGCATAACTAGCTAACTATTTATTTGCTTATTGTGTAGTGGAGGATAAATATAACTGTATGCCTATGGATGTGTAGCTAGCTACAGTATGTAGTCCATCTGTGTATGGACCGTAAAACGTTTGAATATTAGTTCGGAACCTATGAACCTCAGTTATCATAGTTGTTGTATCGACTTCAAGTCTGAATTGCATTAATGCAGCCTAAGGATTGAGTAGAATATAATAACTTTATTGTGCCAAGGATGCAAGTCCTATATACATGTACTGTGGTTATTACCACACATGAGATCCCCACATTGTAGTCTGTACATTGAATATATTCACTGATCATGTACTCTTCCTTGGCAAATAAAGGTGCGGTTCAGGTATGAATCTCTGTGAGACATTCTTTTTCAGTCATATCCAATACCAGGTGTATCAAACTCCATACTTTGAATAATGCTGTGTCTGCATGTATGTATTACAATTATAAACTTCAACAGTGTTTACCACTCCTGCTCCTGGGACATCCATGATTACACATTGTAACTATGCAATAGACTAGAAACATGATTTAAGTAAAGGCTGATTTGTAATTCATATATACAGAAGAAGAAAAAACAGTACACTACACTTCCTATGCATATCTAACTCCCTTCATCTGCATTAACCTGAGGACACAGGATAGGTGTAGTGCTTTAATGAGACACTTAATTTCAACCAGTGGAGAATGTGAAATGCTTTATTGAAAGTTCATTATCCAGGTGTTATAAATACATAATACATGCATTATAAATATTATAGTTGTAATATTATATTATAAATACAAGTTCAATCTGTACTTCAATGCACACATGGTGTGCATTATAAAAAAGAGAAAGAAAGAGGAGGTGGGGAAAGAGGTGTAGAAGACAAAAGGAAAGAGGTAAAACAGAGGATCAGGGAAGACAGCATATGATTAATGAATTACAGTGCTGCCCTAATATTCTCTCAGTTCATCACAATTACATAGTGTCTCTAGCGGTGTCTCCTAACCAGCCTTGGGCTCTCAGTCAGCCCGAAGGTTATCTTAAGAACTGGTGAGGTGGCGATGACGGGACTGGCTTCCTCTCTCACATCAAAACATCTCTGCAGACGAGAGACAGATGGATAGAGAGAGAGCATGATTAAGCTTGTTTTTTTATTCTAACATGGTCAGTCATCATAATAAATAGGAAGTGAAATGCAAAACTGACCTTGGATCATTAACTCTGGGACTACTACATCTCTATCTATATTTCAATGTAAAGCATCTCTTTAATAATAATTCCTGTTGAGCCGACCAAGTGACCTCTCACCTATGATCATGCTGTGCCCTCTTTGTCAGCCAGTTCAGATGCGGGAGGGGTTCACCAACACAGCTGATATAACTGTGTGTGTGTAGTCTCACCTGGTGTCCACACTAAGTGGCTAGAGCATACTTTATGCTTTAAAACAGACACACGAGGACAAACAATAGAAGATAATGTCATTATTAGACTTTTACATTACCAGATCACAAATGAATACATAAATACCACAGAAAGCTTGATGATGACTTGATCATTTGAATCAGTGTAGTGCTAAGGCAACAGCTGGTGAGGTGTCAGGTTCGCCCCTGTACTTAAAGGGGGATTATTCCAACTCTCCGTGAAATGCTGCAGATCTGCCCGCAGATGAGGTAGGAACACATATCCCACACAGAAGCGGTGGATAGAATTTGACAGGTCAAGGTAGCCTTCGTCCTCCAAACTGTGCAGCAAGTTGTAGTACTGACATGTCACAGCACTCCAAACATCTCTCCATAAGCGTTCCACCTTAACAGAGAGAAATAAAATGTTTTGTGGGGGAGGACCCTAATCTCTGTGGTCCTGTGGTCTTCCTCCATCAATAGTCAACACTGAGGTGGGTCCGCGGTTATAGAAATGCAAGTTGTGTGTGCCTCTGTGATTAGTTACTGACTGTATGTGACGCAGACACCTATCTGAGTGTACCTGAAACATTTAAATATAGAGGGCTATGTGTCTCACCACTTGGTTATTGCAAGGCTAACCCCCAGGGAAATCATGACTTGGCAGCAACAGGGGCTGTAAATCTGAAAATGAGTAGCTGACATCTTAAGTTTTTTTAAATTAATGCATGTGAGACAGGTTTAATGTACAACAAGACAGGCAGAGAGGAAGAGAGAAAAATAACACAGAACAGTTTAATTACTACTGGTTATGGACACTTTTGCCAGCAATAAAACTTCCACTGCCTGTTCCTCGGACAGTGAACATACATCTGGCAATATCTACATTTTTGACCCTTTGATCAGATCGCACTCGGAAGGTAAAGAAAATAGCTTATTTTTTGTAGATATGAAAACAATAACTGAGATATGACTGTTCAATCTGAAGCAGTAGATGTCATTTTCAGGATATGTCAATACAGCACAGAAAGCTGAACACCAGACTACTATTGTGGTTGTTCATTAGGTGAAGGGCAATATGCAAAATGCATACAAAAGAATATACTTACCTTCCTTGAAAATCCATCAATACCGCCAAAGATGACAATGTTATATCTTGGAAAAACAGCATTGGAATTAAAAGTGAAATGTTTAACCTATTAACCTGCTTCATTTTTTTATCTATTACCAGTTGATGAAGAACAACTACACTTTCACACATAAATGAAAATGTGTCTACGAATAAGTAAGAATAAAAAAGTTTAAATAACCTCTTATATTTGATGGAGACATTATACATCTTACTACAATGAAATGATAAAAAAATGTCTTGTACCATTTCATGGTCTTGTGGAGAACATTGTAGTATCCTATCAGCGCATATGACAGATCCACACCTCCAATGCTCTTGTTGTAGTCCTTCACAGCAGCTGGAATGGGGACATTTTTTGTGGTCCATGCCCCGGCACGGTCCTTCACATGCCTGACGACGTATCTATCTATTTCCTCTATAATTTGGGTTAAATCTGTATACCTAGACTTTGTTTTAGCTTTTCCTGATTTATTCGCCATATTTTAAATATATAAACTTTTTGAAAATGTTATTGAATATGTACTGCTATGCGTAACACCCGTGGCTCCGTCAAGTAGGATTTGCAATGGTGAATGAACCTCTTTTACGCCAGAGTTTACGACAAAGGCTGGTCTTCAAACGTATAACCATTACATATTGCCGTTTACCTCAGCTCATTGGCTATCTTCCAAGCTAGATTTCAAGATGATCAGTGGTCATTGGGCCAAAATACAGTCAATCAACGATAGACCGGTCCTACCATTGGTGCGCAATGATGTTATTGATTGGTGTCTTCAAATCGGTTTGTTTCGGTCAATATGTCCCGGGAAAAGAACCATCAAGTATGGTTGTGTTAGTGACAACCAGAGGATTGCAATGAAACCAACCAATGCTGGATAAACGTTTGTTTAGTGTGTGTAATTACCACAAACACATCTTCCAAAGTTGAACGGAAATCATGACGCAAGCGGTTTACAAATGTTTCGTGATAGGCTATAAAAATGGATTTTATCAAACAAAACGAACATTCACTGTGTAGTTAGGACACTTGGCATTGCCACCAGAGGAAGATCTTCAATGGTAAGCGATTTATTTTATTGTTATTTCTGACTTTCATGACGCTAATGCTTCATTGGAAAATGCTAGTAATACTTGTGTGTGCGTGGCGCCGTCCTCAGAAAATAGCATGTTTGCTTTCATAGTAACGGCTTTTTGAAATCTGACACAGCGGATGGATTAATAAGACATTCATCTTTTAAACGATGTAAGATACATGTATTTACAAGAATGTTTACTATAACAAATGGTGTATTTATAATGTTAGCTCTCTGCAGTTTAACCGGATGTTGGCCTGGTGGGACATTAGCGTCTCACCTACCCTAGAGAGGTTAAGCTCAGTTTTTCACAATTCCTGACATTTAATCCTAGTAAAAAGATTCTGTCTTAGGTCAGTTAGTATCACCACTTTATTTTAAGAATGTGAAATGTCAGAATAATAGTAGAGAGAATGATTTCTGTAACGTTCAATGAGTGAATAGGTGTGGAGTCAGGCGCAGAGAGCAAAAGGATGCGGGAAAAACACGCTTTAATGTCCAGGAAAAATAACATGAACAAAATAGAAACAATAATATGAAAAAATAAAGGACAGCGAGAAACCCGAAATGCAAACACAAACCCCTCTTAACACATACAGGCGAACAAGCCCGCACAAACAGAAGCGGGCTGAGCCAACTTAAATAACCCCACCCTAACAACCAAACAAGAAACAGGTGATACCAATTAGACAAAACCGAACGAACACAGAACAAAGGATCGGTGGCAGCTAGTAGACCGGCGACGACGACCGCCGAGCGCCACCCGAACAAGAAGGGGAGTCACCTTCGGTAATATTCGTGACAATTTCTTTCAACTTTTATTTCTTTCATCACATTCCCAGTGGGTCAGAAGTTTACATACACTCAATTAGTATTTGGTAGCATTGCCTTTAAATTGTTTAACTTTGGGTAGCCTCCCAAAAGCTTCCCACAATAAGTTGGGTGAATTTTGGCCCATTCCTCCTGACAGAGCTGGTGTAACTGAGTCAGGTTTGTAGGCCTCCTTGCTCGCACACGCTTTTTCAGTTCTGCCCACAAATTTTACATAGGATTCTTGGGCTTGGCGATAAATCAATATCAATAAATATCGAGGTAATTACTTCCCTCAATAACGATATAAAAACATTTTAGATTCATTTTCGATAATGTCGATATAGAATCATTAGGTACAGCAGTCTATTTCACCTCTGTGACGCAGCAGGAACATGCGGAGAAGTGACAATATTCACCTGGAGAGGTCCACTAAAAACACATTAGCACCTCGTGTGATGGAGTAGCCACTATTAACCACGAAAAATGAGTGATGTAGGCAAAAACAGTGGCAGTGATAGCCATGGAGAAGGAGCAGCTTCATACAAATAAATTATTGATAAAAAGGGTTAAACTGTTTCAGTAATTTGGAAGTGGTTTGACGGTTTGATGTCCGACAAATAGCAGAGCAATGTTCGGTGCAAATTGTGCCGTAGACAGGTGGCTACAAAGTCTGGTAATATGACAAACTTTTTTCAACATCTGAAGCAAAAGGAAGTTTGAGTTTGCTCCTCGGTATTGATAAACGCCCTTCAAGCACGAGCCAATCTAGGGATGTTTGCTCAAAGCAGTCAACACTGACAGCATTTATGCCCTACATTCAAACATAAAAAAGACAAAGACATCACAAATGCTATTATGCATTGCATTGCTAAAGACAGGCTACCAATTAGCACTGGTAAAAAGGAAGGTTTCAAGAGGCTTATCATTTTAATTGACCCCAGGTACGTGCTCCCTGGCTGCAAACATGGAACAATTTTCCTTAAAATATAATTTTATGTGTAGCTCACATAATTAAAAATAAAGGTTAAAAATGTAACCTTTATTTAACTAGGCAAGTCAGTTAAGAACAACTTCTTATTTACCATGACGGCCTATCGGGGAACAGTGGGGTTACTGCCTTGTTCAGGGGTAGAACAACAGATTTTTATCTTGTCAGCTCGGGGATTCAATCTAGCAACCTTTTGGTTACTGGCCCAACGCTCTAACCACCAAGCTACCTGTCTAGTGGTTTGTTCAGGCATTAGATATTCTTGAGTCTGAAGCAGATATGCACCTTTTAAACATTATTTGATTATCGTGATAATTATCGTTATCGGATGAAAAAAAAAATGTAGATATTGTGATAATTGATTTGTCATATCGCCCACCACTAGGATTGAGGTCAAGACTTTGTGATGGCCACTCCAATACCTTGACTTTGTTGTCCTTAAGCCATTTTGCCACAACTTTGGAAGTATGCTTGGAGTCATTGTCCAGTTTGCGACCAAGCTTTAACTTCCTGACTGATGTCTTGAGATGTTGCGTCAATATATCCACAGAATTTTCCTGCCTCATGATGCCATCTATTTTGTGAAGCGCACCAGTCCCTCCTGCAGCAAAGCACCCCTACAACATGATGCTTCCATCCCCGTGCTTCACGGTTGGGATGGTGTTCTTCAGCTTCAAGTCTAACCTTTTTTTCTCCAATCATAACAATGGTCATTATGGCCAAACAGTTCTTACTGAACTTAGTGTATGTAAACTTCTGACCCACTGGAATTGTGATACAGTGAATTATAAGTGAAATAGTCTGTAAACAATTGTTGGAAAAATTACTTGTGTAATGCACAAAGTAGATGTCCTAACCGACTTGCTAAAACTATAGTTTGTTAACAAGTAATTTGTGGAGTGTTTGAAAACCGAGTTGACCTAAGTGTATGTAAACTTCCGACTTCAACTGTATGTATCTATGTAATATTGTAGAATGTTATGAACCGACACTGAATCGTATGAGCTAACTACTAGCTATGTAGAAGTTGGACGGAAGAACACCCAGTGCTGCTTACCTGAGATGCCATCATCACACAGTCCTTCGTGGGTATCCGCTATGACTTCCTTTGTGTTGGAACGAAAGGCTGAACAGTATTGGTTGTAGCCAAACTGACACTCGAAAAATGTGCCAAAATGGAGGGTGGTTGATAGCATAATTACATTTGAGTTTTGTTTTCAAATACATTTTTTGTTCTCTAAAAGGTTGTTGGGATAAAATGCATAAAGTTTTGCGCTCTATAAAAAAAATATTTGATTGCAAAAAATGTTTTACTTTGAAGCCTCGTTTTTGCTTTCAGAACAATCATTTTTGATTGAAAATTTAAAAAGTTGCTTTCAGATCAATTATTTTTGATTGAATAGAAAAAGATTTTGCTTTTGACAAAAAGGCACAAATGTACCTCCATAGCATATAGCAATTTGCCTGTGAATGACCTTCATACAAATTTGCTATGCAGAATTCTTGGCGCACAACTGAAGGTGCTGACATATCCTGCCAGCACGCCCACAAGCGAATTACGCAGGCGGAGAATGGCGTGTGGAAGAGGGCGAGGAATGCAACAATTTTTATTGCAAGTTGGGGAGGGGGGCTAATAGCTGAATAATAGACTATTCAACCTTTACTAAAGAATAGTCTAATAGCCGAGCTAGGTGTGAAAAAATACCCTCCTATCACAGACCAGATTTGGCCTAACGACCAAGGGGGAGTTAGAGCACTGATTATGCTTTTGGGTCACATAGCACTACTGTGTCTCTAACTGACAATGAATGGGCAATATAAACCAAATAATAAACTCATAAGTGTGCACGACTTCAAATGAAACAAACAGTGAGCAGGTTTCTAACCCTCAACCTTCTTGCCCAAAGCCCAGCTTGCTATCGACTGTGCACCAAAAGCATGCTCAAGCCGCAGAGTCGATAGAGTGCGTCCTCGCGGTAGCTTGCTATTCAATGTAATAAAGTAATGACTTTTCAAATTATGTTGGCTGACAATTTGTTAGCTAAGCTGTCCTTACGAACCACATAGCATATCATTACAGCAATTTGTACCGGTATGTTAGCTATCTATCTAACGTTAGTAGTTATACATCAATCTTGCCAGTATATTAACTATAGGCTATCTAACTAGCCAATCTTTATTGACTTGATTACTCCCGTCATTCTTAGTTTAGCTAAATGGTATAGTCGTTGTGCGTTCTTAATGGACATTCGGGTGCTTTCGTAAATTCGCTCTTGCTAGCTACTCTGAGCACTCTCATCTGAGTGCAGAATAATGAATTTATAAGTGCTCAACACCCGTTGGATATGGCCAGTGTCAGTAAAGGTCGGCAAAAAAGCATAATTCTGTTGTTTCCAGCAGCACAGTTACAGTCACCAATGCTCTGGTTAACACAAAAACTACCTAACCAGCTCTGCTAGGGCAAGTAAAATGGTCAGAGTGGTCTCATTTTCGGAATAGAAACAGCATATATTAATCAAAAAAATTAAGCGCAATTTCTTAAAATCAATCCCATATACTATGATATTACAAAAAAGGTTTTTAAATTCTCTGGTAATGCCAATATGGAAGACTATCAAATACTGCAGCAGCCCGCAAGGTGTGCTGCAGTATGAAACAACTTTTAAAGGAGCAACCACTGTACCTCCAAGTTGATTTGCGAATTTTCATTGACATTGGTGTCATTGGCTTACATATGATGGTAGGGAGATTTTAATTTAACATTGAGCTTCAACCAGTGCATACTATAGTTGCGCCAACCAGCACAACACAATTTTAGTGTTTTGGGAACCTATCTCTTGTCATATCCCCACAATGTTCCCAAAACCTAAAGAATTTTTTTAGGAACTTTTAAAGAATATACAAATGTGTTCTGGGAACATTCTTGTAACATCAGTTGAATGTTTTCTGCACCCTAAAATAAACATTTTATAATCTTCCGCACAACTGGACAGTTTATCTTTTGTGATAACCCCACAATGTTCCCACCATACCTAATGAAATGTTCTGGCAAACTTTAAAGGACAGACAAAATGTGTTCTGGGAACATTCTTGCAACATCAGGAGAATGTTTTATGCAAACACTGTATAATCATCAGCACGACTGGACAGATTTTGTGTTATGCCAACAGTTTCCGCAACCTAACAAACTTAAACAGAACCAAATTTGGTTTGCTGGGAAGATTTTAGTGAATGTTAGGAAAACATTCCAATGATATTTCATTTTAAACTTGGAATGTTTTTGGGATGTTATCATACTAATATTAGATAAAACCCTACCTAGAACTTAACTTCTTACGTTTTCTTAAGTTTTTATGCTACCGAATGATGTTAACACTGTCCTAACATGTCAAGGAATAGAAGTAGATGGGGTACTTGATTGACCTTCAGGAGAATGTAATTGTCACTCACAGCATGGAGAAGAGCATGGACAAGAGCATGGACAAGAGCATGGACAAGAGCATGGACAAGAGCCAGAAAGTTACCAGCCCTCTGGTGGCATTTTCTAAACGATGCAAAATATGGGAATCTTAGCTAATGTTTTGGGAATGTTCCTGGTTTGCTGGGTAGTTTATTGGTGTGTGTTATAGATTGTATTTTGTGACAAGAAACCGTAATGCAACAGGTGACAGATGGGTAAAAAAATAGCCTTTTCAAACGAAAATGTCCAGTTATGTGCACCAGCCTCGGTCAAATCGGTCATCAATGCAATGATGTGAAAGTGCGTATCATATTAGTAATGCATGCACATCTCAAGTGAGGATTCAACCCAACATTTTATTTTTAACTTTGTAGCGGGTGGTGGTCAGTTCCCTGAATACATAGGTGTCATATAACCAACTTGAGTAATATTTATAATGGTTGTAAAATGTAAATCGCTCCCCCACAGTACACCATGAGTTTTATCTCTGTAGAGGCCGGCCCCTCACTTCCCTGTATGTAACAGTAGGTGTTATGTCCATATTGATTCTAGAATTTATTGTGGATGCAAAGTACCCCTGCTTCCCCTCTCCTCAAGTAGGCTGCCTCCCTGTAGTAGTGCACTACTTTGACCAGGCCTCGTAGGGTCCCCTATAGGGCTCTGTTCAAAATAAATGCATTATGTCCCACTAATAGGGTGCCATTTGGGACTCAACGATAGTCTGCCAGTACATTTGGCTGGAGATCTCATCCAGTATATCGACTGTGTAGGAAAAACAGATGAAGACTGAGGGGATTGATGGGAGCAAGCTGAGGGGGGGCCAAAAAAACTGAAACTCAGAGTGTTTTAACCATGGGGCTAATGCAATTTGTGTTGGCCTGCCTAACAAGCCACCTTCAAAGTACTAACTAATGCCTACGCAAATTAGGGTAGTTGGACACCTGCCATGGCTCTCCTGATGGGGGCTGTGTGTGTGTTGCTGTGTGTCCCTGTGTATCCCTGTGTGTGTGTGCATGTGTTACATGGTTGAAGAGTTACTTATCCAAAAGAACACAGTGTTATTCAATGGAAGCTTCTCTAACATTAGATTTGTACGGTGTGGTGTCCATCAGGGCAGTTGCCTTGTGCTGTTACTGTTGGCGGCTCTGGCGGATCCTGGCTGAATGGCGGATCTGGCGGATCCTGGCTGACTGGCGGCTCTGGCGGATCCTGGCAGCTCTGG
The DNA here is from genome assembly GCF_018296145.1 of Oncorhynchus tshawytscha. Lineage (NCBI taxonomy): Eukaryota > Metazoa > Chordata > Actinopteri > Salmoniformes > Salmonidae > Oncorhynchus > Oncorhynchus tshawytscha. The sequence goes on from NC_056447.1 coordinate 14,753,270, forward strand.
CGGATCCTGGCTGACTGGCGGCTCTGGCGGATCCTGGCTGACTGGCGGCTCTGGCGGATCCTGGCTGAATGGCGGCTCTGGCGGATACTGGCTGAATGGCGGCTCTGGCGGATCCTGGCTGAATGGCGGCTCTGGAGGATCCTGGCTGAATGGCGGCTCTGGAGGATCCTGGCTGACTGGCGGCTCTGGAGGATCCTGGCTGACTGGCGGCTCTGGCGGCTCCCTGCAGACTGGCGGCACTGGTGGCTCCCTGCAGACTGGCGGCTCCCTGCAGACTGGCGGCTCTCTGCAGACTGGCGGCTCTGGCAGCTCTGGACAGACGGGAGACTCTGGCAGCTCTGGACAGACGGGAGACTCTGGCAGCTCTGGACAGACGGGAGACTCTGGCAGCTCTGGACAGACGGGAGACTCTGGCAGCTCTGGACAGACGGGAGACTCTGGCAGCTCTGGACAGATGGGAGACTCTGGCAGCTCTGGACAGACAGGAGACTCTGGCAGCTCTGGACAGACGGAAGACTCTGGCAGCTCTGGACAGACAGGAGACTCTGGCAGGAGAGGAGGAACAAAACGCAGCGTTGTTGAAGTTCATGGTTCTTTAATAAGAGACACTTAACATGAACAAACTACAAAACAATAAACGTGGCAAAACCGAAACAGCCCTAATCTGGTGCAGAACACACAAAGACAGGAAACAACCACCCACAAAACCCAACACAAAACAGGCTATCTAAACATGGTTCCCAATCAGAGACAATGACTAACACCTGCCTCTGATTGAGAACCATATCAGGCCAAACATAGAAATAGACAAACTAGACATACAACATATGTTGTATGTCACCACCACCTGTATGTCAGCTCACCTCCTGACCAACACTAAAACAAGGAAAACACAAAAATAACTATGGTCAGAACGTGACATACAACACATATCCCACCAGACACGCCACTATGGGTTTCTTCACCGTTCTTCACCGTTTCTACCCAAACGTTTCTACCCAAACCAAAAATTGATTTATATAGAGCCATGTCATTGTGGAATGCTCTGCCACCGGAGGTGACTCAGGGAAAATGCAACATTAGCTTGTATCGCAGTACCTCTTTCTTTCTTTTTTTCTTTAAAAAAATGATTTTTACCCCCTTTTTCGTAGTATCCAATTGTTAGTAGTTACTGTCTTGTCTCATCGCTACAACTCCCGTACGGGCTCAGGAGAGATGAAGGTCGAGAGCCATGCACCCTCCGAAACACAACCCAACCAAGCCGCACTGCTTCTTAACACAGCGCACATCCAGCCTGCAAGCCAGCTTCACCAATGTGTCGGAGGAAACACTGTGCACCTAGCGACCTGGTCAGCATGCACTGCGCCCGGACCACCACAGGAGTCACTAGTGCGCGATGAGACAAGGATATCCCTACCGGCCAAAACCTCCCTAACCCGGACGACGCTATGCCAATTGTAGGTCGCCCCATGGACCTCCCGGTAGTGGCCGGCTGCGACAGAGCCTGGGCTCAAACCCAGAGTCTCAGGTGGCACAGCTAGCACTGCGATGCAGTGCCTTAGACCACTGCGCCACCCAGGAGGCCCCCACAGTACCTCTTTCTAAAGATATAATTTAAGTGTACTGATATAATAATATGAATATGTATATATGAATTGTGTGTGAATAGTATTTAATTTAATTTAAATTTTATGTAATAGTTTCTCATGTTGTTCTTGTCTATAACTGTTCAGTACTTTAATGTGGACCCCAGGAAGATTAGCTGCTGCATGTGAAATTGCTATTTGCTCTCTCATTTTCGTTTTCTCACTTTGAATTGTTCAGAACTGGTGAAGGAAGGATGTGGATGGAAAAAGGGAGGAAGCAAGAAGGAAGAGAGAGACTATGAAATGACGGAGGAAAGGGATAGGGAGAAAATTGTGGAGAGCATAGGGGGAGATAATGGAAGCCTAAAACACTACGTATTTATACCATAAACATACCAGGGCCCATGGCCTCGGGAACTAGGGGGTATTGCAGGTGCTGCAGCACCCACTGAAAAATCTCTATATATTTAAAAAAGGATATGTATATTTTTTATAAGCTATACAGTATATATATTTTGCTACATTTGTGCACTGGGCCTTTAATAATCCTGTATTAACGGACCGATATAGCCGTCTGCAGCAACATTGCGGGCAACCCCCAAAAGTATTGGTAGTCTCCCCTGGTTCTGTGTGTTTTGGTGCCTAATGAAGGCGACCCAGGTAGATATGAGGAGGGATACACACAGTACCCAGCTCAAACATCAGGGGTAATCACATGGCAATCATAGTGTTTAACCGTGCCATCAACTCCTAATGAATCCCAATTTACTCAGCAGAGGGTTTCCTAACCATCCAGTTATAAGCCTACAAATTGGACCATTTAGTGAGAATGAAAGAGCGGGAGAAGGAGAGAGAGAGACACACTGACAGACAGACAGAGATAGACAGACAGACTGACAGACAGATGGACAAGCAGGCTGACTGGCTGGTTAGCAGAGAGACAGTGGGACTGGACAGAGACAGACAGGATCTTCACTCCTGATAAGATCTATCATGGGTTTCCCAGTAGCTCTGCTCAATGCGGCTCTCCTTACACAGCCCAAATACTCCTTGCAGTAAGAGGGCAGCTCAGTATCGGCCCTGGTGTAACCTTACAGTAAGTGATCCAGACCTAGCAGGGTTTCAATCAATCATCAAAGAGCGAGCCGTGTTGGAGTTCTCCAACTGCTCCATGAATCAGCCTTTGTAGTGGTGGTTATTGGGAAAGGTCACCTTTCCAAAGAGTCGTGTCGCCTTTCGGTAGGCACTTGCATGATGAAGTGATGAGGGAGGGGGAGGAGAACTGAAGACATGAGAGGGATAGTGATAGTCAGCGATAGTGTTTTTTAAACATGGGAAGGTTGGTTTGGCTGGTGTCAGTGTAACGCTGTTGTGTCTCTTGTAAACATTGAAAAAGAGGAAGAAGGAAATTGGCTAGATAATGGTTAGACCCCCCCTGAGATGAAAGCTTTATCTCATTCACTAATCTCTCTCTTTTTTTCTCTCTCTCTCTTTCTCTCACTCATTTTTTTCTTTGCCTAGGTATTTCTCACTGTTTCTCTCTCACTGCCTCTCTCTTTGCCCATCTCTCATTACATAGGCCCGAATCACCTTTATTCGCCAAGCACATTTACATATACTCAGAATTTTCCTTGATGACATGAGGCTGCTAGTGATATACAACATTTAGAGACATAATACAGACCGAGGAGTTTAAAAAGTTTACATACAGTACCAGTCAAAAGTTTGGACACACCTACTCATTCAAAGGTTTATCTATATTTTTAGTATTTTATACATTGTAGAATAATAGTAACGACATCAAAACTATGAATTAACACATTATGTAGTAACCAAAAAAAGTGTTATATTTGCGATTCTTCAAAGTTGCCACCCTTTGCCTTGATGACAGCTTTGCACACTCTTGGCATTCTCTCAACTAACTTCACGAGGAAGTCACCTGGAATGCATTTCAATTAACAGGTGTGACTTGTTAAAAGTTGATTTGTGGAATTTCTTTCCTTCTTAATGCATATGAGACAATCAGTTATGTTGTAACAAGGTAGGGGTGGTATACAGAAGATAGCCCTATTTGGTAAAAGACCAAGTCCATATTATGGCAAGAACAGCTCAAATAAGCAAAGAGAAACGACAGTCCACCATTACTTTAAGACATGAAGGTCAGTCAAAAAAACATTGAGCGCTATGATGAAACTGGCTCTCATGAGGACCGACACATGAATGGAAGACCCAGAGTTACCTCTGCTACAGAGGATATGTTAATTAGAGTTGCCAACCTCAGAAATTGCAGCCTAAATAAATGCTTCACAGATTTCAAGTTACAGACACACCTCAACATCAACTGTTCAGAGGAGACTGCGTTCAGGCCTTCGTGGTCTAATTGCTTCAAAGAAACCACTACTAAAGGACACCAATAAGAGGAAGAGACTTGCTTGGGCCAAGAAACATGAGCAATGGATATTAGCCCGGTGGAAATCTGTCCTTTGGTCTGATGAGTCCAAATTGAAGATTTTTGGTTCCAACCCCCAGTTCTTTGTGAGACGCAGAGTAGGTGAACAGATCATCGCCGCATGTGTTGTTCCAACCATGAAGCATGGAGGAGGAGGAGTCTACTTGGAAGAATCTCAAATATATAATATATTTTGATTTGTTTAACACTTTTTTGGTTACTACATGATTCCATATGTGTTATTTCATGGTTTTGATGTCTTCACTATTATTCCACAATGTATAAAATAGTCTAAATAAAGAAAAACCCTGGAATAAGTAGGTGTATCCAAACTTTTGACTGGTACTGTATATTAAAAAATCTTGCGTATCTTAATTTCCACAATTAACAAATAATCATTTAGGCAGTGTTACAGCTGCTCCTGCTCTCCCTCCCTGGCACTCGACGGCGCCAGGTTGCCCTGCATTACACACTCCTGCCACTATCATTACGCACACCTGCTTCGCTTGTCATGCGCATCATCGATCATTTGGACTCACCTGGACTCAATCACCTGTGTTATTTCCTTCGCTATATCTGTCTGTCCCCCAGCTCTGTTCCCTGCTTCCGCAGAAATGTTCATTTATTGTTGTTACCTTGTTCTGACGCTGTTCCTGTCCTGTTCCATGTCTCTGCTATATTACATGTTTAACTCCCTATACCCGCTTCTCATCTCCAGCGCTGGTCCTTACAGGCAGTTCATGCGAAGGATTGTTACCTATAACCAGGATTGCCTTTACAAAAATTACATTTTTGGCAAGCAAATATTATTTTAGCAAACAGTTTTTGTGATTCATCCTGTATTGTCCCTAACATAACTTTCCCATAGCAACAGATATGGGGTACATACACACACATACACACTCCCCACCCTTCCCCACAAACAACCACAAGCTCAAATGTTCAACAATTGTTCCATCCCCAAGGCCAACTCAAGAAAGTACTTGATGTGCAAAACATAAACAGTTGTAGCTGTTTGAGAAGGCATGCAAAATTGAGCAAGAATGGGGAGATTTGATTAACCAATGTCAAGTCCTAGCTGATGGATCTCAGATACACCCCCTTCCCCTGAAACACACTCTCGCTGGTCCCCCGTTGTGACCATTTTCCCAATATCTCAGTGCAGTCAGATCATTGATTATTTTGTGCCACCAGGGCCACAATAATTTGCCCCCTCTCTGATTGTCTGAGTGTGACCCGCTCCCCATGGGTTGCTGCAGCTAGTGTTGCCAGCACTGCCACTACCAGGTTGGGGGTACCCCACTGGAATCCCCACTGGCTCAGTACAAGGTCGTCAAAGTTCTCATTAGCAGATTTGAGAAATTCCTTGTATATTATGCTCTTCCATCCGGGGACTTTAGCTTTGTAGGACCAACCCTGCCAGGCAGGCTCAGAATCTTGAGGTGGCGGTGCTGCTTTAGTGGGTCTCTGACCAAATGTATCTTTCTGTCTTGGCTGCGTATAGGCTACTTGCAGTAGGCCTATAAAGCAGATAAGAACTTCTCCTTAATGTATGGGTCACTCAGGTGGGTGTCTAGGATATAGGGTTGGGGCCTCTTCATGATAGGACAATAAATAAACTATATATACAAATTTTATTTTTATTTTATTTTATTTTAAAATATATGTCCCATATCTGCACAAAAGTGAACGCTCTTCTCTGTCACAACTCCTTCTCGCAGACAAACATAGACTCTGGCATTTGCAATCATTTTCCCTTTTCACTCCCGTAACTTTCCCAAACACAAAGACACACACCACCTTCCATTACAATGAACCTGCACATACCCAGATATCGTACCTTCAATTTCCTCTGTTTGCTGTCTTTTTATCACTACCATGTTGATTCCAACCTCATTTCAGGCTTTTGAGTGCTTTCGTGTTCCATTTCCTTATATTTATAACGACCCTGGGTTTATAAGCGCTTGAGCATGCTTTTGCGGCACGGTCGATAGCGCTAGAAGGTCAAGGGTTCGGGACCTGCTCCCTGCCTGTTTCATTACATTAAAAAGCATGCTAGTGCGGCTTATAAACCCAGGGTCGTTACAATACTGTAAATAGAAAGTCGAATACTAATTATTTTATAACATCCCTATCTTGAATGGTATAGCACATTTGTAGTTTATTTCTTTATCAATTGTTGTATTTGATTATTTTCCTTTTTTTGAATTATAATCCCTACCATGTATAGTGTTAGGTGTTCCATTATTCGACTCCTCTATGGGAACTTTGTAAAATGTATAATAGCCATGGAGTAGTCTTGGTGTCTCGGAGCAATTGGTTATCAATATGTAGTTCATTGACTACAAGAGCAACACTTTTCCCTTTTAATCTATTCATCTTGAAGAGTGGGTACAGAACTTTGCCCGGTCTGCAATTTCCTTTGGGAACTGATCATTCATGCCTATTTTGTGCCAGCGAGTCTTTACACAGGCATTTAACCATTATTTTATCTTCAAAGTATGCAAATTTGGCAAGGATTGGGCTCTCATATCACAATTTCAGGATATTCACCCTCTTTTTCTTTGATACCAGTCTGTATTTCAAGTAAGGCTTCTCTCAGAAACATGTTCTCCTTTTTAAGTTATTTAACGTCTATTTCAATTGTATTGACTGCACTTGTTAACTTGTTTGTTTCTTTCTCCATTGTCGCAGCTTTTTTGTCACTCATCTCGAGGCTCGCCTTCAACTCCTTTATATCTTTACTGACTTGTTCAAGTATGCCGTTTATCATTTATCAACTTCAGCAAGTCGGTGTATACACTTACCATTCCCGGTGGTGAAAACAATAAATTGTCTGTGTTCGTCGAGGAGTCTCATTTTCTTTTGGGGATTGGTTCTCCATGCTTTACTCTCCAACATGTTTGGGTTTGTATTGTTTTTAAAAAATTGGTCAATAAATTTCTCTTGCCTCATAATTTGTTTTCTGTTGTTACCTAGATTGAAGGTTATTACCAACGAGTATGTGGAGTGAAGTGCTAATATTTAGTCAAAATTAGAGATATTGAATATTACGTTTTTTATCTTGAGGCATTCTGCACCTCTGTGTTCAGTCTGCCATGACACCGCTAACTGGGCACTTTGGTCTTCCTTTGTCTTCTCTTTGAATGCTCTGCCCTGGGGGTTGATTAGGGCATGGGGACGATGTTTCTGATGAAACGAAAGACTTTGTCTCGATCCCAATACGAGGCTCGATTATCTCTCCCCCTCGTTTTCGAGTGTCCCTTGTTGGGGGATTGGCACTTGAAAAAGGAGCAACTTTGTGGTAGGTAAAGATAAGTAAAGCTTGACGTACCAGACGCATTTCTTTCACTCAGTTATTTTCTGCAATTAATTGTGGTAGTAGCCCTTTCCGATTTATAATGGAACATTTTTGGATTGCGTAAACAATAACTGTAATTGTGTGATGGTGGAGACGTGGGGCTGTGTTTCAAACAAGAAACTGCAAGTGTGCTCCAAAAAGTTACAGTTGAAAGCTCTTTCATTTAGTCATAAGTGCATTGAAATTACTTAGGAACTGTGCACAGTTTTGGAGAGCTCTGTGGCCACTTGGTAACACCAGTTAGACCTCACACTGTACCCTTATAATATATTTGTTCTTATCTTGCACATACTCCAAAATATAAATGGATATTTGTATTATGTTACTGAATGTATCCAGAGTATTTTCAGATTTTGTTATTGACAAATTCTGTGAAATGTACAGTAAATGTAAAATGCAACAGTGTGATGTCTGGATTCAGTCTTGTGTTAGAGGAACTGTTGTGTCCTCAACGTTGGTCTGATCATTTCCCCATAATCTCCAAAGTGTTCTCTTTCAATTGCTACCATGGTCATGCATATGCTTTTCATAGTTCTTCTGTTATAAATATTTCAATTTGGCCCTATCCAAATAGGCCAAATTCCACGAAGTGGAAGGGGTTAATGATTAATCAGTATAAGCATTGTAGAACAATTAAAACAACTGTTCTGAACTAATATTTATACCAAATGTTTTAGGGTCCGTAATAACATTGCAGATTGGCTACTTAGCTACAGTACGCACCCATTTGAGAGGCTAGTTAAGGATCATATCACCTCCACCTTACCTGACACCCTAGATACCCATTGCAATTTCCATACTGCCACAATAGCTTCACGGATGATGCAATCGCCATCACACTGCACACTGCCCTATCCCATCTGGACAAGAGGAATACCTATGTAGGAATGCTGTTCATTGACTACAGCTCAGCCTTCTACACCATAGTACCCTCCAAGCTCATCATTAAGCTCGGGACCCTGGGTCTGAACTAGAGGTCGACTGATTATGATTTTTCAACGCCGATATCGTATTGGAAGACCAAAAAAGCCGATACCGATTAATCGGATGATTAATAACAATTACAACAATACTGTATTAACACTTATTTTAACTTAATATAAAACATCAATAAAATCAATTTAGCCTCAAATAAATAATGAAACATGTTCAATTTGGTTTAAATAATGCAAAAACAAAGTGTTGGAGAAGAAAGTTATATGTGCCATGTAAAAATGTGTGCCATGTAAAATATGTGCCATGTAAAAAAGCTAACGTTTAAGTTCCTTGCTCAGAACATGAGAACATATGAAAGTTGCCGGTTCCTTTTAACATGAGACTTCAATATTCCAAGGTAAGAGGTTTTAGGTTGTAGTTAATATAGTATTTATAGGACTATTTCTCTCTATACCATTTGTATTTCATGTACCTTTGACTATTGGATGTTCTTATAGGCAATATAGTATTGCCAGTGTAACAGTATAGCTTTCGTTCCCCTCCTTTCCCCTACCTGGGCTCGAACCAGCAACAAATCGACAACAGCCACACTCGAAGCATCGTTACCCATCGCTCCACAAAAGCCGCGGCCCTTGCAGCGCAAGGGGAATAGCTACTCCAAATCTAAAAGCGAGTGACGTTTGAAACAGTATTGTCGCACACCCAGCTAACTAGCTAGCCATTTCACATTGGTTACACCAGGCTGATAGGCTTGAAGTCATAAACAGCGCTGTGCTTGCGAAGAGCTGCTGGCAAAACGCACGAAAGTGCTGTTTGAATGAATGATTACGGGCCTGCTGCTGCTCAGTCAGACTGCTCTATCAACTCAGACTTAATTATAACATAATAACACACAGAAATACGATCCTTTGGTCATTAATATGATCGAATTCGGAAACTATCATTTCGAAAACAAAACGTTTATTATTTCAGGGAAATACGGAACCTTTCGGTATTTTATCTAACGGGTGGCATCCCTAAGTCTAATTATTCTTGTTACATTGCACAACCTTCAATGTATGTCATAATTACGTACAATTCTGGCAAATTAGTTCGCAAAGAGCCAGGCTGCACAAACTGTTGCATGTACCCTGACTCTGCGTGCAATGAACGCAAGAGAAATGACACAATTTCACCTGGATAATATTGCCTTCTAAACTGGAGTAGATATAACTAGTGATTACGATTGATTGTTTTTTATAAGATAGGTTTAATGCAAGCTAGCAATTTACCTTGGCTTCTACTGCATTCACGTAACAGGCAGATTACTCGTGGAGTGGAATGGTTAGAGCGTTGGACTAGTTAACTGTGGGGTTGCAAGATTGGAACCCCTGAGCTGACAAGGTGAAAATCTGTCGTTCTGCCCCTGAACAAGGCAGTTAACCCACAGTTCCTAGGCAGTCATTGAAAATAAGAATGTGTTCTTAACTGACTTGCCTAGTTAAATAAAAGGTATTTAAAAAAATGTATAAAAAAAATAAAAAATAATCGTAAATCGCCCCAAAATACCGATTTCTGATTGTTATGAAAACTTGAAACCGGCCCTAATTAATTGGCCATTCCGATTAATCGGTAGACCTCTAGTCTGAACCCCGCCCTGTGCAACTGTGACCTGGACTTCCTGACGGGCCGCCCCCAGGTGGTGAAGGTAGGAAACAACATCTCCACTACGCTGATTCTCAACACTGGGGCCCTACAAGGGTGCTGCTCATCCCCCTCCTGTACTCCCTGTTCACACATGGCTGCGTGGCCACGCATGCCTCCAACTCAATCATCAAGTTTGCAGACGACACAACAGTAGTAGGCCTGATTACCAACAATGACGAGACAGCCTACAGGGAGGATATGAGGGCCCTGGTGGAGTGGTGCCAGGAAAATAACCTCTCCCTCAACGTCACCAAAACGAAGGAGCTGATTTTGGACTTCAAGAGACAGCAGAGGGAGCACGCCCCCATCCACATCAACAGGGCCGCAGTGGAGAAGGTGAAAAGCTTAAAGTTCCTCGGTGTACACATCACTGACAATCTGAAATGGTCCACCCACACAGACAGTGTGGTGAAGAAGGTGCAACAGTGCTATCATCCTGAAGACGAGGTCAGTACAGGTTCATCAAACCTGGGACAGAGAGACTAAAAAACAGGCCATCAGACTGTTAAATAGCCATCACTAGCTGGCCTCCACCCAGTACCCTGCCCTGAACTGTCACTAGCCGGCCAACACCCGGTTACTGCCCTATGTACATGGACATGTCACACTGGTTACTTTAATAATGGAACACTGGTCTCTTTAATAATATTTACGTACTGTTTTACCCATTTCAAATGCATGTACTGTATTTTAGTCAAGGCCAACCTATTCAATTATTATTGTACATGTACTATTCTATTCACGTAGTCTTCAGATACTACATGTTCTAGCTACATACTGTCCATCATTTCTATACATCCCATCACATATATTTGTACTCGCAGGATCGCGCTAAACAGAGGGGAGGGCTAAGGAAGGGTATTGGGATTGAGCCTTTCTTTTTCTCTGAGGGCTGTCAAACACTTCTTCTCCCAATTTTTTATGACCAGTTATGGAAAAATGGTCTGTGTCCGAATTGGCACCCTATTCTCTATATAGTGCACTACTTGAGCTCTGATGAAAAGTAGTGCACTATGTAGGGAATATGGTGCCATTTAGGACAAACATAAGATATCAGGGAGGGGAAAAATGTCTTTGTTTTCTGTTGGGCTTTGAGTGTAGGGAACCAAGTCGCTGTATGTACTGTGAATTTTAACATCAGCTGGGATTTTTTTCTATAATCGACTAGATTGTTTTAATATTCACTGTGGCATCCTTTTTATGCCAGCCAGTCTAGCAGCTTTCATCAGAACATTTCCATCAGTTCAACTGCAGTTCAGAATCTCGAAAGTTAACAGACATGTTGCACAGACTCTTACCCAGTTGGCACAACTGGTTGCTTCATCATAACATTTTGTGACTTCGTGTAAAGGTTGTGTATTTCTTGTACAGGGACGTTTTGTTAACCCTAAAAGCACCAACATATTTTGACCCCTAAAAGAAGGGCATTTCCATCGAGAAGACCCATGAGAACCCACATGTGTAGTTCATAGGAGCATATCAAATTGGGTGTCAAATGAAATCTTAGAGTCTATATTTCTTGGAAGTGAAGGTATAGATACATTTCCAACCATTCATCTGTAAAGGCTGTGATTTCTGGATAAACAGGTGGAAAAGGGGTCTTAGAAAAGGGTTTTTAGAAAAGGGGTCTTAGAAAAGTCAGAAATACATCAAAACACAATAATGTTGATGTAAAGACCCCTGTCAACTTTGTTTTGGAGGAATTGTTTACCTTCTGTAAGTTTAAGAAATATTGCCCTGTGCCTTGTAATTACTTAACTGAATTGGCTACAATCTAAGTTTGAACCATTGTTTTGTGCTTTGAAAATCCATTACCAAAAACCGAGATATCGTTCAAGGTTCAATGCAGCCATTTTTATCTCAATACTAAATCATTTCTGGGTAAGAATGAAGTACCCTACTGTGATTGTTTTCAATGAAAATTGTATATTTTTTTTAAACAAAAATACCTTCTTGGCAAAGAGCAATTTCTCAAGCAATAATTTTGCTAGGACTGTATTGGGAGTGGTCTGAATGGAGAGGGAAAAAATGAAAACTAGCTCTTATTGGCAGAGTTTGTAACTCTCTTTCTTATTGTTCAATTAATTAATTTACCACCCGGTGATGTAACCAGGGAGGCCAAAATTCCATACCACCAAAACAGGGCCCTACAAGGGCATTATCATAATTTTCACGGTTTCGCTGTATTATTCCAACCGCATAGTGTTGATATATATACAGTATATTTAAAACACAGGTAAATCACATTTTCTTAATTTCTCTCCCTCATGAGGATATACATGTTTGTTTATGAATTATTAAGTGATTAAAACGTTTAATTCTGTTACCAAATCTGTAACAGAATTACTGAAAAATCCATACCAGAATGGCTGGAACTGAAGTGGGAAATCATAGTAGTCACGAACCACAGTTGGGTCACCTGCTGTTGTCCTCTCTTCTACTAGCATACTGTTATGTTCAGCTCATAACAGTTGTCTTTCTCTTTCTGTTGTCTGGTGATCAAAGCGAGGGTGTGAAAACAGTCTGGACAACCCCTCCCTCTCTCTGCTTCTCTCTTCTCTCTCTCTCTAGTTAATGTTACCTCTCCCGGCTCTTACTGACACCTACCCATGAGCCCTCTCTCTTTCCATTTACTGTAACCAGCATCCTCACCCACTGAGCACCGACTCACAACGGACGTCCATGGACTTTGAACAATTGTTGAAATTTGGTCAGTCCGCCCTGGCCTTGACTTTAGCATCCACAGACGTTGTTTCTTGGGCTGGTCCGGACCGGCCTTGATTTGACCCAAACATAGACATCCATGATTGGTTACCGGACCAAATCTGAACCAATCATAGACTTCTATGTTTCACAAGTTTGGACAGCACAGTACGTAAACGTAGAGTACAGTACAGTATAGTATATCATACTAGAGTACAATATAATGTACTGTACTTTACTGAACTATACGTTACTGTACTAAACTATCCTTTACTGTGCTCTACTGTGCTGAACTGTGATGTTGAAACTTGTGAAACGTAGACGTCTGATTGTTTAAGATTTGGTCCGGTCCGAACCAACCACACTTGGTCTTATTTTGGGGTGGAGCTCATTGGAATAATAGCCCGTGTGTAGAATAGTAGCCATATATGCAAAGGATTATATTGCATATTTCTACTTTTGTGTATACATCACCATTAAGATAATGAATTTCATATCCATAATTATGCATTTCTGTGTAGTGCAGATCGGGGACCCGTAGAATTGCCCTCAATCAGTTCAACACCTTTTATAAACTAGTCAATACTTACTGTTTGCCCAGACTGTTCCATATGAAAATGCATCCAACCCCGGAATGCTCTCTATGTCCTTATGTTTCTCCCGGGACCTTCATTCATATGGTCTGGGAGTGACCTGAGGTATCCGAATTCTGGAGACTTTCTCCCGGGACCTTCATTCATATGGTCTGGGAGTGCCCTGAGGTATCCCAATTCTGGAGACTAGTCTCCAATATGTTCCAATATGTTCCACTATTTTCTTCACAATTCTCTCACCGCAGATTATACTCCTCAATGACACATCCAAATTGGATTTTTGCAGGAAAAGCGATTATGGTTGCCTGTCAATGGAAACCTCCCCATTCACTGTCTAAACATGAATTGTTCCTTTCTTTTATTGACCTAGCTCAATTAGAGCTTTCGGTGGCGCAAAAAGCCCTAACATTCACTATTGGAGTTCTGTGGGGGTTAAGATGAAATCATACCTTTAATTAACTTGAGTACCTATAGCGGTCCAGTGGGTGGTTGGGTGGGTACAGCTGACTTGTGGGAGGAGGGGTGGTCCTGTGGGTGGGTGGGTACAGCTGACTTGTTGGAGGAGGGGTGTTCCTGTGGGGAGGAGCAGTGGGAGGGTGGGGGGGTCTACTGAACTTTCTTTTCTGCTTCTTATTTAATTTTGCTGCTCGGCCGTCTATCAAAGCGGTCTGAATACTTATGGCATATAAATGGCATATTTCGTTTTTTAAAAATTCGTAATACATGCGCAAACATTTCGAAAACTTGTTTTTGCTTTGTCATTATGGGGTGTGTGTACATTGATTAGGGGGGAAAAAAACTATTTAATACATTTTAGAATACAATTTCTTCATTGGAATCATTTTTGTGTGCTCTAGAAAACAACATATACTTTGTTTTCTCCACATTCAATACTCATTTCAGGTCAATAAAGGTTGTCTGTAAAACAATGAAAGCAGACTGTAATTCAGACAGAACCTGATCAACAATGGGGGCAGTAGAATTAACAACAGTATCGTCCACATACAGGTGCAGCGTCCAATTATTTCCCTACAAACCAATATTTTTTTTATGTATACAGTAAAAAGTTCTGGACCCAGAACTGACCCCTGTTGGACACCATTCGTTATATTATAGAAAACTGGATATAACATTGAGTTCTATCACACACATTGAGTTCTATCTGTCAAGTAGCTTTTAAACCAGTTACACGCAGCCTGGTTGAGGAATAAATCTGAATTATCAGTGAGTGATCAACAGTATTGAAGGCCTTTGACAGGTCTATGAAGAGGGCAGCACACTGTTGCCTGTTATCCATACAGTTAACTACGTAATTTATAACAAGGGATGCAGCAGAGACAAATCAAATCAAATCAAATTTATTTATATAGCCCTTCGTACATCAGCTGATATCTCAAAGTGCTGTACAGAAACCCAGCCTAAAACCCCAAACAGCAAGCAATGCAGGTGTAGAAGCACGGTGGCTAGGAAAAACTCCCTAGAAAGGCCAAAACCTAGGAAGAAACCTAGAGAGGAACCAGGCTATGTGGGGTGGCCAGTCCTCTTCTGGCTGGAGATTATAACAGAACATGGCCAAGATGTTCAAATGTTCATAAATGACCAGCATGGTCGAATAATAATAAGGCAGAACAGTTGAAACTGGAGCAGCAGCACAGTCAGGTGGAAGTTGAAACTGGAGCAGCAGCATGGCCAGGTGGACTGGGGACAGCAAGGAGTCATCATGTCAGGTAGTCCTGGGGCATGGTCCTAGACAGTACTATGACCTGGTCTATGGCCAGACTGATGAACGTTCAGGATACAAACCATAAATATGAAAGATCTTAGCTGAGAACTAATCACGGATTCTAATATTTTTAGACAAGTGAGTTTTGCGATAGGGCGATAGTTATCTAGGTCACAAGGGTCACCATTTTTGTGAAGGGGGAGTACATGTATTTGGGGAGTTTCTCCCATGCTCCACGCTCTGGAGCAGGTTTTCCTCAAGGATCTCTCTGTACTTTGCTCTGTTCATCGTTCCTTCCGTCCTGACTAGTCTCCCAGTCCCTGCCGCTGAAAAACATCCCCACAGCTTGATGCTGCCACCACCATGCTTCACCATAGGGATGGTGCCAGGATTCCTCCAGATGTGACGCTTGGCATTTATGCCAAAGAGCTCAATCTTGGTTTCATTAGACCAGAGAATCTAGTTTCTCATGGTCTGAGAGTTCTTTAGGTGCCTTTTGGCAACCTCCAAGTTGGCTGTCATGTGCCTTTTACTGAGGAGTGATTTTTGTCTGGCCACTCTACCATAAAGGCCTTGGTGGAGTGCTGCAGAGATGGTTGTCCTTCTGGAAGGTTCTCTCATATCCATAGAGGAACTCTGGAGCTCTGTCAAAATGACCATCGGGTTCTTGGTCACCTCCCTGACCAAGGCACTTTTCCCCCGATTGTTCAGTTTGGCTGAAGGGCCAGCACTAGGAAGATGATTGGTAGTTCAAAACTTCTTCCATTTAAGAATGATAGAGGCCACTGTGTTCTTGGGGACCTTGAATGCTGCAGACAATTTTTGGCACCCTTCCCCAGATCTCTGCCTCAACACAATCCTGTCTCGGAGCTCTACGGACAATTCCGTCAACCTCATGGCTTGGTTTTTGCTCTGACATGCACTGTCAAGTGTGGGACCTTATATAGACAGATGTGTGCCTTTCCAAATCATGTCCATTCAATTGAATTTACTACAGGTGGACTCCAGTCAAGTTGTAGATACATCTCAAGAATGATCAATGGAAACAGGATACGCCTGAGCTCAATTTCGAGTCTCATAGCAAAGGGTCTGAATACTTATGTAAATAAAGTATTTCTGTTTTTTTATTATGATACATTTGCAAAAAATCAAAGGGTCTGAATACTTTCCGAATGCACTGTATGTACCTTGGATGGTGCCCACATTGATCGTGCCCCTGCTGACAAATATCTGTGCATTTGGATACATGATAAGCTGTCTTTGAAAAAGCATATTGATGAGTTAACTAAGAAATTCAGAGTTAAAATGGACTTTACCAATAGACATAAGCCATGCATCTCACTAAACAGTAGAATGACAGATCATTCAGTCCATGTTCCTTCCTGTCCTAGACTATGGCGACATCTACGTGATGCAGTTGGTCATTTAATTTTTCTCACAGGTGACAGGTTTTGCACAAATCACTGCTTGCTCTATCAGAAAGTAGAATGGCCCTCTGCTACCTCACATATTTCATTCATTTTTAAAGCCCTTTTGCAAAAACTCTCACAGTACCTGACATCTTTATGGCAAGCCTAATAAGTTCAGGAGCAAACATTTGCTCAAAACGTCATGTAATAAGTTGCATGGACTCACTCTGTGTGCAATAATAGTGTTTAATATGATTTTTTAATGACTACCCCACACACCTCTGTACCCCACACATACAGTGGGGCAAAAAAGTATTTAGTCAGCCACCAATTGTGCATGTTCTCCCACTTAAAAAGATGAGAGAGGCCTCTCAGTCTAACAAGTATTTGGTTTAAAATATACATAAGTATCAAAAGTAAAAGCATAAATAATGTCATTCATTATATATAGCAAAGCAGACGGCACAAATTTCTTGTTTTTAAACTGTACGGATTGCCAGGGCCACACTTAAAAACTCAGACATTATTTACAAAAGATGCATGTGTTTAGTGAGTCCGCCAGATCATATCTTGATATGATATCTTGTTGTCAGGGAAAATGTATGGAGTAAAATATTTTCTTTAGAAATGTAGTGAAGTAAAAGTTGTGAAAAATATAAGTAGTAGAGTAAAGTACAGATACCCCACAAAACGACTTAAATAGTACTTTAAAGTATTTTTACTTAATACACCACTGTGTATGGAACCATCTTCAGAGATCCCTAAAAATGAATGCATTGGTGCCTTTCTGGCAGTTCAGAGTGTTGCTTGACTACCTCTTCGCTGAGAAATTAGATCGTTTTTCATAAGTGTGTTTTATTAGATTTTTTGTATTCTCTTTTTTTCTATTACATTTTTCTGGTGTATTTCTGGTGTCTCAATATGACTTCCTGCTAAAATAACTAAGTGATAATGCACGAGAAGCCAGTGTTTGGAGGATATATTTGCACGGGTGTTGTTAGGCCTGGGACTAAGTCAATATACCCTCCAAACACCGACTTTGAGGGCATTATCACTTTTTTACAACGTGTTACCAACTTATTCTAATAATGATTGACATATTTTCATTAAATCCTTTATTCTGATAAATGTGTTCATACTATTTTATCCTTCCACTAGATATTGTCCTGACACAAATCTAGGGTTACTACCCAAGCCGCCGTTCGTTCTATTGGTTCAGTTGCCAGAGACTCTACCCAGTTGTTAAGTCTTTTTGTTCTGTATCTATGGACGCGGCCCAGTCGTTTCATCTAAATGTTCTATTTCTATATGTTCTTATCCCTTGCTTACAGTCACTTCAAACAGGGCAGCCAGAATAACAGAAAAGTAGCTGCATTTGCATTTGTTTAAGCTATTTTCTAGTGACATTCATTTGGATATATTCATAAGAATGAGCTAATGATCAGCGATTTCACCTGGCAGAGAAAATGTGCGCATTCATCAGGACGCTGTTGTTCAGAGGAGCTAGCCAACAACACAGCTAACACAAGGAGGGCCAAGCACGCCCCCATTCTCATCGACGGGGCTGTAGTGGAGCAGGCTGAGAGCTTCAAGTTCCTTGGTGTCCACATCACTAACAAACTGTCATGGATGCAGATGCATGCGTGCGTATCTGTGTCCGCTCATAAAGGTTATCGCATATGGGTGGCATTTAATTATTATCATCTATCTGCTGTAGTCACATCTAGCTATGGTAATGTAACACCACATAGACTATGTTTTCTGGCCTTTAATTGGGTGTAGTGAATAGGACTAGGGTGAAGTTGCCCCTATGGACACCGATCTTGAGTCAATTAGGATTGGGGGGAGGAGTAGCTGATTCTAGATCTGTACTAGGGGAAACTTCCCCCCAGAGCTAGTGAATAGTAGCCTGTCTGATGCGACCAACATGGTACAGGAGGACATCAAGTTCGGTAGTAGCCAAACTAAGTGTATAGGTGTGTGAGTTGGAGAACTGTATTCTAGACTGTATATTGTATCCGTATGTCACAGTCAGTTTATTTCTTATTCTTATTTATTTTTCTCCCTTCTTATTGTTCCCTTCCTTTTTTTTGTTTATCCATATTCACAGTAAGTCGTATCAAATACTCAAGCTCTCTCCTTTGCTCTTTTTTTTCTTATACATTTTTCTCCCTCTCTTATTCCCTCTTTTTCCCTCCCTTTCTCTTTCCCCCCAACTTCTCTTTCATACTTTCCCTGCCCATATATCTCTCTCAGTCAAGCTCTCTCCTTTCTTCTCTCACTGTCCTCTTTTTGTTGACTCTATTCCCCCCTCTCCTTCCCTCCCTCCTTACTTCCTTCTCCTCGCTCGTTTCTGATCTCCCTGTGCAATTTGACAATTTTGAGTTCTGTTCCGTCTCTCTTTCTGGGTTAGGTTTCATCTGGCCTGCTATTCACTCTCTCTCTCTTGGTTTATCTCAGTCTCTCTTTCTATCGTCCTGGGTTTCTGTCCGTTTCCTTAGAGCTCTTAAAGCTCTCGTATTCTTTCTCTCTCTCTCTTTCATTCATTCATGCTCATTCATATTTCCGAGGAAGCTCTGCTCTGCTGCCTAATCAGCACAGCCAGTGTCTTAGCACCTGTGTGTGTTGCACACGCACGCACACACACACACACACACACACACACACACACACACACACACACACACACACACACACACACACACACACACGAGGAGAGATCAGTCTGTTTAATCTATTTTATACTGTCTATAAAGCGCCGACAGGGAGGAGAAAATAACAGAGCAATTATAGTATAATTTATGTCAAACCTGCCGTGTGATATTGCATGATAACACTTTCTCTGAAGTAAGCATTACCAAAGTCATGACAGTGGAGATTCCACTTGTGGTTTAATTCGTATATGATTTATGCTAAACATTGAGTTACACAAGCGCATTTAAGTTTGGATTGAACACAGAAATGTGACTGAATAACTGTGGTTTCTCCTGTCGTACGTTCAGTGAACAGCTTCACCCGACATCTCTTTTCCAGGTGCTTTGGTGGTAATTCTGTCAGACACCTGCAGTGGCCTGTGGGAACGGCTGAGTGAGAAACCTGAAGGACGAGAGAAGGAGGGTGTTGGATACAGATGTACTGTCACTGTGAATTAGGAGGGATATCATGTTGGAGACAAATTATAAGTGTGTGTGTGCTAGAGTCAGATTGTGTGAAATAGTGATTTGTGAGAGTGTGTGTAGGTGTGACTCTGCGTGAGAAAGAGAGCATATGTGTGTGTGTGAGTGAGTAATATAAATGACAGTGGAGACACCTAAAACGGGCATCAGTACAGCTCTCTACCTCCACACTCTCTCTCCCGTTAGCAGTCTGAATCACTCAGCCACTCAGCGTTAGTTGCCAAGTGTGTGACACTATGCCCCTACATACACACACACACACACACCTCTGCACCTACCTCTGTGAGTGAGATACATGTGCCAGCCCTCACTGCCCCATCGTCAAAGCTGTACGGACACTGCCGTGAGTCGAGCTGACATCAGTTACACTCCGGCTAAAAATGGCGGTCACCTGTCCAGGCCCCCGAAAACCACTTGCATTGTTTGTGCTCGACTGAGCATCTCTCCGAATCCTCGCCTCCTCGGATATACTACGTGCATGCGTGGGCAATTGGAGGAGACGCAGGAGCAACTCCAGCGATTTCTTCAGGTCAGGGGAAAACGCAACCCCTTTCCGAGAGCCTTTTCCTCCCTTCAGACAACACAGCCTTGGATCTCACCAAGTAGAATGCTGCTGCTTTAGGGAGCCTCAGCTCACCGAGAACTGTGTCTTCGCAAGCTTTCGCTATCTGTTTACCCCTAGTAAGATCTATTAATGATTAAATGTTCTGACAACTCTTTATGGATACATTTTGCTTGTTGACTTACTCAGCTAAGGACCAGTTCATAGCGTCTTCACATCAGGGTCGGAGTCAATTCAATAAAAATGTTGTCAATTCTGAAAGTTAACTGAAAAAAAGGAAAATTAAGTTTAATTCCAGAATTGACACCAACCCTGGTTTACATGTCATTTACACTAAATTGATAATGTCAGTAAAATATGCTAAAATATGCACTGAACATCTGTGGCCGGTTGCACCAGTTGGGCGTAAAAAGGTTGGTCTTAAATGCTAATCGGTCGTTGCTACGTCCGACTTTGTGATCCGAGTTTACACCTGTTGCACTAACCAAAAACAAGATTAGTCATAGCAGGGTCCGGAGTGAGCAATGTACCTTCATGAGATTAGACGCCTCATAATGATGGTTGCTAGGCAGCACCCGTTACTAAGCTGTGACCATGCTTGTGGCAGGTCTAAACTTTGTCAGGCATGTACATCGCTCATCACTTCGCATAGCCCACCACTATGCATGCACGTTTTCTCAACCACAATTGGATGGATCCATAAAGAATTACTGTGGGAATAAATATCACTGAATGATGAATAATTTATGATTTATGAATGATTTATAAAATTGTTGCTTAATGAAACTTAAAGTCATTCAACTGTTATAATAAATGTAAAGCAATAGCCATGTGCAGTTTAGATGATAATTTCAGTACCGTTTTGATTGGGACAGTGTCATCACGCTGAGTCCTCAGCATGGGGACTCGTCTTGATAAATGAGGACTCGTCTTGATAAATCAATCAATGTCAGATTTTTGGTTTAACTGAATCTCCGTTTGGATATTAGGCTGGGAATTATTAGCTATGTTAAGGTGAGTGTTCATTAGTCTAGTTTGCTCATCTATTAGCAGGACTGATAACATTTTGCTAGCATGGTAGGCTATGTAATTTAGTTTTACTCGGATTTGAGTTTTACTTGAATAGTTTTAATTTAGCCTAAAAAGTGTATTCTTTTATTATTAATTCACACATTTAGGCAACTCCAAAATGATGCAGAGGTTGTCAAATATGAACATGGAACTTGCATGCTTTTGAAAATATAGATTGCTAATATTTTCTATGAATATCATGATGAAGATCATCCCAATTTAACACCCTATGCCTGCTCCCCACTACAGTGGCTTGCGAAAGTATTCACCCCCTTGGCATTTGTCCTATTTTGTTGCCTTACAACCTGGAATGAACATAGAGTTTTTGGGAGTTTGTATCATTTGATTTACACAACATGCCTATCACTTTGAAGATGTAAAATATGTTTAATTGTGAAACAAACTTGAAAATAAGACTAAAAAACTGAAAACTTGAGCGTGCATAACTATTCACTCCCACCCCCCACCCCCAATGTCAATACTTTGTAGACCCACCTTTTGCAGCAATTACAGCTGCAAGTCTCTTTTGGTATGTCTCTATAAGCTTGGCACATCTAGCCACTAGGATTTTTGCCCGTTATTTAAGGCAAAACTGCTCCAGCTCCTTCAATTTGGATGGGTTCTGCTGGTATACAGCAATCTTTAAGTCATACCACATATTTTCAATTGGATTGAGGTCTGGGTTTTTATTAGGCCATTCCAAGACATTTAAATGTTTCCACTTAAACCACTTGAGTGTTGCTTTAGCAGTATTCTTAGGGTCATTGTCCTGCTGGAAGGTGAACCTCTGTCTGAGTCTCAAATCTTTGGAAGACTGAAACAGGTTTCCCTCAAGAATTTCCCTGTATTTAGCGCCATCCATTATTCCTTCAATTCTGACCAGTTTCCTAGGCCCTGCCGATGGAAAAACATCCCCACAGCATGATGGTTTTCTCAGGGTGATGAGAGGTGTTGGGTTTGCGCCAGACATAGCATTTTCCTTGATGGCCAGAGTACCTTCTTCCATATGTTTGGGGATTCTCCCACATGCCTTTTGGCAAACACCAAACATGTTTGCTTATTTTTTTCTTTAAGCAATGGCTTTTTTCTAGCCACTCTTTTGTAAAGCCCAGTTCTGTGGAGTGTACGGCTTAAAGTAGTACTATGGAAAGATACTCCAATCACCACTGTGGAGCTTTGCAGCTCCTTCAGGGTTATCTTTGGTCTCTTTGTTGCCTCTCTGATTAATGCCCTCCTTGCCTGGTCTGTGAGTTTTGGTGGGCGGCCCTCTCTTTGCAGTTTTATTCTGGTGCCATATTCTTTCCACTTTTTAATAATGGATTTAATGGCGCTCTGTGGGATGTTCAAAGTTTCTGATATTTTTTTAGAACCCAACTCTGATCTGTATTTCTCCACAACTTTGTCCTTGACCTGTTTGGAGATCTCCTTGGTCTTCATGGTGCCACTTGCTTGGTGGTGCCACTGCCTTAGGTCCGGCGTAGAGCGCATTTTACGTCGGACGTAGAGTTACAACCAATTTACGACCAACTGGTGCCCTTAACGATTTTAAGTATCCCAGTTCGCTCATTTACCCCTTAGAGAAGGGGTGTCAAACTCATTCTACGGAGGGCTGAGTGTCTGCGGGTTTTTGCTTTTTCCTTTCAATTAAGACCGAGACAACCATGTGAGGGGAGTTCCTTACTAATTAGTGACCTTAATTCACCAATCAAGTAAATGGTGGAGCAAAAACCCGCAGACACTCTTATCCCTACGTGGAATGAGTTTGACATGTGCCTTAAAGCATGTGTTCCCCAGGTGGTAGTATCCCATGCAGTTTGTCAATCACCTAGAACACAGTAACTGTCTACATCTCTGTTCCTTCCTCTTCCTCTAACACAGTCCCTGTGATGTTTTTGTTCTGCTGCTGTTTTCTCTGTGTGTAAAAGTCGTTGTTGAATTTATTGAGATGTCTAGGCTGATTGAGGTGTCATCGCGTGTTGCCATGGTTCTCAGGCAGACGTCATCTTTTGCCCGTGGTGGCAGGCAAGTGCGTCGTGCTACCGCCCGCCATCCGCTGCCTTCTCCCCCTCGCAGCAAGGCAGGCAGGGAAAGGAGGCGTCGAGACGTATTCAAGCCCCGCCAAGTCATTGCTTAATTAGATGGTTCTTGTACTTTGTGTGTGTGTGTTGGTGTGTATGTCTCTCTGTGTCTGTGTTTGTGTGTCTGTCTTTTTCTCTGTGTCTGTGAGGTGTGTTTGTGTGAATGTTACAGAATAATTAATGGTTAAGTGTTCTTCTCAACAATTCTTCTTTCGCTTGTCTGTCAGTGAGTTGGCTTTGTTTATTTAGTCAGTCACTCACATATCAAAGAGGATACCAGGCCAGCTGTGATTTACAACCTGATAGCAATATTTTTTGGACAACCAAGAAATGTATTGGTGAATTATATTACTCATGCATTGAACTGCATCCATCCATTCTGCCAACAATTCCTTACTGTACGTCAAATAGAGTCAAATAGAACCTATTTTTAAAAGCTCTTATAAAGTTGGTTTTGTAGCATAATCTGGGAATTTTATATTCTTAACTGATAATATGATTGTCTGTTTGTTTCATGTCTGCAAAGTTATCAAAACACTGTCAGTTCCACTTTAAATGTACAAGCAGAGCTAACATCAATAACGTGCATGTCAATCTCTTCTGGCTCAAAGTAGAGGAGAGATTGACTGCATCACTACTTGTCTTTGTGAGAGGTATTGACATGTTGAAAGCAATGAGCTATCTGTTCAAATGACTAGCACACATCTTAAACCATACACAACCATAAAAACCCCACAAGACATGCCACCAGGGGTTTCTTCAAAGTCCCCGAGTCCAGGAACTCTATTCCACATCAAGTAACTCAAGCGAGCAGTAAACTCAGATTTTAAAAAACAGATAAAATGACACCTTATGGAACAAAGTGAACTGTAAAGAGACACACACACAGGCACACACATACAGTGGCAATAAAATGTATGTGAACCCTTTGTAATTATCTGGATTTCTGGATCCATTACCTGAATTGGTCATCAAATGTGATCTGATCTTCATCTAAATCACAACAATAGACAAACATAGTGTGCTTAAACTAATAACACAAACATTATTGTATTTGTATTGTCTATATTGAATACATAATTTAAACATTCACAGTGTAGGCTGGGAAAATTATGTGAACCCCTAGGCTAATCACTTCTCCAAAAGCTAATCGGAGTCAGGAGTCAGCTAACCTGGAGTCCAATCAATGAGACCAGATTAGAGATGTTGGTTAGAGCTGCCTTGCATTATAAAAAACACTCACAAAATTGTGAGTTTTCTATTCACAAGAAGCATTTCCTGATGTGAACCACGTCTCGAACAAAAGAGATCTCAGAAGACCTAAAGATTAAGAATTGTTGACTTGCATAAAGCTGGAAAGTGTTACAAAAGTATCTCTAAAGCCTTGATGTTCATCAGTCCACGATAGAAAAATCTCTATAAATGGAGAAAGTTTAGCATTGTTGCTACTCCCCTAAGAGTGGCCATCCTGCAAAGATGACTGTAATAGAACAGTGCAGAATGCTCAATGAGGTTAAGACAAATTCTATAGTGTTAGCTAAAGACTTACAGAAATCTCTGGGTCTCGACCCCGCCCTGTGCAACTGGGTACTGGACTTCCTGACGGGCCGCCCCCAGGTGGTGAGGTAGGCAACAACATCTCCTCCCCGCTGATCCTCAACACTGGGGCCCCACAAGGGTGCGTTCTGAGCCCTCTCCTGTACTCCCTGTTCACCCACGACTGCGTGGCCACGCACGCCTCCAACTCAACCATCAAGTTTGCGGACGACACAACAGTGGTAGGCTTGATTACCAACAACGACGAGACGGCCTACAGGGAGGAGGTGAGGGCCCTCGGAGTGTGGTGTCAGGAAAATAACCTCACACTCAACGTCAACAAAACTAAGGAGATGATTGTGGACTTCAGGAAACAGCAGAGGGAACACCCCCCCCATCCACATCGATGGAACAGTAGTGGAGAGGGTAGCAAGTTTTAAGTTCCTCTGCATACACATCACAGACAAACTGAATTGGTCCACTCACACAGACAGCATCGTGAAGAAGGCGCAGCAGCGCCTCTTCAACCTCAGGAGGCTGAAGAAATTCAGCTTGTCACCAAAAGCACTCACAAACTTCTACAGATGCACAATCGAGAGCATCCTGGCGGGCTGTATCACCGCCTGGTACGGCAACTGCACCGCCCTCAACCGTAAGGCTCTCCAGAGGGTAGTGAGGTCTGCACAACGCATCACCGGGGGCAAACTACCTGCCCTCCAGGACACCTACACCACCCGATGCTACAGGAAGGCCATAAAGATCATCAAGGACATCAACCACCCGAGCCACTGCCTGTTCACCCCGCTGTCATCAAGAAGGCGAGGTCCGTACAGGTGCATCAAAGCTGGGACCGAGAGACTGAAAAACAGCTTCTATCTCAAGGCCATCAGACTGTTAAACAGCCACCACTAACATTGAGTGGCTGCTGCCAACACACTGTCAATGACACTGACTCAACTCCAGCCACTTTAATAATGGGAATTGATGGGAAATGATGTAAATATATCACTAGCCACTTTAAACAATGCTACCTTATATAATGTTACTTACCCTACATTATTCATCTCATATGCATACGTATATACTGTACTCTATATCATCGACTGCATCCTTATGTAATACATGTATCACTAGCCACTTTAACCATGCCACTTGGTTTACATACTCATCTCATATGTATATACTGTACTCGATATCATCTACTGTATCTTGCCTATGCTGCTCTGTACCATCACTCATTCATATATCCTTATGTACATATTCTTTATCCCCTTACACTGTGTATAAGACAGTAGTTTTTTGGAATTGTTAGTTAGATTACTTGTTCGTTATTACTGCATTGTCGGAACTAGAAGCACAAGCATTTCGCTACACTCGCATTAACATCTGCTAACCATGTGTACGTGACAAATAAAATTTGATTTGATTTGATTTGAGCTGTTTGCAAGGAACATGCAACACTATGTATGGAAAAAAAGGCACAGCACACCAACATCAAAACCTCATCCCAACTGTAAAGTACTTTGCTGCCTCATGGCCTGGACAGCTTGCTATCATCGACAGAGAAATCAATTCCCAAGTTTATCAAGACATTTTGCAGGACAATGTTAGGCTATCTGTCCGCCAATTGAAGTGCAACAGAAGTTAGGTGATGCAACAGGACAACGACCCAAAACACAGAAGTAAATCAACAACAGAATGGCTTTATGCGCCTTCTAGAGTGGCCCAGTCAGAGTCCTGACCTCAACCTGATTGGGATGTTGTGGCATGAGCTCAAGAGAGCAGTTCACACCAGACATCCCAAGAAGCACATTGGACTGCTGACTTAAGAGGCCCTTCAGACATATTTCTTCGGCCACTATACATATTTTGCCAATTGGCCTGGTTTACAACACGGAGCCCTGCTGATCCGTCCGCTGATGTAACTACACGAGGGGGGCACAACGGATGTGTCATTTCAATAATTATTTCTCTCCGTCGCGTCATCCCTCAAAGGCCTTTCTGTTAGCCTGCTAGCCCCGTGCCGCTAGCTGCTTGAAGCCACGCACTGGACTTGTATGATCACCCAGCTATGCATGCCTTTCCCTAACGTCACCATGCCATGTTGATTGCTGTTCTGGTTTGTAACTATTGTTTTATTTCACTGTAGAGCCTCTAGCACTGCTCAACACGCCCCGGCTAACAATTTAGTTCCACCCCCCACACACGCAGTGACATCACCTGGTTTAAATGCTATTTCTAGAGACGATATCTCTTTCATTATCACTACATGCACAGGTTTACCCCCACTGTATTCACATCCTACTATACCTTTGTCTGTACATTATGCCTTGAATATATTCTACCGTGCCCAGAAATCTGCTCCTTTTACTCTCTGTTCTGAACGTACTAGGCGTCCAGGTCTGTTAGCCTTTAGCCGTACCCTTATCCTACTCCTCCTCCGTTCCTCCGGTGATGTAGAGGTTAATCCAGGCCCTGCAGTGTCTACCTCCACTCCCATCCCCCAGGCTCTCTCATTTGTTGACTTCTGCAACCGTAAAAGCCTTGGTTTCACGCATGTTAACATTAGAAGCCTCCTCCCTAAGTTTGTTTTATTCACTGCCCTAGCACACTCCACCAATCCGGAAGACCACCAAAAACCTTGAAATTTCCATTCCTAACTATAACATTTTCCGACAAGATAGAACTGCCAAAGGGGGCGGTGTAGCAATTTACTGCAAAGATAGCCTGCAGAGTTCTATCCTACTATCCAGGTCTGTACCCAAACAATTTGAGCTTCTACTTCTAAAAATGCACCTTTACAGAAATAAGTCTTTCACCGTTGCCGCTTGCAATAGATGACCCTCTGCCCCCAGCTGTGCCCTCGACACCATATGTGATTTGATTGCCCCCATCTATTTCTGAGCTTGTGCTGCTAGGTGAACTAAACTGGGACATGCTTAACACCCCGGCCATCCTACAATCTAAGCTTGATGCCCTCAATCTCACACAACTTATCAATGAACCTACCAGATATAACCCCAAATCCGTAAACACGGGCACCCTCATAGATATCATCCTAACTAACTCACCCTCCAAATACACCTCTACTGTTTTCAACAAAGATCTCAGCTTTCACTGCCTCATTGCCTGCATCCGTAATGGGTCTGCGAGCAAACGACCACCCCTCATCACTGTCAAACGCTCCCTAAAACACTTCTGTGAGCAGGCCTTTCTAATCGACCTGGCCGGGGTATCCTGGAACGACATTGACCTCATCCCGACAGTAGAGGATGCCTGGTTATTCTTTAAAAGTGCCTTCCTCACAATCTTAAATAAGCATGCCCCATTCAAAAAATGTAGAACCAGGAATAGATATAGCCCTTGGTTCACTCCAGACCTGTCTGCCCTTGACCAGCACATAAACATCCTGTGGCGTTCTGCGTTAGCATCGAATAGCCCCCGTGATATGCAACTTTTCAGGGAAGTTAGGAACCAATATACACAGGCAGTTAGGAAAGCTAAGGCTAGCTTTTTAAAACAGAAATTTGCATCCTGCAGTACAAACTCAAAAAAAGTAAAGTCCATGGAGAATAAGAGCACCTCATCCCAGCTACCCACTGCTCTGAGACTAGGAAACACTGTTACAACTGACAAATCCACTATAATTGAGAATTTCAATAAGCATTTCTCTACGGCTGGCCATGCTTTCCACCTGGCTACCCCTACCCCGGCAACCACAGCAACCCTCCCAAGCCCCCACCATTTCTCCTTCACCCATATCCAGATAGCTGATGTTCTGAAAGAGCGGCAAAATCTGGACCCCTATAAATCAGCCGGGCTAGACAATCTGGACCCTCTCTTTCTTAAATGATCTGCCAAAATTGTTGCAACCCCTATTACTAGCCTGTTCAACCTCTCTTTTGTATCGTCTGAGATTCCCAGAGATTGGAAAGCTGCCGCGATCATCCCCCTCTTCAAAGGTGGAGAGACTCTCGACCCAAACTGTTACAGACCTATATCTATCCTACCCTGCATCTCTAAGGTCTTCGAAAGCCAAGTTAACAAACAGATTACTGACCATTTTGAATCACATCATACCTTCTCCGCTATGCAATCTGGTTTCCGAGCTGGTCATGGGTGCACCTCAGCCACGCTCAAGGTCCTTAACGATATAATAACCGCCATCGATAAGAGACATTACTGTGCAGCTGTATTCATCGACCTGGCCAAGGCTTTCGACTCTGTCAATCACCACATTCTTATTGGCAGACTCAACAGCCTTGGTTTCTCAAATGATTGACTCGCTTGGTTCACCAAATACTTCTCTGATAGAGCTCAGTGAGTCAAATCGGAGGGCCTGTTGTCCGGACCTCTGGCAGTCTCTATGGCGGTGACACAGGGTTCAATTCTCGGGCCGACTCTCTTCTCTGTATACATCAATGATGTTGCTCTTGCTGCTGGTGGTTCTCTAATCCACCTCTATGCAGACGACACCATTCTGTATACTTCTGGCCCTTCTTTGGACACTGTGTTAACTAACCTCCAGATGAGCTTCAATGCCATACAACTCTCCTTCCGTGGCCTCCAACTGCTCTTAAACGCAAGTAAAACTAAATGCATGCTTTTCAACCGATCATTTCCCTCACCTGCCCGCCCATCCAGCATCACTACTCTGGACGGCTCTGACTTAGAATACCTGGATAACTACAAATCCCTAGGTGTCTGGCTAGACTGTAAACTCTCCTTCCAGACTCACATTAAGCATCTCCAATCAAAAATTAAATCTAGAGTCGGCTTCCTATTTCGCAACAAAGCTTCCTTCACTCATGCTGCCAAACATACCCTCGTAAAACTGACCATCCTACCGATCCATGACTGCGGCGATGTCATCTATAAAATAGCCTCCAACACTCTACTCAGCAAACTGGATGTAGTCTATCACAGTGCCATCCGTTTTGTCACCAAAGCCCCATATGCTACCCACCACTGCGACCTGTACGCTCTCGTTGGCTGGCCCTCGCTTCATACTCGTCGCCAAACCCACTGGCTACAAGTTATCTACAAGTCTCTGCTAGGTAAAGCCCCGCCCTATCTCAGTTCGCTGGTCACCATAGCAGCACCCACTCGTAGCACACGCTCCAGCAGGTATATCTCACTGGTCACCCCCAAAGCCAATTCCTCGTTTGGTCGCCTTTCCTTCCAGTTCTCTGCTGCCACTGACTGGAACGAACTGCAAAATCACTGAAGCTGGAGATTCCCATCTCCCTCACTAGCTTTAAGAACCAGCTGTCAGAGCAGCTCACAGATCACTGCACCTGTTCATAGCCCATCTGTATACAGCCCATCTATCTACCTCATTCCCATACTGTATTTATTTATTTAGCTCCTTTTGCACCACAGTATCTCTACTTGCACATCCATCTTTTGCACCTCTACTATTCCAGTGTTTAATTGCCATATTGTAATTACTTCACCACCATGGCTTATTTATTGCCTTAACTCCCTTATTTGACCTTATTTGCACTCACTGTATATAGACTTTGTTTTCTTTTTTTTCTACTGTATTATTGACTGTATGTTTTGTTCATTCCATGTGTAACTCTGTGTTGTTGTATGTGTCGAACTGCTATGCTTTATCTTGGCCAGGTCGCAATTGCAAATGAGAACTTGTTCTCAACTAGCTTACCTGGTTAAA
Source organism: Oncorhynchus tshawytscha (assembly GCF_018296145.1). Lineage (NCBI taxonomy): Eukaryota > Metazoa > Chordata > Actinopteri > Salmoniformes > Salmonidae > Oncorhynchus > Oncorhynchus tshawytscha. The sequence continues at coordinate 14,783,816 of NC_056447.1, forward strand.
TAAAGGTGAAATAAATAAAAAATATGTAAAAGAATATTGCTGAAGTGAAACAGTTTTGTAAAGAGGAATGGTCCAAAATTCTTCCTGACTGTTGCGCAGGTCTGATCCGCAACTACAGAACACGTTTGGTTATTGCTGCCAAAGTAGGGTCAACCAGTTATTAAATCCAAGGGTTCACATACTTTTCCCACCCTGCACTGTGAATGTTTACACAGTGTGTTCAATAAAGACATGAAAACTGTATAATTGTTTGTGTTATTAGTTTAAGCAGACTGTGTTTGTCTATCGTTGTGACCTAGATGAAGATCCGATCACATTTTATGACCACTTTATGCAGAAATCCAGGTATTTCCAAAGGGTTCACATAGTTTTTCTTGCCACTGTATTGCACGCTAACACACGCACTTTACACACACGTACATTATAATGTTGTATTTTTGTTGTATTGTGGTATTATACATTTTGTATTGTAAATTGGTAGTGGTGTATGACATACAGTTTTTTAATGTAATTGCCTTAATCTTGTTTGGACCCCAGGCCTTGGCAGCAGCTAATGTCATTCCTTAATAAATACAAATATCGGGAATAAGGTGCCATTTTGGATGCAGCCTTCAGCCCTATTCGCATGTTTTCCACCACAATATTTCCCTTCAATCCACTGTGTTGAACAGGGAAAAGACTTGCAGAGAATTCCCAATCTCGAAATTCCATTTCATGATTCAAAATTCCCTTTACGTACACGCTCACTTAGCAGAGGGGAACGGCATCATAGAGGGATATGTGCACTGACATGTAAGTTTACCTGTGTTAGAGGCCTGGTATTCATTGGTTGCTGTACCGAGTTGCCTGAGGCCTGAACAGATTAACAATAATGCTTTTTTTAAATTTCTTGGGTGAGTAGACAGCCTTTAGCTTAGTGGGCTAAAGCAGTCTAAGGAGTTCGATCTGATCTGAGGTGGCAGGCTTCAATACTTTATAGCTTATAGCATTACTGTAGATAGAGTACACAGTTTGGCAAGCTAGATTCCATTGGAACTACAGCTATCATGACAATAACATTTTTAGTTTGTATTGATTATCAGTGAAATGTAACATGTAACTTTGTGTGGGTGCAATTTTCCATTCTCTCTCTCACATTCACCAATCGCTCCCCAAATGCCCTTGATTCCCTCTTTGCTCCATTCTTTAGCTGTGTACTCGGACATGTTGGCGTCCATTCACAAGCACACAAGCGTGATATCGAATCACACAAAGAGCTCTGGTCATTTCCCTGCAGGGTTGTGCCCCACTGTGTTGGGTGGGACAGGGGCATAGAGAGAGAGGGAGAGAGGAGAGGATGGAAAAACACTCATGTCCACGTGGTTGATGTAACTCTGCTTGCACATTCTTCTACTCTTCCTTTTGTCATCGCTGTAATACTTCTGGTTGTTATTAGATGCATGTAGGTCATTTCCATGTAAAAAAAGGACCCATGAGCACCAGTATGTGAAGTTCATAGGAGCATGTCAAATTAGAGGACAAAAGAATGCTGAGTTTATTTATTTATAAATTAAAGCATAAATACATTTTTCATCCATTTGCCATCTTAAAATAAATGGAATAAGCAAAGGCAGGAAAAACAGATTGAAAAGAGTCTTCGAAAACATGTACCAGAAAAAGTCTTAAAAGGTATTAAAAATACATCAAAACACAATAATGTTGTGTTAATAATAAGACCCCTGCCAACTAATATCAACACTTACGGTATATTTAGCTTTAGAGACATTGTTCTGCCGTCTGTAAGTTTAAGAAGCATTGCCTTGTGCCTTAAGATTCTGTGACCAAATGCCCACATATCTTTAAGATATTTTCTAATTTCTCTCCCTCATGGAGGGAAGATAATGTCATTTCACAGAAGTAACAAGTAAATGTAGACCATATTTATTAATTAGAGTGTTTTTTCTGATTTACATTTTGTTTAGGAATCGTTAACGGAATGTCTGCAATTGAATTTGCTACAACAGGAAATCACAGTATTCACAAACCAGAGTTTGGTTCACAATTCTGGGCGGCACAGTGCAGTAAAGAAGTACAGCACAGTAGAGTACAGTGCAGTAAAGAAAAGTACTGTACTGTAATACAGTACACAGTCGTGCGCACTAGAGTTGAGTACACTATATTGTACTGTATTATGCTGTACTGAACTATAAATCTTCTCTACTGTACTTTACAATCATAGACATCTATGTTTCGAAAGCCTGGACATCAAAATACAGCACAGTAGAGCTCACTAAAGTACAGTACAGTAAAACAGTAAAAGCACAGCACAGAACAGTAGAGTTCAGTAGTACAGTACAGTAAGGTAGAGTTCAGTATTGTAGAGTACAGTATAGCACAGAACAAGTACAGTAGAGTACAGTGGAGATACAGCTTCAGATTTGGTCCGGTCCGGGCCAACCACATTTGGTTTTGTTTGGGGGCAGAGCTCATTAATATAATAACCAGTGTGTAAAATAATTCCCAACTATGCAAAGGAGGATAATGCATAATTCTACCTGTTGTGTACCTATTTAGGATACATCACCATGAAGAGAATGACATTACTGGGTGTTAATCCACTCCACTTACTGTAGTTGAATAAGTCAAAGTGTCATGTTCACACCCCATTTTTTTCTGCAGACATCGTTGAATCTTATTTCGGAGCAGATATTTAAGAGTTTTTGGAAAACGTGGACACATAAAACTCAGATGGAGCTATTAAAGAAATCCCATTACCAAACAGTGCCTCCGGTAAATGTGTTTTTGTGAAAATGTCAGTGAAAATTGTTAAAAGTAGTCATTGTGCATGGTTGTGTGTGCATAGTCATTGTGTGTGCATAGTCATTGTGTGAGTTGTATGGTTTGATAAACTTATACCACAGTTGCCAAAGAAAACAATACTAAGAACACATTTACCGGTAGAAAAAAAAAAAAAAAAATATATATATATATATATATATGTTGATATTTTAGATAAGATAATTCAGACTTTCTCATACTTTGGTTACTAAAGACGCCACCCAGTCGTTTGTTTGATTAGTTCAATATTTATGGACGCGACCCAGTTGTTCGTTCTTCATGTTCCGTTGCCATGCTTGCTGGAAATGTTCCTATCCCTTGCTTGTTAGCTAGCTATGGCTATCAAAGTCACAACATCTACATTCAGAATAACAGCAAAGTAGCTGTATTCTATTGACATTAATTGAGATACATCCATAACAATGAGCTGTTGATTCATGATTTTGCCTGGCATAGCTAGAAAAGTCTGCCTTCTCGTCAGGACAATTGTCAACACTGACTGTTAATTGTGAGGAGATTGCATTGCATATCAAACACTAGGCTACTAAACTGTTTATTGCCAGCAAACCTGCCAAAATGACAATAATAATACCCGTTGCTGAAAACAGCTGGTCCGACTAGAAACATGCGGGAGAATTTGATAGCATATTGGCAGGTTTGGAAGCATCTTCATGTTCATCACTCACCACCACGTTAGGTCACAATCAGATGCAAAAAAATTACAAATTATTTGGACCTGCGTTTACAATGTATCCAATTTAATTTTGTGTAGTTGTCTGTTTAGCATTCTGTAACTTTGCAGCAAGTACGCATGTTTGTAGGCGCATATTGCGTCATGATTGCAAGGTGTCCCGTTATCTTTTCCAACTGTTATCTACTTTTAATGTCCATTCTATAATGCCCTTCTAGCCAATTAGAAACAAGTATTAAAACTTGTCTTCATAGAATAATATTCTGTCATATTTATTTGAATAATAGATAAATATCAAGTCTTTCTATGAAAATGCCTTTACTGCAAGTCTTACCAGTACCATACAAATCTTCTGATAATGAACAAGCTCTTGTACTGTCGCAGGTAAATGCATTATACAAAATGAACACAGGTCTCATTAACATAATCTTATAGTAGTTGTGGCAATACAAACAGCAAGTGACGACATTAGTGTCAGGGTTAATTGACTAACAGGCTTGGGATGGTATATTGATCTGATTCTGTTTAATCTGGCACCTCAGTTAGGTTAATGACTGGGTCAGTCAAAACACAGACCTCAACTGCAGCCTGAGGCTTCCTGCACCAAATACATAGACCTGGGTCGTATTCATTAGAGCACAACATAGCAAAAATGTTTGCAATGGAAAAGGAAAACTTGCGTTTCATAATGGACAAGTTCAGGTAGTCCCTCCCTTCTTCAGGGCATTTTCTTCAATTTGGTGTTCAATGAATATGACACTGCTGGTTTGCCAGTATATGTTGTATCCAGCCCTTTTCTCCACACCTATATACAGTACCAGTCAAAAGTTTGGACAAGCCTACTCATTCCATTTTTTTTATAATAGTGAAGATATCAAAACTATGGAATAGCACATATGGAATCATGTAGTAACCAAAAAAGTGTTAAACAAATCTAAATATACAGTGGGGAGAACAAGTATTTGATACACTGTCGATTTTGCAGGTTTTCCTACTTACAAAGCATGTAGAGGTTTGTACTTTTTATCATAGGTACACTTCAACTGTGAGACACGGAATCTAAAACAAAAATCCAGAAAATCACATTGTCTGATTTTTAAGTAAATAATTAGCATTTTTAAGTATTTGATCACCTACCAACCAGTAAGAATTTCGGCTCTCACAGACCTGTTAAGCCCTCCTGTTCTCCACTCATTACCTGTATTAACTGCACCTATTTGAACTTGTTACCTGTATAAAAGACACCTGTCCACACACTCAATCAAACAGACTCCAACCTCTCCACAATGGCCAAGACCAGAGAGCTGTGTAAGGACATCGGGGATAAAATTGTAGACCTGCACAAGGCTGGGATGGGCTACAGGACAATAGGCAAGCAGCTTGGTGACAAGGCAACAACTGTTGGCGCAATTATTAGAAAATGGAAGAAGTTCAAGATGACGGTCAATCACCCTTGGTCTGGGGCTCCATGCAAGATCTCACCTCGTGGGGTATCAATGATCATGAGGAAGGTGAGGGATCAGCCCAGAACTACACGGCAGGACCTGGTCAATGGCCTGAAGAGAGCTGGGACCACAGTCTCAAAGAAAACCATTAGTAACACACTACGCCGTCATGGATTAAAATCCTGCAGCGCACGCAAGGTCCCCCTGCTCAAGCCAGCGCATGACCAGGCCTGTCTGAAGTTTGCCAATGACCATCTGGATGATCCAGAGGAGGAATGGGAGAAGGTCATATGGGCTGATGAGACAAAAATAGAGCTTTTTGGTCTAAACTCCATTCGCCGTGTTTGGAGGAAGAAGAATGACGAGTACCACCCCAAGAACACCATCCCAACCGTGAAGCATGGAGGTGGAAACATCATTCTTTGGGGATGGCTTTCTGCAAAGGGGACAGGACGACTGCACCGTATTGAGGGGAGGATGGATGGGGCCATGTATTGCGAGATCTTGGCCAACAACCTCCTTCCCTCAGTAAGAGCATTTAAGATGGGTCGTGGCTGGGTATTCCAGCATGACAACGACCCGAAACACACAGCCAGGGCAACTAAGGAGTGGCTCCATAAGAAGCATCTCAAGGTCCTGGAGTGGCCTAGCTAGTCTCCAGACCTGAACCCAATAGAAAATCTTTGGAGGGAGCTGAAAGTCCATATTGCCCAGTGACAGCCCCGAAACCTGAAGGATCTGGAGAAGGTCTGTATGGAGGAGTGGGCCAAAATCCCTGCTGCAGTGTGTGCAAACCTGGTCAAGAACTACACAAAACGTATGATCTCTGTAATTGCAAACAAAGGTTTCTGTACCAAATATTATGTTCTGCTTTTCTGATGTATCAAATACTTATGTCATGCAATAAAATGCAAATTAATTACATAAAAATCATACAATGTGATTTTCTGTATTTTTGTTTTAGATTCCGTCTCTCACAGTTGAAGTGTACCTATGATAAAAAATTACAAACCTCTACATGCTTTGTAAGTAGGGAAACCTGCAAAATCGGCAGTCCAAACTTTTGACTGGAACTGTATTCCTATCACACTTTCTCTTTACCAGGTTAAGGTTAAGGGGTAGATCACCCTAACCTGAAAGTTGTTCCAATGTTTTCAAAACTCCATAGTACACAGCCGTCTGTTGTGTAGATCCTGCTAAATGCATTATGAGGGTTCAATCCCAAATTAATTGGAAAGATTGGTATAGTCTAATTTCCGGCTAAAACCATCTAATTAGATGTTTTTAATCTTTACCATTCATTTCATTTATGATTTGAGGCCTGAATATTTCTCCTGACACAAACATTGCATCCCAAATGGCACGCTTATGTCAGTAGGCGAGACCCAAATGCAGACACAGGAGGCAGATGGTTGGAGTTTAAGATGTTTAATAAATCCAAAGGGAATAGGCAAGAGAATGGTCGCGGACAGGTAAAAGGTCATAACCAGATCAGAGTCAGATCAGGGGCCATAGGGTTCTGGTCAAAAGTAGTGCACTGTGTAGTGAATAGGATGCGATTTGGAAAGCATAGTCATATAGTTGGAACTCTCTATTAACTGATTAATGGTTTGGAATATAATCTCATACCTACTTTAGATGTCATTGGACATATGCAAATATCTGACAAACTTAGATTTTGGGCTGATCTATCCTTTCAAAGCTTGATCCACATTGACTGGGTTGCCATATTGCCTCTGTGGCCATATGTATCAAGCGTCTCAGAGTAGGAGTGGTGATTTAGGATCAGGGCACGTGTTCATAAAATGTTTCAGAGTAGAAGTGCTGATCTAGGATCAGGTCCCCCAAGTCTATATAACTTTTGTATTCTGATCTTAGATCAGCACTTCTTCTCTGAAAAGCTGTATGAATATGGAGCTAGGTTTCCCTGTCCATGTAATCCTATTCATTGTGATCTAAAAGGCTAAATGAATCCTAAATCAGCTCTCCTACTCTGAGACCCAGGGCCTTTCTTGCTTTCCGTCTTTCACTCCTCGTAACCAGATCTCTACTGGCTAGGTTCCCAGGTTTCCTTGTCTTGAAGGTCGACTTGACCGAAACGTCAACAAATAATTGTTAAAAGGAGAAAATGTGTTACCTAGTGGGAGTTCATTTCCATATCTTGATGGCTTGAAGGGATCCCCACTGTCACCACAGATGGTTAGCCAGTACAGTCACACTGTCCCTGCATCCCATTGGCTCCCTACTGGTTCTTTTAATGCCAGAAATCAATAGGGAGTTGTTTCCGGGCCTTTTTTGGGAGGCACTGGTGCCACTGTGCAAATCAATGGCTTTGAACTCAGATGAACAGCGATTCATCCGGGGCCTAACAGTTAATGAAATTCTTCTCTCTAGAGAGGCGCAGAGGGCAAAACTCTCAACCTCTTTAATGCAGAACAAAATTGTGATTTAGCCTTAAAAAAAGTTAAGAAAGTTGGTTGCATTGACCTGACCATTGGTAGAGGAAAGAGGGTTAGAGGAGATAGAGGAGGGACATGGTTGTTTGGTTGAGAGGCATGGTTGTTTGGTTGAGAACGAGATTAGGGGTAGAGGAGGAGATGGCGTCTCATTCTCATTTTATCATGAGTTAAACAGTGTGAGGTAGATTAGCCTGAGGAGAAGGCAAGAGGAAGGGGCAATCTTTACATAGAACACACACAGAAATGTTTAATTAAGCAATGATGAATGCTGAGGGTCACAGGGTCAGCAGGTCTAGACATCAGCCTCTGGGCATCTCTCTTGTTCTGTCCTTTTTTTCTATCCATCCTGAGTAGTGGGGGAAGATACTGCACCAGTCAAAAGTTTGGGCACACCTACTCATTCAAGGGTTTTGCTTTATTTTTTACTATTTTCCACATTGTAGAATAATAGTGAAGTCAGCAAAACTACGAAATAACATATATGGAATCATGTAGTAACAAAGAAGTGTTAAACAAATCAAAATATATAAAATATTTTAGATTCTTAAAAATAGCCACCCTACTTTGAAGGCAGCTTTGCACACACTTGGTATTCTCTCAACCAACTTCACCTGGAATGCTTTTCCAACAGTCTTGAAGGAATTCCCACATATGCTGAGCACTTGTTGGCTGCTTTTCCTTCACTCTGCGGTCCAACTCATCCCGAACCATCGCAATTGGGTTGAAGTCGGGTAATTGTGGAGGCCAGGTCTTCTGATGCAGAACACCATCACTCCCCTTCTTGGTGAAATAGCCCTTACACAGCCTGGTGGTGTGTTGGGTGATTGTCCTGTTGAAAAACAGATGATAGTCCCACTAAGCACAAACCAGATGGCATGGCGTATCAAAGCAAAATGCTGTGGTAGCCATGCTGGTTAAGTGTGCCTTAAATTCTAAATAAATCACAGACAGTGTCACCAACAAAGCACCCCCACACCATCACACCTCCTCCTCCATGCTTCACATTGGGAACCACACATGTAGAGATTATCCGTTCACCTACTCTGCGTCTCACAAAGACATGGCAGTTGGAACCAAAAATCTCCAATTTGGACTCCAGACCAAAGGACACATTTCCACCAGTCTAATGTCCATGGCTTGTGTTTCTTGGACCATGCAAGTCTCTTCCTCTTATTGGTGTCCTTCAGTAGTGGTTTCTTTGCAGCAATTCGACCATGAAGGCCTGATTCACACAGTCTCCTCTGAACAGTTGATGTTGTGATGTGTCTTTTACTTGAACTCTGTGATGCATTTATTTGGGTTGCAATTTCTGAGGCTGGTAACTCTAATGAACTTATCCTCTGCAGCAGAGGTAACTCTGGGTCTTCCATTCCTGTGGTGGTCCTCATGAGAGCCAGTTTTTTGATAGCGCTTGATGGTTTTTGCGACTGCACTTGATGAAACTTTCAAAGTTCTTGAAATTTTCCGGATTGATTGACCTTCATGTCTTAAAGTGATGATGGACTGTCATTTCTCTTTGCTTATTTGAGCTGTTCTTGCCATGATATGGACTTGGTCTTTCACCAAATAGGGCTATCTTCTGTATACCACCCCTACCTTGTCACAACACAACTGATTGGCTCAAACGCATTAAGAAGGAAATAAATTCCACAAATTCACTTTTAAGAAGGCACACCTGTTCATTGAAATGTATTCGAGGTGACTTCCTCATAAAGCTGGTTGAGAGAATCCCAAGAGTGTCCAAAACTGTTATCAAGGCAAAGGGTGGCTATTTGAAGAATGTCAAATATAAAATATATTTTGTTTTGTTTACTACCCGATTCCATGTGTATTTCATAATTTTGATGCCTTCACTAATATTCTACAATGTAGAAAATAGGTAAAATAAAGAAAAACCCTTAAATGACTGTCCAGACTTTTGACCGGTAGTGTACACACACACACACACACACACACACACACACACACACACACACACACACACACACACACACACACACACACACACACACACACACACACACACACACGTATGTGCACATGACATATGTACACACACACCAGCACAGTCACACACACACACGTGGGCGTCTCTCGCTCTCTCTCTTCAATCATTAATATGGTACTTAGTGCAGGAAGGGTGACTTATATTGGCATAAGTGTACAGTCACAGTGCAGTTGGCAGCATTGGTAACAGGTTATATACTGTACAAACGTACAGGAGAATAAAGAAGAAATTAGAATACATATCAAAGTAGGGAAAGGGGATACCTAGTCAGTTGCACAACTGAATGCATTCAACCGAAACGTGTCTTCCGTGTTTAACCCAACCCCTCTTAATCAGAGAGGTGCTGCCTTAATGAACCTCCACAGCACCTAAGGAGCAGCTGTTGTTGGGGGTTAACTGCCTTGCTCAAGGGTAGGCAAAAGATTTCTACACCTTGCTGGCTCAGGGATTCAAACCAGCAACCTTTTGGTTACTGCCCCCCTCCCCATACTTAATTGTTATAAACCTACATGTTTTACTTCATATTAAGAGGCATGTGTTACCTTGCTTTAAAGTAGCTTTTTTGCAAAATCCGACCATGGAAACGCGGAGGCAATGATTTTATAAAGACTTCACAGGCAGTGGGGGAGTTTTAAGTTTGGGGAAACTTACAATTTATCCCTCCATTTCTACCAATCTGCGTGCCAGTTATGATTTTCATATGCAGATTTTCGTGGAGCAGTTTCATTTTAATAATACAGTTTTCGTTGTCTTTGTCACGCGGTTAATCATACAAATCTGAATTTAAATGCACAAAAAAATCTAAAAGTTAAAATTCAACTAATGTGAGAGCACCTGTATCACACATTGATACACCATGAACCATTGGCAGATAAATAAACGAGTGCATGGAACACATAGCCTATAGGCCAATGTAGCCGTCGGCCTATAACTTCCATTGTCAAGTAAAAATACATCAAGCTGACAAATAATAACTGTCTTGACTTGAGCTATCGCTATAGTGAAGTGCAACATTGTATCAAATCAATCAACTGTGTCAGGCCCGCTAGCGAACTTGCAACATCTTATCAACTAGCCCGTTCCCATGCCAGTGAGCTCAAGACAGAGCTGTTTTTGCCCAATGGAAAAGTGTTCAGATATTTTATGATGTTTCCACTATATAGTGCAACTGGAAAGTATTCAGACCCATTGACTTTTTCCACATTTTGTTACGTTACAGCCTTATTCTAAAATTGATTAAATATCACATTTACACTCTCTACTGTTGAAGCACCTTTGGCAGCGATTGCAGCCTCAAGTTTTCTTGGGTATGACGCTACAAGCTTGGCACACCTGTATTTGGGGAGTTTTTCCCATTCTTCTCTGCTGATCCTCTCAAGCTCTGTTAGGTTGGATGGGGAGCGTCACTGCACAGCTAATTTCAGGTCTCTCCAGAGATCTTTGATCGGGCTCTGGCTGGGCCACTCAAGGACATTCAGAGACTTGTCCCGAAACCATTCCTGTGTTGTCTTGGCTGTGTGCTTAGGGTCATTGTCCTGTTGGAAGGTGAACCTTTACCCCAGTCTGAGGTCCTGAGTGCTGTGGAGCAGGTTTTCATCAAGGATCTCTTTGTATTTATTTATCTTCCCTCAATCCTGACTAGTCTCCCAGTCCCTGCCACTGAAAATCCTCCCCACAGCATGATGCAGCCACCACCATGCTTCACCGTAGGGATGGTGCCAAAGAGTTCATTCTCTGTTTCATCAGACCAGATAACCTTGTTTCTCATGGTCTGAGTCCTTTATGTACCTTTTGGCAAACTCCAAGCGGGCTGTCATGTGCCTTTTAATGAGGAGTGGCTTCTGTCTGGCCACTCTACCTTAAAGGCTTGATTGGTGGGGTACTCAGTTTGACTGGCAGCCAGCGCTAGGAAGAGTCTTGGTGGTTCCAAACTTCTTCTATTTATGAATGATGGAGGCCACTCTGTTCTTGGGTACCTTCAATGCTGCATAACAAACCTGTCTCTGAGCTCTACGGACAATTCCTTTGACCTCCTGGCTTGGTTTTTGCTCTGACATGCACTGTCAACTGAGGGACCTTATATAGACAGGTGTGTGCCTTCCCAAATCATGTCTGATCAATAGAATTTACCACAGGTGGACTCCAATCAAGTTGTAGAAACATCAAGGATGATCAATGGAAACAGGATGCACCTGAGCTCAATTTCAATACCTTAAATAAATAAGGTATTTTTGACAACAGTGGTTGTCGAGAGTGCAACAGGTTAGCACCTCAGGAGTAAATGTCAGTTGGCTTTTCATAGCCGATCATTCAGAGTATCTCTACCGCTGCTGCTGTCTCTAGAGAGTTGAAAACAGCAGGTCTGGGACAGGTAGCATGTCAGTTGAATCGGTCAGCGTTCCATAGCCGCAGGCAGAACAGTTGAAACTGGAGCAGCAGAACGGCCAGGTGGACAACAAGGAGTCATCATGCCAGGTAGTCCTGAGGCATGAGAGAGAGAGAGAGAGAGAAAGAGCCGGAGAGGAAGATCACTTCAGTGACGCACCCCTCCTAGGGACGGCATGGAAGAGCACCAGTAAGCCAGTGACTCAGCCCCTGTATTAGGGTTAGAGGCAGAGAATCCCAGTGGAAAGAGGGGAACCGGCCAGGCAGAGACAGCAAGGTACTTCTATGCCTGCTCAGGCGGGTGCACTCCCTCAACAACAGGACTGAGAAACCAGACACATACTCATTGCTCACATGGAGCACTCCAAACAAATGACAATGAAAACATTGACAAAACTCATAAATGATGGTTATGAAATATAGCAAAATGTGTTTCTCATAAGTGTAGCAGGTTGTGAACTCTGCAAACAACATTTCCACTCTGAGAATGAGAACGGTAAATTACTGAAATTAACACATACATACAGTAACAGAAATTAATGTAACCAAATGACGCGAATTAATGGCACATTTACTACTGGTGCTTCGGCATCACTGTGCCTTCTTTAGGGTAATATCTGAATAGTTTAACCAGGTTATGTAGACAAACAGTGCAATTAGTGCAACCAATGGCAATAGTGAAGTGTGTGTCATAATGATTAAGTTAATTAGAACAAATTAGTGAAACTGTTAAAAAAACAATACTTTATAGCATATTAAATATATTAGGCTATTGTTATCATATGGAAACATCACTAAATATTGTACATCGTATTAGCATCAACATACATTATTGTTTAATTAAATGTCACATATTTCATTGTTTTGTATTTCATTTCATATTTGTCACATGTAATATTTTGGTTCAACCTTAATGCATAATGAGCATCGTCAACAGGGGGAACATATTAGGTGTATGCTAATGATGCCGAAACGTTGGTAAGCACCCAATAAATTACCGGGAGATTATACATGGAGTGTGCGACTTTCTTTATTTTGATAGTTTATAGTTTATTCTTCGCCGTTAGTCAGCACCTCCACGCAAACACATTTTTCTGAGTGTGCGCCAGCTCATGTTTTTTAATCTACTATTATCTCTCACTGACAACACCGCAATAAATCAACTCCCTTGCCAACATGGGAACTGAACCAAATTCAAACGATGCTCAATGGAGCCTTTTTGAATACAGCCAACAACAACGAGACAACATTTTAGTAACAGAGTCTCTATTTGATCTTTTTAAAGAATTCCAAGACTGTTCATTCAAGAAAACTAGAACACACCTGTACATCGTCACTTTGAGTATGTTAGAAACGGAGTTATCCCACACGGACTACGTTGGCAAAAAGAGCCTTCACTTGGCCAACACACTGAAGAGTTGTGTGAACGATGGTGTGCTATAGTTAATACATGTTCATTGGACCTGATGACTCTGATCATTGTACAACTTAGAAAGGATATTATCGAGATTGCAACCTCAGTTGAAAATTCACAGTAAGCTCTACGAGATGAGCTTAATGACCCTGTCAAACTGGATGATCTCATTAACAGTAACGCTGACCTTCAGACTACTTTATGACCGAACTGAAGGGGAAGAAAATCAAGAAGTATAAACGCGATTTGGGAGAGAAGAACAACGGACTAGTTTTCCTCTGGTGAGATTCTGAGCACAAGAAACCACAAAACCAGAAGAGACAAGCCGATGACAGACGCAGAGTTCCTCTGTCAGACCAATTATCCACAGACAACGCTAACTGTGGATCGTCTACCACCGGTGAGAGTTTTTTCTACAACAGAGGGCGTGGACACCGGGGACAACCCCAGCACATAAGAGGGTTCTGCGCATACGTCGGGGGAAGAAGAAATCCACTACCACCCCGCGACTCCTATCAATTGAGATCCAGGACGGGCCCTCAGTCCAAAAGGAGCTAAATATCTTCAACTTATCAAGTAGGACCCTGACATCAGCTCACCTCATTGTTCTCAATAAGGGGTTATCATTTGTACCCACTGCATACATTAATGACTTTGACGTCCAGATAGATCTATTCAACTTTTTCTGTAATCTGAGATTGCGTGAGTTCTTTGATAACAGTGAAACTTACATGACTCCACTTGAAATGTCATCCTCGGTGAGATGTTAACATAGGTCTACCACACTAATCAATAGACTTACCTGTCCTACTGTGAGTCAAGGAGGAGATGGAGCCATTAACCCAGCTGAGGAACCTGAGAACTCTGAGAGAACTACATTTAGAGCAAAAAGTTAATTTGTACCTCCCCCAAACGCATTGCGTCCTTAGAAACCTTCTGTAGGATTGTTGAAAATTATATAGGTGACCTATTGAAAGACAAAGAAACACAAATCCTATGATAACCTGAGTAGAGACAAGAGAATGGCTCTTAAGGACTTAAAGTCAGATCCTTTGATTATCATAAAAAAAATGTGACAAGGGAGGAGGAATTTGTATGCAAAACAAATGTGACTATGTGAATGAATGTTGCCGACAACTATCTAAAGGTGACTTCGATCGCAAACTGAATTATGACTCTACCCTAGAATTCCAGCATAATATCTAATCCGCATTGGAAAGCTGTTTGGAATCAGGACAAATTACCGAAAAATAATTTGATTTTCTATGTGTGAATTTCCCCAAGATACCAACTTTCTATACAGTCGCTAAATTACAATTACAAGTGTCTCCTCCTCCAGGTATTGAGGCAGCGATCGACTCTCTGACATACAACATTTCTAAGTTTGTGGATTACCACATTAAACCGATGGTTGAGAATCTCCCATCTTATGTCCAAGACACTAGTCACATGATCTCATTGATAGAGGGCTTAGGAAGGATACCAGAGGGCACCCTGCTGGCCACTTTTGATGTGGAGAGCTTATACACTAACATCCTACACTGAAGGCGTGTAGGCGCTGCAACACATCCTTCAGCAGAGAGACTCGACCCTTGCTCCATCCAATGAATGCATTTTACAACTTACTGAACTGGTATTATCCAATAACTACTTTGTCTTAGAGTCAGACTTTTTCCTTCAAATTCGTGGTGTAGCCATTGGCTCCCCCTTTTCTCCCAGCTATGCAAACCTGTATGTGGGACAATTTGAGAAAGCACTCCTTTATAAAACAGAGAGACACACCTTACTTTCTAAAATCCTCCTGTGGAAGAGATACGTAGATAATGTCTTTGTGCTCTGGGAAGGAAGTCAGCAGGAACTAAATGAATTCCAAACTCTACTAAACGAGAGCTCTGAATACCTCAAATTCACCATGCAGACTGATGAGAGAAAAACAAAATACCTGGATTTATGGATTATCAAAAAGAATGATGCATTACACACAGACTTATACACAAAGCCCACAGACCGCAATACCCTGCTATGTGCAGATAGTATGCATCCCCTTCCCCTCAAGAACCGTCTACCATATAGCCAGTTATGCAGGGCTAAACGAATCTGTGGCCACCAGACAGATTTTGAGAGCAATGCAAAAAAAATGACAGATAAATCCAAACTGAGAGGCTACAAGCACAAAAATCTTGATGCTGCAATGATGAAAATATCTCAAAAAGCAAGAGAGGAATTACTAAAAACTCAACCTAAGAAGAAAAACAACGCAACTGTCTTTTGCACCAAGTACACCAAGGGTTCGGAGAAAATTAAAGCAATTTATTTCACTTTTATTTAACCAGGAAGGGCTCATTGAGATTAAAATCTATTTTTAAAGAGCGCCCTGGCCAAGATAGGCAACACCAACATGAAAAACTACAAGTAATCTAGTAAAAACCATTGAATTCACAAGAGTATAAAACAGCAAATTAAAAACATTGACAGGCCAGGGAATCAGCCTCAAAATCATTCATCAGTGATATATAAACACCAATCGGGACAAGTTCTTCCAGTTTAAAAGTATTTTGTTAGCAGGATAAAGTCCAGCGAACGAAGAGTACCCACCACATTTCTGAACAATAAAAATGCACAAATAAAAAGGTAGTAAACCAAAATGGCTTTGTAAATAAAAGTATACCAGTGACTGAGCCTACGAGTGACTAGAGAAGGCCAGCCAACCCTGGTATACAAAGTGCAGTGGTGCGTAAGGGTTTTGCAGTTTAAAATAAATCTCAAAGTGCCATGGTAAAGAGTGTCAATTGATCTCAAACACTGAGCGGAAGCATTCCTATATAAAATATCCCCATAGTCTAGTAAAGGCATAAATGTAGCTGATACTAGCCTGCTTCTGGCTTCAAAATAAAAACAGGCCTTATTCCTAAAATAAAATCCCAATTTCAGCTTAAATTTTCTTTGTAAATTGTTGAATATGCAATTTAAAAGAGAGGCCGTCATCAATTAAAATTGCAAGATATTTATATGAGGTTACAACCGCAATCTCCTTGCCCTGACAGTAGTAATAGGTGAAAGGTTCAGAGGTCTATTTCTTGCATTAGAAAACATCATTAGTTTAGTTTTGTCAGTATTGAGGATAAGCTTCAATTGCCACAAGGTATGTTGAACAGTATAACAAGCAGTTTGCATGTTCTGGAAAGCTATAAAAACATCCTTCTTCAGACACCCACATACAGGTTGAAAAATCCCTGTTAGAAGTATCATCTCATGCAAGACCAAGGGAGTAATCTATCTCATCACCTGTTCATGTGGAAAAGCCTACAAAAACATTGACTCCTAGTGGTCTGAATATTGACTTTGATCTCAGGCCCTTCTTATGAACAATTGTTTATGAACAAGTCTTATAAATGTATATATTCTTTCTACAGCTTATTAGCGTACACCGCATTGATGATGCTCATTATGCATTAAGGTTGAACCAAAAGATTACATGTAACAAATATGAAATTAATTACGAAATAATTAAATATGTGAAATTGAATTGAACAATAATGTATGTTGATGCTAATATTATGTACAATATTCAATGATGTTTCCATATGATAACAATAGGCTAATATATTTAATATGCCATAAACTATAGTTGCTTTTAACAGTTTCACTAATTCGTTCTAATTAACTTAATCATTATGACACACACTTCACTATTGTCATTGGTTGCACTAATTGCACTGTTTTTCTACATAACCTGGTTCATGACATTACCCTGAAGAAGGCACAGTGATGCCGAAACGTTGGTAAATACACATTAAATTACTGGTAGTTTATATGTGGAGTGTGTGACTTTATTTATAGTTTGTAGTTTATTCACCGTCAGTCAGCACCTCCACACAATTTACATTTACTACTGGTGACATATGTCATGGGGAATTGATCAAAATAAACAATCAATGGGCAAACAATTCAACATTTAAAAATATACTCAACATATTTTAGATGTTTTTCACTGATTGCCACAACTCAATCTGCTAGGCCTATTGCTAGGCCCACTGCCTAAATTGTGTGCTTCCCAAATATGCATTTTGTAATGATCGACTCTGTAAGGATCGACAAGAAGCAAGTACCTGGAGTGAACATATAATGAACAACGGACATGAAACAGGACAGCGTCTTGACATGAAAACTTAACAACATTTCTGCTGACACGGGGAACCAATGGAGGAACAGACAGATATAGATAGAAGTCAACAAGGTAAAGGAGTCCAGGTGAGTCCAATGAGCACTGATGAGCGTAGTGATGGTGACAAAAAAAGGTTCTTCAAAGGGTTCTCCTATGGGGAGTAGGAGCTTTTGATTTGAACCAATGCACAGTAATATTTTTAAAGAAGCTAATGGTTCTTCATTCCTCTGGTGAAATATTTTGAAATAGTAATTATATAATTTGGGGAAATGTATTTAAATGTACGATCACCGACATGGACAATGAGGGGGAACTGAGGGTTAAATTCACAACATGTAATGAATGGGATTGGAACCAGGTGTGATACAAGACAAGACAAAACCAAAGGAAAATGAAAAGACGATCAGCGATGGCTAGAAGGTCGGTGACTTTGACCGCCGAACGCCGCCCGAACAAGGAGAGGGACCAACTTCGGTGGAAGTTATGAAAAAAAAATGTCCGTTAGAAAGCAGACTGAAGTAGGTTTTTCTCTAGGATTTTGGCTGTGCTTTACTCTATTCCAAAAAGCGACTTACAAGTATTTTTACTGAAGTACTTTACACCACTGGACAATCCATACACCAAAATGTAGCTAGGAAGCTTTACTTTTTAACATGTTATGTATCCTTTGTGTCTCTGAAAACATCTAAATGGCAGAAGCGAGGGAAAAACAGCCTCCATTCTTTTGGGAAGGCTTTACACTAGATGTTGGAACATTGCTGCGGGGACTTGCTTCCATTCAGCCACAAGAGCGTTAGTTATGTCAGGCACATATGTTGGGCGATTAGGCCTAGCTCGCAGTCAGCCTTCCAATTCATCCCAAAGGTGTTCGAAGGGGTTGAGGTCCGGGCTCTGTGCAGGCCAGTCAAGTTCTTCCACACCGATCTCGATAAACCATTTCTGTATGGACCTCAACTGTCGGGCCTCCAGCCCTGCTCAATATGCCTCAGCTAACCTTCTTGTCCCACCTCCAACAAATGCGGTGACCTCACCTGGTTTAATTGATGTCTCTAGAGACAATACCTCTCTCATCGTCACTCAATGCCTAGTTTTACCTCAACTGTATTCACATCCTATCATACCTTTGTCTGTACATTATGTATTTAATCTACTCTACCGTATCCAGGAACCTGCTTCTTTTACTCTCTGTTCTGAACATACCAGACGACAAGTTCTTATAGCCCTTAGCCGTACCCTTATCCTACTCCTCCTCTGCTCCTCTGGTGATGTAGAGGTTAATCCAGGCCCTGCAGTGCCTAGCTCCACTCCCATTCCCCAGGCGCTCTCATTTGTTGACTTCTGTATCCGTAAAAGCCTTAGTTTCATGCATGGTAACATTAGAAGCCTCCTCCCTAAGTTTGTTTTATTCACTGCTTTAGCACACTCTGACAACCCAGATGTCCCAGCCTTGTCTGAATCCTGGCTTAGGAAGGCCACCAAAATACCTGAAATGTCCATCCCTAACTATAACATTTTCCAACTAGATAGAACTGCCAAAGGGGGTGGAGTTGCAATCTACTGCCGAGATAGCTTGTCTTACTATCCAGGTCTGTGCCCAAACAATTTTAGCTTCTACTTTTAAAAATCCACCTTTGCAGAAACAAGTCTCTCACCATTGCCCTTGCTATAGACCACCTTCTGCCCCCAGCTGTGCCCTGGACACCATATGTGAATTTATTGCCCCCCATCTTCAGAGTTTGTGCTGTTAGGTGACCTAAACTGGGACACGCTTAACACCCCAGCCGTCCTACAAGCTAAGCTTGATGCCCTCAATCTCACACACATTATCAATGAACCTACCAGGTAGAACCCCAAATCCGTAAACACAGGCACCCTCATAGATATCATCCTAACGAACCTGCCCTCCAAATACACCTCTGCTGTCTTCAACCAGGATCTTAGTGATCACTGCCTCATTACTTGTGTCCGTAATGGGTCTGCGGTCAAACGACCACCCCTCATCACTGTCAAACGCTCCCTAAAACACTTCAGCGGGCAGGCCTTTCTAATCGACCTGGCCCGGGTATCCTGGAAGGATTTTGACCTCATTCTGTTATTAGAAGATGCCCGGTTATTCTTTAAAAGTGCTTTCAAATAAGCATGCCCCATTCAAAAAATATTGAACCAGGAACAGATATAGCCCGTGGTTCACTCCAGACCTGACTGCCCTTGACCAGCACAAAAACATCCTGTAGCATATGGGATTTGCATCGAATAGCCCCCGCGATATGTAACTTTTCAGGGAAGTTAGGAACCAAAATATACAGGCATTTAGGAAAGCAAAGGCTAGCTTTTTCAAACAGAAATTTGCATCCTGCAGCACAAACTCCAAAAAGTTATGGGACACTGTAAAGTCCATGGAGAATAAGAGCACCTCCTTCAAGCTACCTACTGCACTAAGGCTAGGAAACACTGTCACCACCGATAAATCCACAATAATTGAGAATTTCAATAAGCATTTTTCTACGGCTGGCCATGCTTTCCACCTGGCCACCCCTACCCTGGTCAACAGCCCTGTACCCCCCACAGCAACTTGCCCAAGCCTCCACATTCTCCTTCACCCAAATCCAGATAGCTGATGTTCTGGAAGAGCTGCAAAATCTGGAACCCTACAAATCAGCAGGGCTAGACAATCTGGAACCTCTCTTTTTAAAATGATCAGCCGAAATTGTTGCAACCCCTGTTACTACTAGCCTGTCCAACCTCTCTTTTCTATCGTCTGAGATCCCCAAAGATTGGAAAGCTACCGCGGTCATCCCCCTCTTCAAAGGGGGAGACACTCTAGACCCAAACTGCTACATACCCATATCTATCCTACCCTGCCTTTCTAAGGTCTTTGAAATCCAAGTTAACAAACAGATCACCGACCATTTTGAATCCCACCGTTCCTTCTCCGCTTTGCAATCTGGTTTCCGAGCTAGTCATGAGTGCACCTCAGCCACGCTCAAGGTCCTAAACGATGTCATAATCATCATCGAGAAGAAACAATACTGTGCAGCTGTATTCATCGACCTGGCCAAGGCTTTCGACTCTGTCAATCACCGTATCCTTATCGGCAGACTCAACAGCCTTGGTTTCTCAAATGATTGCCTCGCCTGGTTCACCAACTACTTCTCAGAGTTCAGTGTGTCAAACCGGAGGGCCTGTTGTCCGGACCTCTGGCAGTTTCTATGGGTGTGCCACAGGGTTCATTTCTCCGGCAGACTCTTTTCTCTGTATACATCAATGATGTCGCTCTTGCTGCTGGTGATTCTCTGATCCACCTCTACGTAGGCGACACCATTCTGTATACCTCTGGCCCTTCTTTGGGCACTGTTTTAACTAACCTCCAGACAAGCTTCAATGCCATACAACTCTCCTTCCGTGGCCTGCATGCTCTTCTACCGATCACTGCCCACACCCGCCCGCCCGTCCAACATCACGATGGTTCTGACTTAGAATATGTGGACAACTACAAATACCTAGGTGTCTGGTTAGACTGTAAACTGTCCTTTCAAACTCAAATTAAGCATCTCCAATCCAAAATTAAATCTAGAATCAGCTTCCTATTTCGCAACAAAGCACCCTTTACTCATGCTGCCAAACATACCCTCGTAAAACTGACCAGTCTGCCGATCCTTGACTTCTGCGATGTAATTTACAAAATAGCCTCCAACACTCTACTCAGCAAATTGGATGCAGTCTATCACAGTGCCATCCGTTTTGTCACCAAACCTCCATATACTAGCCACCACTGTGACCTGTATGCTCTCGCTGGCTGGCCCTCGCTTCATATTCATCGCCAAACCCACTGACTCCAGGTCATCTATAAGTCCTTGCTAGGTAAATCCCCGCCTTATCTCAGCTCACTGGTCACCATAGCAGCACCCACCCACAGCACGCGTTCCATCATCTATATTTCACTGGTCACCCTGTCGTGGAAATGCAGTACTGAGAGAGACTTGGTCTTGGTCATTTCTTCAAACAATCATCTTTATTTAATATTGATTAAATATTGCAATAATGAGACCGCCAGCCCACCAGTCTTGACTGACTGTTAGGCTGAGAGTCTAGCCTTTACAGACGATGCACAGTTTTTGTATAGCTGATACCAAGATTGCTTAGTCAGTCACCTATAACCTCCCCATGAGCCACCTTGGTTATCTACACAGGATGGTATTTTACTTAGTTTCCCAGATGCCAGGAAGATGAGACAATGAGGCATTGTTCTTAACTCTTCCAGGCTATCTCTATCTCGAGTCACACACCATATCTTGTCTATAGAATGCTAGCTTTTAGGTTTTTATCACCAACACAAATCAGTTGTCAGCTTCAAAGTATCTCTAGTAGAACCCATGTCCTCAACACACAGACCCGCCTGCTGCCAATGAATGGAACGAATTGCAAAAATCACTGAAGCTGGAGAACCATATCTCCCTCCCTAATGAGAACTTGTTCTCAACTAGCCTACCTGGTTAAATAAAGGTGAAATACATTTTTAAAAAATAAATGGAGGCGAGCTTTACACCGCTGCAGCCGACACTTGGCATTGCACGTTGTTGTCTTAGGCTTGTGTGTGGCTGCTCGGCCATGGAAACAAATTTTATGAAGCTCTCGATGAAAAGTTATTGTGATGCTTCCTGAGGAAATTTGGAACTCAGTAGTGAGTGTTGCAACCGAGGACAAACAATTGTTTACATGCTTTGCGCTTCAGCACTCGCCAGTTCCGTTCTGTGAGCTTGTGTGGCCTACCCCTTCGATGCTGAGCTGTTGAACCTAGACGTTTCCACTTCACAACACCAGCAGCTCTAGCAGGGCACAGATTTGACAAACGAACTTGTTGGAAAGCTGGCACCCTATGACAGTGCCACATTGAAAGTCACTGAGCTCTTCAATACTGCCTATGTTTGTCTATGGTGATTGCATGGCGGTGTACTCGATTTTATAAACCTGTCAGCAATGTGTGTGGCTGAAATAGCCGAATCCAATCATTTGAAGGGGTGTCCACACACTTTTGTATGTATAGTGTACCTTTCATACACACAGAGAGCTCTACAGAACCATAGAAACAGTCCCTTATGTACTACTAAGTACTATAACACAAATATCATGTTTGTCTTTACCACTGAAAATGAATACATGAAGGTGTAAAACTGTATATGCACACACACACACATACACATATATACAGAGTCACACGCACACACAGACAGTCACACACACCTGTTTGAAACCAAAATAGAAAATGTATTTTCATTTGAAGTAATTGTATAGAATGAACACAGCTTTATAAACTGCCCCCCTGGACTGCAATGCTCCTTGTATCTTCTCCTCTCACTGGTGGATTTGATTACATGCCCAGAGCAGTCTTGGTTTTTCCTACTCTGTTGTTGTCTCCTGTTTACCATGCATTAATACAGATTTGGTTGTGTTCCCCTTGGCTGGGTGAGTATAGTGAGCAATGGTGCTTCCTCCCTCCTTTCTGTAACCTTGAAGACTGATGTGAGCAATAGTGGCCGTCTCTCTTTCTG
This sequence comes from Oncorhynchus tshawytscha, assembly GCF_018296145.1. NCBI lineage: Eukaryota > Metazoa > Chordata > Actinopteri > Salmoniformes > Salmonidae > Oncorhynchus > Oncorhynchus tshawytscha. The sequence continues at coordinate 14,806,749 of NC_056447.1, forward strand.
TGACCCTAAGTTTGATTCAGCCTGTGACACTAGTTTGATTCAGCCTGTGACCCTAGTTTGATTCAGCCTGTGACACTAGTTTGATTCAGCCTAGTTCTCTAGTGTAGTGAGGAATAGTATGACCTCTCTCTTTCTTTGACTCTTGACAGCCCAGTGCTCTGGAGGGTTTGGTGTAGTGAGCAATAGTGCATTCTCGCTCTTTCTGTGACCCTTGAATTGCCCCATGAAATGTTTCGATGAGTTTGGTGTAGTGAGCAGTAGTTCTCCCATTTCTATTTCTGTAACGCTTGTCTCGACCCAAAGTGTGCTTTTAGGGAATATGCTCTTTCTCTCCAAACCCAGAGTAGTCTCCCTTTTCCTCTTCCTCTCTCTTCAGTCTCTCCTTCATCTCCCTTCTTCAGGTCACACCTTTTCCTCTTTCTCTGCCTCTCTTCCTCACCTGCCTCTTTTCTCTTTCACCACATCCCTCCTTCTCTCCTTCTCCCTCCAGTTTTTACCCTCTCACTCACTCTTGCTCACCATTCTTCTCATCTTGCCTTCTAATCCAGTTTCGCTTCTTTCCTTCCAATATCCCTCTCCAAACAAGGAGTAGTCTTTCCCCTTTCCCTGTCTGTGTATTAGGCTGGCGAAATAGAGTGCTAATGAAAGAGAGTAGCACTAGGCAAACAAGAGGTCCACTAGGTCTTATAGTGGGTATGTGTGTGTGTGTGTGTGTGTGTGTGTGTGTGTGTGTGTGTGTGTGTGTGTGTGTGTGTGTGTGTGTGTGTGTGTGTGTGTGTGTGTGTGTGTGTGTGTGTGTGTGTGTGTGTGTGTGTGTGTGTGTGTGTGTGTGTGTGTGTGTGTGTGTGTGCTTGATGGATGTGCATGTGTGTGTGAGACAGAGAGCCTAGTCAGTCTGATTAAGGTCAACTCTTCTCTCAGCACATCACTTTCTCTGTTCTCTACTGTTCTCTCCTGTCCTTCGTTTACCAATTTTTCTCTCCTTTACCCTCCACTATATCTATCTCCTGTTCAGCCAGGTCACCCGTGATACAAGTCAGTATTCGACATCCATCCATGTCTGAGGACGTCGGCAGATAACGTGGAAGCCACTAGGGGCAATATTGAGCGCTGTTACTTTCAAGTAGGTTTCGGTTTTGCTAGGGCCTTGTGGACAGGGATGGCGGATGGCTGTAATTATCTGCCTCCAAAGGTTGGAAGTTTGAATCCAGCGATAGAAAGTTGTTTTTGATATTTTTGTTTTAAGCCTATCCCAAACTTTTAACCCTAATGTTAACCATTCAGAGTTAATGTCTAACCTTAACTTGAGGCATTCACTCCGAAATCTTAACGTTACACTTAACCTGAAGTGAGACTGTGAGAGCTTGTTGCTCTTTTAAACTCTTCCCCATTCTTAATATTGCCATTTATGCATGCATACATTTTTTGGATGGGTGGCCCCAGCCACTCAGGACCTTTTTCTTCCAATGTTTTCACCTGTCTTTTTCCATCATCCCTTTTTTCCTTCGACCCCCCCACCCCACTGCCCCCTTTTCTCTATCTCTTTCTATGTTCTGTTCTTTCTCTTCTTTCTCTTCACTCTTCAAAGAAACCTGTTTCGAACAATAATTGAACACAAGCTCAGCTTAATAGCCAGACTTTCTGTCGTTCCTCCGACTAACCCACTGTTGTGAAGTCCTATTCAGAAGTCCTTCTCCAACTCACAGACACAATAGGGGGGTGTAGTTGTTGCTAGAGGCAACAGTTTAAAATGTGAAAATACTGCTGCTTTTCCTTTACCTGGTGCTCCGGTCATCCCCGTTGCCCACAGCGAACGTTTCCCCACATTAAACCCTAATACAGGATGCGTGACTGGTTACCCATGGAGATACTTTGCTGGAGGGATCACAGAGATGATGATGGGTTGGGGTCGACATACGGGCAATTCTATGAAAACAGAATTACGCTTTGACTAAAATGTATGCCAAACTAAAACCATAACTGTATGCCAGGGAGGACAGTAGCAGGTGACCCAACTGTGGTTTGTGATTATAATGATTTCAAATTGTAGCCAATTAAGTTGCAGTAATTCTGTTATGGATTTTTTGGTAATTCTGTTTTCAATTTGTTAACAGAAATACGAATTTGAATCACTTTTTAATTCAACAAAATTGATATCAGTAAAATCACTATTACTCATTGGTAGGTCGACCAATACCTGTTACTGTTACCTATTTGTGGGGTTTTGGTAACGTAAGAAGAACGTAAACAATTTCTCCAAAACAAAATAAGTGTTGATGTTAGTTGGCAGGGGTCTTTACATCACAGCGTGATTGGAAACTAACAAACTAACAAAACAACAAAACGAACGTGAAGCTATGACACACGAGTCCTGACAGGCAACTACACATAGACAGTAACCCACGAAATACCCAAAAGGAATATGGCTACCTAAATATGGTCCCCAATCAGAGACAACGATAAACAGCTGCCTCTGATTGGGAACCAATCTAGGCAACCATAGACATATAAGCACCTAGATATACAAAAACCCCTAGACAATACAAAAGCTACACAAACCACCCTCGTCACACCCTGACCTAACCAAAATAATAAAGAAAATAAAGATAACTAAGGTCAGGGCGTGACAACGTCAACATTATTGTGACTGGGCACCCTCGCTGCAGGCCCTGGACTGGGCACCCTCGTTGCAGGCCCTGGACTGGGCACCCTCGTTGCGGGCCCCAGACTGGGCACCCTCGTTGCGGGCCCCGGACTGGGGACCTCCATTCCATTCTCCGGTATCCCTCCTCGTACTGCTCAATTGAATCCCAGGCTGGCTCTAGCACTTTCTCTGGGTCGACCGACCACCTCGCTACCTCCTCCCAGGTTGTCTCATACTCCTGGCCACGCTGCTTGGTCCTTTTGTGGTGGATAGTTCTGTCACGGCCGTTGCTGGAAGAAATCCAAGGTGCAGCGTGGTGAGCGTACATTTTCTTTTATTTAAAATGAAATACAAAACATAGAAAATAGAACATAGAATGCCCACCCCACATCACACCCTGACCTAACCAAATAGAGAAGTAAAACGGCTCTCTAAGGTCAGGGCGTGACACACTAACCATCAAAAACATATTATTTTATTTAAACAACCCTCAAAACTACCAACCGGGGTCTATTTGACCTCAGAGGCATGTTTTTTAATCATATCTCCAGAATGCATTTGACAAGGTTGACCATAGTATTATGCTCTACAATGATGATGATGATGATGACATTGATGATGAAGATCGTGATGGTGATGATGATGATTGCAATATTACGCTTCAGTAATGGGGTATATCATTGGGCAAATCAGTCAAAAAATTATTTGTCAGCTCAATATGCTCTCACCATTCTACTCAACTTTTCTCTTCTTCTCTTCTGTCTCCTATGTCCTCCTCTCTTCTGTCTCCTATGTCCTCCTCTCTTCTGTCTCCTATGTCCTCCTCTCTTCTGTCTCCTATGTCCTCCTCTCTTCCCCTTGATCCTGTTGGCCTCGTTGGTAGAGAGAAGAGCCACGCTGTGGTAGGCAGGAGACTTCCACAGCATGCATATATAGATCTATAAATATTTACGCTTGAGTTTATTCAAAGATAACAGTCTTGGTGAGCTTGAAACAAACACTACAGAAGCTATGGGAAGGTGCTGTGAACACTACAGGGAAGGGAGATCGCTCAAGATTGACTTGGATGATGTAGGAAAATGCCTTCGAAATCAACCGCTAGGGGTAACAGTGAGCGCTACTACCATCAAGTAGGCTTGACTCCGGATCCGAAGGCCGCGTGAGCCTGACAGTTGCTGTCCAAAGGTGAAGAGAGGAATCAGACACACGCACACACACACTCATCAGTTAGTGTGTGTGTCTGTGTGCATGGCCAGACACTTATTAGTGTCTTTGAGAATATAATTTATGGGCTTGCTTATGCTGTATGGTTTTGTTTTGGAGCCAAGCATACATTGCTTGCATTTCTGTGTGTGTGTTTGTGTCTGTGTATCTGTGTGTCTGTGTGTTAGGAATAATATATTTGTGCGGAAAATGCTGAACCCAAAGATATGGCGAATGACTGCTGTATTTAAAGGTTTAGTAATAGACGAACAATAGACAGGCATATGCATATGGGGAGGCGGATTTTAAAGGGCCTTTAGTTGAATTACAGCCATCGACCTTAGCCCCAGGAATGTCACTTAGGACCATAAATGCTGTCTAAGTGCTGTTTTATGGTGACCCTTATCCTCAGAGAGGGGTTAACATCTGGTTTAAAATGCAGCTAGAATTTAGAAACGATCAGTCTGTGTGTGTGTGTGTGTGTCTGTGTGTCTGTGTGTGTGTGTGTCTGTGTGTCTGTGTGTGCGTGGGTGTGCGTGCGTGCGTGTGGGTGTGTGTGTGTGGGTGCTTTTGTATCTGCTTCACTTTCTCGCCTGATCTTGTTACTCTACCTCTCTCTCATTTCTAATTCCCCATTCAATCCGTCGATCAATCCATCATCCTCGACACTTCCACACATTTCTGTATCCGCTTCGTTTGGAGAATACATCAATGAATGATTTAATCCGAGCAGGAATACATAAATGGGTAAACAGACAGATGAAACAAAATGCTAACTATTGCAGCATGCATAAATTTAAAGAGCAAGATATTTTCTCTGAACCTTAGTTGGCCTGTTACCGTTGTGTCCTTATAAACTGCTTCAGTGTCTGTTTTTATACAGTAATACTGGTGTGGGCAGGGTGGGGGTAGACAAACCTGGTCTGGAATCAAGTGTTCAATCATTGCATGCAATGTAGCATAGCAGTTAGATATTACATTCATAGAATCTATGATGCACAGTAGAATAGCGGACTGTGCCTGTATTACCATGCGGGTAATATTTGGTTGAGACGTTTATCAATGAGATTTCAAACTTTATTCACCCAACCATTAGTTTGGGAGTTAAACAATGTGTTATCGCTGTGCTTTCAAGTAGGAGTGTGAACGTTTAAACAAAGTTGTGATGCTTACCGTTAAGAAAAATCCCCACTTTATAAAAATCACAGTTCAGTTATCACAAATGATACTGTTTTCTGTGTACATCATAGGCCATAAAGGGAAGATGTGTAATTAAAATAAAACCAGAGAGAAAGAGGCAAACTTTAGGCTACTTGGTAAAGTCATGCAAGACAAGACATTGCGAGATGCAGATTACCAAAACATATGAGCAGTTTTCTGCCTCTCTCTCCCTCACACTGGCCTGCCTACTCTGTCTCTTTGCTAATGATGCATGTGCGTGTTCAGTCTTCGTTCTGTTGCATGTGGAATAGCCTCTAATTCATGGCACCAATGCCGGTCTTGTGAGCATGGGGCAGCCAGTCTTCGTTTTTGCCTCATATGAAATACAATAGGCTACCGGTAACCTGTATCGATTTACACTTTTCAGACATAATGGAATCTTGCCTCTTGAAAGCGCCTCATACTATAGCATATTTGTCTGTCTGTTAGGGTAGGCTAAAAATTCACACCACGAAACCTTCTCGGGTGATATGAACAGAGATTTTACTTGTCTGGACTAAAATCCATCACTAGGCAACCAGATCTGTCAATCAAATAACTGGAGCAGCTTGCCTGCTGCCTGCACGCAGACCACTCTCTCCTAAATACTGTGACTTACCAACACATTTAGTCAGTGTTGTGTTCAAGACCACCTAAAGCGAGTCCGATTCAAGACCAAGACCAGAAAAATGAGAGTCCATTTCAAGACCATGATTGTAATTTTGTCTAATCACCACCATAATACGAGTTCAAAATGTCCAGTGTTTCTGTGTTCATATTTCAGACCAACATATGTTATGTACATATCTACCTCAATTACCTCGTATCCCTGCACAGCAAGTCAATACTCAATGTATATAGCCAAGTTATCGTTACTCATTGTATATTTATCATTACATGTTATCACTTTTCTATTATTTCTCTATTTTCTCTCTGCATTGTTGGGATCGGCCCATTAGTAAGCATTTCACTGTTAGTCTACACCTGTTTATGAAGCATGTGACACAAATACAATTTGATTTGATTTGTGTAGAGCACAGGACAGTACAATACAATACATTACTTAAGCAATAAGGCACAAACGGTTGTTCGGCCCGACACGATAGCTTTTATAAAACTGTTACCAACATATTTAAATAACAATTACATATTTGCATTAAAATGTGAAGTCAATTCATACAATTTCATTCTTCCACCAGAAGATATAGTCTGGACAAAAATCTGGTTGTTCTTTTGGTCATGTTGCTACAGACGCGACCCAGTTAATTATTTTTGTATAGTTGCTATACAAAGGGACTGGTTGTCCGTTCCAAACAAAATGGTTGCTATGCAGGCTAACATTCTTGTCACTTGCTAGTGACCTAGCCAACTTCTGCTAACTTAGTCGCGTTAAACATTGAACCTGGAATGACAGTACAATAGCTGCATTTTCATTTGCTTTAGTTTTTTTTTTATATTGGCATTTACTTGGATATGTCCATGAAAATGACATTGATGCGTGATTTCAACTGGCTCAGAAAAAGTTCTCGTCTAAGGAACTAGAGAAATGAAAATTCAAAGTGAAACATTGAGTACGGTGACATGCACACAATAATGTGATTATTATGGATAGTCAGATGAATATAATAGTTTGATTAAAAACGTTTACATGCTTTGCAAGAAGAATGATTTCCCTAATAAGCCTGTAGTCAGGCTACCCGATGGCACTCTGATAAATGCAGAAAATCACCAATTAAAATAAACATTCTACCATGTTATTTTTGGGAAGCATATTTAATTCTGAGTTCGGACATATGAAGGTTGTATGTGGAAGCTGTTAAGGTGTTTACATGTCCTAATAGATTACTCAGAAAACCAGGTGTTTTAATCGGCATCAGCTTTCTTTTATTTTGACCTCATGGCGATTAAGATAGGCAGAGTAAGGTGTTTACAGGACTATATTCTTATGGAGGTATTCTTATGTGTGTCTGTGACGGCCAATATGGCTTGGAACGCTGCTCGTCCAATCATCATCCAGGATCCAAACAACCAGTTTTATAAAGTACAATAGTGGTTGCTCATCTAAAAGTTTTGACATTATGCTGCGGGATTTAGAGGTGATTTGTGGTTTAGTACAGTACCCTGCATCACTGCACCACTGCTCCAGACCAGTGCAAGGGGGAGTTACACTGATTATGTAACGGCTTTCGTGGGCTGAAGAAGGTGAGGACCAAGGTGCAGCGTCGTACGTGTTCATCTTTATTTATGAATTGAACACTGAATGAAAAAACAACAAAAGAGAATCAACGAAACCGAAACAGTTCTGTCCATTTTGTACAAAAACAGAAATCAACTACCCACAAACAAAGGTGGGAACAGGCTACCTAAGTATGGTTCTCAATCAGAGACAACGATTGACAGCTGCCTCTGATTGGGAACCATACCAGGTCAAACACATAGAAATACAACACACAGAACAGAACATAGAATGCCCATCCCAACTCACGCCCTGACCAAACCAAAATAGAGACATAAAAAAGGAACTAAGGTCAGGACGTGACAGATTATGCTTTGTGGATGGGGGAAAAGACAGTGCTGCGCTGAGACAAGCATGGGGACCGGTCTTGATTAATCAATGAGATTTTTATTTTCACTGAATCTCCGTTTGGGTATTGGTTAGGGTACAATTAGGGTGTGGAAATGTTAGGATTATTTTGCTCTTACTGTAGTACTGTAGCCTACTCCCAACCAGTCATGTCATACAGTGCCATTATGGGCTATTAGCAGGACAATAAGGAGGGTAGGGGGATAATTGTATCGTCAAATGTATTTCTTAGGTAGGTTGGCTGTATCACAACCGGCCGTGATTGGGAGTCCCATAGGGCGGCACGCAATTGGCCCAGTGTCGTCGAGGTTTGGCCGGTGTAGGTGGTCATTGTAAATAAGAATTTGTTCTTAGCTGACTTGTCTAGTTAAATAAAAGTTAAATAAAAAAGAATGTTGCAATTTTGTTTTGTGTTTTGTTTGGTAAATTGTTTTGTAAATATTAATTCACATTTGATGTGCCACTAAATAAACAATTAATTATTTCAATCAATATTGTCATTAAAATATTTTTTTATAATGGAGGGAGGGTGGACGGGGAGTTACATTTTTTCTCAATTGCTAAAACACTAAAACCCATTGGCTGAACAAAGTTCTCAGTTGCTTGGACTCATTTAGCTAATTATGCTGTCTGTTGTCAATACCTTAAACCATTTCACATGGTAAAACACAATTTGCAGATCTCACTTAGACTTTTCAGCAAAACTCTAAACACATTCTCATTCTCAAAACACATTCTGCACTCCAATGCACATGTCATCCATACTGGTAAACACAAATGGCAACAATCAAATACAAATAGAGAACATATGTCATTGATTGAACACAACCACTAAAAATTGATTGAACCTGTTTCAAATGATGCGACACAACCAATATAAGCCAGTTCAGAGAGCAAACAGGTTGTTGAAGGTGGGAAGGAGAAAGTCTGAGAATGGATACTGTAGTACAGTGCATTGTAGGCTGTATACTGTACAATGGACATTGTGCTTTCCATTTATTAACAGTACTGACTGCTCAATAGATTTTGACCCATTTGCGACCAAGCTTTATCTTCCTGACTGATGTCCTGAGATGTTGCTTCAATATATCCACATAATTGTCCTTTCTCATGATTCCATCTATTTTGTGAAGTGCACCAGTCCTTCCTGCAGCATGCACCCCCACAACATGATGCTGCCACCCCCGTGCTTCACAGTTGGGATGGTGTTCTACGGCTTGCAAGCCTCCCCCTTTTTCCTCCAAACATAACGATGGTCATTATGGCCAAACAGTTATATTTTTGTTTCATCAGACCAGAGGACATTTCTCCAAAAAGTACGATCTTTGTCCCCATGTGCAGTTACAAACCGTTGTCTGGCTTTTTTATGGCAGTTTGGAGCAGTGGCTTCTTCCTTGCTGATTGGCCTTTCAGGTTATGACGATGTAGGACTAGTTTTACTGTGGATATAGATAATTTTGTACCTGTTTCGTCCAGCATCTTCACAAGGTCCTTTGCTGTTGTTCTGATATTGATTTGCACTTTTCGCGGTAAAGTACGTTCATCTCTAGGAGACAGAACGCATCTCCTTCCTGAGCGGTATGACGGCTGCGTGGTCCCATGGTGTTTATACTTGTGTACTATTGCTTGTACAGATGAACGTGGTACCTTCAGGCATTTGGAAATTACTCCCAAGGATGAACCAGACTTGTGGAGGTCTACACATTTTTTTTCTGAGGTCTTGGCTGATTTCTTTGGATTTTTCCATGATGTCAAGCAAAGAGGCACTGACTTTGAAGGTAGGCCTTGAAATACATCCACAGGTACACCTCCAATTGACACAGATGATGTCAATTAGCCTTTCAGAAGCTTCCAAAGCCATGACATACTTTTCTGGGGTTTTCCAAGCTGTTTAAAGGCACAGTCAACTTTGTGTATGTAAACTTCTGACCCACTGGAATTGTGATAAAGTGTGTGAAATATATGTGAAATAATCTGTCTGTAAACAATTATTGGAAAAATGACTTGGGTCATGCACAAAGTAGATGTCCTAACCGACTTGCCAAAACTATAGTTTGTTAGCAAGAAATTTGTGGATTGGTTGAAAATGTGTTTTACTAACTCCAACCTAAGTGTATGTAAACTTCCGACTTCAACTGTATGTTACCCATTGGCAGTGTTATCAGATACCACACCACAGTCCCCATAAAAAGCTGTCAGTTTAATAGAGATATCTTCCGCATCTGAAGTAAACGGTGTCGAACGGTTTGACCTACAAACTATTATGACCCCTCTATGGAAAGATGAGACTCTCACAAACACAATGTTTTCCTATGACCCACACAAGCATCTTGGGACTCGTCTGAAGTCGGTACAGCATTCCAGGTGAAGCTGGTTGAGAGAATGCCAAGAGTGTGCAAAGCTGTCATCAAGGCAATGGGTGGCTATTTGAAGAATCTGTTTAACACTTTTTTGATTACTACATGATTCCGTATGTGTTGTTTCATAGTTCTGATGTCTTCACTATTATTATACAGTGTAGAAAATAGTAAAAATAAAGAAAAACCCTTGAATGATTTAGGTGTGTCTAAACCTTTGACTGGTACTGTGCAGGCCTCACAAGACTTGTATGAAGGGCTCCCGGTACTAGTTGAAATGATTTATGGAAATACAGTATACTGTGCCTTCGGAAAGTATTCAGACCCCTTTGTTATGCTACAGCCTTATTCTAAAGGCTATATATTAGATATGTTTTCCCCTCATCAATCTACACACAATAACCCATAATGACAAAGCAAAAACAGGTTTTTAGAAAGTTTTGCTCATTTATAAAAAAATATATATATCATAATTACACATTATGTAAATATGATAGACCCTTGACTAGTACTTTCTTGAAGCACTTTTGCCAGTGATTACGGATTTGAGTCTTCTTGGGTATGGCGATACAAGGTTGGCACACCTGTATTTAGGGAGTTTCTCCCATTCTTCTCTGCAGATCCTCTCAAGCTCTGTCAGGTTGTATGGGGAGCGTCGCTGCACAGCTATTTTCAGGCCTCTCCAGAAATGTTTTTATTTTATTTTTATTTTACCTTTATTTAACTAGGCAAGTCAGTTAAGAACAAATTCTTATTTGCAATGACGGCCTAGGAACAGTGGGTTAACTGCCTTTTCAGGGGCAGAACGACCGATTTGTACCTTGTCAGCTCGGGGGTTTGAACTTGCAACCTTCCGGTTACTAGTCCAACGCTCTAACCACTAGGCGACCCTGTTTGATTGGATTCAAGTCTGGGCTCTGGCTGGGCCACTCAAGGACATTCAGAGACTTGTCCCGAAGCCACTCCTGCGTTGTCTTGGCTGTGTGCTTAGGGTCATTGTCCTGTTGGAAGGTGAACCTTCGCCCCAGCCTGAGGTACTTTGTACTTTGCTCCGTTCATCTTTCCTCCGATGCTGACTAGTCTTCCAGTCCCTGCCGCTGAAAAACATCCCCACAGCTTGATGCTGCCACCACCATGCTTCACCGTAGGGATGGTGCCAGGTGTCCTCCAGATGTGACGCTTGGCATTCAGACCAAAGAGTTCAATCTTGGTTTCATCAGACCAGAGAATCTAGTTTCTCATGGTCTGAGAGTCCTTTAGGTGCCTTTTGGTCAACTCCAAGCAGGCTGTCATGTGCCTTTTACTGAGGAGTGTATTCTGTCTGGCCACTCTACCATAAAGGCCTGATTGGTGGAGTACTGCAGAGATGGTTGTCCTTCTGGAAGGTTCTCCCATCTCCACAGAGGAACTCTGGAGCTCTGTCAGAGTGTCCATCGGGTTCTTGGTCACCTCTCTGACCAAGGCCCTTCTCCCCTGATTGCTCATTATGGCCGTGCGTCCAGCTCTAGGAAGAGTCTTGGTGGTTCTAATCTTTTTCCATTGAAGAATTATGGAGGCCACTGTGTTCTTGGAGACCATCAATGCAGCATATATTTTTTGGTACCCTTTCACATATCTGTGCCTCAACACAAACCTGTGTTGGTTTTTGCTCTGACATGCATTGTCAACTGTGGGAGCTTATGTGTGACTTAAGGCCTTGATTTGGTCTTATGTAGCAACATTTGAAATTGTGTTTTTTAGATTGGATAAAAGCGGAGACACAGAGCTTCAAAATGTTATATCATACACTGCATTTGAGGAACAATGGGTCAGTAGTTCTACTTTGAAAGTTCATAAACTTGTAACCTCCCTTTTGAGAAAATGGCCTTTGAATGTTTTGGTATCTACTGGAGAGCTCATCTTTGTTCAGCATCATTCACACCCTCTTAAGCTTTAGCCCCCACCCAACCTCTGACCATTTTACTCGCCCTAGTAGAGCTGGTTAGGCTGTTTTCATGTTATCCAGAGCATTGGTGACTGTAACTGTGCTGCTGGCAACAATTTAATTACTATTTTTTGCCAACGTTTACTGACTCCAGCCATACTCAATGGCTGTTGAGCGTTCGTAAATATATCAGTTATTCTGAGCTCACTCTGAAACCAACGTCTTTTTTGATAAGACATGTAACTAGCTAGCGAGCTAAAAAATGAACCATAATCCCAACTCATGATGTTACTACCTTGCATGAATCTGCAGCTAGCTAACCAACCAGGTTCAATGTTAGATAGCTAACATTAGGCTATAACTAGCCATGCAAATGGCTCTGAGATACAAATAATAAGATCATGCACATAACGTTAGCTAGCGAGCCAGCCAGCTAATGTTAGCTATCTAACAGTATACTTTAAATTAAACCTCTTTCTGTCAAAATTAGAAATGTGTAATATCTGAAAATGTAGCTAGCTCGACTATCTTACCTGTATACATAATGGATGGATGCGTCTCCTGTCAGATTCCATGGTTGCCCTTAGTTTGAAGATGTAATCTGGAGACAGGTGTTTTCCTCATCTCCTTAGCTATCATACTGAAATTACACTGATTTCAAAACTTGGTTCTCCAGAAAGTGGAGAGCAACACTTATGTAGTTTTACTATGCAATATATTAAAATAAAAAGCTGTGTTAGACAGGACTATCTAGACATGCTTACCAGATCAAATAGACAGACGCGTGCTACATGGCACATCAATCCAAACTCATCTCTTGGCATGTCCAGCCCACTCATTCGCTCAGCCAATCATTGCCAACGGGAAGGTTGCTCACTTTTTCGGTGGCTAAACCAACTAGGCTCATAATTTAACAATGTTGTTCACATTTACAGATGGCATACAAGTTTGTTATTAAGGCACATGAAAGTTTACATGTTCGAGAAGGCATTTCTGCCAAAAAATGCTTTTCGATTTAAAAAAAAAGTTTACGTTCAAACGTAGTGACTCACAACATACGCATTTACCTCTGGGTCTCCATTACACCTTGCTGCACACCAAAACATGTGATTTGTGATTAGAGTGTATTCATGGACATAAGGCCTTATTCCCTCACTTCTTGGCCTTCAGCAGAGGTTTCTTTTGGAAGACTGTTTGAAAGAAATATCTGACTGACCATTCAACGTTTGTAAACAACACATTAATCATGCATTCTTGATACTAGGTCAGAAAGCTGTGTGTACAATTTCTGAAACCATATAAATAGTCTTGTTAGGTTGGATTCTGCAGTGTTAATCTTCCAGTGGATGCCACACAATGAGTTCATGATGGATGTCACAGAAGAGCTCCCTCATCATCTTGCGACTAGATGGGGAACTGTCAGTTGTGACCCCACCCATGTCCAATCGCTCTGTCAGGGCCAGCTTGAAGCCAATTACCTGCATCGCTACAGAGCAGTATGCCTCCGTAACCTGTAACAGGCAAAGTATAACAGAATTACAACCAAGTCACCAGGTGTGATAACACAACATGTCATTGACCGTCATACTATAAACTGTATTCATTGTACTGTACCTGGATCAGTTCGCTCTGCACATTCTCGTTGGTGTCATCAGGAAATAGGTGGTGTATTTTCCGCTAAACTAGGTAACGGTTAGATACGGTCTGGTAGGCTGTAGCTAACGTAACCTAACGTTAGCTTGCAAGGTTACAAATCACATCGCCGTATAGCAGCTGGCAAATTACATTGTTTGCTTTGGAATGTCTAGCCAGCGTATTATGAAAGCTAGCTAGTTAGATTTTGATTTAGATAAACAAATGTACTGTCGTTCGCTAGCTAGTTAGTTAGCTACGTTACCTAAGCTCAACTTATTATCTGCTGCGCTGAAGTTGGCTGATTGGATGCCTTCCTCTTTGTTGTGAATAGCATCACTTTTCAACGTTCGACGACCTGGCAAACCCCATCAGTTAAAGCTTCAGGTCTGTTTCCAAATCCTCTGTCTGAAACTGCTGGCTACAAACATGGACATTTGGATATTTTTCCCCGGGAATATTCACATCATAGGCACCAGTATTTGTTGCCGCCAGCCACTGTCGGCACTGAGGAATACCTCCGGCAGGTAACCAATGAAATGCTACTCCAACAGCCTGTGCTTGCATGTAGTTTGGACGTCCAGGTACTGTGCACCACACCATGACTAAACTTTACAGCTGTTGTCAATAAAACATAAATAGTCATTTGCAATCTGATGTTTTGTGAACAAGTGGCTAACGTTGGTTATAGTTGGGAGGTGTGTTGGATAGTACAGTAGTGAGCTACCTGTTGATGCCCATTCTCAACTGGATCCACCTCCAACGTGGTGGTATTACGTCCTGGAATCCCTATGAATTCTGGATATTTTGGTTTACTTACAGCCAGGAAATGTAGATGGCCTGTTTCTATTAGTGAGATGCGGAAACGTTTGAATTTGCGTGCAGTGAAGAAATTCTAAATTGTTATGTTTATGTTATAACATATTAATGTACATATACAGTGAAATATAAGCAGTGAAATTTCCCTTTAAGGTTACGATTGGGGGAGGGGAAGCTGATCCCAGATCTGTACATAATGGAAACTTTGTCTTAGAGCGGTGGGTGGATGGTAGACTGAGACAAAGTGATCCATTTAAATTTGTCACTTCGTCTCAGGAATGATGACACGCTGTGGGGATGGAAGGCGACACTGGTCTTGTTGGACTGCCCAGTCGAACTGCCTGATCATAAATAGCTGCTATGGTGTGGGAGGAAGGACATTTGTCATCAGGCAATCTATTAGGCCTACCCTACTCCACAGCCAGACCCCGATTCTCCAATGAGAAGGGAATTTATCACTGCAGAGCTATAGGACAAGGCTATTATTGTTCCTGTCTTTCTCCCTCCTCCATCCTCCTCCCTCGCTTTCTCATTACTCCTCTCCAAGTTCCTCTCCTCTGCCTCCCTCCCGTGCTTGTAACAGATCTCCTTCCCTTCCTCCTTCTCCTCCTCTTCTTTTCGCATTCCTCTCCTTCATTGCCTACATCCTTCCTCTTTGTCCATCTCCCTACTTCACAAATTCCCTCTTCTTTCTTCCTATTTTTTCTTCATCCTTCTTCACTTTGCTTGTTCTCCCTCCCTCCCCTGCTCCTCCTGCCCCTATCCTCCTCTTTTCCTTCACCCCCTTTCCTTGTTCGGTTCTATTGTCTTGTTCTCTTCTCTCTTTTTTTCATCCTCTCCTCTTCCTTCCTTCCCCCGGCTCACACCTGATCCTATCAGATACTTAATTACTGTTGGTGGTGATTGTAATCAGATATGTATGCAGGATAATCACTACCTTGGGAATGTAAGGAGCAGCCGTAATCACACACTAATCGCTGCCACCGTGTCTGGTAGTGGGAGAGGGAGAAAGCGAGTGAAAAGGATGTAACAGTAAATGCAGGGATAGAGGGAAAAGAGAGACATTTCACAGTATTTTTTCAACCTCATAGTTTGTAAATATATATCAAACAAAGGTTAATCACATTTTTGACTTTTAAGGGATAGAAGGAAAATATAGAGAAAAGGAAGTAGTGGTAAATTAAGGGATAGAGGGAAAGGGGAGAAAAAGAGAGAAAATAAAGTAATAGTTAATAAAAGGATAGAGGGAAAAGAGATAAAAAAGGAAGTAACAGTAAACTATAAGAATATAGGGAGGTATTGGGTGTGTCCTCTCCAGACAATCCTCATCACACAAACCTGATAGCAGGGGAGAGCGAAAATGGATGGTGGCAGGTCCAGACTATACCCTCATCAGATACGCACACACCTCTCCTGTCATCTTCTGACACGGTGTCAGACTGAAACAAAAAGACACCTTGCTTTCTTTGTCTCTGTTCTGTGGATGTTCTTTCCTCCTCTTTCTCCATCTATTCTCTGCTTATCCCTTTGTCCTTGATTGGTGTAGGAGTCCTGATGCTTCTGATGTTGTTGTTGTTATTGTTGTTGTTCGTGAAACATAGGCATCAGTGCAAGCAGAAGGTCATGGTCAAGGTTTCATCTCCATAGTTGCCTACATGGTTGAATGTTCTTTTTCTCCACACATGATAGGAAATTGTATTGACTGTATCAGTATCGGTATTGATTGATTACCAGGGTTTGAGTTAAACCCCTAAGGTTGATGTCCGCGCCCCCACGGAAATCTAATTATGATAATAAAAAAATCCCCATAAAAATCTGTTATTTTAAGCTAGAGATATGTTATTTTTTTTGCATGGGATGCGTCTCCATCCACCACATTCGTCTATGTCGCAGTTCAACATCTGTGGTGAAAGGTGACAGAGCTAGAGCAATGTTTGTCATACAATGAGACATCCCAAAAATAAATCTTCTCACAAAATCGTCTGTAGCGTCCAAACGATTTGGCCATCTACAAACCCCTCTGTGGAAAGATGAGCCTCTCAATAACACAATGGGGTTCTCCATTTTGCTTTACGACCCTAACAAGCGTCAGGGAACTCGTCTGATGTTGGTACCGCAGATCTGCCATCTTCTGTCTGTAGCGTTGGAACAGTTAAGGTTACACACTAATATAACCCCACCATTGAAAGGTGAGTCTCACAAACAAGTACATGTCAGTTGTTTTGCTCTAGGACACCCACCTCAAAAGACTTGCCTCAAAAGACTCGTCTAAAGGCAGTATATTATGGAAGTACCTTTGTGCCAAAAAAGTGGTTAAATATGTGTAAAATATAAACACAACATTTAAGCGTTGGTCCCATTTTCCATGAGCTGAAATAAAAGATCTCACAAATGTGCCATACGCTTTTTTCTCTAAACGTTTTCCACAAACTTGTTTACATACCAGTTAGTCAGCCTTTCTCCTTTGCCAAGAACATCCATCCACCTGACAGGTGTGGCATATCAAGAAACTGATTAAACATTATGATCATTACACAGGTGCACCTTGTGCTGAGGACCGTAAAAGGCCACTCTAAAATGTGCAGTTTTGTCACACAACAAAATGCCACAGATGTCTCAAGTTTTATGGGAGCGTGCAATTGGCATGCTGACTGCAGGAATGTCCAACAGGGCTGTTGCCAGATATTTAAATCTTAATTTCTCGACCATAAACCACCTCCAACCTCGTTTTAGAAAATTTGGCAGTATGTCCAACCGGCCTTACGACCGCAGACCACATGTAACCATTCCAGCCCAGGACCTCCATATCCGGCTTCTTCACTTGTGGAGGGGAGGGAAGGTGCTGAGGAGTATTTCTGTCTGTAATAAAGCCCTTTGTGGGGAAAAACTCATTCTGAATGCCTGGGCCTGGCTCCCCAGTGGTTGGACACGCCCCCCCAATGGCTGCGCCCCGGCCCAATCATGTGAAATCCATAGATTAGGGCCTAATCTAGCTCTCTCAAATATAGGACAGCCACTTCAAAACATACTTCCTTTTGTCACATTTTTTGACTACCTGTTTTTCCAAATGTTTTATATACGCTAGATGACTGACAGGGGGCGCTGTTTTGTGTGGGGGCTGACGCTAATGAGGATGGGGGCTCGGAGAACATATTACCTCTCTGCGCAAGCTCTAATTCCTTCCCCAGTGACACAGAGACTGTGGTTTGTACTAGTTCTGTGTCGGCAGCACAGGAAAGCTTATCTTTTTTGCTGTGATTAGAGTGGCCGCTCCTGTGTGTCGGAGGCAGCTGTGGGATCGTTCAGAAGGGTGTGTGTGTTTGTATGATTGCACAGAGAGGCATGATTAACCTCCTACAGATGGATTAGGACAGCTGACACACATCAAATGTTGATTTTACTGAACACAGGCATTAGAATGACCTACAGTTGAAGTCAGAAGTTTACATACACTTAGGTCAAAGTCATTAAAACTCGTTTTTCAACCACTCCACAAATTTCTTGTTAACAAACTATAGTTTTGGCAAATCGGTTAGGACATCTACTTTGTGCATGACACAAGTAATTTTTCCAACAATTGTTTACAGACAGATTATTTGACTTATAATTCACTGTATCACAATTCGAGTGGGTCAGAAGTTTACATACACTAAGTTGACTGTGCCTGTAAACAGCTTGGAAAATTCCAGAAAATGATGTCATGGCTTTAGAGGCTTCTGATAGGCTAATCGACATGATTTGAGTCAATTGGAGATGTACCTGTAGATGTATTTCAAGGCCTACCGTCAAACTCAGTGCCTCTTTGCTTGACATCATGGGAAATCAAAAGAAAACATCCAAGACCTCAGAAAAAAAATGTATACCTCCACAAGTCTGGTTCATCCTTGGGAGCAATTTCCAAATGCCTGAAGGTACCACGTTAATCTGTACAAACAATAGGACGCAAGTATAAACACCATGGGACCACGCAGCTGTCATACCGCCCAGGCAGGAGACAGGTTCTGTCTCCTAGAGATGAACGTACTTTGGTGTGAAAAGTGCAAATCAATCCCAGAACAACAGCAAAGGACCTTGTGAAGAAGCTGGAGGAAACAGGTACAAAAGTATCTATATCCACAGTAAAACGAGTCCTATATTGACATAACCTGAAAGGCCGCTCAGCAAGGAAGAAGCCACTGCTCCAAAACCGCCATAAAAAGCCAGACTACGGTTTGCAACTGCACATGGGGACAAAGATCGTACTTTTTGGAGAAACGTCCTCTGGTCTGATGAAACAAAAATATAACTGTTTGGCCATAATGACCATCATTATGTTTGTAGGAAAAAGGGGGAGGCTTGCAAGCCAAGGAACAGCATCCCAACCGTGAAGCACAGGGGTGGTAGTATCATGTTGTGGAGGTGCTTTGCTGCAGGAGGGACTGGAGCAAAGCATGATGAGAGATGGCATCATGAGAATGGAAAATTGTGTGGATATATTGAAGCAACATCTCAAGACATCAGTCAGGAAGTTAAAGCTTGATCGCAAATGGGTCTTCCAAATGGACAATGACCCCAAGCATACTTCCAAAGTTGTGACAACATGGCTTAAGGACAACAAAGTCAAGGTATTGGAGTGGCCGTCACAAAGCCCTGACCTCAATCCTGTAGAAAATGTGTGGGCAGAACTGAAAAGGCGTGTTTGAGCAAGGAGGCCTACAAACCTGACTCAGTTACACCAGCTCTGTCAGGAGGAATGGACCAAAATTCACCCAACTTATTGTGGGAAGCTCGTGGAAGGCTAACCAAAACGTTTGACCCAAGTTAAACAATTTAAAGGCAATGCTACCAAATACTAATTGTAACTAAATACTAACTAAATACTAAAGACAGGGAATTCTTACTAGGATTATATGTCAGGAATTGTGGAAAACTGAGTTTAACCTTTCTAGCGCAGGCGTTCCGCTAGCGGAGCCCTTCGACGACATTCTGATGAAAAGGCAGTGCGCAAAATTAAATTTTTTTGGGGTGAAATATGTAACTTTCATCCATTAACAAGTCCAATACAGCAAATGAAAAATAAAAATGTTAATCTACCCATCGTTTCCGATTTCAAAAATGCTTTACCACGAAAGCACAACATATGATTATGTTAGGTCATTAGTCAAAAAAACACACAGCCATTTTTCCAGCCAAAGATAGGAGTCACAAAAAGCAGAAATATCGATAAAATGAATCACTAACCTTTGATTATCTTCATCAGACGACACTCATAGGATATCATGTTACACAATATATATATATATGTGTGTTTTGTTCGATAATGTGCATATTTATATCCAAAAATCTCAGTTTACATTGGCGCATTACATGCAGTATTGTTTTGATTCCAAAACATCCAGTGATTTTGCAGAAATACTCATAATAAACATTGTTATTAAACAAGTGTTATTCACAGATTACATTTTTATTTTTTGAATTTTACCCCCTTTTCTCCCCAATTTCGTGGTATCCAATTGTTGTAGTAGCTACTGTCTTGTCTCATCGCTACAACTCTCATACAGGCTCGGGAGAGATGAAGGTTGAAAGTCATGCGTCCTCCGATACACAACCCAACCAGCCGTACTGCTTCTTAACACAGCATGCATCCAACCCGGAAGCCAGCCGCACCAATGTGTCGGAGGGTACACCGTGCACCTGGCAACCTTGGTTAGCACGCACTGTGCCCGGCCCACCACAGGAGTCTCTGGTGCGCGATGAGACAAGGACATCCCTACAGACCAAGCCCTCCCTAACCCGGACGACGCTAGGCCAATTGTGCGTCGCCCCACGGACCTCCCGGTCGCGACCAGTTATGACAGAGTCTGGGTGCGAACCCAGGGACTCTGATGGCACAGCTGGCGCTGCAGTACAGCGCCCTTAACCACAGCGCCACCCGGCACGTTATTCACAGATTTAAAGATAGACTTCTCCTTAATGCAACCGCTGTGTCAGATTTTTTAAAAACTTTACAGAAAAAGCATTATCTGAGAACGGCGCTCAGACCCTAAAACAGCCAGAGGATTATCCGCCCTTTTGGAGTCAACAAAGTTAGAAATAACACCATAAATATTCACTTACCTTTGATGATCTTCATCAGAAGGCACTGCCAGGAATCCCAGTTCGACAATAAATGACTGAGTTGTTCCATAAAGTTCCATAAGACCATCATGTATGTCCAAATATCGACTTGTTGTTAGCATGTTCAGCCCAGTAATCCATCTTCATGAGGCGCAGGCACTTCGTCCAGACAAGAACTTGAAGAGTTCCGTTACAGTCCTTTAGAAACATGTCAAACGATATATGGAATCAATCTTTAGGATGTTTTTAACCTCTCTAGGGTATGTGGGACGCTAGCGTCCCATCTGGCCAACATCCAGTGAGGTTGCAGAGCGTCAAATTCATTTACAGAAATGCTCATTTTAAAAATTCAGAAAACAAAACATATTTTACATAGGTTTAAAAGATTAACTTCTTGTTAAACCAACCACAGTGTCATATTTATAAAATGCTTTTTGGCGAAAGCATACCTAGCCCAGAACATACCTAGCCCAGAACATAGCCCAGTTGACAAGTTATTACAAACAGTAACCAGCCAAGCAGAAGCTTTACAAAACTCAGAAATAGAGATAAAATGAATCCCTTACCTTTGATTATCTTTATATGGTGGCAATCAGAAGACATTCATTTACTCAATAAATGTTCCTTTTGTTCGATGAAGTCTCGTTATATCCAAAAACCTCTGTTTTGTTAACGTGTTTTCTTCAGTAATCCACAGGCTCAAACTCAGACAAATAATCCAAATTGTATCCGTAAAGTTCATAGAAACATGTCAAACGATATTTATATTCAATCCTCTTGTTGTTTTTTAGACTAAATGATCTATAATATTTCAACCGGACAATAAGTCAATATAAAAGGTAAACAAGAAATGCACATGCGCCTGAAATAACTCTGCGTCACGTTAGGGTCCACTCGTTCAGAATTGGTCTTACTCCCTCATTTGTAAGAATACAAGCCTGAAACGATTTCTAAAGATTGTTGACATCTAGTGGAAGGCATAGGAACTGCAAATGGAGTCCTAAGTCAATGGATGCTGTAATGCCATTGAATAGAAAACTACAAAACCAAAAACTTCCTGAATGGATTTTTCTCAGGTTTTCGCCTGCTAAATCAGTTCTGTTATACTCACAGACACTATTTTAACAGTTTTGGAAACTTGGGTATGCTTTTCATCCAAAATTCTGAATGCTGCCCCCTACCCTAGAGAGGTTAACATAAAACATTCTCCAACTGGAGAATTCCTTTGAAGAAAAGCACTGAGAGGTAACTCTGTCGGGAGCGCGCGTCATGAGACCAAGGCAGTCTGCCAGACCACTGACTCAAAGAGGTCTCATGAGCCCCTCCTTTATAGTAGAATCCTCATTCAAGTTTCTAAAGATGGTTGACACCTAGTGGAAGCCGTAGGAAGTGCAACTTTATCCATATCTCAATGTGTATTCGGTAGGCCACGTTTTGAAAAACTACAAACCTCAGATTTCCCACTTCCTGGTTGGATTTTTCTCAGGTTTTCGCCTGCCATATGAGTTCTGTTTTTCTCACAGACATCATTCAAAGAGTTTTAGAAACTTCAGAGTGTTTTCTATCCAATACTAATAATAGTATGCATATATTAGCATCTGGGACAGAGTAGAAGGCAGTTCACTCTGGGCACGCTATTCATCCAAATGTGAAAATGCTGCCCCCTATTCCAAAAAGGTTAAATGTATTTGGCTAAGGTGTATGTGAACTTCCGACTTCAACTGTATCCCTCTACTCTGTACCTCGCTCTCTCTCTCTTAGATACACACATGTTTCGGTACTGTATAGATAAACATAAAGGTAGCTACACACCCATAACATCATAACGTCCTGCTTTGGCTTGCTACACTTTTCTGCCCATGGGGCTTTACTGTGCCACGCTCATGTCACACATGCACACACACGCAGACACAAATGTACACACAGACACATTTTCACAAGTTTTTCTTTAAGTTGTACTATTTTCTACATTGTATAATATTGAAGACATCAAAACTATGAAATAACACATATGTAATCATGTAGTAACCGAAAAAGTGTTAAACAAATCAAAATATATTTTATATTTGAGATTCCTCAAAGTAGCCACCCTTTGCCTTGAATACAGCTTTGCAGCTTTGCAGACTCTTGGCATTCTCTCAACCAGTTTCATGATGTAGTCACCTAGAATGCATTTCAATTAACAGGTGTGCCTTGTAAAAGGTTCATTTGTGGAATTTCTGTACTTCATAATGCTTTTCAGCCAATAAGTTGTATTGTGACAAGGTAGGGGTGGTAAACAGAAGATAGCCCAACAGCTCAAATAAGCAAAGAGAAACGACATTCCATCATTACTTTAAGACATGAAGGTCAGTCAATCTGGAAATGTGCAGTTGCAAAAACCATCAAGCGCTATGATGAAACTGTCACTCATGAGGACCGTCATAGGAAAGGAAGACCCAGAGTAATCTCTGGTGCAGAGGATACATCCATTATAGTTAACTGCACCTCAGAAATTGCAGCCCAAATAAATGCTTCACAGAGTTCAAGTAACAGAGACATCTCAACATCAACTGTTGTGTGTGAATCAGGCCTTTTTGGTCGAATTGCTGCAAAGAAAACACTACTGAAGGACACCAATAATAATAAGAGACTTTTGGTCACCTGAGGGCTCTATTACGTCACTGTCTGCCTCAGCCGACCACTGCAAACTCATCCAGCCCCCCTTCAGCAGTGACGTAAACCCTGGATAAACCTCCGGTAGTAATTTGCAAACCCAAGAAACCGCTGCACCTCCTTTACCGTGGTGGGAGTCGGCCAATTACGCACGGCTACAATGCGGTCACTCTCCATCTCCACCCCCAAGGTGGAAATGCGGTATCCCAGGAAGGAGACGGACTGCTGGAAGAACAGGCACTTCTCAGCCTTGAAGTAAAGGTCATTTACCTCGGCTCCCGTCCTGGCCCATCTGGATCTCTCTTTGGCTTTCATAGTGGAGGTGGATGCGTCCTAGGCTGGGATAGGAGCCGTGCTCTCTCAGCACTCGGGTACACCACCGAAGCTCCGCCCCTGTGCCTTCTTCTCGAAGAAGCTCAGCCCGACGGAGCGAAACTATGACGTAGGGTACCGGGAGCTGTTGGCTGTCGTAAAGGCTCGGAAGGCGTGGAGACATTGACTGGAGGGGGCTAAACACCCTTTTCTCATCTGGACTGACCACCGCAATCTGGAGTACATCGGGCAGCGAGGAGACTGAATGCTCGCCAGGCAAGGAGGGCCATGTTTTTCACCCGTTTTGTGTTCACCTTTCCTACAGACCAGGCTCCCAGAATGTTAAAGTCAGAAGCATTGTCCCAGCTGTATGACACAGAGGAGCGGCCCATGGATCCCACTCGCATACTCCCGGCCTCCTGCCTGGTGGCGCGGGTAGTGTGGGAGCTGGATGCGGACATTGTGCAGGCGTTACGTGCAGAGCCCGCTCTCGTCCAGTGTCCCGCTGGGCATCTGTACGTCCCGTCTGCTGTCCGTAACCAGTTGATCTGTTGGGCCCACACGTCACTCTCTTCTGGTCATCCTGGGATCGGTCGGACAGTGCGCTGTTTGAGCAGGAGGTACTGGTGGCCTACCTTGGCTAAGGACGTGAGAGTTTATGTTTCCTCCTGCTCGGTGTGCGCCCAGGGTAAGGCTCCTAGGCATCTGCACAGAGGGAAGCTACACCACTTCCCCGTTCCACAACTGCCTTGGTCGCACCTGTCGGTGGATTTTCTTACCGATCTACCCACCTCACAGGGTAACACCACGATCCTGGTCGTTGTGGATCGGTTCTCTAAGTCCTGTCACCTCCTCCCTCTGCCCGGTCTCCCTACGACCCTACAGACTGCGGAAGCCTTGTTTACGCACGTCTTATGGCACTACTGGATGCCTGAGGATATAGTGTCTGATCGAGGTCCCCTGTTCACGTCTAGGGTCTGGAAGGAGTTCATGGAACATCTGGGGGTCTCGATCAGTCTTACTTCAGGGTTTCACCCCGACAGTAATGGGCAGGTGGAGAGAGTAAACCAGGATGTGGGCA
Source organism: Oncorhynchus tshawytscha (assembly GCF_018296145.1). NCBI lineage: Eukaryota > Metazoa > Chordata > Actinopteri > Salmoniformes > Salmonidae > Oncorhynchus > Oncorhynchus tshawytscha. The sequence continues at coordinate 14,831,256 of NC_056447.1, forward strand.
GGTTTCTGCGGTCTTATTGCCAGGACCCGCCGGGGGAGTGGGCGGCGTTCGTGCCCTGGTCTGAGATGGCACAGAACTCGCTTCGCCACTCCTCCACTAACCTCTCTCCCTCCCAGTGAGTACTGGGGTACCAGGCGGTTCTGACGACTGGTTCAGGTGCGCGGAGGAGACATAGAAAGCTGCCAGTGTTCACCTTCAGCGGGCTGTGCTACGCCAAATAAAGAATGCAGACCATCACCGCAGTGAGGCTCTTGACCTGAAACCTGCCCCTCCGCCTGCCCTGCCGGAAGCTGGGTCGATGGTTCATAGGGCCATTTAAAGTCCTGAGGAGAGTGAACAAGGTTTGTTATAGGTTACAGCTTCCCCCCGATTACCGTATTAACCCCTCGTTCCATGTGTCTCTCCTCAGGCCGGTGGTGGCTGGTCCGCTCCAGAAGTCCGAGGTGCGGGAGATTACTCTGCCCCCCCCCCCTCTCTGGACATCGAGGGTGCCCCGGCGTACTCCGTTCGCTACATACTGTATTCGAGACATCAGGCGAGGGGCCTTCAGTAACTCGTGGAGTGGGAGGGTACGGCCTGGAGGAGAGGTGCTGGGTTCCGGTCGAGGATGTGTTGGACGCTTCAATGCTGCAAGAGTTCCACTGTCTTCGTCCAGATCGCCCTGCACCTCGCCCTCCGGGCCATCCCCGAGTCCGGTGTCGGCACGCAACTGTCACGACTTCCGCCGAAGTTGGTTCCTCTCCTTGTTCGGGTGGCGTCACCGGTCTTCTAGCCATCATCGATCCATTTTTAATTTTCCATTTGTTTTGTCTTGTCTTCCCACACTCCTGGTTTCAATACCATCATTACATGTTGTGTATTTAACCCTCTGTTCCCCCCATGTCCTTGTCCGGAATTGTTTATTGTAAGATCTTGTGCACATTTATCTGCTGTGTGATGGGTTTTGTACCCATTTGATTGTTTGTTCTGATTACGGTGGTTTTTATTATTAAACTGCTCTGTTGTAAATACACAGTTTTTGTTCTCCTGCGCCTGACTTCTCTGCCATCAGTACGCACTCCTTACAGCAGCTCAGTGACCCATGATGCAATTCCATTAATGGGTGTAAATCCACAGTTCTGTAATGGCTTTCTTCTGTGGACGAAGGAGAGGACCAAGTGTTAGTGTTCATCATGTTTAATAAAGACGATAAACGTGAACACTACAAAATACAAAACAACAAATGTGAAAAAACCGAAACAGTTCTGTCTGGTGCAGACACACGAAGACAGAAGACAACCACCCACAAAACCCAACACAAAACAGGCTACCCAAATATGATTCCCAATCAGAGACAATGACTAACACCTGCCTCTGATTGAGAACCATATCAGGCCAAACATAGACACAGGAAAACTAGACACACAACATAGAATGCACACTCAGCTCACGTCCTGACCAACACTAAAACAAAGAAAACACAAAATAACTATGGTCAGAACGTGACAGTAGCCTCCCCCAAGGTGCGGACTCTGCCGCAAAACCTGAACCTATATGGGGAGGGTCTGGGTGGGCATCCGTCCGCGGTGGCGGCGCTGGCGCAGGACGTGGACCCCACTCCACCATAGTCTTTGTCCGCTTTAGTGTCCTCCTAGGAACGGCGACCCTCGCCGCTGACCTAGGATTGGCAAGCCTACTAAATGGCCCCACTGGACTGAGGGGCAGCTCTGGACTGAGGGGCAACTCCGGACTGAGGGGAAACTCCGGGCTGAGGGGCAAGTCCGGACTGAGGGGCAAGTCCGGACTGAGGGGCAACTCCGGACTGAGGGGCAACTCCGGACTGAGGGGCAACTCCGGACTGAGGGGCAACTCCGGACTGAGGGGCAACTCCGGACTGAGGGGCAACTCTGGACTGAGGGGTAGCTCTGGACTGAAGGGTAGCTCAGGACTGAAGGGTGGCTCAGGACTGAAGGGTAGCTCAGGACTGAAGGGTACCTCAGGACTGAGGGGTAGCTCAGGACTGGCTGACGGCTCTGGCAGACCCTGGCTGGCTAGGCGGCTCTGGTAGCTCCTGGCTGGCTGGCGGCTCTGGCAGGTCCTGGCTGGCTGACGGCTCTGGCAGGTCCTGGCTGGCTGACGGCTCTGGCAGGTCCTGGCTGACTGACGGCTCAGGACAGACTGGCGGCTCTAGTAGCTCTGGACAGGCGGGAGACTCTAGCAGCTCTGGACAGGCGGGAGACTCTAGCAGCTCTGGACAGGCAGGAGACTCTAGCAGCTCTGGACAGGCGGGAGACTCTAGCAGCTCTGGACAGACGGGAGACTCTAGCAGCTCTGGACAGACGGGAGACTCTAGCATTTCTGGACAGACGGGAGACTCTGGCAGCGCTGGAGAGGAGGAAGGCTCTGGCAGCACTGGAGAGGAGGAAGCACTTGTAGGCAAAAGACAGAGGGACAGCCTGGTGTGGGGGGCTGCCACCGGAGGGCTGGTGCGTGGAGGTGGCACTGGATAGACCGGACCGTGCAGGCGCACTGGAGCTCATGAGCACCGAGCCTGCCCAACCTTACCTGGTTGCATGCTCCCGGTAGCCAGGCCAGTGCGGTGAGGTGGAATAGCCCGCACTGGGTTGTGCTGGCGAACTGGGGACACCATGCGTAAGGCTGGTGCCATGTACGCCGGCCCAAGGAGACGCACTGGAGACCAGAAGCGTAGAGCCGGCTTCATGGCACCTGGCTCGATGCCCACTCTAGCCCTGCCGATACGAGGAGCTGGAATGTACCGCCCCGAGCTATGCACCCGCACCGGGGACACCGTGCGCTCCACAGCATAACACGGTGCCTGCCCGGTCCCTCTCGCTCTCCGGTAAGCACAGGGAGTTGGCGCAGGTCTCCTACCTGGCTTCGCCACACTCCCCGTGTGTGTCCCCCCCCCCAAGACATTTTTGGGGCTGACTCTCGGGCTTCCAACCTCGCCGCCGTGCTGCCTCCTCATACCAGTGCCTCTCTGCCTTCGCTGCCTCCAACTCTGCTTTGGGGCGGCGATATTCCCCTGGCTGTGCCCAGGGTCCTTTTCTGTCCAACTCGTCCTCCCATGTCCATGAGTCTTGCAATGCTGGCCGCTGCTGCTGCCCGTTACCACGGCGCTTGGTCCGGTTGTGGTGGGTGGTTCTGTAACGGCTTTCTTCTGTGGACAAAGGAGAGGACCAAAACGCAGCGTGGTTAGTGTTCATCATGTTTAATAAAGACGATAAACGTGAACACTACAAAATACAAAACAACAAATGTGAAAAAAACGAAACAGTTCTGTCTGGTGCAGACACACGAAGACAAAAGACAACCACCTACAAAACCCAACACAAAACAGGCTACCCAAATATGGTTCCCAATCAGAGACAATGACTAACACCTGCCTCTGATTGAGAACCATATCAGGCCAAACATAGAAATGGGAAAACTAGACATACAACATAGAATGCCCACTCAGCTCACGATTCTCGATTCTTTCTGCAGACATTTTTGAATCTTAATTCAGAGCAGATATTTAAGAGTTTTTGGAAAATGTGGTCACATAAAAACTGAGGGAGATTTTACTGTAATTCTGAGTCAAAACATAATTCCATTAGAATTGCCCTTTATAGTAGCTATGTTTGTGTGGCATGGGCCATGGGCTGGGAGTATGGGGGCTGTGTCATGTGTGCGGAGGTACAAACATCCCTCTGTGTGGTACACACAAACTCAAACACATTCATGCTCATATACGCACACACGCCTCTGTGTAAAAGGCAGGGGCGGACAGACATTCATTCAGCCTATGCGTTTGGAGGTGGGCCCAGACACAAGTCCCCTCACATCTACCTCCCCCTCGAACAAAGTCTACATTCATCACAACCCCCTAACGCAACCTGCTGGACCTAAAGCTATGGAAGTGCACCCCCCTTTTTCTTCCAGCCTCCCCGTTGTCACAAACAAACTCATTTTCTCCCACTCGCCATCTCGCTCTCTGCTTTGTTTGTCGAGCATGTGTGTATGTGCTGCTGTATACATCCGCCTGAAGCCCTCTATCAATTCAAAACAAAAAACAATTAGAAATTAACACAAAACATTGCACTCAAAAATTTCAAAAAGATATAGCCATTTCAAATGTTACATTATCAGCTGTGTACAGTGTTTTAACAATCTCACTTTCTCTCATGTCCTGTTTTATTGAGCATGATGGGAATGTTTTCCTTTCGCTCCCGCCCATTGCTCTGGCAACCAAGCCCTGAGGCCGAGGCGGGCCCTAGAAAGGCAAACAGACACTCAAGCTAGCTAATGTGGATGGTTAAACCTCTATGCTACATACCCGATGGGGATTCTTTACGCTAGGGTGGTATGATGAGAAATGTATTGACCGTAGTAGCGCTACCAGCAGCACACACACACACACACACACACACACACACACACACACACACACACACACACACACACACACACACAGGGTGTGTAGAAAAGGACAGGCTTTTATTTTTAGATTTCCCTATGCACCCCTAGTTTGTCCCCTTAGTTAGAATGCCCGACAGTTCATCAGTCAATCACCCCTAACTTTCTATCCAATCAACGACATTCTCTTTAGCCTGCGCATTGTAAATTCTGCATCCATCCAGTGAGTTGTGGTTGTATTCATTTGTATTTCATTCAACCTTTATTTAATTTGGCAAGTAAGTTAAGAACAAATTATTATTTACTCTGCCACCTGCGGGGACGGGAGCTGAGATTTAAAGAAAATAGGATAAAACACATCACGACGAGGCAACACAACACAAAAATAGACCTAAGACAACATAGCATGGCAGCAACACAACACAGCAACACGTGACAACTCAGCATGGGAGCAACATAACATGATAATAACATGGTAGCAACACAAAACATGGTATAAACACTATTGCACACAGACAACAGCACAAAGGGCAAGAAGATGGATACAACAATACATCACGCAAAGCAACCACAACTATCAGTAAGAGTGTCCATGATTGAATCTTTGAATTAAGAGATTCTCACGCTGTTATAAAGGATTTGGAGACAGGCGCAGGAATACATAACAGTGGTTTTTAATATACCCAAAACAAACACGTATACATAACACTGGGATGTACCCAAACAAAAGAGTGAGGGAAAACATCGTAGAACGACACGGGACGAGATCCGTAATACATAAAAGCTGAAACAATGCATAGGTACTCACACGACCAACGGACATGGGAACAGTAACTGACAAGAACAATGGGGAACAGAGGGCACATACAGTGGGACAAAAAAGTATTTAGTCAGCCACCAATTGTGCAAGTTCTCCCACTTAAAAATAAGAGAGAGGCCTGTAATTTTCATCATAGGTACACTTCAACTATGACAGACAAAATTAGAAAAAAAATCCAGAAAGTCATATTGTAGGATTTTTAATGAATTTCTTTGCAAATTATGGTGGAAAATAAGTATTTGGTCACCTACAAACAAGCAAGATTTCTGGATCTCACAGACCTGTAACTTCTTCTTTAAGAGGCTCCTCTGTCCTCCACTCGTTACCTGTATTAATGGCACCTGTTTGAACTTGTTATCAGAATAAAAGACACCTGTCCACAACCTCAAACAGTCACACTCCAAACTCCACTATGGCTAAGACCAAAGAGCTGTCAAAGGACACCAGAAACAGAATTGTAGACCTGCACCAGGCTGGGAAGACTGATATATGCTGAGAGAAGGACAGTGTCCTGTCTAGCCCAGGGATGGGCAGTTCCAGTCCTCAAGGGCCTGATTGGTGCCACAGTTTTTTCCCAGCCCCAGGTAACACACCTGACTCCAATAATCACCTAATCATGATCTTCAGTTTAGAATGCAATTTGATTAATCAGCTGTGTTTGCTAGAGATGGAATTAAAAGGTGACACCAATCAGGCCCTCGAGGACAGGAGTTGCCCACCCCTGGTCAAGCCACACTCCCAAGTCAAAGTCTAAACCCTCAGAGGTAGTAATCACACCTGTGGGGAGAGGGGCATTCTTCTTATCAAATCACATGACTTTTGCTTTAGAGGTGTTCAGAACAAGGTTAAGGGCAGAAAAAGCTGGTTGGACACTAAGAAAGCTTTGTTGTAGAGCGTTTAACACAATATCCGGGCAGGGGCCAGAAGAGTATAAGACTTTATCATCTGCATATAAATGGAGGAGAGAGCTTCCTACTGCCTGAGCTATGTTGGTGATGCAAATTTAGAAAAGCGTGGGGCCTAGGATCGAGCCTTGGGGTACTCCCTTGGTGACAGGCAGTGGCTGAGACAGCAGATGTTCTGACTTTATACACTGCCATCTTTGAGAGAGGTAGTTAGTAAACCAGGCCAAAGACCCCTCAGAGAAACCAATACTCCTTAGCCGGCCCACAATAATGGAATGGTTTACCATATCAAAAACGTTGGCCAAGTTAATCAAAATAACAACATTGCTTAGAATCAAGAGCAATGGTGACATCATTGAGGACCTTTAAGGTTGCAGTGACACATTCATATCCTGAGTGGAAACCAGATTGCATACCAAAGAGAATACTATAGACATCAAGAAAGTCAGTTAGTTGATTGTTTACAAGTTTTTCCAACACCTTTGATAAACAGGGCAAAATAGAAATAGGCCAATAACAGTTATGATCAGCTTGATCAGCTTAAAATCAGCTTAAAATAAAGGACGAACTGTGGCTGCCTTCCACGCAATGGGAACCTTCCCAGAGAGGAGAGACAGGTTAAAATGGTCAGAGATAGGCTAAACCATTTGACACAGATGTTTTTTTGGGGTCAAGTTTAAGGAGCTTCTTTAGCACCTCGGACTCAGTGACTGCCTGCAGGGAGAAACTTTGTCGCGGGGCAGGGAAAAAGAGGGAGGAGCATCGGGGCCAGTCACATTAGAAAGGGTGGGGGATGAGGAAATGTTGGACGGGCAAGGAGGCATGGCTGAGTCAAATAGGAATCCTGACTTAATGAAGTGTTTATTAAAGTGTAAGGGATTTCTTCCATTGACGGAGAGGCGGACCAAAGCGCAGCGTGGTTATTTTGATTAATGTTTAATAAAGCACTTCACCTGAACAAACTAACAAAAACAAGAAACGTGAAAACCCAAAACAGCCCTATCTGGTGCAAACACAGAGACAGGAACAATCACCCGCAAACACACAGTGAAACCCAGGCTACCTAAGTATGATTCTCAATCAGAGACAACTAATGACACCTGTCTCTGATTGAGAACCATACTAGGCCGAAACATAGAAATACCCAAATCATAGAAAAACAAACATAGACTACCCACCCCAACTCACGCCCTGACCATACTAAATAATGACAAAACAAAGGAAATAAGGGTCAGAATGTGACAGTACACCCCCCCAAAGGTGCAGACTTCGGCCGCAAAACCTTAACCTATAGGGGAGGGTCTGGGTGGGCGTCTGTCCACGGTGGCGGCTCTGGCGCGGGACGCGGACCCCACTTCACCATCGTCTTAGTCCGCCTTATTGTCCACCTCCTTGGCTTTCTAACCATGTCCACCCTTCTCAATGACCCCACTGGACAGAGGGGCAGCTCGGGACAGAGGGACGGAAGCTCTGGCGCCTCTGGGCTGAGGGGCTCTGGCGCCTCTGGGCTGAGGGGCTCTGGCAGCAGCGCCGGACAGGCGGGAGACTCCGGCAGCCGCGCCGGACAGGCGGGAGACTCCGGCAGCAGCGCCGGACAGGCGGGAGACTCCGGCAGCCGCGCCAGACAGGCGGGAGACTCCGGCAGCCGCGCCAGACAGGCGGGAGACTCCGGCAGCCGCGCCGGACACGCAGGAGACTCCGGCAGCCGCGCCGGACAGGCGGGAGACTCCGGCAGCCGCGCCGGACAGGCGGGAGACTCCGGCAGTAGCGCCGGACAGGCGGGAGACTACGGCAGCAGCGCCGGACAGACAGGACCACCTGCAGGGAGGAGACAGAGAGACAGCCTGGTGCGTGGGGCTGCCACAGGAACCACCAGGCTGGGGAGACCGTCAGGAGGCTTGGTGTTAGAAGGGGGCACCTGAAGGACCGGGCTGTGGGAGAGCACTGGAGCTCTGGTGCGCAACCTAGGTACCACTTCACCAGGCTGGACAACTACTCTAGCCCGGACCCTCCAGAGTGCAGGCACAGGTTGAACCGGGCTGTGGGTAAGCACGGGAGATCTAGTGCTTACTACGCGCACCTCTCCCTTAGGCTCCACTCCCACATTTGCCCGGCATGAGCGGAGCGCAGGCAGAGGACGCACTGCACCCTCCCAGCGCCCCGGAGACACAGCACGCAGAGCCGGCGCAGGATACCCTGGACCAAAACTGCGTACCGGCGACCAGACCCACTGAGCAGGCACCATACGCCCTGGCTCGATGCCCGCACTCACATGACACTCTCGGGGGGCTGCCCTATAGCGCACCGGGCTATGGACACGTACTGGCGACACCGTGCGCTTAACCGCATAACACGGTGCCTGCCCAGTAACGCGCTGCTTATAATAAGCACGAGGAGTGAGCACAGGTCTGCTACCTGGCTTAGCCCCACTCCTCGTGTGCCCCCCCAAAAAGATTTGGGGGGCTGCCTCTCGTACCTGTCGCACTGCCGTGCTGGCTTCGCCAACCTCATTCTCCTGTAACCTTCCTTGAACTGCTCCATCGAATCCCAGGCGGGCTCCGGCACTCTCCCTGGGTCGACCGCCCACCCGTCTATCTCCTCCCAAGTTGTGTAGTCCAGATTCTGCTCCCATGTCCTTTCCTCTTTGCGCCGCTGTTGCTGTTGCCCATTACCACGCCACTTGGTCCTGTTGTGGTGGGTGATTCTGTAAGGGATTTCTTCCATTGCATGAGAGGCGGACCAAAGCGCAGCGTGGTTATTTTGATTCATGTTTAATAAAGCACTTCACATGAACAAACTAACAAAAACAAGAAACGTGAAAACCCATAACAGCCCTATCTGGTGCAAACACAGAGACAGGAACAATCACCCACAAACACACAGTGAAACCCAGGCTACCTAAGTATGATTCTCAATCAGAGACAACTAATGACACCTGCCTCTGATTGAGAACCATACTAGGCCGAAACATAGAAATACCCAAATCATTAAAAAAATAAACATAGACTGCCCACCCCAACTCACGCCCTGACCATACTAAATAATGACAAAACAAAGGAAATTAGGGTCAGAACATTAAGGTCAGTGACATAAAGAGCTCAGTGACGACAGAGAATGGACAGTTTATAATTTACTGTCAATGTATGCATACTAGAACTGTATTTTGTTGCAGTGTATAGACTGATGCTGTATTCTGCTATTGTAATTCAAGTTCTTCTATTAACGTACAATATATACAGTACCAGTCAAAGGTTTTGACACACCTACTCATTCAAGGGTTTTTCTTTATTCTTGACTCTTTTATACATTGTATAATAATAGTGAAGACTTCAAAACTATGAAATAGCATATATGGAATATATAGTGTAACTGTAATTTCATTATTCCAATATGTTTTCATTAATTGAATTCCCCATCCCGTGAACAGGACCGTTTTCATCATCTTACACTAATTAGTATAACGCAACAGACATAAATCTTCCTAGAAAATCTTCCTATTCATGAAAATCACAAGTGAAATATATTGGAACACAGCTTAGCCTTTTGTTAATCACCCTGTCATCTCAGATTTTCAAAATATGCTTTACAGCCAACGCTAGACAAGCATTTGTGTAAGTTTATAATAGCCTAGCATAGCATTATGCCTTGCTAGCAGCAAGCAACCTTGTCACGGAAATCAGAAAAACAATCAAATTAAATTGTTTACCTTTGATGAACTTCGGGTGTTTTCACTCATGAGACTCCCAGGTAGATAGCCAAAGTTCATTTTTTTCCCAAAATATTATTTTTGTAGGCGAAACAGCTCCGTTTATTCTTCACGTTTGGCTGAGAAATCGCCCGGAAATTGCGGTCACCACAGCGCCAAATTTCTTCTCCAAATTAGCTCCATAATATCGACAGAAACATGGCAAACGTTGTTTAGAATCCATCCTCAAGGTGTTTTTCTAATATCTATTCGATAATATATCCGTCGGCACAATTCCTTTTTCTCTAGGACCGATTGGAGTAATGGCTACCTCTGCACTTTACGTGAGAATCTCTCTCGGACCCACCATGTGACCACTTACGCAATGTGCCCCCATACGGCTATTCTTCAACAGAAATGCGTAAAACTACGACACAATGCTGTAGACACCTTGGGGAATACGTAGAAAGCGTACACTCGTTGATGGTACATTCACAGCCATATAGGGAGTCATTGGAACGCAGCGCTTTCAAAACCTGGGCCACTTCCGGATTGGATTTTTCTCAGGCTTTCTCTTGCAACATCAGTTCTGTTATACTCACAGACAATATCTTTACAGTTTTGGAAACGTTAGAGTGTTTTCTATCGAAAGCCGTCAATTATATGCATATTCTAGCATCTTTTCCTGACAGAATATCCCGTTTAAAACGGGAACGTTTTTTTTCCAAAAATGAAAATACTGCCCCTAACACCAACAGGTTAATCTATTTTATGAGAATTTGTAAGATTATTGTTTGCATAAAATAGACGGAGACCAGTCTTATCAATAATAGGTAACATAATTTATTCTCGGAGCGCTCTGCCACGTTACCACGAGCAACAGTTTATATACAATAACATGACGTCATTTCATTGCTTCTAGAATGAATCCCCTCCTCCCGACCTAGAATTAAGTGAGTTTAAAAGTTTATTCCAACTCACTAACACACTCACAGGACACACAACATAACTGAATTAACTTTTGACTCCTCACCATTATCGATCACCACTTAGCTGACAGTTCTAATTAACAGAAAACCTAGGAATGCACTCACTGCCTTATCTAAAACACCCCATAGGTTAACGACCCTATCTGCTTAGTTAATCCACAACCCATTCCTCCCTGCCTAGTTGGAATGGTGTTCATTAACTTTAATTACTCCTTGTCCGTGTCACACAATCCCTTCTTATGAACAGAGTATAAGTTTACTTAGTTGCAGTTCTATTTAAAATTAGGATATTGTTTCATCATTTATTCATAATATTCCTAACAATAGTCACCAAAACAGTGTTAAACAAAACAGATTATTCAAAGTAGCCACCACTTGATGACAGCTTGCATACTCTTGGCATGCTCTCAACCAGCTTCATGAGGTAGTCACCTGGAATGCATTTCAATTAACAGGTGTGCCTTTTTAAAAGTTAATTTGTGGAATTTCGTTCCTTCTTAATGCATTTGAGCCAATCAGTTGTGTTGTAACAAGGTAGGGGTGGTATTTAGAAGATGGCCCTATTTGGTAAAAGACCAAGTCCATATTATGGCAAGAACAGCTCAAATAAGCAAAAGAAAATGACAGTCTATCGTTACTTTAAATTTCAAGAACTTTTAACGTTTCTTCAAGTGCAGTCGCAAAAACCATCAAGCGCTAAGATGAAACTGGCTCTCAAAGATGAAACTGGCTCTCATGAGGACCGTCACAGGAAAGGAAGACCCAGAGTCACCTCTGTTGCAGAGGATAATTTCATTAGAGTTAACTGCACCTCAGAAATTGCGGAGTTCAAGTAACAGACACATCTCAACATCAACTGTTCAGAGGAGACTGCATGAATCAGGACTTTATGGTTGAATTGCTGTAAAGAAACGACTACTAAAGGACACCAATAAGAAGAAGAGGCTTGCATGGGCCAAGAAACACGAGCAATAGACATTAGACAGGTGGAAATCTGTCCTTTGGTCTGATGAATCCACATTTGCGATTTTTGGTTCCAACCACCGTGTCTTTGTGAGACGCAGAGTAGTGAAAGCATTATCTCCTCATGTGTGGTTCCCACCGTGCAGCATGGAGGAGAAGGTGTGATGGTGTGGGAGTGCTTTGCTGGTGACACTGTCAGTGATTTATTTAGAATTCAAGGCTCTCTAAACCAGCATGGCTACCACAGCATTCTGCAGCGATACGCCATCCCATCTGGTTTGCGCTTAGTGGGACTATCATTTGTTTTTCAACAGGACAATGACCCAACCCACCTCTAGGCTGTGTAAGGGCTATTTGACCAAGAAGGAGAGTGATGGAGTGCTGCATCAGATGATCTTCCCAACCTCAACCCAATTGAGGTGGTTTGGGATGAGTTGGACCGCAGAGTGAATGAAAAGCAGCCAACAACTGCTCAGCATAAGTGGGAAGTCCTTCAAGACTTTGGGAAAAGTATACCAGGTGAAGCTGGTTGAGAGAATGCCAAGAGTCCGTAAGGCAAAGGATATCTACTTGAAGAATATAAAATATGTTTTGATTTGTTTAACACTTTTTTTGTTACTACATGATTCCATATGTGTTATTTCATAGTTTTGATGTCTTCACTATTATTCTACAATGTAGACAATAGTAAAAAAGAAAGAAAAACCATTGAGTATGTGTTTTTCCAAACTATTGACTGGTACTGTACGTAATACAATGCAAAATACAATACAAAATGCATATATGTCTGTGTGTCTTTTTACTGACCCCGTTGTACCATAAGGTGTTCTTTTTTTATCTGCTTTTATTGCTAGCTTGAGTTACCTGGGTGTGTTTCCCAACCTCTGTTCTGTACCTCGGTAACATCGACACCTCGCACAAAGACAATAGAGTTGCAGTCAGCTTTGAGCCAGGGGAGATTGACATGCATATCATTGACATATGCCCTCTGTGTACATCTAAGTGCGGTACATGCTGCTCAGATTTGGACCAACTGCAAGTTGCCTATGTCCTTATTTTCCGCACCCGACCACACAACTGCACAGTAATCCAAGTCCTATTGGATAGGTAACTGTTCAACTGTTCATAGACAGAAGTTTTTTCAGTTGCTGACAGGTGCTGACAGGTGTATAAAATCGAGCACTCTCCATAGAAAACATTGGCAGTAGAATAGCCTTATTGAAGAGCTCTGTGACTTTCAATGTGGCACTATCATAGGATGCCAACTTTCCAAAAAGTCAGTTCGTGAAATTTCTGCCCCGGTCAACTGTAGGTGCTGTTATTGTGAAGTGGAATTGTCTTGGAGCAACAATGGCACAGCCGAAAAGTGGTAGGCCACTCAAGCTCACAGAATGGGACCGCCGAGTGCTGAAGCACATAAAAACGGTCTGTCCTCGGTTGCAACACTCACTACCAAGTTTCAAACTGCCTCTGGAAGCAACGTCAGCACAATAACGGTACTTCGGGAGCTTCATGAAATGGGTTTCCATGGCCGAGCAGCCACACACAAGTCTAAGATCACCATGCGGACTGCCAAGCATTGGTGGAGTGGTGTAAAGCTCGCCGCCATTGGACTACAGAGCATTGGAAACGTGTTCTCTGGAGTGATGAATCCCGCTTCACCATCTGACAGTCGGACAGACAAATCTGGCTTTAGCGGATGCCAGGAGAACACTACCTGCCCGAATGCATAGTGTCAGCTGTAAAGTTTGGTGGAGGAGGAATAATGGTCTGGGGCTGTTTTAGTTCCAGTGAAGGGAAATCTTAATGCTACAGCATACAATGACATTCTACATGTTTCTGTGCTTCCAAATTTGTGGCAATAGTTTGGGGAAGGCCCTTTCCTTTTTTCAGCATGACAATGCCCCTGTGCACAAAGCGAGATCCATACAGAAATGGTTTATTGAGATCGGTGTGTAAGAACTTGACTGGCCTGCACAACCCCATTGAACACCTTTTGGGATGAATTGGAAGGCTAAATGCGAGCCAGGCCTAATCGCCCAACATCAGTGCCCGACCTCACTAATGCTCTTGTGGCTGAATGGAAGCAAGTCCCCACAGCAATGTTCCAACTTCTAGTGGAAAGCCTTCCCAGAAGAGTGGAGCAGCAGGGGGGAACCAACTCCATATTAATGCCTATCATTTTTTAACAAGATTTTTGACGAGCAGGCTTCCACTTACTTTTGTCATGTAGTGTAAGTAAGAAAGGCAGAGTTGACGAAGCCAACTTTTAGAGATGGAGTGATAATCAACGTGTGAGGCATTGATAAATAGAGATAGATAGAGGGCTCTATTTTAAAAAACCTAACGCAATGGCAAATCTCATCGCTGGCGGTAGCGCTATAGGTCTGGGTATGTCAGAAATAGTTTTTCTGATTTTACAGTAGAAATAATGGGCACAGTGGTGCAAAAGGCCTGGGTTTTGATGAATACATAAGTTGTAGGTGTGTCAAAGCTTGACACCTCACTGGCCAATCAGAACATGTTCCATGGCTAAATATATGGTTGTTTCAATTAGTGTATATACAGCCTTTTATGTATTGCGTTGTCATCAACTCCAATTCAAAGGTTTGTCCATGATAAATGAAACGCCAACTTGTTTTAAATAGGCCATGACTAAATACAGTTACAGGCACCATAATCGCTCCCCGTGGGAATATAATATTTAGGCAATGTAGAATATGGACAGTTTTACACACATCCAAACTTTTCACAGGAGCTGGACAAAGATCCTATGCCCGAATGCATAGTTACAACTGTAAAGTTTGGAAGAGAAATAATGGTCTGGGGCTGTTTTTCATGGTTCGGGTTAGGCCCTTTAGTTCCAGTAAAGGAACATCTTAACGCTACAGCATACAATGACATTCTAGACAATTCTGTGCTTCCAACTTTGTGGCAACAGTTTGGGGGAGGCCCTTTCCTGTTTCAGCATGACAATGCCCCCGTGCACAAAGCGAGGTCCATACATAAATGGTTTGTCAAGACCGGTGTGGAAGAACTTGACTGAACGGCACAAAGCCCTGACCTCAAACTCATCGAACACCTATGGGATGAATTGGAATACCGTCTACGAGACAGGCCTAATCGCCCAACATTAGTGCCCGACTTGCTCTTGTGGCAGCAAGTCCAACATCTAGTGGAAAGCCTTCCCAGAAGAGTGAAGGCTGTTATTGCAGAAAAGGGGGAACCAACTCCATATTAATGCCCATAATTTTTAGAACGAGATATTCGACGAGCTGTTGTCCACATTCTTTTGGCCATGTAGTGTATGTGAATTTTTTTTAAAGCTCAAGACGGTACTCTCAGTATAGAATTTATAATGTAGGTTAACTTGCGTAAACCCAGTTCTATGATAATATGAGTGAGATATCTCACTTTATGGTGATTTGCTCAGGAAGTACCAATCACAGCGTCTGTTGGAGACATACAGGTCGGATGTCGAATGAGGTGAGCCCTTCTCCTCTTCACAAGACTCCAATCGCCTCGCCTTTGGTCATTCACAAGCATGCCTAGCTTCCTTGCGCTCTTGCAAGCAGGAAAAAGTGGTGAGATATGTCACTCATATTATCAAAACACCCCTCAAGAGGCCCCAACACTGAGGAAGTATGTGCTGATGAAAGTGCAGTGACAGTCTGTAAAGCCATAGTGCAAATCTCCTGTCAAAGGAGATGCCCTTGAACAGCGCCCAAGTGGTGTCTGCCCTCTGGTGGAATCAGCCCATCTGGCCTGCAACCCTTTGCTTTCCAATATACCAGTTGATGAGAGAGGGGCCTTCCTTGCAGAGGTTGTTTCTAGCTCTTGTGCAATACTCTCACTCTATCCAAGTAAAATACAAAGCGCACACCGGATACAAGCAGAGGAAAAGCTTCTGTCTTGGTTCACAGGGAGAGTGACAGCTGAGAAACCACAAGCTCTATGATGAAGCAAAGCAGTTGCTGCTGAAGGTGGGGTCAGGTAACAAAGGTGGCATCAAAGGTGGGGTCAGGTAACAAGGTTCCTACGAGATCCTTGTGCAACTGTAGGCACAAATGGCTCGCTCACTCCTTTTACAATACATTTTATGGCTGTATGAATCGATTTTAAGGATGAAAAAAAGTTGCATGAAAAGACATGCCCTCTGCTCTGTTACTTGCGCAGGCTGCACACATTTCATCAGTCTCTCATTCACAATTTGACAAGCACTTGATGATATTCTCACCCATCAGACTATTCACAATGTAATCTGGTCTTTAAATATAGCCTACTAATATATGTGTGGAATATTTTGTTATTTAGAATGTCCCACCAAAAAATAGCTAATGGAATAGCGCTTCCCACGTTTACATTTTTAATAGGCCAGGTAGGCAACAACCGGTTGTAAAGTGGATTAATGTGCTTCATTTTAAGAATTGAGCATTACATATAGAGCATGAGAAAGCTGGGTTCCTCTTTTCAATAGGGTCCAATCAAAACTCTGTTTTCACAAGCAATTGCATGACTGGGCTTATAAGAACACGTTTCAATAGGTTCTGTAGGCTATGGGCTAATCCAACCCTGTTCCAGGGGTCCTAGGGCTATATGCTACACTTAGAGCTATCTAGCCACTTTAGGTGTGATACAAACCTTATCAAAACATATAGGGCTATGCGCTAGGCTACATGATGCATGCGACTACGATTTGATAATGTTGCCAAAAAATGCATGTACTCTTTTTTATATATTTATATTATGCCTACTCATTCAAGGGTTTTTCTTTATTTTTGCTATTGTCTACATTGTAAATAATAGTGAAAACATCAACACGATGAAATAACACATATGGAATCATGTAGTAACCAAAAACAAACAACCAAACAACAAATCAAAATATATTTTAGATTTTAGATTCTTCAAAGTATCCACCCTTTGCATTGATGGCAGCTTTGCACACTTTTGGCATTCTCTCCACCAGCTTCACCTGGAATGCTTTTCCAATTGGGATGAGGTCGGGTGATTGCGGAGGCAAGGTCATCTGATTCTTCTGATTCTTCTTATTGGTACAACAATTTGACCATGATGGCCTGATTCACACGGTCTCCTGTGAACAGTTGATGTTGAGATGTGAAGCATTTATTAGGGCTGCAATTTCTGAGGCTGGTAACTCTAATGAACTTATCGTCTACAGCAGAGGTAACTGGGTCTTTCATTCCTGTGGCGGTCCTCATGAGAGCGAGTTTCATCATAGCGCTTGATGTTTTTTGTGACTGCACTTGAAGAAACTTTCAAAGTTCTTGAAATTTTCCAGATTGACTGACCTTCATGTCTTAAAGTAATGATGGACTGTCATTTCTCTTTGCTTATTTGAGCTGTTCTTGACATAAAAAAAATATGTTTTATACATTTGCCCCCCCAAAAATCTAAAAACCAGTTTACGCTTCGTCATTATGGGGCATTGTGTGTACAAATCTATTTTAGAATAAGGCTGTAACGTATCAAAATGTAGAAAAGGTCAAGGGGTCTAAATACTTTCCGAAGGCACATTTACAGGAGCTCTTTGCTTAGGCTGCTACTTGGCCACAATGGCAACTATAGAACATGTTATGGGTATTTGGTATTTTATTAGGACCCCCATTAGCTGCTGAAAAAGCAGCCGTTACTCTTCCTGGGGTACACATAAAACATGAAACATAATACAGAATGACATAATACAGAACATCAATAGACAAGAACAGCTCAGGGACAGAACTACATAACTTTTTTTATTTTACCCTACATATCAATGCATACACACAAACTATCTAGCTCAAATAGGGCTTGTCATCGTCAATCACTAGGAACTTAAAAAAATAAAATAATTTGTGGTATCCAATTGTTAGTAGTTACTATCTTGTCTCATCGCTACAACTCCCATACGGGCTCCGGAGAGACGAAGGTTGAGAGTCATGCATCCTCCGAAACACAACCCAACCAAGCCACACTGCTTCTTAACACGGCGCTCACCCAACCCGGAAGCCAGCCGCACCAATGTGTCGGAGGAAGCACCGTGCACCTGGCGACCTGGTCAGCGTGCACTGCGCCCGGCCCGCCACAGGAGTTGCTGGTGCGCGATGGGACAAGGATATCCCTACCGGCCAAGATGGTGGAAGAGCTGTTTCTTCACCCTCCATGTCATTTTCAAAGTTGAGGAGACCCACGGGATGAATCCCATCATTGTCTCCCATCATTGTCCTAGCTTGCCATCCCCTGACACAAGTTGTCAGACAGTAGAATGGAATTGAGGCTATCCATAACATTTCACCTCTGCCAATGGCCGAGGGAGGGGGTAAAGATAGTGGAGCGTTTAATCCTCCTTCTCAAACCCGATCTAGTCAGTACTTCACAATGCTCGCAGAACTGGGGGTTGTCGAGTCCTGCTTGAGCATGTTCTCTTCCCAGGCAATTGATGCATAGAAGGTGAAAATCCTTCCCCCGCAATCATAGAACCGCAAACACAAGAACGTGGTGGTTCCAGTGCCTGGCTTGGTTCGCCTTGGGAAGGGGCAGCAGTGGCTATAATATTAGTAGGGGTTGATGATATGCGGTGGTGTAAAGTACTGAATAAGTTAAAATACTTTAAAGTACTACTTAAATAGTTTTTGGTTTATATTTTTGACAACTTTTACTTTTACTTCACTACATTCCTAAAGAAAAGAATGTACTTTTTACTCCATACATTTGACCTGACACCCAAAAGTACTTGTTACATTTTGACAGGAAAATGGTCCAATTCACACACTTATCAAGAGAACATCCCTGGTCATCCCTACTGCCTCTGATCTGGCGGACTCACTAAAAATGCTTTGTTTGTAAATTATTGTCAGGGCATTGTAGTGTGCCCCTGGTTATCCGTAATAAAAATAATAAAAAATAAAGTAATTGTGCTGTCTGGTTTGCATAATATAAGGAATTTGAAATTATTAATTGTTTTACTTTTGATTCTTAATTCCATTTGAGCAATTCCATTTATTTTTTGATTCTTAAGTATATTTAAAACCAAATACTTTTAGACTTTTACTCAAGTAATATTTTACTGGGTGACTTTCACTTTTACTTGAGTAATTTTCTTTTAAGGTATCAAAAATATGACTTTTGAGTACTTTTTCCACCAGTGATGATATGAAGGCACCTGTTGTTGAGCTAGCTAGTCAGAAGCCTTGCGGCTCATTCCAGCTAGGGTGAGCACCGTGTGAATGCTAAACCGTAAAGCTAAAGATGCGTTATCTAGCTAGCAGATACCTCTTGGCCAAGATGTGCTGTAGCTAGCTGAAGTGAACTCCGTGCCAAGAGGCAACCAGTCAGTTGAATTAACACAAACGAGTAAAAATAGGTGAAAATAAGACGAGAGAAGGGATCCAGCAATATTACCGTGTTTCAAGTAGTGATGCTGGTGTGGTTAGCTAGCTTCCCAGCTAGTTTGCCAAGTTAACTAAAGCTAGCCTGTGATGCTAGCTACCAACTGGAGACTGAAGAGGAGAAAATGAATTGTACTCGAAGCAAAACTTTCCTTTCGGGTCAGTACTCTTTCCTTTCTGTCAAACACTATTGACAGGAGCTGGGGTCCTACGTCCGGAAGCGTCAACCTCGTGGTTCGCCAGAGAACAGTTCAGTAGAAAGACAGAATCTAGTAGTGCTGAGGAGAGCTTCAGGAGTTAGAGAAAACTCTTCACAAGGATGTCTCCAACAGACGCTCCGATTAGTACTTCTGTTAGAGAATCCAGCTGAGCGAATCCCCATAAAGTGAGATATCGAGATGATATATTTGTAATGGAACCCCTTTATTGATAGGTTACTTGGCTGATGCATGGCTAGGATAAAAAAGACACACCTATGTGAAGCTGCTAAACCAGCCTTGATTTAGGGGAGGGGAGGCTGTGCTTGATTTTTAATCAAATTAAACTAAATGAGGGAAAATCTATATTTTTTTATGTTTCTAAATATGAGGTTCACTGGCACAAAAGACACATCTCATTCCATGGGCACTGTGCATCACTGCTGGATAGGCAGCACTTCCGCTCTCAAAATCCATGCCATAACCAACTGCCTTACTGCTAAGACCAGCTTTTGGTTGGTTTAAATATCCCAACCAGCGTTTCCTGAAATTGTCACTTTGGCACAAGTTTTTAAGCACACACCTAAGATATTGCCACACCTCCCACCTCAGCGCAAGGGAGCACATATAGAACAGGTAAATGACCAATCCTGGCGCAAAGGGTTAGAAAATTATAGAGCGCTGGCTTTAACAGGTCAATATTGCCAACGAGCATGCATTTGACTAATTGTGCAGCTTTATAATAGCAGACAAAAATAGAGCCCAGAGAGGGACATGGAGGAGGGAAGACATAGAGAGATGACAACAGACAAAGAGAGAGAGAGGTATGGCAGACATAGTTATGAAATGCCAGAAAGATGGAAAGAGTACACAGAGAGCTGAGAAAGGAAAAAGGATGGTAAACACGAAACAAATAAAGAACAAAAGTTGGATAGAGCGGGTAAGGAGGAGTAGCAGTAGAGTGCATAGTTGGAAAAGGAGCGTTAATATTAGGCTCATGCAGCCACAATAAGATGAGTCTTTTTAACCTTGTCATATATTAGCCAAGTCACACTAAAGGCCAAAGTTTTTGCACTTTTCACACTACCCAGAATCAACTTTTTTTTGAGAGAGAGTTTTGAGAATCCGAGAGCAGGAAAGAAGAGGCAGAGCGGACTGCTATAGCCCACTGCCTGGCTCCCAGCCTCTGTACCCCTGACCTAGATTACAGCACATAATTAAACAGATCTCTACAGCATTTCTACTTTAATCTGCACTGATCTGAAAGAACGGACTATGTTGTTTTGTTTTCACCTCTCAGGTCCTATTAGTGTACGGAGACGAGGAGACGAGGAGAGGAAGAGTTTCTTTCTACAAAACACTGTCCACATCCACAATTCAGTCTCTTTTTCTCTCTCACACACACACACACACACTGTCTCGTTCATTAAGTGTGGTGAGGCGGCCCACCTCGGGCTCTGCTGGGATGGGCAATTGGGGTTGGCTAATTATAGCAAATAAACTGCACTGATCTGTGCAATTAACATGCAGTAATCGAGCCCAGTGCTGCTGTGACACTGATTAATAGCCCAGTAGTCTGAGTGGCTGCCCTTTAGCTCAGCCTCACTCCACAGCCTTCAATAACGAAGAGAAGAGGGACGGAGGAGGATGCTCTGGTAATAGACGTTGATGTTGAGTAGCCGATGTCAAGACACTAAGTCACAGGTGATAGGCTCATAACTAGTCACATGTGCTTTCTCTCCCTGAAGTTGTCATCTAATAATTGTATAAGTTTTTGCTTGGAAATGTCGCTTTGTCTTGAGAGTTTATATTTAAAATATAGCAACCTCACATAGCAGACCTGGTACTGTAGGCTATAGAGATTCACTGCTGTGTGTGGGTGAGAGAGAAAGAGATGGAGAGAGAGATGGGGAGATAGGTTATTCTTTCCCTCCTCTTCTCTGATATTAGCCATTCTCTCTGATGGTCAGCTCTCTCCAAGGTGCATTGCCTGTGGCAAAATAGTTTTCATTCCTTTTTGCGCATCTCTTCATGTTCTCTTTTTCTTCCTCTCTCTTCCCTCTATTCCACAGTTCCTGTTTGTAAAAGCTCAGGGCTTGTTTCTGCACCATATGTCTTTTTTATCTTTATTACACTGAGTGCAATATTCAGCAAGTTTCGGGAGCACAGTCAGAGCACAGTTAAAGTACAGTCAGCAGCATAGTCAGAGCACAGTTAAAGCACAGTTAGGAGCACAGTCAGAGCACAGTTAAAGTACAGTCAGCAGCATAGTCAGAGCACAGTTAAAGCACAGTCAGCAGCATAGTCAGAGCACAGTTAAAGCACAGTCAGGAGCATAGTCAGAGCACAGTTAAAGCACAGTCAGCAGCATAGTCAGAGCACAGGCAGGAGCACAGTCAGGAGCACAGTCAGCAGCATAGTCAGAGCACAGTCAGGAGCACAGTCAGCAGCATAGTCAAAGCACAGTCAGGGGCACAGTCAGCAGCATAGTCAGACCATAGTCAGAGCACAGTCAGGAGCACAGTCAGCAGCATAGTCAGAGCTCAGTCAGCAGCATATTCAGAGCATAGTCAGAGCACAGTTAAAGCACAGAGCATAGTCAGGAGCACAGTCAGGAGCACAGTCAGGAGCACAGTCAGCAGCATAGTCAGAGCACAGTCAGGAGCACAGTCAGGAGCATACTCAGAGCACAGTCAGGAGCACAGTCAGCAGCATAGTCAGAGCACAGTCAGAGCACAGTTAAAGCACAGTCAGCAGCATAGTCAGAGCACAGTCAGGAGCACAGTCAGTGTTACCTCGGACAGTTTTCCCAATGCGAGGAGACGAAACGTGTCAATAACTTAGATCCTCTATGGTAGTCCCTCGCTATCCCAACTTCTGATTCCTTGTCTAACTCCCTGTCTCTCCCTATCTCTCTCGCTAACAGCTTGTATCTCCTGGTCTCTTCTTCTCATAACCTATAGCTGTGGCCATTAAAAAGTTAGGTTGTGTGCAACACAACACTTTTGCATATTCTATCAGTAGTTGGTCACAAAAACCTATACCGTGGAGCAGGGCTCTTAAAAATAAGGTTTTAATGTCCACAACTGTATTGCTCCATATTTAACCTGTTTCCCATTTTTTCTAGACCGTTGCCTCAGTACCTCAAACTTCCCTCTCTCTTTTTCACTTACCCATCCTTTCTTGTATTTGCTCTCAATTCTCCACTTTCTCTCCCCACCTCTCGCTCAACCACCCCTTCTCGTCTCTCTTTGTGCTCTAGTAATGCTACACCTCTTTGATTTGTATTCTGTTGTCTTCCCCTTTCTATCGACTACTGTCTGTAACTGATGACTGTCTGGGGCAGATTTGCAGTGTAACTTTAGCCCGGCTGTTTGTCAATGTCTGTGAAAGGCTGGACAAGGAAGATGGTAACCCGAGCCTCATAGGGATGCAAGTAACCCAAGCCTCGTAGGGATGCAAGTAACCCGAACCTCATAGGGTTGCTAGTAAGCTAAGACTCATTTCAGTAAGGGCCAGCAAACGGAATATTATCGTTGATAAAAGGCAGCTGTGCCAAGGACTTAAACATTTCCCATATACTCAATCCTTGTCTGAATCTCTTCGGGGTATGCCCTTATCAACTGTTGATAAGACTTTTGTTTTTGTGGTTCTTAGTACTTTCTGTCATCGACTTTGCCCTAAAACCCCTCTCTAAAGAACCCACTATCTCTGTCCCGTAGAGGACAAAGCTCTGTTTCTCTTATCTCCATACCAACCAGCCTTGGTGTTTTTAGAACCGTGGGACAGGAACAGATTAGGCTGTCTGGAACTGCAGTGTGTAATATCGGAGTGCTTTTTTATTCTGCCCTTGGTTCCCATGGTGATGGGCCTGCTGGTGTAGCACACACTCGATTGGCTCCCATTAACCTGCCGGTCGGACCTTAATGATTTCATTAGAATCGTCATGGTGGGGCGTAGCATGGCGAGGAGGGGAGGCCCGGTCGCAGGAGAGGGACTGGGTCAGCCACTTCTCTCTCAGCAATTATCTGGGAGCTAGCGGTTCGACTTGCCCCCTGCCCCGTTATGTCATCAGCCATGATCACGCTTGCACTATCCCACTGGGTACAGATGTCTGTTCAACATCTAGTTTTGATTTACATTTGGTTGAGTTGTCAAGTCACTTGAATTCAATGTGAAAGCAACAAAACATTTCACCATGTCATTGGATTTTGGTTCAAATGTGAAATGCCCTTATGTTGATGACTTTTTGCATATGCTATCAGGTTTCCACGTTGATTCAACATCATCACATATATTTTGGGGTGAAATGACGTGAAAACAACGTTGATTCAACAAGTTTTGGCCCAGTGGGATAGTGCTACTTGGAAAATGAATTTTCTTTAGGGCTGTTGTATTTATACAGATCCAAATCCTAATTTGTGATACGAGCATATCCCTCACATTTTCATGACGATGGACATAAATTATTAATACAAAACTCCAAGTAGCCCGGGTCGTGTTTCTCAAGGATTCAGCCTGTGTGGATTAAAGTTTGGATGTGAGTGTCCTTGTTTTATGGAGCTGTGCATATCTTGGTTTGGATTAAACCAGTTTAAACTAGTTAGTCTGTGGAATCCCATTCCGGATGCTTTTTCTCTCATTGTGGGATTTGTCCCACAAACCTCTGCATCCTCCCCATCGGGGAGCCTGTCCTAGCATTATTCACGACTCAAGTCTTAATTTAACTCCACTACTTCTTTCCCAGATAACTAGATACGGTACCGCTCTTTAGAACACGGAGACAGTTCTCACTCCAGGTCCCTGAGGGAGTGTCGATTATGATGTTAGAAGAGAATGTTCCTCTGAAAATGATCAGAATGCATTTATCCAAATGAAAATGTTGTTAAATGTACTGTAGGCGGAAAGCGTTCCACTTGCGTCACATTTCACCCGTCAAGGAACATCCCTCTGCAGTTTTGGGAATGAGGCCGGGCTGTTTGTGTAACTTTTGTGATGGAACGCTTTCGGAACACTCCAACACACAAAACTGGATGCACAGATGTTAGATCTAAATGTTGGCGCAACGTTCTTCAAACCTGGTCCTGGAGCCCACCCAGTACTAACCCACCTGATGCAACCAATCAAGGGCTTGATGATTCATTCATCAGTTCAATCCGCGTGTTAAGTAGCACGAGGCTGGAATAAAGACCTGCACACAGTGCATCCTCTCCTTTCATCCCTCCCTTTCCTTGGAGAGACAATGCCCCTCATATTTTGCAATCATGTTATTCCATCCCAAAGGATTTTACTAATCCGGTCAAACCGACAACCCAATTCTTTACTGGTTCTTGTTTCGTTACGGATGATGCTCTTAATCTCTCATCTCTATTTATGGAAGTTGTTAAGTAAAAGCTCAGTTTGGGCACGTACTGTACAGTGCAGTCCAATGATTAATTCCTTCAGTAAATCAAACACTTAGCATCACCAGCCTCTGTGTGAATGCCTAGTTTGAGAATAGGGCAAGGTCTTTGAATCCCAAAGCTTCGGCTGCTGCATGGTGGATTTTAGGATTACAAGCCCTATCTGTTGTCCACCTTCTCTTTCTGCAGTCTCAGATGCTATCTGAAGTATACATTTGCTTCGCATCAAGAAGTTTGGGAGATCTGTGTGTCAGAGACTCCGTTCACTCATGCATATTTGAAGATCAGGGTTTGGTTACATAAGGGAGGTGGATGAGAAATGCACCTCTATAGTTTGTTCTTTGTTAATGTATGCTGTAGTTCATTAACTATGAACTTTATCCTTGAAGTCACGGTGAGACTTTCTTTGGAGTACATAGCCTTATGTTCAAGATGTATCAGTTTACAAGTCCTTGTAATACATTATTTATGTAATCTACAGATGTTTTGTAAGAATTTTCAACAAGATATTACAAAACCCTGGTGTTTTGCATCTAAAGGTCAATGTGCCGTATACAGTGCCTTCGGAAAGTATCCAGACTTTTTTCCACATTTTGTTACGTTACAGCCTTATTCTAAAATGGATTAAATAAACAAAAATCCTCAGGCATCTACACACAATAACCCATAATGACAAAGCGAAAACAGGTTTACATTTTTTTGGTGCAACTTTATTAAATATAAAAAATAGATAGCTTATTCACATAAATATTCAGACTCTTTTCTATGAGACTCGAAATTGAGCTCAGGTCCATCCTGTTTCCCTTGATAATACTTGAAATGTTCATACAACCTGATTGGAGTCCAGCTGTGGTAAATTCAATTGATTGGATATGATTTGGAAAGGCACATAAGGTCCCACAGTTGACAGTGCATGTCAGATAAAAAACCAAGCCATATGAGGTCGAAGGAATTGTCTGTAGAGCTCTGAGACAGGGTTGTGTCGAGGCACAGATCTAGGGAAGGGTACCAAAACATTTCTGCTGCATTGAAGGTCCACAAGAACACAGTGGCCTCCATAATTTTTAAATGGAAGAAGTTTAGAATTTGTCAAAAGGCAGCTAAAGACTCTCAGAACATGAGAAAAAATATTCTCTGGTCTGATGAAACCAAGCCTGAATGCCAAGGGTGCATGCCCAGATTTATATATACATTACCATTCAAAAGATGGGGGTTTGGGGGGGGTAATGCAAATAGTCTGTTTAGCCATTTGATTAGCTGTTTAAGAGTCTTATGGCTTGGGGTAGAAGCTGTTAAGAGCCTTTTGGACCTAGACTTGGTGCTCCGGTAGCACTTGCCGTGCGGTACCGCTTGCCATAGCCATAGAACAGTCTATGACTAGGATGGCTGGCATTTTTGACAATTTTTAGGGCCTTCCTCCTGGTACAGAGGTCCTGGATGGCAGGAAGCTTGGCCCTAGTGATGTATTGGGCCGTACGCACTACCCTTTGTAGTGTCTTGCGGTCCGAGGCCGAGCAGTTGCCATACGAGGCAGTGATGCAACCACTCAGGATGCTCTCGATGGTGCAGCTGTAGACCTTTTTGAGGATCTGAGGACCCATGCCAAATTCAGTCTCCCGAGGGGGAATAGGCTTTGTCGTACCCTCTTCACGACTGTCTTGGTGTGTTTGGACCATAATAGTTTGGTTGGTGATGTGGACACCAAGGAACTTGAAGCTCTCAACCTGCTCCACTACAGCCCTTTGGTGGGAATGGGGACGTGTTCTGTCCTCCTCTTCCTGTAGTTCACAATTATCTCCTCTGTCTTGATCACTTTGAGGGAGAGGCTGTTATCCTGGCACCACATGGCCAGGTCTCTGACCTCCTCCCTTTAGGCTGTCTCATCATTGTCGGTGATCAGGCTGTTGTGTTGTCGGAAAACTTAATGATGGTGTAGGAGTCGTGACTGACCATGCAGTTATGAGTGAACAGGGAGTACAGGAGGGGACTGAGCACGCACCCCTAAGGGGCCCCCGTGTTGAAGGTCAGCGTGGCAGATGTGTTGTTACCTACCCTTACCACCTGGGGATGGCCCGTCAGGAAGTACAGGATCCAGTTGCAGAGGGAGGTGTTTAGTCCCAGGGTTCTTAGCTTACTGGGAACTATAGTGTTGAACACTGAGCTGCAGTCAAAGAATAGCATTCTCACATAGGTGTTCCCTTTGTCCAGGTAGGAAAGGACAGTGTGCAGATCAATAGATGGTGGTCTGCTTGAAACATGTTGGTATTACAGACTCAGTCAGGGACAGGTTGAAAACTGTCCCTGACCAACTTGCCAGTTGGTCAGCGCATGCTTGAAGAACACGTACTGGTAATCCGTCTGACCTTGCGGCCTTGTGAATGTTGACCTGTTTAAAGTTCTTACTCACATCGGCTACGGAGAGCGTTAATCACACAGTCATTCAGAACAGCTGATGCTCTCATATGCATGCTCCAGTGTTGCTTGCCTCGAAGTGAGCATAGAAGTAATTTAGCTCGTCTGGTAGGCTCGTGTCACTGGGCAGCTCACGGCTGTGCTTTCTTTTGTAGTCTTTAATAGTTTGCAAGCCCTGCCACATTCGAAGAGCGTTGGAGCCGGTGTAGTACGATTCAATCTTAGTCCTGTATTAACGGTTTGCCTGTTTGATGGTTTGTCGGATGGGATTTCTTATAAGCTTCAGTGCCACTCAGGAGCCCATAGGGTTTTGGCCAGTATGGGTAGGTATGTCTTGTCTGTTTAATGAACAAAATAATGAACTATTGATTTCATTCATTTGGATGTAACATAATGAAACTCAAACTATGCTCTTCTATCATTTTGAAAATACATTTTGTTTTATTAGTGTTATAAATTCATAGTGGATTTTTAGTTCTGATGGGGTATAGTCACTGGATTTATTAAAATGGACGCCCACCCACATCTGCACATGACTACTACCACTCTTAACCGGCATGCGCATGGGAGGTATAAAAAGTGTATGCAGGCAAGAATGTGGTAAAAAAAGAAAAATACAGCCAAAATACCATGAATCCTAAGTAAAAAATAAATAAAAAATAAATAAAAATCTCTCTCTCTCTCTCTCTCTCTCTCTCTCTCTCTCTCTCTCTCTCTCTCTCTCTCTCTCTCTCTCTCTCTCTCTCTCTCTCTCTCTCTCTCTCTCTCTCTCTCTCTCTCTCTCTCTCTCTCTCTCTCTCTCTCTCTCTCTCTCTCTCTCTCTCTCTCTCTCATGCAAGAAAGGATGGGTGAGTCGTAATACACTCTCCCCCCCCACTCCATCTCTCCTCCCTGGTGCTCAGGCGTCCCTACATAAACCCCAGTCAGCCACTCATTCAGCGTTTAGAGGACGTATTGGAAAACCATTACCTCAATTTATGCTTTATGGCTGCTTTCTCTCCACGCATGCTCCCATTTAATCACTGCCGCGCCTTCTGCTAGCTCACATACTCAGCCAGTGCGTGTGTGTGTGTGTTTGTTTTTGTTTGTGTGAAAGAGGAATACAATATTTTGTATTTTGCACACAGCATTTAGGAATTATATTATTGCTACTGAGTAAGTGTGATAAGAGTTTGAGTATATGTGCATTTGTGTGTGTGTGTGTGTGTGTGTGTGTGTGTGTGTGTGTGTGTGTGTGTGTGTGTGTGTGTGTGTGTGTGTGTGTGTGTGTGTGTACATGCATGTGTGTGTATATATATATGAGTGTGTGTGTGAGTGTGCCAATCTACTCTGTGTGCAGTGATGAGCCACTTTCACAGTAATTGCATTGTGGGACCACAAAAAGTTATCCTCAGATTTTTATGATGGAGTCGATGACCCCGGCACCACCCTTTTATTATACCCCTCTCCAAACCTTGGCAATGTTATGCATTTCTGAACAGGCACCCGAATAAGACCCTATATAGTGCAATACAAATAAAAGGAGATTGAACTGAATAGGATATAGATGGCATTTAATGTGAACTCCACCTGAAGATATAGTGAAACACATTGAGGCCTGTCCAGTAACTGGTATCTGCAAATAACTAAAGCCTTCATATAGTGTTAAAAACCCTGTTACTGATTGGAATTGAATTGGGCCCGTAATGGTTCCCCTGTGATATGGTGACACACACATGTATACACACTGGCGCACAAACACGCACACACACAAACATACACACAAACAAATAATAATGCACCTTTCAAAGGTATCAGAAATGCATCAAAACACAATGATGTTGACGTAAGGACCCGTGCCAACTAATATCAACACTAATATTTAGTTTTGGAGCAACTTCTTTAAGTTAAAAAAATATTGTGCCTTATAATAATTCATAGAGATAATACATTTTGTTTATTCATTATTAAGTTATTATAACTCGTAGTTTCGTTACCAAATTGGTAATGGTATTAACAAGAAATCAAATAGAATTACTAAAATTTAATGGCTAAAATGGGAAATCATAATAGTCACAAACCACAATTGGGTCACCTGCTACGGTCCTCGCATCCACTGGCATATGGTTATGTTCAGCTCATAACTATATTATTTGTCTTTGTGTTATTTGCTAGTCAAACCAAGAGTGTTAACAGCCTGAGTCTGGAAAACACTCCCTCTTCCCCCTCCCCCCACTCTCTCTCTTGTTGCCTCTTGTTATCTCTCGCTCTCCAGTTATTGCCACCTCTCCCAGCTCTCACTGACACCTACTCATGAGCCTCCTCTCTTTCCATTTACTGTAACCAGCATCTTCACCCACTGAGCACCGAATGACTCCGGACGTCCATGGACTTTGAAAAGTAGTTGAAATTTGGTCGGTCCATCCTGGCCTTGATGTTAACGTCCACAGACGGACCGGACTGGACCAAATCTGTACCTATCATAGACATGCATTACCGTTCAAAAGTTTGGGGTCATTTAGAAATCTCCTCGTTTTTCGAAAGAAAAGCACATTTTTGCCCCATTAAAATCAAATCAAATCAAAGTTTATTTGTCACGTGCAATACAACAGGTATTACAGCGAAATGCTTACTTACAGGCTCGAGCCAATAGTGCAAAAAAGTGCAAAAAAGTATTAGGTGAACAATAGGTAGGTAAAGAAATAAAACAGCAGTAAAAAGAATATGGCCGGTGTCAGTAAACGTCGGCAAAAAAGCGTAAATAATTTGTTTCCAGGAGCAAAATTACAGTCACCAACACTCTGGTTAACACGAAAACTGTCGAACCAGCTCTGCTAGAGTGGTCTCATTTGTGTCTGGAAGTAGCTAGCAAGCTAGCCGACGTTAGCTTGGGTGCTTGACTGTCGTTGTAAGGCCAGAACGCTCAAATCAACCCTACTCCTCGGCCCTGAACGTCCAGTGTGTGCTCCGAGTGTGAAACAGTCTGAATTTACAAACTGACAATCTGACAACGCTCTGAATTTATGAGCGTCACATTGTACAGCGCCATATTTTCTGTTCCATCCTGACGGAAACCCAGAGGGTTTTTCATTTTGCATGGAATAGAAACACAATAATATTTTCATTTTTCATGGAATAGAAACACAATAATATTAATCAAATGAATTAAGCAAGTACCAGTCAAATTTTGGACACACCTACTCATTCCACAATATTTCTATATTTTTACTATTTTCTACATTGTATATTTTCTACAAAATAATAGTGAAGATCACAATTATGAAATAACATCGGTCTCCCGCGTGCCCCACATTCTGTAGTACAAACATGACCTGCTCTCCCTTATGTAAGGAATTAGGCACTTTCCCATGTTTACTACAGTATGTATTGTAGCCTAATAAACAAAACACATTTCGTTAATAAAATAATGATAAAACAAATACTCAAATTTAAAATTGCAGATGATGATTTAGATATGGATCCTTAACAAATTACTATGGGAATAAATATCACTGATTTACAGAAAATTGGAACAGAGTTCTCATGAAGACAAGCAATTTAGAATCCTCCAATCCTGTAAGCTACTCCCGACCGTCACTTTGTACAGCTCCATATTTTCCATTCCATCCTAACGGAATCGAAACACCATAATATTAATCAAATTAATTAAGCCAAATTTCTTAAAGTCAATCCCATATACTATGTTATTACAAAAAAGGTTTTAAAGAATTCTGAATTCTGCAGCAGCACGCAAGGTGTGCCGCAGCATGACACAACTTTTAAAGGAGCAACCACTGTATGTAGACTACGTGTGCCATTTTTAGATTGATGTAGTTCTGTCCTTGAACTGTTCTTGTTTATTAATCTTCTGTATTATGTCATTATGCCCTGTTTCATTTGTGAACCCCAGGAAGAGTAGCTGCTGCTTTCGCAAAAGCTAATGGGGATCCTAATAAAATACCAAGTATAGTACATTACAATACGATACAGTGAGTAGAGCACTGTAGAGTATAGTACAATACGGTACAATATGTTGTATGGTACTCTATTGTACTGAATTATACGCTACTTTACTGTACTTTACTCTACTGCACTTTATTGAACTTTGCTGTGCTGCACTGTGATGTCCAAAGTTGTGAAACATGAGGAGAATGACATTCATGTCCATATCTCACAGTGCCAGGTCATAGATGACACACGGTTCTTTCTACAGACATCTTTGAATCTTAATTCGGACGTGATATTTCGTTTTTGGAAAACATGGTCGCATAAAAACCTGAGGGAGATTTTACCATAATTCAGTCACCAAAGTTTGCATCTGCACAGTTCTTCCACTAGATACGTTTTTTGTAAAAGTTTTAGTGGAAATTGTTAAAAGTAGTTATTGTGCATAGAGTATTGTTAGTTACACTTTGAAGTAAATAGTTTTATTTGGCATACATTTTAAAGAAAGAAAACGGTGTCAAAGTATAATTCCGTTGCCGTAGACTTGCCCTGGGTTTAAATCCCGGTCTCTCTTGGCCAACCCAGCAGTCATCATCACACCAAAAAGCTCCCATAATTCATCTGCAGCATGACAGAGGCCCAGCCTTCTCTGTTCCTCACAAGATAAACCTCTCCTTCTCTCCCTCTATTTGTCCCTATTTTTTATTTCTCTCTTTTTCCCTCCTTTTTCTCTCTTCCTCAGCTAGCTGCTGTTTCTCTCTCTCTCACTTATTGTGTAAGATATTTGACATTATATTTGCCACTTGTGATGACAGTGATGATGAGGATGATGGCACCAATGATAATGACTACTGATGATGATGATGGTGGTGGTGGTGATGTTGATGACAATGATAATAATGACACTGCTAACGATAGAGAGGATGATGTAATGATGGGGATGATTATGATGATGAGGATGATAATCATGATGATACTACTAATTACAATGATGTTGCTGCCAAAGATGATGGCAATGATGATGATGATGATGATGATGACGAAGGCTCTCCCTCTGACCCTGCTGTCTCTGTGTTGCCTCCAGATGGGGAGAGGCAGTTGGAGGGGACAGACGCCAGCCGCAAGAGGGACGCTCGATCCTCAGCCGGCCACCTCAAGAGCGAGGACACCAGCGACAGTCACGAGGACGATGCTCGGGTGAGTCCATGACTCTCTCTCTACTCTCACTCTCCGTTTTTTTCTATATCATATATTATTTACCTCTCTCTTTTACTGTACGTAGTCTGTTGATGTGACATAGGGTCATAATATTTGGGTATGGTTAGCTGTTTTTGGTGCTTTTTAAGGAGAGAGACTGAGTACGGGCTTTGGCCAACGTATAGGTGTTTTCTGTCCACTTCCGTCATTTCAGATTTGAACTCCATAGCCTCAACTTGCTAGCTAGCTATAGCACCCAATATTTGCTGTTGGTTTTCGAGATGGCTATACATATAGTGGACAACATTCCTTTCTCTCGTTCTCCCTCTCTCTTTCTCTTGTTTGTTCTTATTCCTCTTACTCTCAGTCTTAGAATAGTAGTCAAATGCCCTGTGGGCAGTCTGTTAGTTATGAATAAGATACTATAAGTCCTATTGCTGAGCTCTACGCTGACTATTACATCAGATCCTCGTCATCATAGATCACCATGTACAATGCACTTACTCTTTTGACTCATTACATTACACTGCTGATGCTGTTTATTATCTATCCTTTTGCTTACTCACTTTACCCCTACTTATATGTATATACACTACCTTTCAAAATTTTGGGGTCACTTAGAAATATCCTTGTTTTTGAAAGAAAAGCACATTTTTTGTCCATTAAAATCAAATCAAATTAATCAGAAATACAGTGTAGACATTGTTAATGTTGTAAATTACCACTGTAGTTGTTAACAGCAGATTTTTTATGGAATATCTACGTAGGCGTACAGAGGCCCATTATCAGCAACCATCACTCCTGTGTTCCAATGGCATGTTGTGTTAGCTATCTCAAGTTCCTAATTTTAAAAGGCTAATTGATCATTAGAAAACCCTCTTGCAATTATGTTAGCACAGCTGAAAACTGTTGTGCTAGTTAAAGAAGCTATAAAACGGACTTTCTTTAGGGTAGTTGATTATCTGTAGCATCAGCATTTGTGGGTTTGATTACAGGCTCAAAATGGCCAGAAATAAATACCTTTCTTCTGAAACTTATTAGTCTATTCTTGTTCTGAGAAATGAAGGCTATTCCATGTGTGAAATTGCCAAGAAACTGAAGATATGGTACAACGCTGTGTACTTCTCCCTTCACAGAAGAGCACAAACTGTCTCTAACCAGAATAGAAAGAGGAGTGAGAGGCCCCGGTACACAACTGAGCAAGAGGACAAGTACATTAGAGTGTCTAGTTTGAGAAACAGACCCCTCTCAAGTCCTCAACAAATTGACAACAAGAATGCCAAATGTCTGCAAGGCTGTAATTGCTGCAAATTATTTGATTATTTGATTATTTGATTATTTGACGAAAGCAACATTTGAAGGACACAATTATTATTTCAATTAAAAATCTTTATTTATAACCTTGTCAACTTCTTGACTATATTGCCTATTAATTTTGCAACTCATTTCATGTGCGTTTTCATGGAAAACAAGGACATTTCTAAGTGACCCCAAATTTTTGAACGGGAGTGTATCTACCTCAATTACCTTGTACCTCTGCACATCAACTCGGTACAGGTACCCTGTGTATATAGCCAAGTTATTGTTACTCAATTGTGTATTTATTCCTATTGTTATTATTTGTTATATATTTCACTGTTAGTTTACACCTGTTTTTTACGAAAGCATGTGACAAATACAATTTGATTTGATTTGACACACCCCATCTCTCCTCTCTGTCTCAAACACTACATCTCGCTCTCCCTATCTCTTTCTTAAAACTGTAATAGTCTGAGCCCCTCAAAAAGTATAGTGTTGACATGTTTAAAGAGCGACTTGGTAAAGTTGACTAATCACCTGTGCTGACTAGTGTGAGCATTGATGGACCCTGGGAGGCTTTCAAGAGTAGGTTCCTCTGGACAAATCTTCTGAATTGTTAACACTGTGGGTCCCATTAGACAAGTTAGAGTAAAGCAGAGATCCAACCCTTTGTTTAATCATGAAATCACTGAAGCCATTGAATCAAGGAACAAGGCCTTTAAGAAACATATCCTTGTCTCGTCGCGCACTAGCGACTCCTGTGGCAGGCTGGGCACAGTGCACGTCGACCAGGTCACTAGGTGTACGGTGTTTCCTCCAACACATTGGTGCGGCTGGCTTCCGGGTTGGATGTGCATTGTGTCAAGAAGCAGTGCGGCTTGGTTGGGTTGTGTTTCGGAGGACGCATGGCTCTCGACCTTCGCCTCTCCCGAGTCCTTGCGAGAGTTGCAGCGATGAGACAAGACTGTAACTATTACCAATCGAATACCACGAAATTGGGGAGAAAAAAAATGGGTAATTTTTTAATAAAATATAAAAAAATTTAAAACTCTCTCTCGATCAAGGTACATTTCCAAAGGATATGAAAATGGCCAGTCAATCCTTTGCACTCTATCCTCAGTGTCATGACCAAGATATTGGAGAGAGTGTTTCATGTGCAGCTCTGAGTATGTAAACAAACAATCTCATGTTTGAATTTCAGTCAGGGTTCAGAAAATCATAATCTACTGACTCATGCCCCCTATACTTAAATGACCACATAAGGAAGGAGATTGATAATAGTAACTTATGTGGAATTGTGCTGCTTGACCTCCAGAAGGCTTTTGATACAGTTAATCGTAGCATCCTACTTGCCAAGCTAGAGGCTCTGGCATTGGGCAGTACCACTCTTGAATGGGCTAAGTCCTACTTGTTGGGCGGGAACAAGTGGTTCATGTAAATGATTTGCCTTCCAGAGGCTAAACCCATAAGCTGTGGCGTGCTATGAAGGATGCTTGCTCATGTCACTTGTTTCTTTATGGAGATGACTCTGCACTTCTGTTGTCTCACAAAAACCAAACCACACTGGAGAGTATAATGAGTGCAGAGCTCACTAACATCAATGCATGGCTCATAGACAACAAGCTATCTCTGCACCTCAGCAAAACAGAAGCAATTATGTTCGGGTACAAAATGAAAGTAAGTCCAAAAGGGTACAGCTACCAAGAGAGGTACTCAGAGCCCCAAAACAACAGTTACTTACTTGGGATGTACACTAGATGGAAAACTGGAAGGGGTGTACACTAGATGGTTTAGTTCATTGTCTAGCTAGCTAGATAGTTATGGTCATGAACTGAAGTTCGATTTCAGTAGAACAACAAGTGGCTAAATCAATCTAGTCATTGTTTTCAGGCTAGTTGCTAGCTAGGTACCAAGCTAAAGCTAGCTCGACCAAAAGCATCTATTTTATTTCACGAGGCAAGTCAGTTAAGAACAAATTCTTATTTACAATGACGGCCTACCGGGAAACAGTGGGTTAACTGCCTTGTTCAGGGGTAGAACGACAGGTTTTTACCTTATCAGCTCAGGGATTCAATCCAGGAACCTTTCAGGTATTGGCCCAATGCTCTAACCACTAGGCTACCTGCTGCCCCTACCTGTATCAAATCAAGTCACATGCTTCGTAACAACAGGTGTGGACTAACAGCGAAATTAAATTCTTAAGGCCCTTATCAACAATGCAGAGAGATAGAAAATAGATAGATAATAAAAAGTAAAACACGTAATAATAAAAGTAATAATAGATACACAATGAGTAATGATAACTTGGCTATATGCATATGGAGTACCAGTACTGAGTCAATGAGTAATGATAACTTGGCTATATACAAGGGGTACCAGTCCTGAGTCAATGAGTAATGATAACTTGGCTATATACAAGGGGTTCCTGTACCGAGTCGATGTGCAGGGGTACGAGGTAATCAAAATATCAAAGATATTTGTGAGTGACTGTCATTCTGCATACTGAAGTCAGCGTAGTAGGGAGACAATTTAGCTCTAGTTTCCAAACTGCCAAACTGTCAATGTAGATTATATACATATTTTTTTTACAGCTTTGGCAGTGCTACTAACCATAGTGGTGGGGCTTGGCTTGAGGATGCAAATTCAGCACACACAACATTTTAAATTATAATTTTGTTATTTAAGGCGTCAAATTATGTTAAATAGTGTTATTTGACATTTATATATCTTTTTACAAGCAAAGACCCAAACAATGTTCCATAGCTAACATGGTTGTGTGCATAGATTTAGAAGCATAACAGGGAAAGGTACTTTTTTAAATATTCAGGAGCCTCTGAGTGGAATGGTCTGCCTCTGTCTGTTAAAACTTATTCCCAGTCTGAGTAGCTTTAAAAGGAAGGTCAAAGCCTGGTTAATAGATAGTTTGCATCTGTGAACAATCCCTCCTAGCCGTTGATGATGACCAAATAGCATCTCTTTGTGTATAGTATGTACATATATGTTATTGTGTTTTTATATGACTAAATAAACCAAATTGACTTGCCATTTTAGCTTCTGTTTTTTTATCCTACCACATATGGGTCTATAAATAATGGAGCCGATGTGTGACATTGGGAACAACATTTCAAAATGGTTTGAATCAAAAATAAAAAAGATTTGTATGCAGTTCCACATGTGTACTACCTACAGTGCCTTCAGAAAGTATTCACAACCCTTGACTTTTTCCAAATTATGTTGTGTTACAGCCTGAAATGTAAATGGATTAAATAGATGTTTTTGTCACTGGCCTAAACACTCCTTTATGTCAAAGTATAATTATGTGTTTAGAATTTTTACAAATGAATTGAAAATGAACAGCTGAAATATCTTCAAATCAAATTGTTTTGGTCACATACACATGGTTAGCAGATGTTATTGTGAGTGTAGCGAAATGCTTGTGCTTCTAGTTCCGACATAGCAGTAATCTAACAATTCCCCAATAACTACCTAATACACACAAATCTAAGTAAAGGAATGGAATATGAATATATACATATAAATATATGGGTGAGCAAATGACCGAGTGGCATAGGCAAGATGCAATAGATGGTATAAGATACAGTATATACATATGAGATAAGTAATGTAAGATATGTAAACATTAGTAGAGTGGCATTATTAATGTGACTAGTGATCCATTTATTAAAGTGGCCAATGATTTCAAGTCTGTATGTAGGCAGCAGCCTCACTGTGTTAGTGATGGCTGTTTAACAGTCTGGTGGCCTTAAGATTGAAAAATAACTTATGTCTCTCGGTCCCAGCTTTGATGCACCTGTACTGACCTCGCCTTCTGGATGGTAGCGGGGTGAACATGGCTCGGGTGGTTGTTGTCCTTGATGATCTTTTTGGCCTTCCTGTGACATTGGGTGTTGTAGGTTTCCTAGAGGGTAGATAGTTTGCCCTCGGTGATGTGTTGTGCAGACCGCACCACCCTCTGGAGAGCCCTCCGGTTATGGGTGGTGCAGTTGCCATTCCAGGCGGTGATGCAGCCCGACAGGATGCTCTCAATTGTGCATCTGTAAAAGTTTGTGAGGGCTTTAGGTGAAAAGCCAAATTTCTTCAGCCTCCTGAGGTTGAAGAGGCGTTGTTGCGCCTTCTCTACCACACTGTCTGTATGGGTGATCCATTTCAGTTTGTACACCTTCTCCACTGCTGTCCCATCGATGTGGATAAAGGGGTGCTCCCTCTGCTGTTTCCTGAAGTCCATGATCATCTCTGTTTTGTTGACATTGAGTGAGGTTGTTTTCCTGACACCACACTCTGAGTGCCCTCACCTCCTCCCTATAGGCTGTCTCGTCATTGTTGGTAATCAAGCATACTACTGTTGTGTCGTCTGCAAACTTGATGATTGAGTTGGAGGCATGCATCGCCACGCAGTCATGGGTGAACAGGTAGCACAGGAGAGGGCTGAGCACACACCCTTGTGGGGCCCCAGTGTTGAGGATCAGTGAAGTGGAGATGTTGTTTTCTACCTTCAACACTTGGGGGTGCCCCAATCCAGGACCCAATTACACAGGGCAGGGTACTATGGTGTTGAATGCTGTAGTCAATGAGTCAATAAATATTCAACCCATTTGTTATGGAAAGCCTAAATAAGTAAAAATTTGCTTAAAAAGTAACGTAATAAGTTGCATGGGCTCACTGTGTGCAATAATAGTGTTTAACATTATTTTTGAATGCCTACCTCACACCCCACACATACAATTATCTGTAAGGACCCTCAGTCAAGCAGTGAATTTAAAAAACAGATTCTACTGCAAAGAAATTAACTTAGTGTCCAGAATACGAAGTGTTATGTTTGGGGCAAATGCAATACAACACATTACTGAGTACCACTAACCATATTTTCAAGCATAGTGGTGGCTGCATTACAGTATGTTGTGGGTATGCTTGTATTAGTTAAGGACTGGGAGTTTTTCAGGATAAAAAGGAAAGTAATGGAGCTAAGCACATACAAAATCCTAGAGGAAAACCTGGTTCAGTCTGCTTTGAACCAAATACCTTTCAGCAGGCCAAATCTACAGTGGAGATGCTTATCAAAAAGACACTGAAAGTGAGTGCCCGAGGTACAGTTCTGACACGTCAGCTTGAAAATCTATGGCAACACTTTAAAATGTTTGTCTAACAAGGATCAACAACCAATATGATATAACTTGAAGAATTTTGAAAATAATAACTGGCAAATATTGCACAATTCAGGTGTGCAACGCCCTTAGAGATTTACCCAGAAAGACTCAAAGCTGAAATTGCTGCCAAAGGTGATTCCACAAAGTATTATCTCAGAGGTGTGAATGCTTATGTAAATTAGATATCTGTATTTAATTTTCCATAAAAACATTTTTTTTTAAATGGCAAACATGTTTTCACTTTGTCCTTGTTGGGTTTGTGTGTAGATGGGTGAGAAAATAACTAAAATGTAATCCATTTTGAATTCAGACCCGTAACACTACAAAATGTGGAATAACTCAAGGGTTATGAATACTTTCTGAAGGCACTGTAGATTCTACAGACTCTGCTGAGTACTCCAGACACCACTTTTACATCAGCACAAAGTATAGTTTTTTCACAGCTTTAGACTCACAGCTATAATCGCTGACAAAGCTGATTCTAACATGTATTGACTCAGAGGTGTAAATGCTTATCTAAATGAGATATGTCAATATTTCATTTTCAATAAACTAGCAAAAAATATATACTGAACAAAAATATAAACGCAATGTTCAACCATTTCAAGATTTTACTGAGTTACAGTTCATATAAGGAAATCCGTCATTTGAAATACATTAATTAGGCCCTAATCTATCGATTTCACATGACTGGGAATACAGATACAGTGCATTCAGAAAGTATTCAGACGCCTTCACTTTTTCCACATTTTGTTATGTTACAGTCTTGTACAAAAATGGATTGAAAAATTCTCTCATCAATCTCTTTTTTTTCTCTCATCAATCTATCCCATAACGAAAAAGCAAGACAGGTATTTAGAATTTTTGGAAAATGTATTTTAGAAAACAACAACTGAAATATATCATTTACCTGAGAGAATGCCAAGAGTGTGCAAAGCTGTCATCAAGGCGAAGGGTGGCTTCTTTGAAGAATATCAAATCAAAAATATATTTTTATTTAACACTTTTTTGGGTTACTACATGATTCCAAATGTGTTATTTCATAGTGTTGATGTCATGTTCTGACCTGAGTATTCTTTGTTTTCTTTATATATTTTGGTTAGGTCAGGGTGTGACATGGGTGAAGTATGTGTTTTTTGTACTGTCTAGGGGTTTTATAGGTTTACTGGGGATGTATACCATCTAGGTGTTTATGTATGTCTATGGTTGCCTAGATTGGTTTTCAATTAGAGGCAGCTGTTTATCGTTGTCTCTGATTGGGAACCATATTTAGGCAGCCATCTTCTTTGGGTATTTCGTGGGTTATTGTGTATGTGATGTTGCATGTTTGCACTCAGTTTTGATAGAGGTCACGGTCGTCTTGTTATTTTGTTTAGTGTACTTTGTGTTTTTTCATCTTTCATTAAAAAGATGTATTCACATCACGCTGCGCTTTGGTCTCCTCACTATGACGATCATGACAGTTGAGGTCTTCAATGTTATTCTACAATGTAGAAGATAGTAAAACTTAATATAAACCCTTGAATGAGTCGGTGTGTCCAAGCCTTTGACTGGTACTGTATATATTTGAAACATTTTATTTATCCTTACTGCTATCAGCCCATAGAAACGCATTGAGTAACAGATTCACTACATGGAACAGATAGTCCCCCCCAAAAAACATGCTGACTGCAGGAATGTCCAACAGAGCTGTTGCCAGATAATTGAGTTTTCAATTCTCGACAGTAAGCCACTTCCATCTTTGTTTTATATAATTTGGCAGGTCATCCAACCGGCCTCACAATTGCAGACCGCTTGTAACCACGCCACCCCAAGACCTCCACATCCGGCTTCTTCACCTGTGGGATTGTCTGAGGAGGGGGAGGATGCTGAGGAATATTTCTGTCTGTAATAAAGCCCTTTTTTGGGGAAAAACTATTTATGATTGGCTGGGCCTAGCTCCCCAGTGAGTGGGCCTATGCCCTGCATGGCCCACCCATGTCTGTGCCCCTGCCCAGTCATGTGAAATCCATAGATTAGGGACACATTTCAATTGACTGATTTCCTTCTATGAACTGTAACTCTGTCAAATCTTTGAAATTGTTCCATGTACGGTTTATGTTTTTGTTCATTATATTATGCATAATTATTGAAAAACTACGTTAATGACAGGATCATTTAGGTTTTAATTATCACATGTAAAGGACTCTTTCAGTTAGAAGCGTTCAACTTTGCAATCGCATACATTTTGGGGGATTTGTGTGCCCGTTTAAACTGTTTTCACCTCAAAACATAAGGAGACACAAAATGTTACGTAGTTACATTAAATTTCTGAGATCTCTATACAGAAAAACGTCTGACAGTTTGATCCTGGATTCTTGCAGGGTTCTTACAAGTGTAATGTCTAATTCAACTGCCTAATGCTTGATATATAATATAACAACAATTTACCCTGCCATAAATGCATGGACAAAAAAGTTGTGTTTTATGTCACATGATTTTGGACAAATCTGTCAACCTTGAAAAAGGTTTAAATATATGTTTTAAATTAACTTGTGAATTTTATTGAATATACAACAGCTGTGATGATGGCACATTATGAAGACAAAGTAATCCCACCCCTTCACTTGTTCCACATTCTGTTGTTACAAAGTGGGATTAAAGTGGATTTAATTATTTAGTCTGTAATGTCAAAGTGAAGAAAAAAAATTATACATATTAGTAACTCCCCATCCCGGGTCCGGGAGCGTGATCATTGACTGACACTAATTAGCATAACGCAACGGACATAAATATTCCTAGAAAATATTCCTATTCATGAAAATCACAAGTGAAATATATTGAGACACAGCTTAGCCTTTTGTTAATCACCCTGTCATCTCAGATTTTCAAAATATGCTTTACAGCCAAAGCTATACAAGCATTTGTGTAAGTTTATCGATAGCCTAGCATAGCATTTTGTCCAGCTAGCAGCAGGTAAGTTGGTCACAGAAATCAGAAAAGCAATCAAATTAAATCGTTTACCTTTGATGAGCTTCGGATGTTTTCACTCACGAG
Organism: Oncorhynchus tshawytscha; assembly: GCF_018296145.1. Classification (NCBI taxonomy): domain Eukaryota; kingdom Metazoa; phylum Chordata; class Actinopteri; order Salmoniformes; family Salmonidae; genus Oncorhynchus; species Oncorhynchus tshawytscha. Next base: position 14,873,036 of record NC_056447.1, read on the forward strand.
ACTCCCAGTTAGATAGCCAATGTTTCTTTTTTCCAAAAATATTATTTTTGTAGGCAAAATAGCTCCGTTTGTTCTTTACGTTTAGCTGAGAAATCGCCTGGAAATTGCAGTCAAGAAAACGCCGAAAAATATTCCAAATTAGCTCCATAATATCGACAGAAACATGGCAAACGTTGTTTATAATCAATCCTCAAGGTGTTTTTCAAATATCTATTCGATAATATATCCTTCGGGACAATTGGTTTTTCATTAGGACCGATTTGAATAATGGCTACCTCTGTATTTTACGCGAGAATCACTCTGAGAGCCATCAGGTGACCACTTGCGCAATGTAGCCGCTTAAGGGTATTCTTCAACATAAATGCGTAACACCACGTCACAATGCTGTAGACACCTTGGGGAATACGGAGAAAAAGTAATCTGGTTGATAGCCCATTCACTGCTCAATAGGGACGCCTTGGAACGCAGCGCTTTCAAAACATGAGGCACTTCTGGATTGGAATTCTCAGGCTTTCGCCTGCAATATCAGTTCTGTTATACTCAGACAATATTTTTACAGTTTTGGAAACTTTAGAGTGTTTTCTATCCTAAGCTGTCAATTATATGCATATTCTGGCATCTTGTCCTGACAAAATATCCTGTTTACTATGGGAATGTTATTTTTCCAAAAATGAAAATACTGCCCCCTAGTCACAAAAGGTTATTAAATGGAAAATAAACAAATATATACTGATTAGATAAGTATTCAACCCCATGAGTCAAGACATGTCAGAATCACCTTTGGCAGCAATTACAGCTGTGAGTCTTTCTGGGTAATGTGTCAAGCTCGGTCCTCTGACGAGGAGAAGTAGTAGGAAGGATCGGAGGACCAATGCGCAGCGTGGTAGGTGTTCATAATGTATTTAATACGAATACTTGAACAAAAACAGACAGTCCTGAATAGTGCAGCAAAACACAGAACAGAAAATAATCACCCATAACTCAAGGGTGAAAACAGGCTACCTAAGTATGGTTCTCAATCAGGGACAACGGTTGACAGCTGCCTCTGATTGAGAACCATACCAGGCCAAACACAGAAATCCCAAATCATTGAAAAAAGAACATGGACTGCCCACCCCAACTCACGCTCTGACCATACTAAAACAAAGACAAAACAAGGGAACTAAGGTCAGAACATGACATCCAGTGTATATTTGGCCTGTTTTTGGTTATTGTCCTGCTGAAAGGTAAATGTGTCTCTCAGTGTCTGTTGAAAGCTAACTGAACCATGTTTTCCTCTTGGATTTTGACTGTGCTTCGATCTATTCCATTTATTTTTATCCTAAAAAAATCTCCCTTTTCCTTAATCATAGCTTGATGCAGCCATCACCATTCCTGAAAATATTAAAAAGAGTGGTACTTGGTGACGTGTTGGTTGGATTTTCCCCAAACACTTTGTATTCAGAAAAAAAAAGTTTATTTCGTTGCCACATTTTTTGCAGTATTGCTTTAGTGTTTTAATTTTGGAATATTTGAATTATGCACAGGCTTCCTTCTTGTCATTTATGTTAGTATTTTTGAGTAACTACAACGTTGTTGAACCATCCTCAGTTATGTCCTATCACAGCCATTCAATTCTGTGACTGTTTTAAAATCACCATTGGCCTCATGGTGAAATCGCTGATCGGTTTCCTTCCTCTCCGACAACTTATTCAGGAAGGGCACCTGTATCTTTGTAGTGACTAGGTGTATTGACACACCATCCAAAGTGTAACATTAATAACTGCACCATGATCAAAGAGATATTCAATGTCTGTTGTTTTTTACCCATCTACCAATATACAGTGGGGAGAACAAGTATTTAATACTCTGCCGATTTTGCAGGTTTTCCTACTTATGTAGATGTAGAGGTCTGTGATTTTTTATCATAGGTACACTTCAACTGTGAGAGATGGAATCTAAAACAAAAATCCAGAAAATCACATTGTATGATTTTTAAGTAATTAATTTGCATTTATTGTATGACATAAGTATTTGATCACCTACCAAACAGTAAGAATTCCGTCTCTCACAGACCTGTTAGTTTGTCTTTAAGAATCCCTCCTGTTCTCCACTCATTACCTGTATTAACTGCACCTATTTGAACTCGTTACCTGTATAAAAGACACCTGTCCACACACTCAATCAAACAGACTCCAACCTCTCCACAATGGCCAAGACCAGAGAGCTGTTCATGTATTTAACCCTCTGCTTCCCCCATGTTTTTGTGCGTGATAGTTTCGATGTTCATTTCGGTTGATGATGGCTGGTTTTTCGACGGGTGCTGTTTTTCACCCGTGCGTAATATTCACCGTTTGTATTTGGTCAAGTGTACTTGTTTACCTTGTGCCTTTATTTTTGAGTAAAGTACATTGCTCACTCATTTTGCTCTCCTGCGCCTGACTTCATGCACCAGCTACACTCTGACACTCTCTCTCTTACTCTCTCTCTCTCTCTCTCTCTGAAGGGTATGCATTAATGCAGAATGATGCTGTGGTGGATTACATACCATACACGTTAAATCATGAGTCTGTGATGAAGCACACAGCCTACACCTCCCTTTGGGTATCTATGCTCCTCTCAGGTTTCTCACTCAGGGCAGGTAGAGCTCATTAGCTCGGTGGAGTGACTGACTGATGTGCCTCTATAGCCTTAGGCTCCATACAGAGGTACTAGACTTTATCCACTTCTGAGAGCTCTCTTGTATCAAGTATCACACCTACCTTACGTCAGCTCTTTCTCACTCCCTCTCTCCATCTCCCCTTCTGTCTCTCCCCTCCTTTCTTTTTTCTCTCTCCCTCTCCTTCTTTCTCTCTCCCCTCTACTTCTTTCTTTCTCTCTCTCTCTCTCAATTCAATTTGCTTTATTGGCATGACGTAACAATGTACATATTGCCAAAGCTTATTTTGGATATTTACAATATACAAATGAGAATCAAAATGGTCAACGGGACAACAGTAACAACAATAACCAAGGGTCAAAATAACCATACATTCAACAATAACAATAAGCATACAGTAGAGTACATGTGCAGGTTGATTGGTCTGTCAGACACTGTCCCTCAACTTATGGCAGGCAGCAATGTAGTGCGCTGCCAACCCACAGCTCTCTGTGTCCTCCCCCAACTGGACGGGTAGCCTATCCTCATTAGAGAGGTCTTTGAAACCTTGAATAAGGGTTTCAAATTTGGGAAAATGACACTCTCTAATTGTTTTATATTTTTTACATTTTGTCAGGAAATGCAGCTCCGTCTCAGGTTCTGCTGTTGTGCAGTGGTTGCACAGCCTTTCCTCTACAGGGAGCCAGGTTTTCCTGTCTACCCTTCTCAATGGCAAGGCTGTGCTCACTGAGCCTGTACTTTGTCAAGGTTTTTCTAAGGTTTTGATCAGTAACCATGGTCAAATATTTAGCCACGGCATACTGTCGATTTAGGGCCAGATCTCTCTCTCTTTCTCAATTATTCGTTTTTTTCAATCCAATACACTTTATTGACATGGCAAGTTAAATTCATTTTCAAAGTACACATATAACAACAATGATTGATCTAACAGTAATATAATAATAATCATAATAACAGTAGTAGTAGTAGTAGTGGTAATGATATTAACATTAACAGCAATTACAACAACAATAGTAAGGAGAATAGTAAAGAAGAAAAGTAATAGTAGCAGGATACTTTTAACATGACTGAAAAGCCACATGGCTTGGTATGAAAGCCAAAACAAAACAAACTTACATACTACTGTTACATTGTATTTTTCACTGGATGTCGCTCAGGTTGTGGCAGGATGCCACATTACAGTGGGGCAAAAAAGTATTTAGTCAGCCACCAATTGTGCAAGTACTCCCACTTAAAAAGATGAGAGAGGCCTGTAATTTTCATCATAGGTACACTTCAACTATCACATATACTTTTTTGCCCCATTGTATTTGGCTGCCAAAACTGCACATTTTGGTTTTTCACCCAATAAATATCATTTTTCTTCAAATGTTATAGTTTCAAATTCTTTGTAATGAATGCTAATTTTGTGAAAGAAAGATTATCTTAGGTCTGAGTATTTTTAACAGTGTATTTGGAAATGCAGCTCTCTCTCTCTCCTCTCAAATCCTCTCTAACTCTGTCTTCTCCTCTCCCTCCTTCTCTGTCTCTCCCTCTCTATCAGAATTGTACAGGAATGATTATGGTCAATGATGATGATGGTGGATGATGCTGATAATGATGGTGTCATCACCACAGTCTTGGGTGAAAGTTCTAATGTCTAATACACCTTGCTACCTCTCAGAAAGACTGAAGTCTGCTCAACTGCTTTTCCTCACTCATGTTTTCGATCTGAAATGTTTCCTTTCTCCCTATCCGACCTCTCTCCTCATCGCTCTCAGACAATTGGACGTGTCATAAAACCGCTATGCCATCTGGGAAGGCGCCGCTCCACATCTCACCGCTCTCTCATCTCTCTTCTCTCTCTCTCTCTCTCTCTCTCCCCTTTTCATTTTCATCTCTAACTAATGCTCTCATGAGGTTTGCTGTTCACCCAAGTGCAGGGAATCTCATCAGGACTCCATGCAGTAATCACGAGTCCAGATCTTAATTGTCGTGAAACAGTGCCGCTCTGTTCTCTGTGTACCTTCCTATAACCACTTAATTATTTTGATTTACCACCAAGTAGAGGGGGGCTTCAGTCTTTTTCCATGGTAAAAAAATAATTCAGGAAAATATGTAAAAGGGTGATTCTGAATGTTTCTTTATTTTCTAAAAGTTCCCTGGTTTTCATACATCTTTGTTGGAGTGTTCCTAGAATCAGGAGGGAATAGTTTCCAGAATTTAGCAACTGTATTATGAACCAGCCGATGATGCAATCAACAGCACATGTGCTATATGTGATGAGTGGCAGTGGAATAATACTCTTTGTTCAATGGGTGGGTCCAATCCTGAACGCTGATGGGTTAAAACCGCATTCCAGCACAGTGTCTATTTCACAAGTTACCACTAGCTAAATCAAATCAAATCAAATGGTATTGGTCACAATACACATATTTAGCAGATGTTATTGCGGGTGTAGTGAAATGCTTGTGTTCCTAGCTTCAACAGTGCAGTAGTATCGAACAGTTCACAACAATGCACACATCTAAAAGTAAAAGAATGTAATTAAGAAAAATATAGATATTAGGATGACCAATGTTGGAGTGGCACTGACTAAAATACAGTAGAATAGAATACTATATATACACATGAGATGAGTAAAGCAGTATGTAAATATTATTAAAGTGACTATTGTTCCATTATTAAAGTGACCAGTGATTCCATGTCTATGGATATAGGGAAGAAAATATATTGCGTTAAAAAGCCTATTTACTCTGTTCCATCTGACTGCACCATCCACTGTCTCATCAGCCCAGCCATTCAATTTATAAACTTGATCTCCACCATAAAAAGCATCTAGACATTATCTCCCATTTCTTTAAGACTAGCATTTGGTTTTCAACAGCGGATATTTGTATAAATCTTGCTGTCTGCTCCTCCGAAATTTACAAATTTTTATTCAAATTTGAAATTCGATCCGGTCTCCAGCTGTCCGATAATAATGAATGTGTTGGGAGTCAGAAATAGACAGACAGGCAGCTTTCCTCAGCCAGTCGAAATCACTAATCAGCTGGTATAATTTTTATGGATACATACAAAGAAATGTCAGTAGAAAACATGTACAACGAAACAAAATACAGCTAGTTTGCTCTCTTTCCAGCTTCAGTTTGAAGTGATTGTGTTAGCTGTGTTGTTGGCTAGTTCCTCTAAACAACAGTGTCCTGATGAGAGAGCACATTTTCAATGCCTGGCTAAATCGAGCATCATTAGCACATTGTTATGGATGTATCTAAATAAATGTCACTAGAAAACAGCTTAAACAAATGCAAATGCAGCTACTTTGTGGCTGTACTGTTTGAAGTGACTGTACAGTGAGTTAAACGTAGTTGGCTAGCTAGCAAACAAGGGATAAGAATGTTGACAGCCAGTATGGCAATAGAACATTTCGAATGAACGACTGGGTCGCGTCCATAGATACAGAACAAAAAGCCTTAACAACTGTGTCACTTCTCTGGCAGCCGAACCGATAGAACGATCAAGCAGCCGGGTTTACCTTAGATTTGTGTCAAAATCAAAATAACATTTTTCATGAAAATTTGTAAATAATTGGAATATGTTTGTAACCTGTTGAAATACAAGTGACAATGCCCTCGAAGCTGACTTTTGGAGGATATATTGGCACGGTTTGCCACCCGTTCCAATGTATCCTCCAAACATCGGCTTCTCGGGCATTGTCACTTAACTATGTTTCTATCTGCTCTGAGTAGATATCCGAGATTGGTTCTTGGTAGTTTAGCTCACAAACAATTTTGTGCTTTGACCTTGTCCTTGAAAGCCAATGTTTCTGAGCTTCCATTAGGGAAACACTGCACTGTATTAATGTTCATTCATTGTAATCAATAAATATTGTACATTACAGTATTGCGATACATCTCTTGACTCCTGCTTGTAATTGACGGCTGGCGTCACAGACATAATCCATAGATAAAAGTCAGACTTCTGAAATCATAGACATAAGTCATAGATGGAAGTCACACACTACAGGAGTCACAGACGGAGGTCACAGACGGAGGTCACAGACGGCGGTCACAGACGACGGAAGTCAGAGATGGAGGTCACAGACGGAGGTCACAGATGACGGAAGTCAGAGACGGAGGTCACAGACGGACGTCACAGATGACGGAAGTCAGAGACGGAGGTCACAGACGGAGGTCACAGACGACAGAAGTCAGAGACGGAGGTCACAGGCGACGGAAGTCAGAGACGGAGGTCACAGACGGAGATCACAGACGACAGAAGTTAGAGACGGAGGTCACAGACGACGGAAGTCCTAGACTACTGAAGTCTGACATAAATCACAGACTACCACATCACATACTTGAAGTTGAAGACATAAGTCAAAATGTGTAAATCACAGACTACTGAGGTTACTGACAAAGTCACATACTACAAAGTCACAGAAGTCACAAATGGAAATCACATACCGTTAAAGTCATATACTGAGGTGTCATACTACTGAGTGGGAACAGTTCATTAGCTAGGGCACATTGTTTAAATAGAAGTGAAAATTATGTAATTTGACACCTGGGCTCACATCTAGCACAGGGGAATAGTGACTGAGGGACTGTAGTAAGGAGAGAGAAAATTATACGCTCACTTCCTAAAATCAATTTAACTCAAAGCTTTTGGAAATACGCTTGAAGTGATAAGTACTGGAGGAGTGGAAGGTTTTTCTCTAAGAGTTTTTCTCTATTCTAAACCTGACTTTTTTTATACTGTTCTTCTATGTTCCAATCAAGTAGAGTTTTCAGCACGACTCATACAGTACGCTTTAACTGAAGACATGCTTCACTACTGTACTTAACATACTTTACAGTATGTGCTGTATATACTGTATGGGTCTAATGCATTTAAGTGCACTGAATTACATGAATTTAGATGAGTAAAACACCATAACCAGCTGAGACATAAAAGCAATGTTCCCCGTGTAGAGTACATTACACCAAACCAACAGCAATGATTTATTATTGTGTACATCTTCCTTTGCAAGAGGACAAAGGTCATTCTGATTCATGCATTTTACTGTATATCACTCTGTTCTATTTGGAGACATCACGATTAAGAGTGCACATGTAGGAGGCATTATGTACTCCGTGGGGATGTGTCTGTGCGTGTGAGTGAGTGTGTGTATGTCTATATACTTTGTGTGTGCATGCATATGTGTGGGTGTGTGTGTGTGTGTGTGGTATGTGTGCATGCGTAAGTTAGTGTGTGTGTGTGTGTGTGTGTGTGTGTGTGTGTGTGTGTGTGAGAAGCTGTCACATTTAACTAGGAGGGATGTGTGAGTGTGTGTAAGTGTGTGCGTGTAAGTGTGTGCTGTGCGTCAGTGAGGTTTACCCTTAGGACTCAAGCTCTGCTGAACAACTGCAGGCTCATCTCTCCCATCTATTATTAACACACCCATTTACCAGCTCTTTGTTCTAGCTACACTTCATCTTGGTGTGTGCATGTGTTTGTGCCTGCGTTAGTGCGTGCGTGTGTTTGTAAGTGTGTGTGTGCGTATGCATGTGTGTGTTTCTGAGGAAAGCACACACACATGCACACTGATGAACTTTTGTTACCCCCCTATTCTAAGTTTCTTATTCAGTCAAGTGAACAAGACAACAATATTCAATCAATAACAGGGGAAACACCGCATAATTTATTCTTACACACTTTGCCATAAGAAAGGAAGAATGCTTCATCCTTACCTTTACCAATGTGTGCAATGATCCATATCCAGATCCAGACTTATTTTTTAAAAGGCTTCTAATATAACAATAGAATAGTGTGGAGGCCTACAAATGCTCCTATGATAATTGTATTTCCCATTTGTGAAGTCGCAAATACAACACAATTGTGCTCAAGTGCTTTTGAAGTTGGAACGATTCTTCAACCAATGAGGATTTAGCTAGCTGGATGAGCTAGCTAACATTGCTAAAAACAAAGTTAGCTATCTTTCTAATATTGAAATTATATTCTAACTAGCTACATTAACCACACTGTAAAAATGTGATATTGTCAAAAATTTACTTTGTTTGAAACAGTGATGGGTCAGTGACGAACATGAAATCAGATTTTCCTACTTGTAATTCTGGCTCAGAGGGTCATGCAGGTGGTTAATTCTGAACCTGAATTTCCACATTTCTGACCGCACTTGAAGGCAACACACAGTGATGAGTCATCACTGTCATGAATATGTTGGTTAGAGAGTGGCTCATGCATTCCAAAGGATTCTTCTTAAGAACTGATTTCAATTAATTGGAGGGGTCTTAAACTGTACATACCAGACACTTTCTAAGAACAGATATTCCGATCGGACATTCCGATTGGTTAGAGAGCGTCTGACGCATTCCAAGGGACATTGTTTTTAGGAAAGAACATTCCAATTGGTTTGAGTAACCAGTGACACAAGTTAACCCAACATTCTTTTTAGTTGGTGCACACTGGTCTCATAGGCTAGACGTAGCAGAACTTCCAAATCAGTAAGATATGTTATGTTTGTTAGGGTTACATAAGACAGAAGAATACATAAGGCAAATATGAAAGAAGGGTGGTTGGTTAGGGTGGATGGCTGGACGTATAACATGAACGTAGCAACTTTGAAAGTACTTACTACTTTTTAGCTACATTGCAACTACCTAGCATGTTAGCTAACCCTTACCCTAACCTTAACCCCTAACCCCAGCCCATAGCCACCTAGCTAATGGTAGCGTTAGCCATCAAGCCACCAAACTAACATTAACAACAACAAATTGGAATTTGTAACATATTATATGTATTGAAAATTGGTAACATATTGTACGAATTGCAATTCATAAAATATCATAAAAATGGTAATTCGTGGCATATCATATCATACAAAAACCAGCTTCAATCCCATCTGTCTTCCAATCAGCTGTACAATGTTTTTCAGTCTGGTTTCCGGCCCTTGCACAGCGCTGAAACGGCTCTGGTGAAAGTTACCAATGACCTACTAGTGACTGCAGAATCTGGATCACCTAACCTCCTCCTCCTCCTAGATCTCAGTGCTGCTTTTGAAACTATTGACCACAACATCCTCCTGGGGCATCTCGGAGAACACACTGCAGTTTCTGGAACTGCTCTAAACTGGTTCTCCTCCTACCTCTCTAATAGGAAGCAGTACATCACGATTGGAGAGTCAAGATCAGAGGAGTCCACAATCAAATGCGGTGTCCCACAAGGGTCAGTGCTGGGCCCTGTTATGTTCTTAATCTACATGCTCCCTCTCGGCCAAATCCTCAGAGACTATAACATCAACTTCCACTGCTGCGCTGGCAATACCCAAGTATGTATTAACTCCAAACCAGACACCATATCAGTGCTAGCAAAACTTGACAGCTGGGCATGGATGAAAGCAAACTTCCTTCAGCTGAACAGCAGCAAGACTGAGGCTATGCTTTTTGGGACACCCAAGCAGGTCATCTGCTCTACCATTGACAGTCAAGCCTAAGGTCAATCATGGTGGTGGCACCATCATGCTGTGTGAATGTAACAAAATGTGGAAAACGCCAAGGAGTCTGAATGCTTTCCAAATGCACTGTATATTTTTTTGCCAATGTAGAGTTTTGAGATAACACAAATGAAAAACGCTATACAAATGTAATGTGTTATTATTCAATTGTAATTTGTAACATATCATACGAAATGGATGATGGACATCCACAAACTAATACATACCATACCAAACACAACATATCATACTAATTTGAGTGTCCCAGTTTTTTGTTTACTGTGTCACGTCTAGTCCAGGTTGGTTGGAGAATGGCTGATGCATGTTTATTCCTTCCACCTCTCTTACCATTCCAATGTACGTTTGTCAAAACCGTAAATTCCTATTGGTACTATAGTGACTAATTCAATTTTATAGGTATTATTTTGGTTTGAGAGTGATCAGTGCCTTTCCATGGGCCTTAGAAAAGTAATTTAATAGAAAAGTCATTTCTTAAAAAGTCCAGTGATAACTTCTGCACGTATCATAAACAGCACGCATATGTCATGTACACAACACAAACGAGTGCTGCGGTATTCCAAACTTGTTTTACATTACTGTTACTATTACTATTAATGTTTCAGTTGTTTTTTGGCTACATCGCTTCAATCTTGCACACTTTTAGAGCTGTTCAGCAGGCATAACTTGCACCCTTAAAGGCCATGGCTAACACTGGGACATGTTAGCCATGTTTTAGGCATGTACGTGGCCCTGAGCTAAGGTCAGCAGACAGAAAGTCATGAATTATACTCGCAGGAGGGACATACACACTTATTCTCTTTCTTTCTCTCTCTTTCTAATGTGTTTCTCTTTTTTCCCAGTCCCTCTCAATCACCTGTTTGCTTCCCCAGTCTCATACCATGACCTCCTGTTGTCTTCTTTAGCATTGAACATTTTTGTCGTTTAGCAAACACACTTATTCAGAGCAACTTACAATTAGTACATTCATCTTAAGATCGCTAGATGAGACAACAACACAGCACAATTGTATCAAGTACATTCTCCCTCAACAAAGTATTTATCAGCGAAGTCAGTGCTAGTAGGAAAATACACGAGAGATCTTGGAATCTCTCTCTCTGTCTCTCGCTGTCTCTCTCTCTCGCTCTCTCTCTCTCTCTCTCTCTCTCTCTCTCTCTCGCTGTCTCTCTCTCTCGCTCTCACTCTCGCTCTCTCTCTGTTTCTCCTTTTTTAATTCAGCAGCCCTAAGCAGCTTGTTCCTCTCTCACCTTCACCAGTTGGTTCAGCGCTACCTGATTAGGCAAATGGAGGACAGTATCTCTTTCTCACTCTTCTCCTTTTCTAATTTCCTCTCTCTCTTTCCTTTGTTTATATTTTTCTCTTTCCTTTACTTCGCCTGTCCTACACAATTAAAATCAAAATCAAATCAAATTTGATTTGTCACATACACATGGTTAGCAAATGCGAGTGTAGCGAAATGCTTGTGCTTCTAGTTCCGACAATGCAGTAATAACCAACGAGTAATCTAGCTAACAATTCCAAAACTACTACCTTATACACACAAGTGTAAAGGGATAAAGAATATGTACATAAAGATATATGAATGAGTGATGGTACAGAGCGGCATAGGCAAGATGCAGTAAATGGTATCGAGTACAGTATATACATATGAGATGAGTATGTAAGTATGTAAGTATGAGTATGTGGCTAGTGATACATGTATTACATAAAGATGCAGTAGATGATATAGAGTACAGTATATACGTATACATATGAGATAAATAATGTAGGGTATGTAAACATTATATTAAGTAGCATTGCTTAAAGTGGCTAGTGATATATTTTACATCAATTCCCATCAATTCCCATTATTAAAGTGGCTGGAGTTGAGTCAGTGTGTTGGCAGCAGCCACTCAATGTTAGTGGTGGCTGTTTAACAGTCTGATGGCCTTGAGATAGAAGCTGTTTTTCAGTCTCTCGGTCCCAGCTTTGATGCACCTGTACTGACCTCGCCTTCTGGATGATAGCGGGGTGAACAGGCAGTGGTTCAGGTGGTTGTTGTCCTTGATGATCTTTATGGCCTTCCTGTGACATCAGGTGGTGTAGGTCTCCTGGAGGGCAGGTAGTTTGCCCCCGGTGATGCGTTGTGCAGACCTCACTACCCTCTGGAGAGCCTTACGGTTGTGGGCGGAGCAGTTGCCGTACCAGGTGGTGATACAGCCCGACAGGATGCTCTCGATTGTGCATCTGTAGAAGTGTTTTTGGTGACAAGCCAAATTTCTTCAGCCTCCTGAGGTTGAAGAGGCGCTGCTGCGCCTTCTTCACGATGCTGTCTGTGTGGGTGGACCAATTCAGTTTGTCTGTGATGTGTACGCCGAGGAACTTAAAACTTACTACCCTCTCCACTACTGTTCCATCAATGTGGATAGGGGGGTGTTCCCTCTGCTGTTTCCTGAAGTCCACAATCATCTCCTTAGTTTTGTTGACGTTGAGTGTGAGGTTATTTTCCTGACACCACACTCCGAGGGCCCTCACCTCCTCCCTGTAGGCCGTCTCGTCGTTGTTGGTAATCAAGCCTACCACTGTTGTGTCGTCCGCAAACTTGATGATTGAGTTGGAGGCGTGCCACACAGTCGTGGGTGAACAGGGAGTACAGGAGAGGGCTCAGAACGCACCCTTGTGGGGCCCCAGTGTTGAGGATCAGCGGGGTGGAGATGTTGTTACCTACCCTCACCCCCTGGGGGCGGCCCATCAGGAAGTCCAGTACCCAGTTGCACAGGGCAGGGTCGAGACTCAGGGTCTCGAGCTTGATGACGAGTTTGGAGGGTACTATGGTGTTAAATGCTGAGCTGTAGTCAATGAACAGCATTCTCACATAGGTATTCCTCTTGTCCAGATGGGTTAGGGCAGTGTGCAGTGTGGTTGAGATTGCATCGTCTGTGGACCTATTTGGGCGGTAAGCAAATTGGAGTGGGTCTAGGGTGTCAGGTAGGGTGGAGGTGATATGGTCCTTGACTAGTCTCTCAAAGCACTTCATGATGACGGAAGTGAGTGCTACGGGGGCGGTAGTCGTTTAGCTCAGTTACCTTAGCTTTCTTGGGAACAGGAACAATGGTGGCCCTCTTGAAGCATGTGGGAACAGCAGACTGGGATAAGGATTGATTGAATATGTCCGTAAACACACCAGCCAGCTGGTCTGCGCATGCTCTGAGACGGCTGGAGATGCCGTCTGGGCCTGCAGCCTTGCGAGGGTTAACATGTTTAAATGTTTTACTCACCTCGGCTGCAGTGAAGGAGAGTCCGCATGTTTTGGTTGCGGGCCATGTCAGTGGCACTGTATTGTCCTCAAAGCGGGAAAAAAAGTTATTTAGTCTGCCTGGGAGCAAGGCATCCTGGTCCGTGACTGGACTGGTTTTCTTTTTGTAATCCATAATTGACTGTAGACCCTGCCACATACTTCTTGTGTCTGAGCCGTTGAATTGCGATTCTACTTTGTCTCTATACTGACGCTTAGCTTGTTTGATTGCCTTGTGGAGGGAATAGTTACACTGTTTGTATTCGGTCATGTTTCCGGTCACCTTGCCCTGATTAAAAGCAGTGGTTCGGGCTTTCAGTTTCACGCGAATGCTGCCATCAATCCACGGTTTCTGGTTTGGGAATGTTTTAATCGTTGCTATGGGAACGACATCTTCAACGCACGTTATAATGAACTCGCTCACCGAATCAGCGTATTCGTCAATGTTGTTGTTTGACGCAATACGAAACATATCCCAGTCCACGTGATGGAAGCAGTCTTGGAGCGTGGAATCAGATTGGTCGGACCAGCATTGAACAGACCTCAGCGTGGGAGCTTCTTGTTTTAGCTTCTGTCTGTAGGCAGGGAGCAACAAAATGGAGTCGTGGTCAGCTTTTCCTGCAGGAGGGCGGGGAGGGCCTTATATGCATCACGGAATTTAGAATAGCAATGATCCAAGGTTTTACCAGCCCTGGTTGCGCAATCGATATGCTGATACAATTTAGGGAGTCTTGTTTTCAGATTAGCCTTGTTGAAATCCCCAGCTACAATGAATGCAGCCTCAGGATGTGTGGATTCCAGTTTGCAAAGAGCCAAATAAAGTTCCTTCAGAGCCATCGATGTGTGTGCTTGGGGGGGAATATATACGGCTGTGATTATAATCGAAGAGAATTCCCTTGGTAGATAATGCGGTCGACATTTGATTGTGAGGAATTCTAAATCAGGTGAACAGAAGGACTTGAGTTCCTGTATGTTGTTGTGACCACACCACGTCTCGTTAACCATAAAGCATACCCCCCCGCCCCTCTTCTTACCAGAAAGATGTTTGTTTCTGTCGGCGCGATGCGTGGAGAAACCAGCTGGCTGCACCGACTCCGATAGCGTCTCTCGAGTGAGCTATGTTTCCGTGAAGCAAAGAACGTTACAGTCCCCAATGTCCCTCTGGAATGCTACCCTTGCTCGGATTTCATCAACCTTGTTGTCAAGAGACTGGACATTGGCGAGTAGTATGCTAGGGAGTGGCGCGCGATGTGCCCGTCTCCGGAGCCTGACCAGAAGACCGCTTCGTTTGCCTCTTTCACGACGTCGTTGTTTTGGGTCGGAGGCTGGGATCCATTCCGTTGTCCCGGGTGGAAGGCAGAACACAGGATCCGCTCCGGGAAAGTCATATTCTTTGTCGTACTGATGGTGAGTTGACACTGCTTTTATATTCAGTAGTTCTTCTCGACTGTATGTAATGAAACCTAAGATGACCTGTGGTACCAATGTGAGAAATAACACGTCAAAAAACAAAAAACTGCATAGTTTCCTAGGAACGCGAAGCGAGGCGGCCATCTCTGTCAGCGCCGGAAGTCAACAATTAGGAGAAAAAGGTGCTATCTAGAACCTAACAGGGTTCTTCGGCTGGCATAGGAGAAACTTTTGAAGAACCCTTTTTGGTTCCAGATAGAACCCTTTTGGTTCCAGGTATAACCCTATTGGGTTCCATGTAAAACCCTTTCCACCAAGAGTTCTACATGGAACCCAAAGGGTTCTACCTGGAACCAAAACGGGTTCTCCTATGGGGACAGAACCCTTTTGGATCCCTTTTTTTAATGTGTGTACGCCCTTCCTTCCTTCCCTGTCATCTCCTTACTCCACCCCAATCTTCCCTACCGCCTCTCTCCCATTTTCCCTTTACTCAAAATGTCCTACTCCCTCCCCTGTCATCGTCCTCTACCCTCATCCCTCTCCTCCCCCCAGTCTCTCATCAGGTATGTGTGATGAGGTACAGCCTCATGGGACAGATCTGCCACATTCCCTGGGAGAGAAAGGCACACAGTCACACACACAAAACTCACACAACACACACACACAGCTTAGTGGATCTTTAAGTAGTGTAGTGTGTCAGTTAGGGCCACCTGGAAAGTCCCTAGGAAGGGGTGAAAGGGTCAGGGGGATAGTAAAGTCACTCCTGGGGATGGAATTTAATTGCAACAAGGGAGATGGTCAGATACCCTAGTTGTAAAGTAAATGATCATTTTTCCAGTTACACTCTGGGTTTTGAGGCAATGCAAAGCCGTTAAAACCTTA